>NC_138200.1:50228306-50828306 GCF_964194105.1 Spermophilus citellus | reverse complement strand
GACACACTGAGCCAGAGACACCCAGCTTGCCATGCTTGTTTGCCTGACGTTCAGAAACAATGGACAAGAAATGTTATTGAATAGGTGAATCTTGCAGTAAATTTGTTATTAATGATAGATAGACATACAACTAGTATCTGGTGAGAAGTTGATTCTTTGTTAATTATAATTTTCTTAGTCCCCTTTCCTTCTCTTGCATCCTGGGGAATGGTAACTTCTGCCACAGCCTGACTGGGCTCTTCAGAGATGGTGCTGGCTTTGACCTAATCAGAGGCAGGATTCTCCATTGCAAGCTCTTTAGGTTGCCCTTTCCTTCTTGATAAATCTTTTATTTGGGTGTGGTGGGAAGTAAAACCGCCATCCCAATTGCTATCAGAGCAGAGAGTTCTAATGCATGGAATTCGACCCTGCACAGCTGGAGTTACGAAATTGCCAACTCACATTGTAGTGCCCCTTCGGGAAAGCTTTAGATACTTAAAACAGATACAACAGGGCTCCACCACTTGAAGGGGACCCCACATCGCTTCCTGTGCACGCACATCTAGTGTGTGTTCTTTGTGAGTTTTATTTTCTTTCTTATTCTTCTTTTCTTTCTCTTTTACAAATTCTCTGGCTGACTGTAAAGTTAAGTCTCCTCCCATGGGATCACTTTGAACTTTTATCTCTTCTATAGGTTCTTAGCTTTCAGTTCCTCCCTCCCTTTTTCCTCAATTAGGAATCAACAGATGGAAAACTGAGAAGCCTGAAGTCTCCAGGGTATTGTGCTTTGATAAAATGTCCATCCCTGGTGATGCAGGGACTTGTGGGATTTCTGGGGTCTGTGGGCTGGAATGAATTTCATTTGATCTCCCTGAGAACTGAAGAATTCAAAGTCTTAGATCTAAAGAGAGATTACTGAGGACCAATCCTCTACATTTATTTATTTATTTTTTAACCTTGAAATTCCTGAAAAGACCCCTTTTTTTTTTTCTCCCTTGGGGAATCTCAAATTGGGAGGAAATCCTTACAGGGCATTTGCTGGCCCCTGGCATCTGTTCTGGAGGAGGTGAGGAGGAATTTTACTCTTTAAAATATGTTCTTTATATGATGAGAGTGAAGTTTAAGAATATACTGCATTTGGAAGAGATTGAGGGGTACGATCCATCCATCGATCCACCCTCTCAGTGAGCACTCATAAACCCGCAGAGGCCAGCAGGCTTGTGAATGTGTGCAGGAGCTTGGAGAAAGGCAGGAGTGAAAGAGGGGTACAGTTTAAACACAGCTATATATTTTGAATGTGTATGTATGATATGTTTTTATTAGAATGTATATTTGCAAATGCTGAGCAATTTAACATTTGGAATTTCAGGCCACAATTAACCTAGTGACTTCTTTCTGGCATCTCAAACTAAATGCTGTTAGATCTCCTGAAGGAGCAACATCTTGGGAGGAGTGACATTTATACTTTCCTCTCTCTCTAATTTGAACCCTTTGACTGGATCTTTAGTTGGATGCCATTGGACTGTGCCATCTCCTGGGGGCGGGGGTGATGTTTGTCTTGTTCATCAACATGATCTTCATGCTTAGAACGAAGCCTGGTTTGCCACAGGAACTCAACAATTTTTTTTTTCTTTTAAACACAAGAGCCCACTCTGCTTTATTTACAGCACGCAGACTCTTGTACAAACAGCTGGCCAATATCATTAGAAACAAAGAAGCTGAGAACCATCCTGTTTTCCTTCCTCAGTGGGCCGGGCTCTGGGACTCCACCTTCGAGCTGCTGGGAAAGTAGAAGTCCAAAATTAAAAATACAATCGTATAGAAGAGAATAAGTGGGGAGTGAAGTTGAAGAACAGATGATGGAGGAGTGCTGTATTTACACTAGAGTTTTGTAGACAACTGTCCCATTTCATCCCATTTCAAACCCTGGCCCAGAAAGGGAGAGGTGACAGGTCCAAAGGAGAGAGATTGTGTGTCTACAGATCTAGATGGCCTCCTTCCCCAACTACACTAGGTCCAATAGGAAGGGTGGAAGATACTCATGTCCATTCCAAAGGAGTCTCCCTTGGGAACTCCTGCCCTAAAGCAGGACAGTGTCCAAGCTCCAGGGGGAATAGGCCAAATAGGTCGAGGACCCTGAGGCTTGGTTCTTACTTATGTCATCATTTTTCAGATCTCTCCAGATTGGGGAAGCCATCCTCATACTGGGAAATCTGGCCACAGTTCCTTGAATTTCTGACAATAAAAAAAGTCAGGGATGCTGGTGTCCTTAATCTTTTTTTTTTTTTTATTGTTGGTTGTTCAAAACATTACATAGTTCTTAATATACCATATTTCACAGATTGATTCAAGTGGGTTATGAACTCCCATTTTTACCCCGTATACAGATTGCTGTGTCACATCAGTTACATTTCCATTGATTTACAAATTGCCTTTCTAGTGACTGATGTATTCTGCTGTCTATCCCATTCTCCACTGTCCCCTCACCCCTCCCTCCCCTCCCCTCCCCTTCTCTCTCTCCATCCCCTCTACTATAAATCGTTTCTTCCACTTATATAATTTTTCTCCTACTCCTCCTTTCCTCTTATATGTAATTGTGTATAACCCTGAGGCTCACCTTCCAATTCCATGCAATTTCCCTTAACTCTCACTTTCCCTCCCGCCTATCATCCCTGTTTAATGTTATTCTTCTTCTCCAGCTCTTCGTCTCTACCCTGTCCTTGGTTACTCCCCTTATATCAAAGAAGACATTTGACATTTGTTTTTTAAGGATTGGCTAGCTTCACTTAGCATAATCTGCTCTAATGCCATCCATTTCCCTCCAAATTCTATGATTTTGTCATTTCTTATTGCAGAGTAATACTCCATTGTGTATAAATGCCACATTTTTTTAATCCATTCATCTATTGAAGGGCTTCTAGGTTGGTTCCACAATCTTGCTATCGTGAATTGTGCTGCTATGAACATCGATGTAGCAGTGTCCCTGTAGCATGCTCTTGTTAGGTCTTTAGGGAATAGACCGAGAAGGGGAATAGCTGGGTCAAATGGTGGTTCCATTCCCAGCTTTCCAAGAAATCTCCATACTGCTTTCCAAATTGGCTGCACCATTTTGCAGTCCCACCAACAATGAACAAGTGTACCCATTTCCCAGAATAGCAAAAACAATGCTAAGCAGGAAGTGTGAATCAGGCGGTATAGCGATACCAGACTTCAAACTATACTACAGAGCAATAGTAACAAAAACAGCATGGTACTGGTACCAAAACAGGCGAGTGGACCAATGGTACAGAATAGAAGACACAGTAACCAATCCGCAAAACTACAACTATCTTATATTTGATAAAGGGGCTAAAAGCATGCAATGGAGGAAGGATAGCATCTTCAACAAATGGTGCTGGGAAAACTGGAAATCCATTTGCATCAAAATGAAACTGAATCCTTAATCTTTTTTACACTATTTTTTAATTTGTATTTTTAGATATACATGATAGTAGAGGGTATTTTGACACAGTGTACAGCCACGGAGTATAACTTATTCTAATTAGGATCCACTCTTGAGGTTGTACATGATGTGGAGTTTCACTGTCACGTATTCACATGTGAACACAGGAAAGTTCTGTTCAATTCATTCTATTGTCTTCCTATTTCCACCACCCCTCTCTTCCCTTCATTCCCCTTTGTCCAATCCACTGAACTTTTCTTCTCTCACCACCCCATCCTTATTGTGTGCATAGCAGAGAGAACATTCGGCCTTTGGTTTTTTGGGATTGGCTTATTTCACTTTGCATTGCATTCTTAATCTTAGCATAGGAGAGATGTCTCACACAGGTCACACTCAACCATAGGTGGCCCTGTAAAGGGTTTTTGGCAGTAACACACCGTGAGTCATCACCTGATTGTACTGGCATGTCCTCAGCCATGGCCTGCACCTCACCTTCCCTGAGCTGACATCTCCATCTGGGTTCTTGGGTGCTGCCCGCCTCCTGGCCTTCACTGCCTGTGGGAGGGGCTCCTTCAGGGTGCACCGAGGAGCACAGGGGCTGGGTTTCCTCCTGCTACTGCTGCCATCTCTTCCTTCTCCTCTTTGGAATCTGTATCTCTTGGGGTGCCCAGAGAGGGCCAGCAGGTGGAGTCTACACCTCTACCCAGCTCTGCTTTTTCTAACTTCTATTTGTTTGCTGTTCTTGATTTGAGACCTCTTCCCCATGCTCAGGACCTGGATGAGGCCTCCAAGGCAGGTCCAAGCCAGCCCCACTTCCTGGCTCCATCTTTCAGTCCTTTTGAGGCTGAGATTCCCTGGGAAAGAGTACTGGGGTGAGCACAGCAGGAGACTGGAAGGTTTGTGTTAGAGATGTGAGGGACAGTGAAGAGCCCACTCTAGGCCCACTCAAATCAAATAAAGAGTCCTTGAGCTTCATTTTCTCCAGCAGGATGGCACTGTCAGAGCCTGCAGGCAGAGAAACCTTGGGGGTCCTGGCTGGGTGGGGCCTGCCTGAGCTTCCTTTCTCTTTGATTTGCTTTCTTTCTTTTTTTGGGGGGAAGGGTGCACTGGGGATTGAACTCAGAGGCACTCAACCTCTGAGCCACATCTCCAGCCCTATTTTATATTTTATTTAGAGAAATGGTCTCACTGAGTTGTTTGGCACCTCACTATTGCTGAGGCTGGCTTTGAACTCATGATCCTCCTGCCTTAGGTTCCTGAGCTGCTGGGATTACAGGTGTGCACCACCAGGCCCCACTAATTTTGCTTTCTTAAACAAAGTTCTCACCTTGCAATGGACAGCTGGAGACTGGCCAATCACTTTCTTCTTTGCAGTGGGGGTGGGGCATATAACCAGCATGGGACATGTAACATGAGAATGTCCCTTGGAGCCAGCATAGGCCAAGAGAAAACTGTATGATTTGTTGAAATCCTCAGTTATTTTCCCAGAGTTCTCTGGTGGCTGAGTCTCTGGTTCAAGTGTTGGAGGTAGATCTGCCCCTGCACATGGCACTCCCACAATTTTCCCCATCCTTAACAAGCATTTGTTAGATGTTGAATAAACATAGCATTGCAGAACATGTTGAGTAAATAAGGGTGCCTGATGACAATTTTCGGAGATTTTACTCTAAAATGTTGCTGAGGCTCCTGTTCAGTATATATCACGGCACATTCTTAATACAGACTTTTGGGAGAATGGACTTTCTTGTATTAGAATGAGGAATAATTGTTTCTCTCCTGAAAGAAAAAAAATCACATTGCTTCAGTTATTAGAATAGGTTTGCTCTCTGGACTGGTTCACTGGGAAATTTGAAAAGGCGTGTTTGTCTGGTGTCTTGCAATTGCCTGAGATTGGGTGGGGTACTTTGCTTTGTCATGGCTTGTCCTGCATTTCCGTTGGAAGTGCCCTTTGTCACCAACTCCTAATGTTTCGTGAGTGTGTTATCCTGTAATTCTCACTCCATAGAAAGGGAGCAAGAATTACGAGTGGATAGGAAGAGCTTATAAGTGTAGTGAAAGAAACAGAAGAATTCTCTGGAAAAGAAGGGGGGGCATTGGGAGTGGAGTACCCTCCAGTGCTTTCAGAACTCTTGAGGAGGTTGTCTGTGGGGACTGGTTAGTCTTTGACGATGAGGTGGGCACCTGGCTGGCATCTCTGGAGGTACTAATAGTCTGGAATTCTCTGAAGATGGGGGAGGGGCAAAATCATGGGAATGTCCTTTGGGTCCAGGTTTATAACATATCTTGGACTTGGCACTAACATCTGCTGCTTGCTTAATCTGAGCCTCAATTTCTGTACCTGTAAAATGGGCCAAATAACAGGAGTCCCTGCTGAGGTAGTGAAAAGGGAGTATCCGATATAATAGTCAGCTCTCAAATCACCATCATTGTCATTGCATTGAGCTCCCCAAGGATTCAGGTCTCATTTTCAGTCATCTCAAGGCTAGAATGGTGTGGCTCAGGAGAAAGAGGAAAAGGGACAAAGTCTTAATATCTCTATATTTACATAGGCCTTTCTTGAAAACCTTGGTGTTTTTTTTTTTTTTTTTCTTTTTGGTAGCAAGGATTGAACCTAGGGCACTTAACCACCAACCCGCATCCCCAGCCTGTTTTTTATATTTAATTTAGAGAAAGGGTCTTGCTAAGTTGCTTAGGCCTTGCTAAGTTGTTGAGGCTGGCTTTGAATTTGCAATCCTCCTGATCCAGCCTTCTGACCCTCTGGGATGGCAGGCATGCCCCACTCTGCCCAGCCTTTATGTTCCTTTAACCCAAATGTGATGTCCCTCCTTGGGTCATTGTTGGACATACCCAGGACCTCCTGTCTGTAGGCAAATTTCACAGAACTTGACCTCAGTAGATGCCACAAATATAATTTCCAAAATTCTGAAAAATAATGCAGGTATTTTGAACTGAAGCTTTGGAATACCAAGGGAGTACCTAGTTCGGTGTGTTAGGCAGCAAAAATCTAAAAACCCAACTGTCAAATCACCTCACCCCTGCTCCCCTGTATCTCCATAAAGTGCTTTTTTCTTCTTTCCATCTCAGTCTATTTCCTTCCATTTTACCTCTCTGTCCTGGGCTTCTCTGATTTTTGTATGCTTTTATTTTTGACTAGGAGTCATCAGACTTTTTCTGCAAAGGGTTAGATAGCATATATTTTAGGTTTTGTGGGCTGTATGTTCTCTGTCACAAGTATTCCATTTGTCCTTGTAGCAAAGTAAGCATCCATGGTCATTAGGTAAATGGGTGCGTGCAGCTCTGTTTCAGTAAAACTTTATTTTTTTTCAATTTTATTTTATTTTTTAATTGATTTTATTTTTTTATACATGACAGTGAAATGCATTATAATTCTTATTAAACATATAGAGCACAATTTTTCATATCTCTGTTTGTATATAAAGTATGTTCACAATTCATGTTTTCATACATGTACTTTGGATAATGATGTTCATCACATTCCACTATCATTGCTAACCCCCTGCCCCCTCCCTTCCCCTCCTACCCCTCTGCCCTGTCTAGAGTTCATCTTTATTTACAGAACCAGGAAGTGGACAGGATTTGGCCTACAGGCTGTAATTTGCTGATTCCTGACTTCCAGCAATTGAGAAATCTTTTATCTTTACCAACTGATATTTTTTTTCTATTGCCTCACTCAGCAAAACAGGATTCTGTTGTGGATATACCTGTTTTTGGAGGAACAGGAAGATAAATCGCATGATGTAAATAACTATTAATATTTTCTCTCTCTCATGTTGCTTACAGAGGTCAGCTGATCCTTTTACTGTCCATGAGACACATGTGTCAGGTACAGCTGAGCCCTGGAGCCAGTGTGGCTGGTCTTCTCAGGTGAGGAGTGTGTGTGTGTGTGTGTGTGTGTGTGTGTGTGTATGCACACAGAGTCTTCTTGGCCAACAATGACCAACTTTCACTTTCTAGTTCAAATCTGGGAAGAGCCTCACATCAAATGGTATAATGGGAAAAATACTGGACCAGAGCCGGGGAATCTGATTGCTATTTTGATTGTATTCGTACTTTTGCACTTGGCAAACACAAGGTCTATCCATCCTTTGATTTTAATCTCTCATGTATTAAACTAGAAACTTTGGCCACTGGATTTTTAGGAATTGTTTCTTTATTTTGGTACTAGAGATTGAACCTAGGGGTGCTTTACCACTGAGGTACATTCCCAGCCCTTTTGTTTTTTATTTTGAGACAGTTACTTCAGGCCTCACTAAGTTGCTGAGACTGGCTTTGAACTCCTGATCTCCCTGCCTCAGCCTCCTGAGCCACTGGGATTATGGGCATGGGCCACCATGCCCAGTGCTTCCCACTCTTTCTGATCTTCACTCCTACCTCCTAGACATCTACCTACTCATCTTATAGGACCCTACTCCAAATATCCACTTCTAGAGTTCATATAACTTATTAGCTTCCCATTGAAAAATTGGGAAAGACCATTGATTCCAGAAGAATCTCAAGTCACAGTTTTTAATTATCCTGTTTTAAGGAACCTTTCTTCATACAACTAAGAATTTACAGGATTCAAATTTGTATTAGCAAAAGTCAATGTGGTTCTGACTTGATCCCCTGTGGAAGGGCATTGGCTCATCCCCAGTGCCTGGAACAGGCCTTGTGCCTGTTGAATAATGGAGCTTGCCCTTTGTGGGGGTGGCCATGGTAATACTGAGCTCATTTTCTTAGGTTTTCTTTTCCCTTTGTTGTATTAAAAAATAAAATTCTTTACAGGGTAAAGATATTTGGGGAAAGAAAAAAAAATCCTATCCATGGAAAGGATTTTGGGGGTTGAATGACTTATAGCTGGAAAAGTTTTCCTATGAGAAATCAGTGGGAGAATGTTAAGACAGTCATGAATATCCCAAATCCTTACACCTAAGAATTGTACCTTAACAGGCTCTATTTTTTCAGTCTGGATGGGTGACAGATTTTATAGTCCCAGTCATATCCAAATCCCACTACTCTACTATCCACCCACCTGGGTCCTCCTGGCCTGGGAAGGAGAGGGACAGATGTTCCACAAGCTGGGGTAGAGCCCTGTGAGCAGGCCAGACCCCACAACTGAAATTCAAAGACACACAAAGAAAATGATTTAGAAAAGAAAGCAAGAGAAATTGCAATTAGCTGCAGGTTGCTAAATCTTGATTAGCCCCCTGCTGTGTGCTTGTTCTGGAGCCAATTGAGATTACCCAAAGATAACGTTTAAAAGCCATTTTAACTAAATGAGCAACCACAGAAAACCTTCCCTGGGAATGTATGTTTATCTGCACTTTCCCCTAACAATTTCTGTCAAGGAATCCCATGAAGAAGCATGGTCGAAAGAGACGGATGAAACATGTGTGAAGATGTTTTTAGCAATATATCAAACATTTGATGTTAACTGTGTGAAAATTTTTTTTTCAACATTGGGATTGAACCTAGTCTTCATGTGCTAGACAAGTGCTCTACCACTGAGCTACACCCTTAGCTCTTTTCATTTTAGTTTATTTTGATACAGGGTCTTGCTAAACTGCCCAGGCTGGTCTCCATCTTGGCAATCCTCCTGCCTCAGACTCTGAGTTGATGGGATAATAGTTACATACCACCACATCCAGTGTGAATGAATGATTTTTAATGGTTTCCTCTAATTGGGGTGACTATCTTGGTTTACACTTATGGTCATGACATAATGATTTGTCATATCCCTATTTACTCTTAAAAGTGTTCCAGTCTGGACAATAAATTACGTGTTCTCTCTATATCATGTGTAAAGAAAATTTAAATCTCTCTGAAGGTGTAGGAAATGATGTGTTAGCCAAATCCCTTTCATAGGCGATGATCCAAAATTTAGACTTCAAGATCTCAAGCTGTGGAGCATTTTGTTTATGTTTATTTGTATGGGTACTAGGGATTGAACTCAGAGGTGCTCTACCACTGAGCTACCCTCACCCCTTTTTATTTTGAGACAGGGCTTTGCTAAGTTGCCCAGGCTGGCCTGGAACATGTGATCCTCTTGCTCAGCCTCCCAAGTAGCTGTGATTACAGGTGTGTGCGCCACAGTGCCCAGGATGGGGCATTTCATTAACAAAGGATACATATTCCATAACTTATATGTCTCGATACAACTTACTAGAATTTTAAATTCCCTCTCTGCAGAGTTAGGCATATTGTTGATCACTGAGAATTACAACTGTTGATATATTTGACAACTCTCTGGTGGTCCATTTGGTACGTTTTTGACATATCAAGGAATAGTTTAAGGGGGTGTCTCTATTCCTGATTCTGCACCCTATTCCTTCCTCTCCTTCTGGGGAAGGGCTGAAAGAAATTTCCCAGGTTGGTCAGGGAGTTTACCTATTGCCCTTTAAGATTCTCCCTGAGTCTGTGCTATATTAAAACTGACAGTTACCTTCCATATATGTATAATAAAAAGAGTACCATGGTCATCTGAGTTCCATCTTTCCCCTATCAGACCAAGTCATGTTTGGCCCCTGGCTTTCACCATTAGGCAGTTATGTGGCCATAATTGGGTTACTTAAACTTTCCAAGCTTATTTCTCTGAGTGTCAAAGGAGGCACTAACGCCACCTCCTCTCCCCTGGAATGCCGAGTGAGGCTCAGGTCCAGGGGTGTCTGGAGGGGGTGTCTCCCTCTGTGCCGGTGGAAGGCAGTTTTGTCATCCTGTTGTCGTGCAAGAGCGACAGGTAATTTTTGGTAGCTTACCATGGTTCAGAAACAGGCATGGTAAATATTTGCCTTTTTGCCCCCATTCTAGCATGTATTCTCCTTCCTTCTGTTTACTCTCATTTTCTTTTGGAGGATTCTCGTTTCTTGTGAGTTTGTTTCTTTGTCGATGAACAGTGGGTATTTATAGCATCCAGGAGCACAAAGGTTTGACATGAAGATCAAATGCATCACGTTCTCAGGACAATGTCAAGCTCCTTGTTGGCTGTGCCCAAGACCAGTGTGCCATATAGTCACCGTGGGTATGCATTCGAGAACCTTGCCTTTCTCTGCGCAGCACGTGGCTAGCCATTGGACCCTTGGACTTTTCCTGTCCTAGAACTTTAAACTGTGCCCCCATCTATTTTCTACTAGAAAGGCAAAACTCATTTTGCTCCTGAGTGATGGAACTGGGGCAATCAAACCAGGTCCTCTCTGACCTGTGAAGTTCAAATTAATTAATTCACCCATTGAGCAAATGTTTATTGATGTCATTGTGTCAGACGCTGTGTGCTAAGTCCTTCACATGTTTTTCTCATTTAATCCTCAATGCATACGAGGTATTGGCTCTTGCTGCTTGCCTTGTAAATGAGGGGATGGAGCTCATGAAATTTAACCAACTTGCCTAAGATTGTATGGCTAGCATGCTGGAAAGCTGATGTTTGAACTCGGATCTGTCTGACACCAATGCATACATTTTCCTTGCTGTGACATTTGGCTCCCTGCCAGGGGAAGAACAGTTGGAAGCATATTTAAGATATTTAGAGGGTGATTGTGGCTTTGCCCTTTCATCAACGTGTCTGTAGCAGTAACAGAGGGTTCCACAAGTATGGAGGACATGGGTAAATGGAGGCATCTAGCATGCCTTTCTTGCTCTTCTTCTTCATCATCATCATCATCATCATCAACAGCAACATAATTATAGCACATTCCTTTCTTTGGAGAGGGCACCCAGTGGCCCATTCCTTGTAACTTTCATGGTGTTGGCAGTCATGGAACCAGCTTCTCTTGCTGAGGTTTTCCTTTGATTCAAGCATAGCCAATCAGAGCACTGTTTCCCGGGGGACACAAGGGCATGGTCCGGGGGTAACACATGACCCAAATCAACCAGTCAATTTCTTCCCTAGGTTTTCATCCACTGGAGAAGGAAGAGAGTTTCTTTTCTGTCTCTAGATGCTAAATAAGTATCCTGGATGCAGCTGTTCTCCCTCCTGGGAAGGTAGTGTCATGGGAAGCCAGAGAGAATGGGATTGAGCCCCAGAAGGAAGCTGAGGAGAGGAAATGCCTTATCTACTGCTCTAGGAATATTATTTTTGGTTAAGTCTACAAATAAATCACTCATCACTTTTATATTTTTAGTATTTGAGCCTTGTCTCTGTCATTTGCAGCTTATACCATATGCTTCTTGGCATGTGTTTGCAGAAGCCCAGGACCTGGGAAGTGATTTTTTTTTAACCCTTGAGAGATTAGCAGGGGAGGAGCCAAGAGTGGCAAAACTGGAGTCTGATTATGGTCAGATGCTGTTTTGGCATGGTTTTATTTTCCCCCCTTAATGACAAGT
Source organism: Spermophilus citellus (assembly GCF_964194105.1). Taxonomy (NCBI): domain Eukaryota; kingdom Metazoa; phylum Chordata; class Mammalia; order Rodentia; family Sciuridae; genus Spermophilus; species Spermophilus citellus. The sequence continues at coordinate 50,816,569 of NC_138200.1, read as the reverse complement.
CCTTTACTCCTTTTCTTGTTCCTGACAGTATTAATGCACCTGGACAGCCCTGAGCACCTGCCTTGGTGGAAGGACTGAGTAGGATGCAGGTTGGTGGCGGTTGGTCCCCATGGTCCCTCACTACCTGGGGCCCCCTTTCCCTTGGCCCTCCTCTCAGCAGACTATGTTTGCTGTTTAGAAGCAACTGCTTGGGATTGTTGAATTATTTACCGACTCTTTTTGCCCTAGCATCTAAAGGTGTAAAGACAGATTCTGTTTCTGAGGCCTGTGGTCAGAGACTTCGCTTATCTTTTTTCTCTCTCTTCCTTGCCCCAGCACACAATTGATTCATGACAGACATTTTGCCAAAATTATCCCTAGGGAAATGGTTGAGCTGGACCTGGGGCCTCTTTGAATATATTCATCTCTGTTCAGTTGAATTTAAAATTACTTGTGAGTCCTGATGGCTTCTGAGGAACAGGTGGCACCCACTTCTGAGGACAGGGAAGCACAGAGGACCTTGATGCCACCCCAGAGCCTGGGAATTGTGTCTGCTTGCCCTGTCCTCCCACTGCAGTGCCACCCCCACCCCATGCCTCCCTCCACCCTCCTGCCATCACATTGGGCTGGATCCCCCACTCTTCCTCCTGCTCCACCACCCCCTCTGCACCTGATCATCATGCCTCCAGGTTGAGCTTCCTGTACGATCTTTCTTGCAATGAGTGCATTCCTTTGGGTAGCTCAGCTCCAGCTCCTCCTGCTGCCCAAATGCCTGGGACTGTGCTTTCAGGGGAGATCTGTTTCTGAGAGCGGATGATCCCTGGGCTGGGGACCCAGGGAGTGGGGGCTGTTGGAATATCAATTCTAGGCAAAGAGAAGGAATTCAATCGGAGACAGTGGTATGGGGAGTGATAGGAGGACAGGTGCAGCCAGAAGGATTTGGAAGGTGAGCCAGGTAGAACAGAGTAGGAAGCCCATACACAGAATCATGCCTGAGCCAGGCTTGGAGCATGCACCCTTCTCCCTGACCAGCACCCATTCAACTCCAAGGGCGCGTTCCCCAGCCAAGACTCTGCCTCAAATGCTGCCTCCTTTGGGAAGCCTTTCCAACATGCCAGTTTGAAACAGGGTCCCCTTTTGCATGCCTGCACATGACCTTCATCAGACAGATGATTCTCCGTAAATAAAAGCTCTTCAGTAATTTGCCTAATGTCTGCCTTCCCCTTGGGAGACAGGCTGGTCTTGTTCTCCATGGGGTCCCCAGGAAAATGTCTGCAAGAACATATTAGGTTCTAGGCATATTTGTGGAAGGACAGAAGAAGAAATGCCTGCTCTATAGACTTCTGCTCTTCTTTGCAGTCTCTTGGCTCAGGTGACTGCTGTCTCCTTCCAGACTCCCTGGAGAAGAGCGAGGCTGGCGGTGAGAGATCACACACATTGGATCTCAGCAGCTTCATTTTCCTCAACACAAAAATACATGTTAAAAATACTGATGTGAACATCTGGGGAGATATGTGGGAACAGAAGATGCCACTTAAAGTCACAGGGAGTGCGTATGCCTGCTGAAGTCCACCTCATCAGTTCCAGTTCTCAGTGATGCGAGGTCTCAGGAAAGACCCAGACTTCCCACGGGCAGCCACCCCACCAGAGGGCTGCCTTAGTTTCCACCAGGAAGGGTCATTGTTATTTTAAGTTCTGATCCCAATAAAATTTCCATACTTCTTCAGAAGGGTTGCATTCTGAACTGTTGGGAGATCCCGAAATCTTAGAGTAATTGGGGGACCTGAGAACTGGGGTGGAGGAGTGAAAAAGGAAGTTATAAGAAGACAGAGTCCCTGGACAGCTAAGGAGAGGGCTGCATTAGAAAGAGAGAAAACAAGAGGACCAAGTTGGGTTCTCAGCATAAATCTGGCCCTTTTTTCTTTCTTTTCTCTTCTTTCTTCTTTTATTCCTCCTCCTCCTCCTTCTTGTTTTAATTTCCCATCAATGTAAGAAGCCCAGGGCTGGGAGACTCTTACCAAACTATGCTTACTGAGTGCCTGTTGTAGCCAGGCACTGTGCTGGGCTCTAAGGTCACAGCAGAAAATAATATATAGCACTTCTTTGCATGGCCTCATGAAACTGTCTGCCCTGGGTGGGAGGTCAGATGATAGCTGACCAGAGTCAGGGAGGGCTTCCTGGTTTTTGTCCACCGAATGTCCAGGAAAGAGAACTTTGGGGAGTTACAGTTTAAGCTGAGAGCCATAAGATGCATTTTACAGAGAAAGGAAGAGCACCCCAATAGAAAGGGCTGTCCCTGCAAAGGTCCTGGGGCAGAAATGCACTTTGCGGACTCAAGGGGATGGAAGGCAGCAGAGTGGGGGAAGCAGAATGAGCAGGGGGATGAGTAGGTTAGCAGGGGCAGTTGTGCTGGGCGAGTAGTCACCGTTGAAAGTTGGACAGTTAGGGAAAGAATGCACAGAAGTGACATGCTCTGATTTAAGTTTTAGAGTCAACTTCTTGGTGAGTGGAGAAGGAATTTGGTGAGGAGAGAGGCATTGGGAGAAGCAGAGATCCAGTGAAGAGAAGGAGGAAAAAGACCCCCAAATGGGTGAATCTGGGAGCTCCTGATCCAGGTGTTGGTTAGTCCTGGAATCAATCCTCAGTTTCTCCAGCTGCTAAGTAAGAGCTACTTTAGAATGTCCTCTTAGCTCTGTGTCCTCAGGGTGTGTCAATTCTGGCCTTGCCTGCTCTTCCAAGGACTGTGTCTGCTTCCTTTTTCTCTCAAGGCTGAGAAACCCTTGCTGGAAAAAATTTATAAATAAATTTCGACTTATGGCTTCAAGATACATTTTCCAACTTTCTGAAGTTCTGTTAATATTTTAAGTGCATGACTGTCTTGTGTCCCTGCATCTTGGTGGGAGGTGGTGGGTGAGGGTGTTACATTATTAATAAAATATGAATACATTAGTGCATTTATTTTAATGTAACTTACGTGGGAAACATGATCTTTTGTGGAGCATCTTGGCAAATGGGTAGAAGTGCATGCCTGCCCCAACCTCTGAAAGCCCTTGATCAAGCTGAGGTCTTTGTTTCCAACAAAGCCCTTGACCCCTGGTGGTTTCGGTTCTGTTTACTCTTGGCAAATGTTTCGGGTTCAAAGGGAGAAGCTTTAAAAGCTGCCTTGGTAAAGTCTATAAAATCTTAACGCATCTTTGACATCAAATAGCTCTTACAAAGCCGTGATTTGATGAAGTAAATAGGAACACAGCACAAAGCATATGGAACACATTTTCCATAACTGCTCTGCACTTGAATAACAAAGGAGAAAAGTTCTTGGCAAAAGGAGTTTGGGATTTTAATGACCCTTAAATATTTGGTTCAGTAGCCAGATGTGTTTTACCAAGCTGAAAACCCGGAGGATCGGCCCTGCCTTTTTCTTTGGCAAAACATAAGCTAACATGATGTTTCTGTTTGTGAAAAGATGTTTGTGCTTCATTGCAGAAAGCTTAATTCACCATGATTTCCTTAATTATCTACCCCTCCCCCAAACTGGCAGAGCTCCCAGCATGCCTCAGAGCCTCGCTTCTGATCTGAGACACTGAGCTGTTTAAGAGGAAGCCACAGAACCCTCCTTAATTGGGATCAAAGGGTTGAAACACGGATCAGAGTGTGTCTTACTGACGGACCAGGGCAGGGCAGGGGGCTTACACTTCCTGCCTGGAATGGTGGGGCCCTCTTTGGCTGGGTGGGTTGAGCGAGCCCTAGGATCTGTTAAGACAGGATTGGTCAACACGGCATCTGAGCTGCTATCAGGTTCTGGTTCTGATAAACACGGGCTGCTTCCCATGGTCATCTTGAAAGTCCATGCCTGGTTGCTTTGTGAGTTTTTCTGTTACTTGAGATGTCGGTGAGTGAGTGTGCAGAGTGGTTCCCAATTCTACACGTCCTGGAAACAGTTTATCTAACTTTCATACACGGATCGGTGTGGACCGTTGGCTCCCAATAATCTTCCCATTGAGAGATGGAGGTTTTCAATCTCAAATGGAAGGAGCCTTGGAAATGGAGAGCCCAGCACCCCCATTCAAAGATGAGAAAACTGAGGCCCAGAGAGAGGAAGTAATCTGCCCAAGACCACACATGGTGTGTCAGTGTCAGGACCAAGATCTGATTCTAGCTGACTCATCAGCAGTCTAGGCCCCAAGTGATCGTTGCTTACAAAAATAAGTCCTGCCCAGAATGAAGATTTCTGCAGACGTTCAAGGGTGTGCACTGTGGGAGGGGCTGGCCCAGCGGGAAGGTAGCAACTGCTCTCCAGTGAGGGGAGGGGACTAACTGCACACCCCAGGTGCTGCTGAATCTTCCATGAAAGAATACACAAAAACATTTTGAGGGGAAGAAACTGAGGGTTAGAGGAGTAGGTGACAGCTACATGTGATAGGGCCAGGCCTCAGAGGTGGCTCTGAGGCCTTCACGCCTCTTGTGAAGGGAACACTGGCCCGTGTTTAGCTACTGCAGTGTCTCATTCTGCTCCATCCCAACTCCATTGACTGGTGGCTTCTAAACAAAGATACTTATTCCTTAGTTCCGGAGGCTAGAAGCCCAAGGTCAGAATGCTGGCATGGCTGAGGTCTGCTGAGGACTGCTTCTTGGAGCATAGGTGGTTCATTTCTTCCTAGGTTCTCTTGTGGTGGGAGGGGTGAGGGATCTCCCAGGCCCTCTTCCTTACAGGAGGCCACTAATCCCATTCATGAGCATTCTGATCTCATGACCGGATCACCTTCCAAAGTCCTGATCTCCCAAACCATCACCTTGGTGGTTAGGATTTCAACCTGTGAATTTTCGGGGGATGCAGACATTCAGACCCTAGGAGGTAAATTTGGAGACCTCTCGGCAGGTTGGGGCTGGTGGTTGGATCATTGGCTTCCCTATTTCTTTCACCCTGGAGGAGACTCCATGTGCTCCTCTCAACCTGGCAGAAACCCAGAAGGAAGACATGTTTCATTTCTTGCCAATGGACAGATATGGAAGAAGACCCATGAGCTCCCTAGACCTGGGGGAAAGAACAGAAAAAACCCAGACCATGACCATGACAGGGGCTGCGGCGCACTTTCTTACTTTAAAAATTAAGTGCTCTTCTGCTTAAAGTAAAACAAAAAGCAAAAAGCACCAAGACTTAAACCCAAAACCATACATGAAATCTTTTCTTTCTCTGCCATATGGGGCACAGAGCTGGGTGGGGCTGGTGACTGCCTCCAAGTGGAGGGTGCACAGCCTACCTCGCCAGCGTCTACCGAACCTTCCAAGCTCCCCTGGACTCTCTGCACTTCCCAGGCCTCCTATTTGGCCAGCTCTGTAGGAATTTCCCCTGGCTGATGGCCAAGTCCCACCCCCAACCCACTTGGTCACACTCCCTGGATGTGTGGTGGCCAGTATGGACTGTCCATCAGACAGCCATCACTAAAGGGAGAGAGCTCCTGCCAGAGCGGTGATGTGAGAGTCTGAGAACCAAGGGATGAGTGGAGCGAGAGAGGAAGGGTCAGGAGAAGGCAGGACTTGTGTCCTGTCGCCCCAGGAAAGGACTGGTTTTCCTTTCCTGTGCCCTATATTCCTCCCTGGGAGGGCCCTGCAGAGGGCCACTGCTGCCCAAAACGCAGGAAGTTACCCAGCCCTGAGTTGGGCTCCTGTGGGTTTCTGAACATAGTTTCCAGGTTTCCTTTCCCTAGTCCAGAGGCCAAGAAGTCCGAACTCCCCAGCAGCCATCCAAAGCCAAGATTGCGAAGAGGGTTGCTGCTCTTGGGACTTGGGGTTCTTGCTGAGCCGGTTCAGCTCCTGGCTGGGCTCCCACATAGCCGGAGCGAGCGCTGCCTGCGTTGAGCAGAGTGAGGAATGATGTGGACTCCAGAGAGAACTGGGTTGAAACCGAGAGGCTGTGCACTGTTTCAGGCATGTTAATTAAATGTAGGGATTATAGACCCCAGATCTGCACAGAAAGTAGATTTATCGTACCTCATTACCAGATTTTATACACTCCACTTGGGCGAGACTGATGCTCTGTATTATAAAAGAATGCTAGATTTTATGGTCTAAAACCTTCTGATATTAAGAGAGAAACATTCTGAATGACAACAGTGAGACCCAAGGTGGTATTTGCAGGCCCCTGATGAGATGCAGGCAGGGTCCAAAACATTCTGAATACATTTCGGGTATCTCCTGGGCACACAGAGCCAACTCAGGTTCAGACTGAATGAGGCCAAGTTTCTGCTCCTCTATGGCCTGGGGACTTCTGTTTCCACTTCTTCAGAACCCTGTCCCTCTGTTTCTTCACAGGGGCCATTCCTGAGTTCCTCACCACATTCAGGATGAGTTGCAGCACTTTAACATACTGTGTGTGAGTGTGTGTGTGTGTGTGTGTGTGTGTGTGTGTGTGTGTGTGTGCATATGCATGTGCATTCACACACATCTTGATGGGGCTCAGGACACACCATCCCAAAATATGACATCTTGCTGTTTGAGGAGACAGCAGAAGCAGGAAGGTCTCTCCGGCACCCACTACCCACCTTCTGTGAAGCACATCTAGAAAGAATTCTCTGACCTTCACTCTAAAGCAAGACCCTCACATGAAAGTCATGGGGAAGAAAGGGTTGTCCTCTGCAGACAGAAGGACTCAGAGAACCTGAACAATCAGTTCTCACAAGTTTCCCCAATTTATTACCACTGTGTCGCGCCCCTTTGTCCTGTGCCACTCCTCCATGCCTGGGCTACAAATATGCATGCTTCTTTGCTTCTTCAAGCCTTCCCTTCTGAAGGCTCCTATGTCCCTTGAAACTTAGATTAAACACATTTGTAGGCTTTCCCCCTGTCAATCTGTTTTCCTTCTTTCTTTCTTTTTTATTGTTGTTAGAAGATCCTCAGCCATGAGCCTGAGATTGGTAAGCCTTCTTTGCCCCGATGGTGTGAGTGTGTGTAGGGAGGGGTGTGTGTGCATTAGTAAGTGTGTGTTATGTATATAAGTAAGTGGGTAAATAGCATGTACATATGTGTGCCTGGAGGCGTGTTCACGTGTGTGTGTGTGTGTGTGTGTGTGTGTGTGGGCAGGTTGGTAGTGAATGCGTGTCTAGGTAGGTAATTTGTGTGTGAGTGTGTGTGTGTGTGTGTGGATAGGCAGGTGTGTGTATATAGGTCAGTGTGTATATAGGCAGGTCAGTGTGTGTATAAAACAAATAGAATTTCAATTTTTATCAAAGGGATAGATTAAAATGTCAACTAGCTCTAGTAGGATCTTAATGAAAAATATCAGCCTCCCCACCAATTTCGTCTCCCTCCTGGGTCCTGCTCCCTGGAGGCAGCCGTGTTCAATGCTTGCTTTTCCTGTTTCACATTCACTTTTGCATTTTTAGCAATTGCACGGATACTGCTCTTTTCTATCAGTTCTGGATTAGATACCACCTATTTTCTCCCTACTGTGGGAGATGAATGCTTACCTTTTCTACCCCTCCCCTCACCACGTGAGTCCTTTCTCCCTTCTGCAGTGTTTCTCTCTCCTTTGGGTTAAATAACCCATCAGTGTTGTCATGATCATGTCAATATTATTCATGGCTGAGATGTGTAATGTCTCATGATCTTTCTTGTGCAAGTGTGTGTTTAGTCCAGAGATAAAATAATTTGCTGGATTCCTTTGTATCTATTACTAGTTCTTCCCCAGTCTTTCCAGACCTGTAGGTTTTTATGTATCTATTACTCGTCTGTCCCTAGTATTTCCATACCTATCAGTGAGGTCAGACCCCCAGGTCTCAGCTCTTGGCACCTACTGCCCTACTGCTTTGGGTTGCACTTCAGGCCTGTGGCTAGTTATCAACCTGGGATTCCTTTACCATCAGTCTGGGAATAACCCACAATCTACAGTATGGACCCTTCTATTTCTTGGATCTTACCATTTTCTTCTTTTCCAGTTCATTCCTCATTAGATAGATGGCTTCTTCTCCTCTAATCATGGATGGATAATATATGTTTAAAGACCATGCATCTTAGAAATATCTTTTTTTTTTCCTACTCCAACACTGGATTGATGATCAGCTAGGTAGAGTCTGGGCTACAAGCGTGTGTATGTGTGTGTGTGTGTGTGTGTGTGTGTGTGTGTGTGTATGTGTGTGTTTGTGTGTGTGTGTTTGCATGTACATTAATTCTTTTGAGGGGGGCTTCAGAATTTTGAGTTATCGTCTAGGTTTCAACCTACTATTGATGACAGTTTAATTGCTGATCTTTTGTATATGACCCACTTTTTTGGTCCACTTTCCAGTATTTTTATTTCTCTGTCTGTGAACGTGATATTTCATAGCAATGTGGCATTGTATTGATCTTTCTTGTCACTGAGCTGAGCTTTCAATGAACTCTTTCAATCTGGAAATGCATGTCACATGGGGGACTTTTATTTCTTCAATAGTTTTCTCTACCTTTTTCTATTTTTACTTTCTAGAGCATGTAGAATTCAAATATTGTTTTCCTGCACAGATTCTCTAATCTTCTTACATTTCTCTCCCATTCCCTAGCCTTTTGTTCTATTTTACAAATTTATTAATTTATATTTTTCACAAAATAAATTTCTCTTTTGTAGATGCAATATGTATTTTTTTTACTTTTTACTCCAAGAATATTGAAATTGTGATGTTTTTCCTTCTTGCTTCTGCATTTTATTTTTTTTCTTTTTAAATGATTTTTGTTTGCTTTGCTTTAATGGACTTTCCTCAAATTCTCGGTGATTCTTAGTTGTCCGCACACACATTTAGGGGAAATGTCCATCTGATGATCAGGGATTTTAGGGAGGTTGGGAGGAGCTGGTAACAAGGGGCTTTGCTGTCTAGAGATGGAGCTGTGACCCAGAAATGTCTTTACCCTTCTCCAATGTCAGTGTCTATAGATCTTTCCCTTAGCCTGATCAGTTTATCCAGTGGGGACTTTTCTGAACTCTGCCTGGGGTGCCAAACTGGTATGCAATCCTACAATCTATAATCCTACAATCTCCCTATATAGATGTCAAATTTTACTTGTTTCTCCTGCTTTTAGAGTGGTGCATCACCAAAGCCCTAAAATTATTCCTTCTGATTACAAGTCCACTGGTTGCTTGTCCACAGAGAGCAGCAATTCCTAAATTTTCTGCCAGACTGGGGAAAGGGCAGCATCTGCCTCTGTGGAGAGACGGGGAGCTGGGCCTCAGGAACTCTTCACACATTTCAACCAATCATCAAGTTTTCATTCCCATCTGCACTGTCTTCACAGTTGCCTACTCTTGAGCCTATGTGATGTCCTATGGTGACATTGAATATGTCCAATGTGCTTCCTCAAATTCTCATGGCATCCCCTATTTCTTGAACCCTTGGCCACTTACTCAACCTCAGTCATGGTGACAGGGGCCCAGCCCTCGGACCTGTACAGTTAGCCACTGAGGTTCGACAGCTGCATGCCCTACCTCCTGCTACCACTTCCTCGCTTAAATGGGGCTCTGCTACCCCCAGCTGGAGGGATCTGGCCTAGGAAAAAATAATGGGTTTCAGCACAAAAAATTGCACCCACTTCCTCCTGACTCCATCTGCCTGGTTGTGTGAGTATAAATTGAGTCTGCTGCAGAATGTCAGATGGGAAGAGACTCGAGGATGCCCAGTTCCTGATTCCATCTCCAGCTCTGTTACTCCATCCTTCCTCCATCATCGTCATTTCTGCACTTGACGTTCCATTGTAGACACCATCTATGAAGGATTGTTTGAACCCCCATTTTTTATCCCCCTCTTTTTTTTGCAAAATTTCCTAAGAAAAGTAGGAGAAGCTGGAGAAAAAAATGCTCTGGGTATCATTCTTGTAAGATTTAAAAATGGCTTGATACAGAAATGCAACTGGTGACCATCTGCTGATTCGGTTTCCATGAACCACCTTTTCTTGCCTCATTGTGATATCAGGTCCAGGAACAGGACCTTTGCCAGACAGAACGGCTGCCACTGCCCCATAGGTGCTGATTCTTCATTCCCTATGCCTATTTGGTGTGATAAAGAGCAAAGGCTTCATCTTGCTGATCTCTATACCCCCAGCACCCAGAAAAGTGCTTTGGAGTAAAAAATAATTGTAGAATTGGGTGTCTCTCAGAGCCACTCCCCAACAGGGACGTGTGTACCTGGAGGTACCAACATTTGAAGCAGGGTAGAGGGTTTATGAAAGCAGACATTCCTCATAAATCTGAAATAGGTCATCCAGCTGTGCTGGGAACAGGGACTCTGCGGTTTCTCTTGCAAAGGCGGTGCCACGTCTTAGGAACGAATGGAAACTTAACCTCAGATATTCCTTCCAGCCCAGGAAAAAATTCTTCCTCTCTAACCTCACATGTTCGGGAATGTCTGTTTGCCTCATCAGCAAGAATATACTTGGATGCTGGTCCTTCCAGCTGTGCTGTGGGTCCTGAGAATGGCATCTCTATCTCCTCTAGGACCAAATCTGACCCTTCCATGCAGGAAGCCAACTCGGGCCCATCTGAAGGGAGTCAGACTGTCATTTAAACTTGGACCATGTCTTACCTTCAAAAGCAAATACGTAATATATGTAAATTGTTAAATGTAATAATACAAGAAACACTTGTGAATTCAAAACTTGACATAAAAAGATATTTTAAGACCAATACCACTGAAGCTCTGCCTCCCTTCCACACACCTGTGGATTTTCTGGATTTCTGGATTCACCTATTTTCTAGAACAGTACTCTATGTGCATATGCATATATCCTAGGTAATACATTGCTCATTTTTTTGTTTTGCCCTAATTTTATAAAAATTATATCATACTATACATATTTTTATGCAACTTGCTTTTATCTCTTACCACTGAGTTTGTGAAATTCATTCATGAGGATCTGTATAGTGTCCTTCACTCTCTCGTACTATGCCATTTTGTGACAATACCACAATTTATTTCTGTATTAATGAATGTTTGTATTGTTTCCAGGTTTTTATGGAAAAAATTTGCTATAAACATTATTGTATACATATCTGGATAAAAATGTGGTATTTACCTAAGAGCAGGATTACCAGGTCCCATGGAACACTTAAACTGAATAAATGCCAAATTGCTTTCCAAGGTGATTGAATCAATTTATCCTCTCCCTGGTACTGTATATGATTTTTGATTAACATAATCTTTACCAGCACTTTGTGTTGTCAGATATTTTAATCGAGAATGTTATCTCTATTTTCTCTCTATACAGCAATTCTATCTTCAATTAAAAAATTTCATTATCTAGCTCAGTGCAGTGGTGCATGCCTGTAATCCCAGAGGCTCTAGAGGCTGAGGCAGGAGGATCGTGAGTTCAAAGCCAGCCTCAGCAACTTAGCTAGGCCATAAGCAACTCAGTGAGACCCTGTCTCTAAATAAAATATAAAAAGGGCTGGGGATGTGACTCAGTGGTTGAGTGCCCCTGAGTTCAATTCCTGGTACCAACAACAACAACAACAACAACAATAACAACAACAAAACTTCATTATTTAGCATCTTTTCAAAAATTTATTAGCTATTCTAGTTCCTTTCTTAAGACTCTTCAAGTCTAAAATGACAAGATTTAAGTCTTTTTAATTTTTTTCCCCTCTGGTACCAGGAATTGAACCCAGGGATGTTTATCCACTGAGCCACATCTCCAGCCATTTTTATTTTGTATTTTGAGATAAGGCTTTGCTAAGTTGCTGTGGCTGGCTTTGAACTTGTGATCTTCCTTCTTCAGCCTCCTGAGCTGCTGGGATTCCACCTGACTCTACTCTAGTCTTTTCTATAGTTTTTATTTGGATTGTGTCTTTTACTGATGTTTGGGAATTCGATACATATTCTGGACTCTAATAATTTGATCTCATATTTGTGGCAAATATCAGTCCTAGTTTGATCTACCATCTTACCTTTTTTTTTTCAGTTGTCTTGATAAACAGAAATTTAATTTTAGTGGAGTTGAATTTATTGATCTTTTCTTCTTTTCTTGAATGAAACCATTGTAGATAATCAATTCAATTGTCTCAGCACCAAATATGGATTAGTTCTACTGTCTCCCACTCACCTGAAAAATTAGCTCTGTTGAAAAGAATTGTATGTATATATAATGAATCTGTTTTTCAGTCTGATACTTTGCTCCATTATCAGTTTGTTCAACCCTGCTCTGATATCACTTTGTCTTCTGTAGCACTGTCACCCTCCAATAATTTTTGATGATTGGCAGCCCCCCTACCCCCGCCATTGCCTTGTGTGGTATTTTGACTATTTTGCTTCCTGTGTACATATTTAGGATTTAGGAACTCTTCAAAAAATGCACACAATGTCATTATCATATCTAAAATACAGTATCCAATCAACAAAGCAAACGTCTCAAACTCATATTTGCAAATGTTTGTTAAATCAAGATTCGAAAATGAATTACAGTAGAGGGGGTAGAGAGAGAAGAGGGGAGGGGAGGGGAGGGGAGGGAGGATAGTAGAGGATAGGAAAGGCAGCAGAATACAACAGACACTAGTATGGCAATATGTAAATCAATGGAAGTGTAACTGATGTGATTCTGCAATCTGTATACGGGGTAAAAATGGGAATTCATAACCCACTTGAATCAAAATGTGAAATATGATATGTCAAGAACTATGTAATGTTTTGAACAACCAACAATAAAAAAAAAAGACTCGAGGGAGGTATATACCAAAAGTTTGGCATGGTCTGCACTTTGCTGTTAAATCACCATAGCGTCATTTAACATGCTCCTTGGTTCACTATATTCATTATAAATAGATAGTTTGAGATTTTTATCATTTTTAAGTTCATTTTGAGGAACAGAAGAGGCAAATGGCTTCACAGGTAATGATGTGCACATCTCTCAGGGTCACAAAATATTCAGTTATCTTCTCTGTGTAAATAGCTATAGGCCATCTGACCTAGATCTCTTTAGTTTAGAAATTACAAATGGTGGTATTCAAAATTCAGTAATTCATTCTTGGTGATAAACTATAATTATTCCATGGAGAATAATTAACTAATAATTATTAATAATTAACTAAATTAACTATTTAGTTACCTCAAGGTAAAAGTTATAAAAGAAAAACAAGTCAATACTTGATTCTTTTCCATTATTTTCCTATTTTCAAAATAGTTTTGGAGCCTCAGCACCCTTCAAAGACAATGAATAGTTTTGTTCAATATCATGAATTCAAGGGCTAAATCTATTAGCTGTGTTTAATGCATTATTCCCATTGATATTCAAATTGCCCCATTTATTGGTCAATAGGAACTTCTTAAAGTTAGGTCCTGAAATGTTTTTACACAATCAGATCAGGTAGTCTTTGTGAGCATCTTTTGAAGTCTGAAAGGACAAGATGTTTCAGGCTCATCTGGACATTCCTTACCTTATATTTGGAATCAAACTAACAGCCAAGAAGCCCTGGTTTCTATTAGTTTAAAATGCCTTTTAGAGGAACTGCAATCTGGGCATTAGGAGTCCTTACTGCTGTTGGCTTAGCCATTGCTTCTGGAAAATTTCAGGGGAGAGAGCTAGGAAAAAAAATATCTATCTGTATCTGTCTTCATCTATCTATCTATCTATCTATCTATCTATCTATCTATCTATCTATCTATTTATCATCTATCTATCTATCATCATCTTATGGGTTCTTGTAGCTCCAACTCAAATTTGTGATTACATTGCTTTACTTAACCTTATAAATCTTCTGGAGGAGTCCCCCTCCATGGCATTAAAATCTTTTGGAGCTCTCATGAGCAAAAGTACTTTTCCCCAAAAGATTTTTGGAAAACTTTTGAAAGAGAATTGGCATCTAAGTGCAGTTTCAATTTACATGTATCGTATGTTGAACAAGCCATTTATATATGTGTACACAAAACACACACATTTATTATTTATTTATTTTCAAACCAGCTTGTCAAGTACACACAGTTACCTGGTGGGAAATTTTTTAGACTAACAAGGAATATATATAGGTCAATTCTCCTCAAGTTAATATTTTTAAGACATTAAGTCTTCCTTCCCATGAACAAGGTCTATTTCTTCATATATTTTGGACTTCATTGTCTTTTAGTAAGTCGTTCTTATCTCTTTTACAAAGGCCTTCAGCATTTTTAGACTCTTCTAGGGCGTTTATGTGTTTTGTTGCTATTATAAACGCTATCTATTTCACTTATACTATTTCATGGTAAAGTAAATACAATTGATTTTTTTTACATTGCTCTATGTTGAATAGCTTTGATAACATTTTATTCATTCTCATGATTGTAGATTCTCTTGGGTTCCTCATGAGGACTATCTGTTAGAAATGATGATAGTTTTGCTTTCTTATTCTGATCCTTCTACATTATTTTTTCTTCATGCCTTAGTGTGCTGCTAAGGACCTTTAGACAACACTAGATCATACTAAATCTTAGGCTATCTGCACAAAACCTTGCCAGGTGTCCCCCACCTAGCCTGGGAGAAAACTTTTAAGCAAAACCTTGCTCTGTGGTGGTGGCCCCATATCTATTTGGGTCTGAACAGTGTGCAGTGAAGCCCCCTGTTGCATCAATCCCCCGTTGACTTGCATCTGTAAAGCCTCCCACAGCTGTGCTCATCCCCCCTGGATGGGCAGAGGAAAGTGCAATGTGACTTCTTAGGCCTCATGACAATACAAACAAGATAAGCTGTGCTGGAACTGCAGGGAGTCAGACAGGTGCTGGGATGGGGATCCATGAGCATATTTGGGAGGAGCAGAGAACCTTAGGTCCTCAAAGTCATGATGGTCAGATGTCAGAAGCCATTTTACTGTCATCAATACAAAGGAGGCATGTAATTTGGGCCAAATTCTGGGGACCAGTGGGCCCTAGACCTTGGTGGGGAGCAGGAACCAGTGCTTTGGATGGAGGCTGTATGGTGTGGATTTTTTATTCATCACTTTAGGTGACGCATGTAGGTGTGGGTCAGCTTGGTAGATCTGAGCTGAGTGCTGTGGAGACAGATGTGGTTACGTATGAAAAGCCCCCAGGTCATGTCCTGGCATGTAACAGGAGTTCAACAGATACCAGTGCCTGCCAGGTGCAGCACCCTGTAGATATTCAATGCTACACCTGCCAGGAACTGCTGTGGATGGAGCTCCTATTGCCTGCCAGGACATGAACCAGGGGCTTCCTGTCTGTTATCTCAGTCATCCCCCATGTTCTGGGGCCCCGAGATGCTTGCTACAAACCCAGCTTAGCACCCATTCTGGAAAACAGCCCTCTGGAGCTTGACCTTGTTTCCCGGTCTGTGGACTCTGAGTTCTGCACACTGGCTTTGTCATTGGCCTGGTTAAGGCTGCCTGAATTCCCTGTTCAGTCTGTGGGTAGGGCTCAGGCTGCAGTCCCCATCCACAAGCTGGATCTGGCCCCACAGAGGCTGGGAGGATCTGCATAGTCAGGGCCATCGTTGTTGTCGTCACCATCTTGGTTAGTGCTCATTCATTTTTAATCTCAATCACCCAGGGGGTAAATGCGCAGTGCTGGTTCCTAGGATCTACCCCATCTGGGCCATGGGATCTCGGTGGTCCTGCACCGCAGGCTGCCATTTTCTGTATAACTTTAGGCAAGTTGCTCCTCTCTCTGACCCTCAGCTTTTCCAGTCCAACTCTTCAGGATCCTTGGAGTAGAGACTGGATGCCCCCTCCCCAGTCTCCCTCTGTGGGACAAGCTCCTGACGCCAGGCAGCGTCTTTCTGCTCTGAAGCTGAGCCTGGGAGGGGTTAGGAAATTCACTGCCCTCATATCTCCCACTATTATCATGACCAATCTCCTTTCACACATTTTATCCTTCATTTTATGATAGCTATTAAAGACTGTTAGGAGCTCTCTCAGTTCCTTGAGGAATATTTATGTATTTTATAGGACTCTCATGAAGGAGAGAAGCTCCTTATTAGGAGCAGGCAGGGAGATCCTGCATTAGGGGGGCATTAGGAGCCCTCGCCCTGAGAATAACGATGCCACCGCTTCCTGTTTAAGTTGCCAGTTTATGCACCTGTTTGAACTGTTTTCTTTGGGGGGGGGATTAAGGGATCTTTGAGAATTTCAAAGAGCACAGAGAGACTCCTCCTTTCTTGAGATCTTGCTTCTGTTTGCAGGATGATCAGGAAGAAAGGGAGCCTGGACTCCCCTTCCCATTCTTCAATCCCCCCTCCCCACCCCACTTCACAGGCCCATTAGAACCTGGGCACCAGGCCATCAGCCTCGATTTACTCCTGCTCTCTCCTCGGCAGCTTTACTTCTTACCCACGTTTTACCCTCGGCTTCTCGAGCACATTTCATATTTCATGGGACAAGAGGCAATCTCAGGCTTTCTTTTTTAATAGATTTTATTTTTTAGAGTGGTTTCAGGTTCACAGGAAAATTGAGCAGAAGTTAAAGAGAATTCCCATGTACCCCTGCCACCCTGCCACCACACACTCAGCCTCCCCTGTCTATCAACAGGAGAGGCACATTCGTCATAACTGATGAACTTACATTGACATATCATTATCCCCTAAAGACCCTACTTTCCATTATGGCTCACTCTTGGTCTTGTGCATTCTGTGGCTTTAGAAGAATGTATAATGACATTTATGCTTTCATACAATGGTATATGCCATTATAGCGTCTTGCAGAATTGTTTCACTGCCTTTAAATGTATCCTTCCACCTATGCATCCTTCTTTCTCCAATCCCTGGTAACTGCTAATCTTTGACTGCCTCTCTAGTTTTGCCTTTTACACAATGTCATATAGTGGGAATCATACAGCATGTAGCCTTTTTAGATTGGCTTCTTCCACTTAGCAATACGCGTTTAAGTTCCCTCCCTATCTTTTCATGGCTTGATAGCTCATTTCTTTTTAGTGTTGAATAAAATTCCATTGTCTGGATGTACCATGGTTTATTTATCCATTCACCTACCGAAAGACATCCTGTTGGTTTCAAAGTTTTGGCACTTATAAATAAAGTTGCTGTAAACATCTGTGTACAGGTTTTTGTGTGCATATACATTTTCAACTCCTTTGGGTAAAAATCAAAGGATATGATGGCTATGTTTAGTTTTGTAGGAAACTGCTAAACGGTCTACCAAAGAGGTCCAGCCCTGCTGAGCCATTCCTGGGGGGAAGTGGTCAGTCCATCCCCAAAATCTGATGGAGTCCCAAGGCTTCAACTTCAAGGTTCTGTTGAATTTTCTTATTAAATATATACCCCAAAGGTCTTATCTATTCTGGAGAGGCTAATGCAAGGGGGGTATTTTTTGCTGCCTGTCTCCAGGTTTCCTGCCGCAATCCCAGGGAAGAGCAATATCGGTAATTGCTGTTGCCATGGTGCCCAGGGGCAGGAAGGAGGGCCCCAACATAAAATCTGTGGTCTTGTCCTTGCTTCTCAGTGTGATCCCAGACCGCCTGCCTTGGATCCTGGGGATGGTTGGATGGGCAGATTTGCAGGTCTCCCACAGACCTAAAGAATTGAAACCCAAGGAAGTGTGCCCAGAATCTATGTGTTTAGTTTGCTGCCTGCACAGCTGATTCTGACACTGAATTTTGAAAGCCTCTGACCCATAGTCAGATTCCATTGCTCAACCATCCCCTTCACCAGCAAAAGGAAACCACTCAGGGCTCCAGAATAATATCCCCCTCCTTCCTGAGGGGTGTCCCTGGATTAGGGTCCTTCTCTTCTGCTCCCCAGGAAGCCTCCTTCCTTCCTGCCCTCTTTTTTTTTTTTTTTTTTTTTTTGCAGTGGGACCTGCTGTCACCCTCTATTTCTCTGTGCCTTTTTTCCCATCTCATTTTAATTGATTCCGAAGTGTTAAGGCATTTAGTGAGTATGAATTTGTGTTTCGCTGAAATCAATCTCTTTCTGCAAGCTTGCTTCCCCCTTCTTTCAAGTCAGCTAAATCTCGCCTCCCCAAAATTAAATGGCTCCAGGCTGAACCAGCCTTGAGTTGATTACCTAACTCCGTGGCAGCTCCAGCACCGGCTGATCTGGCCTGACCTAATTTGACCCAGAAAGGCTGCCCCTGCCCCAAAGTATGTGTGTTCACCTGCCCTCCGAGCGATGGGCGGCAGGAGGGAGAGGCAGATTTCAGGATGATGAGGTCATTTTGCCCAAATAGAAAAGGAGAGAGCCCCAGGATTGGCCTCTGATAGTGACCCCCAAGAAAGAAGGTAAGTGCTTTCCTTCCTTATTTAAGGATCATTGTCTTCACTGTGGACCTGGAGATCTGATGTCCCTGCACTGTGAGCCGTCAAGAGGAGTCATGGATGCAGATAGGTTTCTCAGTGTGACTGTATGACCCCGAACCTTGAATTCGTCATTGGCAGAACAGTGACTATCTCAGGCTCTCACTCAAGGATGGCCATGTTGTTATCATTCAAGCCGAGACGACAGGTATTAATCTGCTCATTTTACGTGTGTAGAAGAGGTCACTTGGTGCTCTTCCAATGGCTTATCCAAGGTCACACATCTCTCTCCCACCCAGGAGGTGGCAGGGCAGGATCTGAATCAGGTACTGGTTCTACTTTCTATTTGGAATGGTCATGACTTCAGCTCCTGATCCTTCGTTCCTTGGGTCTGAGAGCACAGGGTTGTTCCGACAATGTGGGAGCCCCTTCCTGCGCCTGGTATGAGGCCAGTAGGTTGCTGTGCTGGGAACCAGTGTCAGTGAAGGGCATTAGTGGTCCCATGAGTTGGCTAAAGGGATGACAGTGCTCTTACAGCAACGCCTAAGGGGTCCTTGACCCCCCAAGGGCTGGGTTTTGATCCTACATTCAGCTCCTGGTCCCTCCTCTGGTTCCCTTTACTGTCCAATGGGAGAGGGTAACACTGTCTCCCCCTGCCCCCAGGGCATTGTTATAGAAAAATGAATGAGTTAATGGGTATGAATGTGTTTAGCCCAGTCCTTGGCACATAATGGGGACTCCATGATGTTCTTTTATATCTGTACACTTGGAGGCATATAATGCAAAACAAATCTGTCTAAAAAAACCTGTTCAAATGTCCAGGAGAGCATGCAGGAGGGGCGAATGCAGACAAGTGCAGATTTCAGTTCGTTTGCCTGCCCAGGGCATGCCTTCAGCCCTGGCGCCCAGGGAACAGGACATGATTCCAAATCAGAAGGCTACCTGTCTTTGTTAGAAAATGTACAGAGGGTGATTAGGAGATGCGCTGATTACACACACATGAGAAAGTTCGGCCGTGGTTGGTTAGATCAGCAATTCTTCCTCCTGGTTTCCTATCACCCCAGGGTGTCTCCAATTATCTCAAGAAGGGTCAGGAACCACTCAAGATGTTATTAATTTTAATCCATTCTAATTAAATATATAAATGGGCCATGTACCACTTTGTGGAAAGAGAAGAGGGGGGAACCATATCTTAAAACTAAATACATAATTCTTGAATACCAGTAGCCAACTTCTCAAGGGCTGGGAACTTTTTCTTCTCTGCTAATCTTTTTTCCTCCTATTTCTCCCTCTCTGTGCCTTTCTGGGTGCTGTGATTATAGGTGGAGAGTCAGCAGTGAAATAGGGAACATGAGGCCCAGAGCTGGGGTGTGTGTGTTGCAGGGAGCCCAGAGCCCTGGGTTCTTGCCTTAGTTTTGCTTCTTGATGCTGTGTAGCTTTGGGGCATTTGCTTTGGAAGAGTCTCTGTTCTTCCTGTTTCACCAGGTCACGCTGAGCTTTGAGGCAATAATGAATGAGTCAATTGCATAGTAATCAGGACAGGTGTGTGTTCGTATGTTCCATTGACTAAGCGCCACATGTTGGGGCCTGTGCTCTTGTGTGACTCACAATCGGAGAGGTTAAAGTGGAATCCAGGCCATGCCCTTGAGAGAGGAAACTGCAGACACCTTGCACCAGGATGCTCCTGACCCACCAGAGACTGCTTCCAGGGACAACGAAGGGTGGTCCTTACTCAGAGTGAGGCCCATGGAGGATGGGAGACCCTGTCCCCAGGCTTCTACCTTACCTCCTAGCAGCTCCCAGTGATTTGTGCTCAGGCTGTCTGCCTCCTTTGATGCTCTACATCGGTCAGGTTGCAGGAGGTGCAGAGATTGTGGGGATGGGTTGGAGGAATGGAGAGCTGGGGAAAATGGACACGACCTGTGTATGGACCCAGCTTGGAGTCAGAAGAGCAATGTGCTAGAAGCAGCCACAATGGAACCAACCAGGGGGGGCCAGGTTGCTGGGGACATGCTTTCTTGTCCTCCATTCTGAGAAGTTTCCATGTGAACCCCAGAACATCATGTCTCCCACAGCTCCCCGCAGGTCAAGGTGCCCTCCCCCAGTGAGGGATGGGGCTGCCAATAGGATTCCAGGGGAGAGGAGGCAGAAGGGGTCTCCAACTCAAGAATCCAAGAGGCTCTAAAGTCACAGTGAGAGCGGAGTCCCAAGTAGAGGTCACTGAGAGGAGGAAGAACAGGTGGCCCAGAGGGAAGGCCCAGAGATGGACTTCCTGTACTCATTTATAGTCCTGAATGCCACGTGCCTCTGGCCGTAGGGCCTTGGAGGTGCTGAATCCCCAACTCCTCTCTGAATTTCTCTCTCCTGTTCCATCCTCTCTGCATCTTGCATTGCTGACTCAGCCTTTAGTCTCCCTAGGAAGCCCCCAGCCCATCTCCCTGGAGGGGAGGTGCCATCCTCTGCTCCTTCATGTCCTGGCTCTTGATCCCCTGAGTCTTCTCACATCCGTGGCTGCATTAGACTGTGCAGCTGCATTTCCGTTTCCGGCTGGAGTGCAGGGTGTGGACCCAGTAGGTGCTCAGGAAGTGTTTCTGGAATAGACCACATGCTGAGGGTGTGGTGGAAGAGCCAGGGTCGGGGTTAGGGAGGCCAGGGCCAGGACAGCAAGAAACAGACACCACTACTTAACATCCAGGGCTCTGGGACTGAACTACTGGCCTGGGTCATGGGTGAGTTCGGGGTCCTTCTACTCCCTTCCCAGGCTCTTGGGGCTGGAGCTGGGAAGCAGCTACACTCCAAATTCTTTAAATGTCTGGAGTGATTTTTTTCCCCAACATTTTACCTCCAACGTGCTTTGCATACTGTCACACATTTTAAAACCCACATATAATTTAAGGAACGTTTAATCAATAGAGTCTTGATTCATTTTTCCCTTAAATCATCAGTATTATTGTTGTGAAGAGCCCATTTGAAGTTCAGGAAGGCTCTTAAGCATTTTTAATAACCATTTTCTTCCCCTGTGTGTCCATTTTTTAAAAAACTATCTTTTTGAAAGATACTTTTTCCAGTGGTTGCACAAGCTCAAAATGCCAGGTTTTCAATTGCTTAAATTGTGTCCAATACACAGTTCTGTAAGGAAAACGAACTCTTTCAGAATAATTTCATGTATATTTTTTAAACCAAAGCAGTTTTTCTGGTGGTGGTTTGAAAGTTACCTCAGACTCTTCACTCCCAGTGGTGACTTGAGGGGCCACTACTGGGGTGAGGGGGACAGGCCTTCTACGAGGGCCACCCCACCTGCTGCATCTCTTAGGCTTCAGGGACAGACACAGTGGGCCATCATCTCCATTTGCTCAGGTTGCATGTGATTCCCTGTTTGCTGCCTTTAGCTTATTGCATCTTCCATTTCCTGAGCGCTTAGTGTGTACTAGTATCTCATTAAAGCCCTTCATGTGCGTTTCCTCATGAGGTTACTATGAGGAAATGGAGGCAGAGGGTTTATGTATTTGTTTCTGATGACTGCTGTAACAAATGATCACAAAACTTGGTGATTTAAAACAGCAGCATTTATTTTCTCACAATTCTGGAGGACAGAGGTCTGAAACACAGGTGTAGGCAGGGCTGGGCTCCTTCAGAAGGCACTGAGGGGCACCTGCTCCTAGCCTCTGTGAGCTGCTGGGGGGTGCCAGCCCACTTTGGCTCATGACTGTGTCACTCTGGTCTCTGACTTTGTGTCACATTGCCTGTGTCTGCTCATGTGTGGTGCCTTCTCCTCTGTGTCTGTCTCTTATGAAAATAGTTGGGTTGGATTTAGGGACTTTCTAGATAGTCCAGAATGAGCTCCTTTTCTCAAGGCTCTTGATCACTCTTTGGCTTTAGAAGGTGTAATTGTCATTCTTTTGCCACATGAGGTAATATTCACAGGTTCAAGGAATTAGGATAAGGACTTTGTTTTGGGGGAGGGGGATGAGCAGCAATAAACACACTACAGCTTAATGCCAGTGGCTTGGAAGGTTGAGGCAGGAGGATTGCAAGTTCAAAACCAGCCTCAGCAAGTTAGCAAGGCCCTAAGCAACTTAGTGAGACCCTGTCTTTAAATAAAATATAAAATGGGCTGGAGATGTATCTCAGTGGTTAAGCACTCATGGGTTAAATTCCCAGTACCAAAACAAACAAACAAACAAACAAACAAATAAACAAACAAACAAAAAACTCTCCGGACTCAAACATGAGCAGTTTGGTTGGGAGTGGGGGGCTTCTGTGCTCCTTGTCTCATTGCTAAGGTGCTGGGACCAGGGTGGTATAAATTGCCACCAACTGCTGAGGTCAGCCAGCTGGGTCGGGGTTTAATTGGTCTACGCTCAGGAGGTACAAATATACTTCCTATATTTTTTTAGTTCTTCCTAGTGTGGCAAAAATACTTGGGTTTAATTCTATCATAGAAACTCCACAGTTTACATGGCTGGTGTTCTGTGCCATGGACCATGGTCACATATTATAAAAAATTCCTTGGTGGCTGCTTGTCCCTAATGTGGCAGGGGGTGCTGATCGAGATGTGGATATATATATATTGAACCATATCAAAGGGCCACATTTTTGGTCAAATATCACCAATTTCATATGGTTCAATTCCACATTTATTTACAGGGTATTGCCCAGTAGCATTTTCTTCTCTTCCCTAGCTTGCCTTGATCCTCTCGTCTCCTCCAAAGGCCAACAATATGTTCCGGTTTCCTGCACACGCCTTTGATTTCAGTTATGTGGCCAATCTGACCCATCTCTGTTCCTTAGTGATTTCGGCACATCTTTGGCAGATTTGGTGCTTCGTCACGCCCCAGATACCATCTTAATTTCAACTGTCTCCAAAGAAGCCACAGAGCAGCCAGCCCATCTTGAAGTCATCTGCTTCCACTAAGGGTTGGGAGCATCTGTCTGAAACCAACATATTATTTTCCTGCCTGGCAAGTCAGTAGCAGGACTGTGCATGGTGCCCACCGACATAAAGCACTTACGGGTAGTGTCAAGTTGGGTCCAAGTCTAAAAATACTCCCTTCCCTTCAGCATGTTGTCTTTTCTGCAGAGTGACCCAGCTCACAACCGGAACTTTGCCACACTCTAAACATTTACACATTTAATGCATCCTGAAATATTAATCTATATTATGCATAGGCAACAGGGTGGATGTTTCCTTTCCTGGCAAGCTGTGTTATTGGAAATCATTTATTGAGATCTATGTTTTAATAGCGCTGAAGGGCTATTTGCATTGTTAAGGTGCTCAAAAGCCAAGCTGGAAATTCTGAGGTTGGGGTTCCGTGGAGATTTGTAGTCACTAGGAACACTCCTTGTAGGGATGGAGCTGTCAATCTGTTAAGATTTATTACATGTGCTCCATGCAGGTGTGCCTAAGAAAAATAGTTGCATTTCACAAATGTTTATTTATTGTTTGCTCTGTATATCTGTTATGGGACAGCCCTAGGCTCTGCTCTTCGTTTTCTTCATTTCAGAACTCAGGCTAAGGTAGCAGCTGCCATCTTTGATAGTTACCATTCCAGATAGGAAAAAAAAATGTGGTAATGCAAGCTCTGACCCTTAAAGTTCTCCTTTCACGGACTGAGGAGAGTCACAGAACCCTCGTCAACACCCAAGAGGTAGGAGGATCAATCCTACATCATTCCTGGAAAGAAAGTGCCAAGTTGTTGGTGAATAGCCCTGTTGACTAGTGGTCTCTCAGCAAGTGACCGAATCAGAATTTGAACTCAGAGCAGACTCTCAGGTTCATGCTATTTCCATTAGATCCTGTGGCCTAGAAGATACCAGGAGGCCCATGATCCCTGGGTCTGTCGACTTCTGCAATGGGAGGTGGTCTCACCTTGGTGGCAATGACACTGCAGTCTGAGACCAGCCTCACTCCACCACTCTGGCTCTAAGTGTCCTGGGTCCCACTTAACATTCTTGCTCTTCATGAGAGATTTTCCTGCTCCTGCCACAAGCAGCCAGACCTGAGGCTGCCTCAGGCCACCTCCTTCCCTCAGCTCCAGAACTGATCCTCAAGGCAGAGAGGACCCCTGGGGGGTGAGACCAGGTGTTAGTAAGAGCCTCATCAGCAAGACGAGTAGGTAAGGGAAGCTGGCCATGATCCAGGGAAACAGAGATGAGAGATGTAAACGACCCCAGCAGCCAACGGAAGAGCCGTCCTTGAAAGCAGATCTATTAATTAGCTATGGCTGCCGCAGCAAGATGCCACACAACAGATCAGGTGACTGAAACAACCGACATTTAAATTTCTCAGAGTTCTGGAGGCTGGAAGGCCAAGATCAAGGTGCGATCAGGGTTCTGGCAAAGTCTCTCTTCTTGGCTCATAAATGACTATCTTCGCACTGTGTCCTCAGGTGGCTTTTCCTCTGTTTATGTGGAGAGAGAGCGAGTGAGTGAGAGAACGAGCTCGGTGTCTCTTCTTTTCATAAGGACCCCAGTCCTATTAGATAGGGCCCTGCCTTTTTGACCTTATTTAAACTCAGCTGCCCCCTTAAAGGCCCTGTCCCCAAATACATTAGGGATTAGGATTTCAAATACGGATTTGGAGGGGACAGAGTTCAGTCTATGACAGTAGTAACAAAACATTCCAAATTTGAGTGGCAGTAGAGGAGGCAAGAAAAATAGGTTAGGACCCACCCAGTTCCACTGGTCATGACCTCAGTCTCATCGACATCACCTCCAGGCTCAGTTTCTACAGTCGTGGAGAAAGCATGCTGCCCTTGACCTCTTTCTGAGCTTGTTTCTCGATGGCACAGACATGCCATTCTCAGAAAACTCACAGAACCGCTCCAAGAATCAAGGGTGAGGATTCTTGAACCTATCAACAATCTGGAGTTGCCTCTGAGATTCCAGCATCTCTCTTCCCCTCCTGGTGTGCAGTGCAGACGTTGGGGCCTCATAGAGGAAAGAATACAGGTCGGATGGATGATGATGGGAAGGGGGTGGCAGGAAGAGGTGGACAAAATGCTTGGTGATCTGCAGTCTCTCCACTCACCCTGGGCTGGAGCGATGATGCCTCCACCACCAGGGGCAGAGAATCCTCAGGGCGAAGAGCTGGTGTGAGGCCAAGGAAAGATAATGAGCCTTGGGGGACAAATGCCTGGGTTCAAATGCTGATCCCCACGGTGTGTGATTTAGGGCAAGTATTAGCCTCCCTTAGCTCAGGTGCTGGTCTCTGAGGTGGCCTCTTCTTTGTGTGAAGATGAGAATCGGGGTCCAAAAAAATCTCAGATGTGGGAGGAAGTGAATGCAAAGGAGCCAGCACCATGGAGCTCGGCACCAGCCCTTGAGGCCATTAGGCGACCAGAGCATAAGAGAAGGAACTCTTGCCTCCTTGCCACCTTTCCCTCGAGAGGGGCTGCGGCTCGGGGCCCCTGATGACAGGGTTGTGGCATTCTTCTTGCAGCCCTCTGCCAATCATGCACTTCACCTGAGAGCCTCCCTGAGCACCTCCGTCAGTGACCCTTTCCTGGGGCTCCTTCTCCACAGTCCTTAAGCTGCCGATGATGTAGAATCACAATTCTTTACCTCCAATGTGAGATTCTTGATGGGAAGATGTTTAAATTAGACCGATGGCTTAATATTTTTGTCCTTAAGAGGAGCCAGTGTCCCTGAGGGTCCCTCCAGTTATGGATCATTATAATGGCCCCTCTCAGAAGTACCTGGAAGTCACTGGGAGAAAAACGGCTCCTTCTCCCAAACCTGGCCTTTGGCACATGCTGTTGGTGTCTGATAAATCCTGCAGATTTGGGGGAGCACTTTTCTGCTGGCCCTGCCTGAGGTTCCAGCAGTGTTAATCCCTGACAGGGATTAACTGGGTGGGAACAGGGGCAGGTAGGGTGTTGCTGAAGGAGTGGGTCACAGAGGGTGTGCCTTTAGGGTACATAGTGCATCCCTGGTCAGCGCAGCTTGCCCTGCTTCCTGATTGCCATACCTGAGCTTCTTTCCTCCATCACACCCTTCTGCCTTGATGTTCTGCCTAATACCTGGGCCCACATCTAAGGAGCTGGCCATTTATGCACTGAGACCCCTGAAATTGGGAGCCCAAGAAGCTTTCTTGTCAGGTCTTTTGGTCACAGTGCCAAAAAAGCTGACTAAAACAAGGGACTTCCCATAGCCCTGGCACATGGCTCAAGGGCTGCTTAGTGATCTCATTGTCCTCTTTTTATCACTCTTCCTCCCTCGTCGTTACTCTTGCAGGACCATAGGCTGTGGGTGCTTGAACTCCCCTGGGCTGAGGCCCAGAGACATGGCTGAATTGATGGATGTGCCATTAGTGTTCACAGTCCAGATGGCTGGAAGTGCCATCAGGATGTCCTCCACCATCTGGGAGTCCCAGCTGGCCTGTTAGTTGTATTCAAACTAAGTTTTATTGAGCACCCACTGCTGGCTGTAGCTATTCTCAGCAATGAGTTAGCACATTACAAATCACCAAACCCCTTCCTCACCGTGTGCTTCGTAAGCACTCCTATTCATGTACTCTTTCACTCATTCATTCAACATGTTTATTGAGCACCTACTCTACAGCATGGGGAACCCAAGAGCTGTATGTGCTTCCTCCTGTTAATAAAATAGAAAATGGTGCCTCCCTTTTATTGGTTTATGAAGGAAAAGACATTTGTCCAGCAGTGCGGGCACTGAGAGCACAAGGAGGGATATTAGGGTGGGTTTTCCAGAGGGGCACTTCCTGTGCTGGGTCTCAGAGGCTGCAGGGAACCCAGGCAAGTAAAGGAGGACCTAGAGACAAAGGGTGGCAGGCAGAGGTGGGAGCACGGGCTAAGGCTCAGAGGCATGGAGAGTTGTGTGAATGGGCAGTGAGGGCAGTTTGGTTCCTCCGGGGGTGTCAGGGAAGGCAGCGGGCCAGCTTCCCTTGGCAGTTACCTGGCAGTGAGAAAGCCTGGCTTTGCAGAGAGCCACGAGGGGGTTCTTGGGTGTGGAACCTAGAATGTGGCTGTGGGATGGGGTGGCCTTTGCCTTCTGGGGACTGAGTGTCAGAGGCCACCTGAACAGGAGCTCTGCGCACGTCTTTGAGTCTTGAGTAAAGAGGGACTGAGCTGGCACTGCCCCCGCTGGGATGCATGTGGACTCACCTCTCCTGGGCCAGGAGAGGGGCAGCTCTGGGATTGGGCGTCACCCGATGGGGCTGCGTTCCACCCACCTGTTTGGTGTAATACTGCCCCTGGCCCTTTTTTTGGATATAATATTCCATCGAAAGGCTCCCTTCAATAAATTGGGCTTCAGAACATGCCCTCACCTTCTCTCCCACCTGTTTCCTGTGCTTTTCTCTTTCCCCCCTTGTGGGAGCTTACACCTGAGGCAGAGAAGCCATCCTGAGCCGCCCGTGAAGAAGGTACATTTTGTGTGTGTCTGCATGATTATTTCGTGCCAATCCAAATTCACCAGAGTGACCCCGGTTCAGTGGCCTTTACTGGACAGGGACTACAACTGAGGAGGGTGACCAGTTGGCAATGGCCAACATGGCGGTGCTTGCTTCAGCCAGTTGTACTTCCCAGCCCTGGTCCTGTGCTTCTTGTCAGGGGCTTGCCAAGTACAGCTGCTCCTAAATCAAGAAACCCATTTGGTAAATTTAACAGCAAACGGGGGAATGGGAGATGACCACTGTGCTATCCTGTCTCAGACCACGGATCCTCGAGACTTGTATGGACATCAGTTATGTAAAACTGAGTAAGCTACTCTGTCTAATCCTATTTTTTTCCTATTAATTTATGTCATAGGTAGCGTCCACTCCATAAGGACAGTACTAAGCAGGCCTGCCATGCATAGTTGTGCTTGTCACACTCTGCACACATGGACTGGCTGAGGGGCAAATGGGGGCTGAGATCCAGCCCAGCTCTGCCCACCAAGCCATGCATCCTGTCCCATCTGTATCCATCTGGTCCTTTTTGTTTGCTTTTTCAAAGGTACAGCAGGAGCTGGCAACTGCCTTGATCCTAGCATAGTATCAGTCCCAGAGACAAGTCTTTACTTTATTTTTCATTCTGAGGAAAGTTAATAATACCTTCATGAGCCCAAAGCCTCAGTTTCTCCATCAGCAAAGTTATGGAAGTGAGTTGTTTTTCTCTCTGCTTTTGTCCTATGCTAGGATCATCTATGTGAAATCCAGGAGTCCTGAGTTGGGACTTGAAATCATTTTCCTCCTGAACTCATGCTTGAGTTGATTCATCTACTGCAGTTTGGGGCTGGGGGCAGAGGGCAGAGGGCGGATTCCTGGTTGCATGGTCCAGACGGTGGAGAGAGGTGACTTTCTTACCCCAGGTTTGCCACTATTGTCCAAGAGAGGCACCTCAGTGTTCCTTGGCTGCTGCTCTACTTGGTCAGTGTCACCAAGGAAGCTGGGACGCTATAATGAATGTCCCTCTGCCAAGTCCTCTGAAGAGATGGGGTGAGGGTTGGTAGAAAGAAGTGTGGTCTCTCCCACTGGCCCAGGGGAACCATGCTCACCCAGGATCCCACCATCTGTGAATTTGTAAAAATTCCCATCACCATCTTTCCCTCCACCTCCTCCTCCCCAGTGAACAACTTATCTCAAATAAAGCCTGAAGCTTGAAGTGAGTTAAAGTATTTTCAGGGCCTCAGTGACTGGACTGGAGGAGGTTTTCAGGCACATCAGGCAGAATCTATTCTGGCTGGCTGCCCAGAGCTCAGCCCACCTCCAAGGACCTGACTTGAAGTCCTAGGACCCCTGCTGGCCTTGGTCTGAAGTCCTGTGTCTAGTGATGGTTGGGCCAAGCAGGCCTATCAGCAAGAACTGCTCCTGGTACAGCTGGCCTGTTTACCTGCAGGGGCCCTTCCCCAACCTTGTTTTCACCAGTCTGACTTGCTCTCTGGGAGAGGGAGGAGCTGGCACATTGATGCAGACACTGGCCAATAGTCCCAGGTCCCAGGATCTCCAAGCCCATCTCAGCTCCTCTCTTCCCAAAGCCATGGCAGGCAACCTGCTCCACTCTCCCCAGTGGGTTTTCTGCTGCGTCCCCTGTTCTCTGTCTTGCTCTGGCAGGAGTCATCTTGAAGGCTTATGCAGAGACAGACTCTACTGCCTCTCCAGCCTCCTTTCCCACAGGACCTGGCCGAGCTGCAAATCAATGACTTAAAAGACTGATCTATCATGAGTGGAGCAGACTGAATATTCCAAAGTCTTCCCTCCCTCCTTTTACAGGGCTGAACATCCACACCCAAGCCATGGGACTCTGCAGAGTCTTTCTAGAGGAATGTTGATGGACTTATCTCTGTGGAGATAGCCAGAATCCTGTTTTGGCCAATAAAATGCTTACAGATGTGACCAAAGCAGTCTTTAATTATATGTGCATAATTTTTCTCAGACTTTTGCAATTCTGCCATTTGTTTTGGGCAGAGAAGTGTCAGAGGAGCTACTGGTCCTGTTGAGAGATGTGGAGCAGAAACAAACTTGTCCCCGTTCTCCAAAGCCAAAGTCAGAGTTTCCCTAGAACATCTGTAGACTTAAGAGCAAAAAATGTCATTGCACCATTGAGAGTCTGGAGCTGTTGGTTACACAGCGGTATTGCAGAGGAAAACATCTGGCTACTAAATAGGCTTCAACTTGGTGCCGGGGGCCATGTTGATTTCTAGTTCTCTTGGAGCCTGGGTAGGCACGTGGGTGAAATGCCAAAAACAACTTTCTGGATGGAGATGGAGACAGGGGAGACAAACTCTGGTGGACCTACTGTGTTTTCAGACATTCTATTCCCAATTTGGGTCCAAGTTTCCATTGTCATTCCATCACCAAGTCCAGTGGAATCTACTGCTCAGACAGAGCTCAGATTTGTGTGTACGATCTCTCAACTTTAAGATATTGAGTCACATCTTTATATTACTCTGTAGGCAAAACAAAACCACTCACGACCAGCCCATGGGTTACTTGTTTTTAGCCTCTGTCCATCCATCCTGAATGTATCCTCCCCCTGACCCCTTGACATTGTCCATAACTTTCATGGGAGGATCCAAGAATGAGGAATAGCAGTCCGTCTAATGGTGTATCCTGTTCTCTGATCAGTGTTTCTTTGGTTCTGCTAAATAGTTGTTCTGAGCAAGTAAGTGTGAGAATGAGAACCTGGGGTTTTGAATTTGAATCTTGTCCCTGGTTTGACCTACTGGGTGACACTAACTGAATCACGTTCTCTTTCTGGTCCTTAGCTTTCCCATCGGTATGATGGCTTTACCACTGACAAGTTGGGAAGTAGAGAATCTGTGAACGAATTACTTACCTTCTCCCTGTGCCAGCATCCTCTGTAAAATGGGCTCCAGCAGCTCACCTGAGAGAAAACAGGACTGAATGAGATGAGGACTAAAGCCACCAGTCCACTGCCTGATGCCAAGTCTAGTTATATGTGACCCCTGTTGATGTTGACCCCTGTTGATGTTGACCCCTTTGATGTTGACCCCTATTGATGCTGACCCCTGTTGATGCTGACCCCTGTTGATGCTGACCCCTGTTGATGCTGACCCCTGTTGATGTTGACCCCTTTGATGTTGACCCCTATTGATGTTGACCCCTATTGATGCTGACCCCTGTTGATGCTGACCCCTGTTGATGTTGACCCCTGTTGATGCTGACCCCTGTTGATGCTGACCCCTGTTGATGTTGACCCCTGTTGATGTTGACCCCTGTTGATGCTGACCCCTGTTGATGCTGACCCCTTTGATGTTGACCCCTGTTGATGTTGACCCCTTTGATGTTGACCCCTGTTGATGCTGACCCCTGTTGATGCTGACCCCTGTTGATGCTGACCCCTGTTGATGCTGACCCCTGTTGATGTTGACCCCTGTTGATGCTGACCCCTGTTGATGCTGACCCCTGTTGATGCTGACCCCTGTTGATGTTGACCCCTGTTGATGTTGACCCCTGTTGATGCTGACCCCTGTTGATGCTGACCCCTTTGATGTTGACCCCTGTTGATGTTGACCCCTGTTGATGCTGACCCCTGTTGATGCTGACCCCTGTTGATGTTGACCCCTGTTGATGTTGACCCCTGTTGATGTTGACCCCTGTTGATGCTGACCCCTGTTGATGCTGACCCCTGTTGATGTTGACCCCTTTGATGTTGACCCCTGTTGATGTTGACCCCTGTTGATGCTGACCCCTGTTGATGCTGACCCCTGTTGATGTTGACCCCTGTTGATGTTGACCCCTGTTGATGTTGACCCCTGTTGATGTTGACCCCTGTTGATGCTGACCCCTGTTGATGCTGACCCCTGTTGATGTTGACCCCTTTGATGTTGACCCCTGTTGATGCCGACCCCTGTTGATGCCGACCCCTGTTGATGCTGACCCCTGTTGATGCCGACCCCTGTTGATGCTGACCCCTGTTGATGCTGACCCCTGTTGATGTTGACCCCTGTTGATGCTGACCCCTGTTGATGCTGACCCCTGTTGATGTTGACCCCTGTTGATGTTGACCCCTGTTGATGTTGACCCCTGTTGATGCTGACCCCTGTTGATGTTGACCCCTTTGATGTTGACCCCTGTTGATGCCGACCCCTGTTGATGCCGACCCCTGTTGATGCCGACCCCTGTTGATGCTGACCCCTGTTGATGCTGACCCCTGTTGATGCTGACCCCTGTTGATGCTGACCCCTGTTGATGTTGACCCCTGTTGATGCTGACCCCTGTTGATGCTGACCCCTGTTGATGCTGACCCCTGTTGATGCTGACCCCTGTTGATGTTGATCCCTGTTGATGTTGACCCCTGTTGATGCTGACCCCTGTTGATGTTGATCCCTGTTGATGCTGACCCCTGTTGATGTTGACCCCTGTTGATGTTGACCCCTGTTGATGTTGACCCCTTTGATGTTGACCCCTGTTGATGCTGACCCCTGTTGATGTTGACCCCTGTTGATGCTGACCCCTGTTGATGCTGACCCCTGTTGATGCTGACCCCTGTTGATGTTGACCCCTGTTGATGCCGACCCCTGTTGATGCCGACCCCTGTTGATGCCGACCCCTGTTGATGCTGACCCCTGTTGATGCTGACCCCTGTTGATGCTGACCCCTGTTGATGCTGACCCCTGTTGATGCTGACCCCTGTTGATGCTGACCCCTGTTGATGCCGACCCCTGTTGATGCCGACCCCTGTTGATGCCGACCCCTGTTGATGCCGACCCCTGTTGATGCTGACCCCTGTTGATGCTGACCCCTGTTGATGTTGACCCCTGTTGATGCTGACCCCTGTTGATGCTGACCCCTGTTGATGCCGACCCCTGTTGATGCCGACCCCTGTTGATGCCGACCCCTGTTGA
This sequence comes from Spermophilus citellus, assembly GCF_964194105.1. Classification (NCBI taxonomy): domain Eukaryota; kingdom Metazoa; phylum Chordata; class Mammalia; order Rodentia; family Sciuridae; genus Spermophilus; species Spermophilus citellus. The sequence goes on along the minus strand of NC_138200.1, from coordinate 50,784,104 downwards.
TGCCGACCCCTGTTGATGCTGACCCCTGTTGATGCTGACCCCTGTTGATGCTGACCCCTGTTGATGTTGACCCCTGTTGATGCTGACCCCTGTTGATGCTGACCCCTGTTGATGCTGACCCCTGTTGATGCTGACCCCTGTTGATGTTGACCCCTGTTGATGTTGACCCCTGTTGATGTTGATCCCTGTTGATGCTGACCCCTGTTGATGCTGACCCCTGTTGATGTTGACCCCTGTTGATGTTGACCCCTGTTGATGTTGACCCCTGTTGATGCTGACCCCTGTTGATGTTGACCCCTGTTGATGTTGACCCCTGTTGATGTTGACCCCTTTGATGTTGACCCCTGTTGATGCTGACCCCTGTTGATGTTGACCCCTGTTGATGCTGACCCCTGTTGATGCTGACCCCTGTTGATGCTGACCCCTGTTGATGTTGACCCCTGTTGATGCCGACCCCTGTTGATGCCGACCCCTGTTGATGCTGACCCCTGTTGATGCTGACCCCTGTTGATGCTGACCCCTGTTGATGTTGACCCCTGTTGATGCTGACCCCTGTTGATGCTGACCCCTGTTGATGCTGACCCCTGTTGATGCTGACCCCTGTTGATGCTGACCCCTGTTGATGTTGATCCCTGTTGATGTTGACCCCTGTTGATGTTGATCCCTGTTGATGCTGACCCCTGTTGATGCTGACCCCTGTTGATGTTGATCCCTGTTGATGCTGACCCCTGTTGATGTTGACCCCTGTTGATGTTGACCCCTGTTGATGCTGACCCCTGTTGATGCTGACCCCTGTTGATGTTGACCCCTGTTGATGCTGACCCCTGTTGATGCTGACCCCTGTTGATGCTGACCCCTTTGATGTTGACCCCTGTTGATGTTGACCCCTTTGATGTTGACCCCTGTTGATGTTGACCCCTGTTGATGTTGACCCCTGTTGATGCTGACTCCTGTTGATGTTGACCCCTGTTGATGTTGACCCCTGTTGATGCTGACCCCTGTTGATGCTGACCCCTTTGATGTTGACCCCTGTTGATGTTGACCCCTTTGATGTTGACCCCTGTTGATGCTGACCCCTGTTGATGCTGACCCCTGTTGATGTTGACCCCTGTTGATGCTGACCCCTGTTGATGTTGACCCCTGTTGATGTTGACCCCTGTTGATGCTGACCCCTGTTGATGTTGACCCCTGTTGATGTTGACCCCTGTTGATGCTGACCCCTGTTGATGCTGACCCCTGTTGATGCTGACCCCTGCTGATGTTGCTAATTATTAACAATGCCAGTCATAAAAAAATGGCCTAGAATTCAAAACAATGACATGAATTGACAGACTATCTCTAGAATCAGGTGAAAGAAATTTGCCTGAAACTCTCTTGAATACATAAAAGATAATAATTCATTCATATAACTTGGATCCAGGGCCCCACAGACATGGTTCTGTCTCTTTCTCTCTCCTCCCTCTCTTTCCACCCCAATCCCTCCTGGCTTTGCTTGAAGGCTGCCCTCTATACTTTTATAGAATACGATTGGTGCTAACCCGAATGGAAATGGGGTGGTTTCACTTCCACCTGGGGCTTCTGACTGGCTGCTCTTGACTGTTCCTTGGTGCTGGGAGATGAAAAAACAATTTTGGCCGAGCCTGGCTATATCTGGAGCAGGTGTGTGTGAAGTGTAATGTCCTCTGGATTTCTTCTGTGATGTGGGGAGAGATGTGACTTTCCCAAAGAGATTGGCCTGGATATCCTAAATGCTCTGCTTGTTCTTTGTAGGATTCTGTGCAAAAGCCTTGTTTCAGTTCAAACACGGCTTTTCTTCTCTGAAACTCATGTTGAAATTTAATGTCTATGATGAAATTTGGGAAGGCGGGATAGGGGGGTGGTGGTTAAGAGGTGATCAGGGCTGTACCCTCATGGTTGGATGAATGGGTTATTTCAGGCACAGGTCTGCTATAAAAGCCACTTCGAGCAGGTTTCTGGCAAATTCTTTATCTTTGCTGAATGGTGCCCTGCATTGCCTTAGGACCTGCCAGCAAGCAAACCATTAGAAGATATGACCCCGTGACTCTGTACTGGATCCATGAGTCAAAATAAACCTCTTTTCTTTATAATCCACCCAGTCTGTGATATAGTGTTATTAGCAAAAGAAAACGGACAAAGATAAGCCTCAAGTTACTTTCCTGGGTTTGTGGTAGGTTTCCTTTGACAAGTTGACGAGGGGGAGATGCCGGCAGGACTCTTTGCTGTAGGAATGACTAATACATATTGTCAGAGAAAAAAGAGATCCTTGCTAGATTCACTGCACCATTGACATTTGGGACAAAGAGAGAATTAGGCACAGATTTGCCTAACAGCAGAACCATGTGACACGTATGCAGAGAAAGGGGCAGGTAGTTGCATGGCATGGTGGCTGCTGGGGCTGGGAGGGGTCCATGCTCACACTGGGAGCTGATTAGCCAGGAGTACCTCCTGGCCTCTGGTCTGTCTCCCTGCACCATCCCCTCTATGACTTCTTTAGTTTACCCCATCTTTGCCCATTTGGACCCCTGCTCTTTTCTGGCCTCCCACCTCCCTCTAGCTGCCTCCTGTCCATATCCCACAGAGCTGCAGGGCTGGTTCTTACTGTTCACAAGCCTCTGCTGATTCTTCTTACTCAGGAGAATGGCATCTCAACAACTTCATTTTCTTTTTATACATGCAGTCCTTCATAATCTTGCTTTTTTCCTCTGCTTCAGACTAAATTAAATGCAGACTGGAGTATGATTGGTCTGGTTTGAATTTTTTTAATATATATATTTTTTATAACTTTATTGTATTTATTTTTTTATGTGGTGCTGAGGATGCTCACCCATGCTAGGCGCTCTACCACTGAGCTATGCCCCGCCCCCTCCCCAGGTTTGAATCTTATTGCAGCCATCTCTTAACCAAGTGATTTTGGACTTGACATTCACCCTTTCTGGAGCCCTTGTAAAAAGAAGTTAACTGTGTCCTCTCTCTCCCTCCTGTCTTATCTTCATTCCTTTCATTTCTTCCCTCTCTCCTACTTTTTGGTACATTCTTACTCTCTCTGGTTCGATTCTCCTTTTCTTTATTCCCTTCTCCCTTCCTCTCTCCCTCCCCTGCATACACACCTTATGGCATTGAGATATACTATATAGCACTGAGCAGGGCATCCAGAGACCGAGGTGTGGTGGGGCACTCTGTGCCCGTTACTTTATGTTCTCTGCTGCCTTGTAACTCTATTATATAATAAAGACCACCTGGTTTTTGTCTTGGGTTCCTGGAATAGAGATAAAACTCTTGGAATTTCTTGAGCCATAAGAACATCTTTATTCATGAGCTCCTTGGATCACACTTAAGTTTATACTAAGGGATGAGGTGACTTGAGATGGGGGCTGGTCCCCAGAAAGACCAACTTTGTGATTTTTAGGATTGGGGCTTGGAGGCAGTCTGACTGTCAGGGAGGGGAGGGAGTCTGAAGACGGGGTTATCAGTCAAGCCCACATCAGGAAAGCCCCTGAAAACTCTAGACCTTGAGGCTCCGTGGAGCTTCCTTTATAATAAACTTGTAATAACAAGTATGGTATTTTGCTGAGCTCTGTGAGTCATTCTAGTCGACTGTTGAATCCGAAGGGGTCCTAGGTATCCTGGAATTTGTTGCCAGTTGGCCAGAAGTGCAGTTGACTAGGGGACCCCACTTGGGCTGAGATGAAGGCCATGGGGTGGAACATGGAGCCCTTAACTTCCAGGTCTGGGCTAACTCTGGGTAGTTAGTGCTAGAATTGAATTGCAGTTTCCAGAATGGGGAGAAACAAGATAAATGCCACCAGTCACAGATCTCTGGGCTCTGTTCCTGTGATATCTGGATTGTACCTCTGACCAGAGACTCTTATGCACTCTGCAAAACCCACAGCAGATTCCTAGTTCTTTGAAGGCTTTCTTGCTCAACTTGTGGAAATTTTCAGATGGTGAAATTAGGGAGACGCATAAAACCAGGTCTCACACTCTTCACCAGCTTAATCCAGCACTAACTCTGTGTTTTATTACCCAAACTTCCAAATTCCAGGGGCTCTTCATGATCTTTGCAGAGAGGAGCAAGGTGTCTTCTGGGGTCAAGGACATGAATACGAGGCCAAGATCATCCTGCAGGGAGTGCGGCAGACCTGGGGCTTAGCTGCCTTGCATCAGTGACTTGTCTGCAGCGGAAAATGAAATGAGAAATGCACTCACAAAAAGCCGAATTGGCTCGACAAGCAAATTTACAGAGAACCGCGTGTCGGTGGAAATAATAAGACCAGCGTTGTTTAGAAGGCAGCAGATGGAAAAGAACACATTTTGTCAGTCAGAACTCGTGTTTATCTAACAGCCCCATGTTGGTTCAGTTTACCAAATATTTCTCCATGATCAGTGGGGCAGGCCAGACTCCAGGCCACCTGGAGGCTGGGTATAAGCAAAGAAGAGGTCAGGGCCAGGCAGGGAGCAGGGTGGGAAGAAGGCGGTCCTAGGATTTGCCCACGTAGCCTCTTTCTTTAAAGATTCTTACTCCACTCTCCCTCCCTCCCTCACTCCCTTCTTTCCTTCTTAAACTGTCTGTGGAGCTTCAGTTCTGTGATGGGTGGTGTTGTGGTGATGAGGACAATAAAGATGATAATGGTAAGAAATTGTAATAGCCAGCACTTACCTAGGGTTTAGCATATGGCGGGCACAGTCCTGTGGTTTCACATGTATTCATTCATTTAATCCTTAAGAATCTGTTGATGTCCATTGTTATCTTGTCTGTTTTCCAGATGAAGAAACTGAGAAACAGAATAGTTAAGTCTATTATCTAAAGTCACACAGCTATTAGACATGCAGAAAAGAGTAAGGAATATGACTGCCAGCTTGCATGGGCTCCCATAGGGCAGACATTGGAAATGTTTTTGAGCATCAAACAGAATGATACAGTATTCTTGAGCCCATGTTTGGTGAGAGAGAGAGAGAGAGAGAGAGAGAGAGAGAGAGAGAGAGAGGGAGAGATGCTAACTAATCAATTAATCAATGTAGAAAGAATGAGGAAATTTGTCATTTTGCTATGTCTAGTGTGGTCATGAATTCAAGCAAGAATCACAAAGGATGGTGAAGCTATGAGGAACAGCATATCCATATGTTTTCCAAGATTAACTATTTACAAAGGAATAAATGGACCTTCACAGTGGAGAGATCTGGTAGTCCCCACCTTAACCAAATGATCACATAGCATCACCAAGCATGGGGAAACCTGACACTGTGGCTTTCTTATAGGATAGAGTATAAAGGGAAAGGCATCAACCATGTGGTATTCCTGCCTAAAATGTTCTCTGACTCTAATGAGAATACTCAGATCGGCAATGTAGAACATTTTGCAAGACAACTAACTAATTTGGGCTTTTCAAATAAAAAAGGAAGCTACAGTCCTATACCAGAAAGGTATAGGTGCACTTAAGTTGTACATAGGTGTGTGTGTGTATTTGTGTGTGTGGTTCAGGTGTGTATACATACATGTATACATACAGATATGCATGTATAGGAATGTGCATGCATGTGGGTTTATATATGCATGTGTGCATATGTGTGCATACATGTCTAGGAATACATATACATGAACACACATGTGCACATGCATACACATGTGTGTATGCATATGCATGTGTGTATATTGGCATGAGTTTATATGTATGTATGTGGATATGTGTATGTGTGTATATATAGAGACTATATTTTAAGTGAATTTATAGATTCTTATGAATTTTATTATGTGATTATATAAGAGAATGTCCTTATTTGGAGAGTCAGGCTGAAATGCTTTCAAATATTTTACATAGCACCTGCCACACACACCTACCAAGAAAACATGGAGAACATTAACAATTACTAATTGAATAAAGGGGGTATGTCCTTTCTTTTGTCTTTTCTTTCAAATTTTCTATAGGTTTGAACATTTTCAATGAAAAAGTTTCTGGAAAATGTGTTAAGGGAGGCACATTTGGCAAAAGTGGGTTTGTCACAGGAGTTCTGACAGTGACCTTGGTGGGTACACGACATGGATGAAGGGGTGTTTCCAAGTGTCCCTACACTTAATGAGTTAGATGGTTCTCCAGGGTAGGTAGGGGAAGGCTGCAGTCTTCAATCTTTCCTTGGATGCCCTCCCTAGAGCATCACACACAACTCTTTTAGTTGACTCTTTTGGTTTGCCTCTCCATATCTCTAATACCTTGCCCATATTCTGTCTCTTGACTTCCTACTGTGAAAGATGAGGGTTTAGCCATCTCTCTCCCTCACCCATTCTTTTAATTCCTCATCCTCTCTATAAATTATATCATGATTTTCACTGGATTTGACTTCAAAATTGCCATTCTTTGGGCCATGGACATGGAATCAAAAACTAAGCTGTCAATCATGCTACCATGTCTTCCCCCACTATTCCCAGGACAGAATTGTTTAAAAAGATGAAATGCCCTATCTGAATGTAGAAAGGGAGGATTTAGGCAATTAGCAGGGAGTTTGGGGTAGAATTAGTGATTCATACCTAGGATCTAAGCATATGAAAAGAAAGAAATGATTAAATCTGGGGTAAGTAAAACAGTTATGATGATAAATCAAGCAACCACAGTTCCCCTTCCTGGGTGGGGGAATTACAGGGGGTGGAGCACTGTGGAGCCCCAGTATGATTTGGTGAGTCAGGGGCTATGCACTTGCAGGGCGGAGTAGTCGTCATGGTCCTGGGTCCTGCACTCAGCCCATGTCTGCAGAGCGCCCTGCCCTGGCTGCTCAGCTGTCAGCCTCCACTCTGCCCACCCTGGGAGAACTAGCAAGGATTCCCCTGGGCTTAGGGTGCTGAACCTTTGGAGTCCCTCCCTGGGTTCTAAGCTTCCTCTTATCCTTTTGCGTTTCTGTGGCCAGTGTCCCCAGCTATCATCTTCTTATTCATTCTCTTCATGTTTATTGGTTTATTTTTTTAAAAATCCATTTACAGTCATTGTGATGGAATTTAGGAAGCAGAAAAAGTCATTGTGGATGGAAAACTCACTTCCTATCCAGAACTCACCTTTTAAAATTTCTGATGTCTTTTCCTCTGTTCTTCATTTGTACAGGAAATTCCAGTCTCCCGGGGGTGCTTGGAGGCTCAGGGAGGGCGCTGCCATGCACCTTGGCTCACTTTGGATCCCAGCTTCCCTAACTGCAGAGCCAGGCTGAGCCCCCCTCACCTGGGGTGTCCCCTGGTCTCCTCTCCCCTGTGCTTGTCCGCTTCAGTCCCCCCCTCCCCCCAGAAGCCTACCTCAAGGTTCCTTCCTTTGCTTTCCTGGCTTCTCCATTTGTGGGTTACAGTTCTGTTTTGAAATTAATAATTGGGACTAGGCATGGGGGCGGGGGACGACAAAAAACAAGTAGGGAGTGGTGCAGCCCTGGGCGGCTCCCTCGGACCCGGAGCCTCCGGCTCATTGCTGGAGGAAAAGGCTCCTCTCTTTTGAAGTGGCTTTCTGCTCTGGGAAATAGTTAATGAAGGCACATTGCAGACAGGGCTCGAGGAGGTCTCCAACCCATTGGCCTCCCTTCTCAAGTGCGCTGCCCTGGGTTCTGTAACAAAGAGCCTAGAAGCGCTGGGAGGGCCGGTGGGGGCTTTGGGGGCACCGACCAGGCACATCCTCTGCTCGTGGTCAGGTTGGAGCTGGCCCTTCTGGCACCTGCTGCGCTGACCCCCGCTCTCAGGCGTCCACATTGTCTCTGCTGAGGCTGCCTCTGGGTTTGTGATCTCCAGAATGAAACACTGCTTCCTGCTGACTGCTCTCCATCTCTCTCTCCGCTCTGCGCTGGAGCATCTTTGTTCCTTCCTCTTTACAGGGCGGTCCACAGGTACTCCCTGCAATGAGATCTTTCCATCTACAATTTTACCCAATTCCATTTAATTGCTTCTTACTCAATTTGGTCTGACAGAGAGCCGCCCCTACTCCTATTTTTTTCCTATGAGCTTCTTCATGTTGTTCTCCAGCAGCTGGATCTTCAGGAGAGCAGGGCTCACCATCTTCCCCAGCTGGATTCTGCAGGAGGACGGAGCCCTCTTCCCAGCACCACCCTGCTGTAGCTCAGATGCAGGGTGCTCTTTCTCAAACCCAGCCATGTCATTTCTGCACCATCCTTCACTGGTTCTGCCCTAACAAATAGGACAAATATAGACCAATGTCACCCAAGTGGGGTGTTTGCCAAACATTGATTGGTTGTCTGATCCATGTCATGTCCCAGTGCCTGTCTCTCTGGGCTTCCAGCTCATGGCTCCTCTGGTCAGACCAAATATTTGAAAATGCCAGATTCAGTTTTGTTCCTTACTTATCTCGTGTTATTTCACCTCTCCATTCACTGGATTGATATGTATCAGGAGGCTGTTGTACACCAAGCATTCTTTGAGATCTGCCCTGATTGCTACATCATGAGAGTCTCCTTTGTAATTTTCTGGTAGTCACATTGGGAAAGGCTTTGGTAATTCGTTTTAACCCAATATTTCTCAAACACCATCAACATATAGTGAATGCAACACTATGATATTTCACACCATTTTTTAGTCCTACGTGTTAGAAATCTAGGGTCCATGTTGCTCTTATCACATTTGTGACTTCTGTATTACAATGGTGTGGCTCTAGGTGATGAAGACTCATCCTGAGCAGGGCATGGAGAATCCCTTCCCGCTACTTGTGGGGTTTACTCTATAGATGGAAAGAGACCTAGTAAACAATACAACGATATGGTCTACAATCTCAGTGGTCACACTTTCTGTGTCACTTCACCAGCATCCCATTAAGCACCAAGCACCTTGTGGGCTGTTTCTGTCGAGGGTAGTGGTTAATCCTGTGGGATGAAGGTTTGAATCTTACCTCTGCCCATTACCTGTGGCAGGCAAACTAGTGGCACCCCAGGGATGTCCGTGTCCTGATCGCTGGGATCTGTGAATATGTTACTTTACATGGCATGAGACACTCTGCAGAAGTGGGTAAGGCACAGGAGTTGGAGAGGGGGGAGATTATCCTCAATTGCCCAGGAAGGCCCAAGAACTAATCAAAGGACTTTTCCACATGCCACTTTTCCTTATTTATTACAGAGAATCAGAGAAAGGGCCCTATGAGCAGGACATAGCCTCTATTACTGGCTTTGAAGATGGAGTTGGGGCCAGGAGCCAAGAATATGGGCCTCTAGAAGCTAGAGAAGGTGAGGACTGAGAGCGACTCTCAGAGCCTCCAGAGAGGAACACAGCCCTGCCGACACCTTGATCTCAGCCTGGAGAAGCCCGTGTGGCATTTCTGACTTATAGAAGTGTAAGATAATAAATGCATGGTGCTTTAAGTCACTAAATTTGTGATGATTTGTTATGGCGGCAATAGAAAACTAATACACCAGCTTTGGGAGGAAGTGATGAATAATTCACCTTTCTGAGATTCAGAAATAAGTTATACCTAACTCATGGGATTTTTTAGGAGATAAAAATGAGGTACCAGCTATAAAATGATTAGTCCAGTGCCCAGCTCATCATGTAGGCTCACTTACTGTCAGTTAAAACTGCACGTATTGCTACGATTTCCCAACATGGTTGGTCTGGAGCAGGGACTCCATAAGCATTTGTGGAATGAATTCAGAATGGACTGGCCTCCTATCATTGCCTTCTACGACACGGTTGTCAGCTTCTTAGAGATCATCAGCTCCATTATTTTCCAGAGTGTGGAACCCAAGTGGATTCAGGTGGCATACAGTCAAACATGTTTTACTTGAGTGGTTATGCATTTTAATGTGCATCAGGAAAATATGGCTGGCACATCAAATCCATTATTCACAGGTAAAGGACAACAGAGGGAATCCATTTTTAAAAAGTGTTATGGAAACACCTGTTTCTATGGTGAGTGTTGTAGACCAGGGTCTGAACCCGGCTCCCTTGTGCTAGAGATGAGGAGACTAAGCCGGAGGCTGAAGTATAGGCTGCATCTGATGAGGACATCATCTTCCACCTCTCTGTTCTTGATCAGTCAGAGGCTGAGCTGTTTTGAGTTGTATCAGCCTTTTAGATTCCTTAGAAACCACTTCTTAAGCCTAGACACATAAAACTTTTCCAGTGAATCTGCCTTGTGATACAGAATTAGGAGGCATCTTTGGTTGAGTCTGAATCCAGCTTTACTTATCTGATCACCAACCAAGAACTAGCAGATGTGCACACAGGACCTTGGCATTAGTCTGAAATCTTTTTGGACTATAGCCACCCTAGGGAGAAGGGATGTTTATTGTCTCAGGGATGACAAATCAAGTTGAAGGGAAAGAAGAGATACCACTGGACTTGACCCACAGTAGAGACTCAGACACTGCCATCCCTCTCTTATCTCCTCTTTCCCTTGTGAATGGCTGTCCCTACTCCTGGCCTTCATGTCAGAAATACTGGAAAGGATCTGGCCCTAATCTTTGGTTCCAATGTGAAAATTCTGGAAAGGACTCCTATTGGTTGGGCTCAGGTTGTATGTCAAATTCTGGACCAATCAGCTTTGCTCAGTGGAGAGGGGGTGGGACCAAGGCCAAGGAAGACCATGGCTGCCTTCTCTCAAGCCACAGAATACTGTTGTGCAAAAGGTGATGGTAGTGGTGGTGGGGGCATGATGGGACCTAGACAGAGGCAACCTCTGGACCAGCTTTGAACATGCAAAGCTTGTCAGCAGAGCTCAGATCTCACTTTCCCACTTACTATCATTTTTTACCTTGAGGATACTTCCAACTTCTCTAAGCCTCAGTTCCCCCAACTAAAAAAGTGGCAATTATGATACTTATTTTGTAAGGTTTTAGGAGGATTGTGGGACATAACAGGTGAAAATATCTGGTGCACAAGAGGGGATCAAGAAAATTTTTCTTCTTTCTTTCCCAAGTGGCCAATTTTTTCTCCTGGATTCTTGCTTAAGAAGCAGATTTCTCAGCTCATGATTGAAATCCTTCTCTTATTATTTTTTTTCCTGTTGATTGGAAAGAAGCAAAACTAGCTCCATGCTATAATTACTTCTAAGACTGGTTTTAAAACATACTGGGTTAATGATAATTGAGGAACACCTAGGACATCAAAAAAATATGTAGGTCATGCTAATAGTGACTGCTGGAGTTCCTGAAATAAACATGATGGAAACTGTCTTGGGAAACCACATTATGCAAAATGCTAGAATGAGTGGGGAGGAGCTGGAGAGGAGAGGCTTCGGTTTCTCCTGGGAATATTGCCTGAGGAGGTGGCATCAGATTGTGGTCATAAGAGCTGCAGGGCTTGACATGGTCCAGAGGGATCCCTACCTTCAGAAGAGTCTCAGGTCTGCTTTTCTGCAGGACATCTCTGGGTGATGGCCTCTGACACTTCACAGACTTCTGAGGACAGACCCAACTGTGTAATAAGGATATGAAGAAAGGCTTTTTGCTGTAGAGGAAACTCATTTCTCCAGGAGACAAAGAGAGCTTGGGTCATACAGACACTCTACCTGCTGGGGAAAAGAAATTAAATCCTGTCCTTGGGGACGGAAAAGGATAATGGGCAGTGCGTGCAAAGAGTAGATAGGAGGTCATGAAGGAGCAGGGCAAGAGGAGAGACCCAAGGAGAGACCCCATCCCTTCACCCATGCATCCTGTCGTCTGTCAGTCATTTATGCATCCATCCTCCTGTCCATCCAGCCCAGCCCACAGCATGTGTAATTCAGCTCTTCTGTTGCTCTAAGATGGCAGCAGAGTTAATTAGTTAATGCTGGAGAAATGGAAATGAATTTAGGTAAGACCTTTGCTGTCTCACTGAGTTCCTAACCATATATTTTACACAATGCACAATGCAGAAAGGAAGCCTTTGTCCTGTACACATACAAATAGGGAAACAAAAATATTTGGAATACAGAGCACATCCTCAAAAACCCGATCCATCAACACAATTATCCTTGATTTTTTTTTTTCTTCCCTTTGCCTGAGCTTTGTTCTACAAATAGCATCCTGATTCCTCGGGGGAAATTCACCAGCTTCAGTTTGAATTGGGGTACACAGAACAAGAATTTTTCCTGAAGTACTGATTGCCCACTGCTTCCTTACCCTTCAAAAAAGATTGCATTCTGACCTTTTCTCTAGATGGAGGCAGAGCAGTCTGGTCCCAGCTCTCCATCTCTGAGTGGCAGTGTGGCAGGATGGGCGAGTGGAAAGGGTGCTTGGGAGATCAGAACTGGGGCTTCTAGTCCTTGCACTGTTCCGTTGAGGGTGTCAACTCCCCTCTATTGGCTGGGCTGTATCAGTTCTCAGTTTCACTCATCTCAAACAATCCAAGGCCCTCCAATTCTTTTGCCTGGGGGCTTTGTGTGCCTTTGCCTTTACATTAATGTCTACGAGCAACCCTTTCTACTCCCCTCACTCCAGAAGAGGAAATGTTGCATGGTAGCTGCATCAGTCAATGTGTAAATGAACTGTTTCATGCAGTTTTCTTTTCTTTTTTTTGAAAGTCTTCATTGCTCACATAAAATGCTAACAATGATCAGAACACTTAGAGGACACCAAGTAGAGCTGATTAGAGAAGGAAATGTCGTGCGGTCCTTAAAAAGTGTCTGAGTATACCCATGGTGCCAAGCTCTGGGATCACTGACCAATCAAGATCTGCTCTGTCCTTGAGGGACATATGCTCTAAGGTGGAGATGAGCCTGTATGTCAATTATGGCACCATGAAATGCATGTTGGAGCAGAGGATGGAGATGGGGAGGCTTCCAGGTGACGGCGACATGAGGAGGAACAAGATGGGTACAAGAAGATAAGGAATAGAGAACTCAGCTTGAGAGAAGATGTGAAGGTGGTCAACTGTGAGTGATGGGTTTGAACAGGAGGTAAGTAGGTGCAGCTGTCATCTGAGGTCTAAATGAGGAATGAAAGTCAAGGCCTTGAATATTAAGCTGAGGTGTTTGGGTTTTATCTGAAAGACAAAGCAATTTCGAGTGGTGTTAAGAGAGGGAATGCAGAAGTGTCCTAGTTTGAGTTTTCTCTGAAAATTAAGATGATGATTTGTGTGTGTGTGTGTGTGTGTGTGTGTGTGTGTGTGTGATTTGTTTGGAAGGTGATCCCAGGAAATGTACTAGACTGGGTGTGTAAAAGTGACACAAAGAAAGAAGGACAGCAGAAACAATATATGTTATTGAGCTGGTAATTGTCATGAGCCAGGCAGTCTCAGATTTGCTGAGGGTCCTTTAATGGAACTGAGTAGAATTGCCCCAGAATTGCCCCACTGAAGAATGGGAGCCAGGGACATTTAGGTACTGACTCTCATCCTTAATTGGTTGAATGTCGAATTCAGAGCCAAAAATTTCTTGTACTTGGGGCAGCATCTACCCATGGGGTTAGGGGGCTTTTGTAATTTTGGAGCAATCCCAAAGATAGAAAACCAGAACGGCGTCTTAATGTGTTCTTGAGGTGGAACATTGGAATAGGTACATGGATCTGTCCATCAAAGCTGCCCCTAGCTCAGCTGCCCGTGGGGGATGTGAGGCATCTGATGTACAAACGGTCAGGTTTATTGTTTTGGATGTCACTTTGGTCTCAGCGAGGTGCATGGATTGGAAGGGGCAAGACTGTTGAAGACAAGCTTGCTTTATAGAAGAAATTCTCTGGTCTCATGAAACCTATATGATTCGCATATTTCTTGGCAAGTTTGGTGCTTCTATAGGACAATGCAGAGCAGTAGTAGGAATAGTTCAATCCAGGAAGAAGGCAAATGTGTGAAGGTAAAGTTAGCCTAATCTACCTTAAATCATGTTTTTCTCTCATCTCATTGAGTCTTGAAACTTTTATCCTTGAAGGTATTCAGCAACAACATAAGTGGGGTCAGATACCAAGGAAGCAATTATAATTTTGACTATCCCCCCTTTTCTAGAACCTTTGGAAGGCAGGTAAATATTTATGGAATTATAAAAACTCTTAGTTTTAGAGTTGAAGCTTCTATCTTACTGCCGTGGTACAATCAGGCACTCACCTTGTTGGGGGGGAAATTAAAGATTAAATCAGAGCTTTCAAATATCCTGTGGGGTATATTGTTATAAATGTGGATCCATATCAGATGCCTTTGGTCTTGAGAAAGAAAGGTTACTCATATTTTATTTTTCATGTTGAGGAATAACATCAAGATCTGACAGAGCTTTGTCCTTCCTATTTCCAGAGTCTTCCATGTAATTGGGGTGATTCTTTTGCATTTTCTACCTGCTGTTTGGAGGAAATAGCTCCTCTTCACTTTGAAAAGCATCTTTCCTAGAATCCATGACACAGAAATCCTTTGCCATTCCCTGGTTACAAAAATGGTGTAAAACTCAGGAAAAGCAGGGTCAACACGACAATTAGTAAATTTTCCCTGGAAGTGCTTAGGCCATGACTGAGACTGGATAGAGCGTAATCCTGTTTCCTGCAGCTAAGTTGTAAAAGTATCTGTAATTACAGGTGTGTTCTCTGAGCCATCCTTACATGTAAATGACACCTGTCTGCATTTTATGCTCTGCCTTTTCTGTCTCTTCAGAACATTTAATACACGTGGACCTACAGTATGGACTACCATTGATACCAAAGGACTGTGTCTGACCTCCTTCTCTCTGGGTGACCTCTCCCTTACGTGGTGATCATTTTTAGAGTCTTTTCTCTGTGGACAGCTAGTCTAATCATCCTAGATCAATAATCCTAGTCTGTGTTGATGGAATAAAGCACTCGGGGTCTCCTTTCAAAGAGATTTTCATGGTATTTTAAGCAGTGCATATAGTAAGTGCTTGATAAACATTTGTTGAATAAAGAAATGAATGAATGGGATAAAGGGAGATGCCAGTCACTGGCAAAGATGGCATTAATATATTAATGGTGGTTAGAACAAGCTAAATAATTTGTAGGATCAGTGCAAAATGAAAATGCAGGGCCCTTCATTCAAAAATCTATGAAGACACTGAGTGCTGTTGTGTAAGTTTGTAATCCCAGTAGCTTGGGAGGCAGAGACTGGAGGATTGCAAGTTCAAAGCCAGCCTCAGCAATTTAGCAAGGCCCTCAACAATTTAGTGAGACCTTGCCTCAAAATAGAAAATAAACAAAAAATGGATGAGGATTTGGTTCAGTGGCTGAGTGTCCTTGGCTTCAATCCTCCAATGTCCCCCACCCCCAACAACAAAAATCTATCAAGAAATTTAGCTCAGTGACAGCAGAGCATGAACCACACCCAGGCACCTTCTAAATGAAAAGTCCTTTGTGAACACGTGGTTGGAAATCCACAAAGCTGGTCTCAATGTTGATTATCTTTGAGGACTGGAATTGTGGTGTAAATACTCCATATTTTAAAAATTCTACAATGTGAATAATTTTAAAAATGAGAGAAGAAGTTATTTTTAACTAAACCTACAGAACATGAGCAGCTGGGTGTATGCTGGGCCAGGAGGTGGGAGATCTGGATTTGAATCTTGATTTTCATGCCATGTAATCCTGAGGGAGTCTGGGGCAGCCTCGCTTTTCTCCCCAGTATAATTACTGGGACGGTGAGGAAGAGGTCCCAGGCCTCTGAAAGCCCTGTGATTTCCTGGGTACTAAAACAATCACCAAGAAATCCTGCCAGGAGAGATTCTTGGATGCAAGAAGACGGTGTTGGGCAAAGTCTGCCAAGATTTCCTCCAGGTTGCCCTGGGAAACATCCTGGCCAGACTGTCAGGAGCAAAACCCTCTGCCTCTCTGCAGAAGCTGCAGGTCTCCAGGGGTATGTCGCTTTGTGTGCTTCTCCGAAGAGCAGAAGAACCAGGCAGCCCTGTGTCATTCGAACCCAACTCTGCAGCCCAGGGTGGGGGCTCGCAGGGAGGGGAGCGGTCCCCTGTTTTCTTACAGCAATTGCATGAAGACTACAAATATTTGAGCTGATTGTACTCGCTTACATGAAGCAATGAATCATCTCGTGATGAGAGGCCTGAAATATGCCGGGATGAAATTAACGTCAATTGAAACAGAAAATGGATTCCAGCTCCCACCACAATGAGCTTCAGGAGACGGCCTCTGAGCCGGGGAGCCGCTGCTGCTATTCTTAGTGGCAAAAAAGCCCGGGCCACCGCTATTGCTTTTTCTATTTTTATTTTTCATAAAAAGCTTCTTTTCAGTTCCTCCTATGGGGGAACCTTCTAATCAGGAACTTTGTCTGGTTCGGGCTCCTTCTCAACTTCTTGGCTCTCTGGGAATTAAAAAAAAAAAAAAAAAAAAAATATATATATATATATATATATATATATATATATATATGAAGAAGAAAATGAGTGTGGACATTGAGAGTCTAAAGGAGAAGAAAAATTAAGAATGTCTTCCCCAAAAAGCAACATGCAGTTCCCATTTCTCCTAAATGCTAGCTGAAGCAGCGCTTAATGACTGTGTACTGTGGTTTCGGGGAGGGTGGTGAAACGATTTTCAAATATTAAGCAGTGTTCCCTTCATTCCTCCTCTCTCTTCTTCCAGTCATCCATTTCGTGACTGGCTTTTGAATTTTAAAAATATATATGCCTTGCAGGAAGCAGAAGGAACCCAGGCCTGCAGGTAGATTTGGGAGGATACATGGAGGCTTTGGGCTAGACCTCTTATTGTAGAATCAGAATTGCACCCGGCTCTGTGGGACATGCTTGTAATCCCAGCGGCTCCAGAGGCTGAGGCAAGAGGATCGCAAGTTCAAAGCCAGCCTCAGCAACTTAGTGAGGCCCTAAGCAACTTAGTGAGACCCTGTCTCAAAAAAAAGGGGGGGGGGCGTGGTGGTGGTGCTGGTGGGTGATGTGGCTCAGTGATTTGGTACCTGGTACCAAAACAAACAAACAAACCAAACAAAAGGAATTTTCTAGGCCAAGGAAAGAAGACCTAGAGGTAAATGGACACGAGCTGACATGCTGGTGGTAGTTTGAGAAAATCTTGGGGCTCCAGAAGTCCAACTGGGAGACCCCCAGCAGGTATTCTGACACTTGCTGCTACCAGTGTTGTTCCTGAAATCTGGGCTTGGCTCCCATGCCCTTCCTTTGCTGATGACTATTCACAAACCTCCACTGTCCTGCTGACCTGCCCTGCCACCTGCTAGGGCACCTGGGTGATGCAAGTCAGACCAGAGTCAGCCCATATTCTCCTGGCAGGGACGCCAGCTCTGGGAGTCAGAGGGACCCAAAGGGCTAGCACTTAACTTTGCTGAGCTGTAATTGTCTAGGAAGTGAAATGGGGATAATGCAATGGACGCGACAAGGTGGGAGGCCACACTGAATTATAAAACAGAAAAAGCTCTTAGCTCCTGCTTGTCATGTGTTTGCCAGCTGGGTTAAGGTAAGTGTCTGACGCTGTAATGAGCATCCCAGCAGACGTCCCTGCGCTCTGGCCTGCATGCCAGAGTGCCACAGTTTCAATCAAGGCTTATTCTGATTCTATCCAGCATCACTTGAGAGTGGAATCCACTTAAGTGAAGAGGTCTAGCTACGGGCAGAAACCATGACAATTTTTTTTTTTTTTTGCAATGTGATATATCTGAGAAGCATGAAAACTTGATCTCTGAAAGAAGGGCAGGTCTCAGCTTTATGGACTGGCTTGGGGTGGTGTTTAGGGGATCAACTCCCTGGGTTTGAGCCTAAAACTGACACTCAAGAGCTATGGCAATGGCTCACATTTTGTCGCCTTTGTGACTCAGTAAACTGAGGATAATAATAGCACTCTAACTCATAGGTTGTTGGGAGGATCACGTGGATCAATGCCTGTAAAATGCCTAGGTGAATGTCTAAGCACATGGGGTAGAATTCAGGAAGGGTGGCCATGTCCATAGTTCTAACTACAGTATCTGTCCCTTCTCCACCTCTGTTTGGGTTTGGCTTACTGATCTAATTGGATTCTCCAGAGGGCAGAGATTAAGGCTTTTCTTTGGCTTCTGTAAGAAAGAGGGCTTTCTTCATGGGATCTTGGACCTAGATGTGGACCTAGATAGCCATATGGGGTTGAGCCTGCTCTGGAGAGGGGTCCAGTCTGGACCCAGCCTCTTCTTCCCACCTCTTGGCTCTTTGGCTTCCTCACCTTCTCCTCTGCCTCTCTACATCTCCTACCTCAGCTCTTGGTTTCTCCACATGTCTCCATATGTCTTCTTCCATCTTCAAGCGCTCCATGAGGTACCCTCCAGAAGCAGCTCTTTAAGGATTCAAATGCAAGTGGTTATTTGGGAGGTGATTTCAGGAAATGCTAGAAAGTGGGTGGACATGGGAGGGAAGGAAAAGCAAGAAGCAAATGAATGGTGTTTTAACAAGCAAGTGACCACTCTGGGCAACTGGAGTCCAATCCCTTTTTGGGAACCTGAGGCACTGGTGTAGAGAAAGTGTCTCCAAGGCCATCTAAACAGGGATAAGAGAGCTGGAGTATTTATGTACCAGATCCCGATAGTCATTTTCCAGGGCTGCTTGTGAGGACACTTCCCTTGTCCTCCACACATTGACCAACTAAGTTCTTGCAGCTAGAGTAGCAGATATTTGCAGAGAGAAGCTTTTAGTACATAGAGGTGGGGACCTATGGGGCCTGGGAGGGGTCAAACAGAGTCCTTGCTGTGACCCTTCACTCCTAACCTAAGGCTTCTCTGTTCTGCAATTTCCACTGGGAAGAATGGCGGGAGGGGAGAGAGAAAGTGAGGATGAAGCAAGAGAAAGAGGGCAGGTTGGAAGGGAGCAGAGAAGAAGGAGGACAGAACAACAGGAGTGAACTAGAATCCGGGAGGCTCCTGCCCTGGCTCCCTCTTTGGTCTGGTCAGCTCTGGCCAGCAAGGAGGGATTCTGTGTTCCATGAGGATGGATGGGGGGGAGTGGCTTATGGGGTGCCTACCGTTTCTTCCAGATATCATTCAGATGATTTCCTATGGGCTGGGGAGAGAGAATGAGGGTTTTTTTTTTCCTGACAGCTGGAGGAGAGGGGTGAAATCAGATGGTGTCGGTCTTCTTCCTACTTTCCCGGCATCCGCATCCACATGCCATGCTCCACTTCTTCCTCTTTGACAGCTGAGGTGCTGAAAAGTCCCACAGTGCCAGATGAAGCCCTGGGACAGGGGCCAGTTATTTCACCTTGAAACAAGCCTTGTCTTGGCTGTGTCGCCATCATGAGAGAAGCCACACATGGCCACACTGTCAACGAGTTCATTGGCAAAGTCGGAAGAGGAAGGGACAGTTTCACCCAATGACATTTTTCTTCCTTCAGGATGAATCCCAGAGGGGAATAGCAGAATATCTCAGCCCAGATTCCACCAGAAGACAAACACATCAGGACTTAATACTCGGGAAGCAGAATCATTTTGAGAATCCTTGGGAGGGGGTCATCTGGAAGGGGATTGTCAAATGGAGGGGGCACCTGAGTCACCTGGTGACTTTGCTAAGATGCAGACTCTGATTCCGTGGCTCTTGGATGGAGCCAGGGAATCTGTGTTTCCTAACAAGCTCCAAGATGTTGCCCATGAGGCCAGTCCAAAGACTTGGAGTAAGTGGAAGGGCATGGCCTCTAGATTTAGACACACCTGGATTCCAGCTGGCTCCAGCAGTGGGGAGTGGGCAAGTGACTTAATTTGCCTGAATTTGGTCTCTGATATGGAGAATGACAAGCAGAATTCTTATCTCTCAGGGTTGACATGAAGGTTGATGGTACAGTATGTGTCAGTGACCACTCACTGTAATTAAGGCATGATTGACACCTGGTCATCCTGCCCCTGCTCTGCCCATTGGGCATTTCCCCCTGGAACCCATTTCCTAACTCCTGACTCATTTTAAGTCTGGCCCTGTTCCCATACCCTCCTGCCTGCTCTTTTGAGTTCACAAACACTCCTGGGCTTGAATTGCAAGTGCTATGTCTCCAGATAGTCTTGCCCAAGCGA
The DNA here is from genome assembly GCF_964194105.1 of Spermophilus citellus. NCBI lineage: Eukaryota > Metazoa > Chordata > Mammalia > Rodentia > Sciuridae > Spermophilus > Spermophilus citellus. Next base: position 50,764,219 of record NC_138200.1, on the reverse strand, counting down.
CAACCTCTTTCTAGGTCTCAGTTTCCATATACGTACAATGCTGAGTCTAGGCCAAAGAAGTTCTTCTAGATCTTTCTCCTGCACTGGGCTCAGCCACAGCAGTCCAACATTGTTCTTATTTTTTTCCTTCAGTTCTTTCAGTCAATTTTCCTTTCCTTTGTCACAGACCATTTGCTCCATTTCCTGCCCCACTTCCAGATTCTACAGAAGTAGGCATGTCAGGTTCACATAAAATCGTGCCTGCTGGAGTTGTGTGGTGTGCAGCCTGCACAACTGTACATTGGAAGCTTGCATAACTATATATTGGAGGCTTCATGGACCTACCACTTTGAACTCCATGATCCCATGCTTTTAGTTCCAAGTTCTTTCAATCCCATATCTTTCCCCCAGTCCTAAAACTCTTGTGTGGACCAAGCTTCTGGCTTCTCCCCAAAGAATTGGAGTCCCAGAGCAAAGCTGTGGGGAGGTCCAGATAACAAAAAGAGGTAGGGTAAAATTTCAGTGCACATGGAAGCAGATGTGAGAACCAGCACTAAGTACTGTAAGCCTTTTCTTGGGCTCTATACCTCAGGCTTAAACTTACAGCTCCATAGCTTAGTAAATATTAAAATTTGATACTTTTAAGAAAGCCATCTTGCTCAGCCTAGAAATAATAGCCTCATAAACCAATTTTGGTCACTAAGTAACAAAGTCCAGTTGTTTAATAATCGCTTGTCTTTGTGGCACCCCTGGTAAAGAAGCACCTGTCAACTGGACCTCTATTGGCCAGTCAGTGAAGCCAGTTCCTCTTGATGGAATCCATTCAATAGCTCTGTTTCTAGAAGAGCTCTTTCCCATCAATGCGCTCACCATCATCATTCATGTTTTGATAATCGTGTTTCACAATTCATGTGTCAATGCCATTGTTCTTACTGGCAAGGATTCCATGATCATTCATTTTATTCCATGCTGGGGTTGCATACATGAGAACTGATAAAGAAACAGAAATGTACGGTATTTTTTCATCTAAAGAAATATTCCGTGGACATGGTGATAAGGGAAGAACTGCAGTCTGTGAATGGAAGTGTGAATGGCACAGGTATCCTGGTCCCCACTGTATAAAATTAAAGCAGAAAACATACAGCAAGTGTGTCCTGTTGTCCTGGAGCCTGAGAGAGCCAATTCTGTTGTTTCTTCTGAGCTCTGCTTTCAGATTCACCAGGTTAGTGTGCTGACATTGGCAATGGTGACAGCCTTTCACCATGACAATTGCCCAATGTCACAAATCCAGGATTTTGCTCTTTTTAGTGAGTAGCTATTAAATATTTACCTGCACCCCCCTGCAAATGGGGCCAACCTTCCCTCCTCTCATCCAAAGCCAATCTCAGTAATGGATGTTAGCACATTTCCCCTCTTGGAGCACATAGGGGGCTCAGCATCTTTTTCAGAATACATTGTCCATGCAGCATTTGCCAATGAGTTGGTGTTAGCTCATGGAATAAAACTCACTCAATAAAATCTACTTACTTGGTCTAGTGTGTCCTTCATTGGACCTCCAAATGGGATATGACACTAGATCTTCAAATTTGAATTTTTAAAAAAGCCTTCAAAATGCCCCCCAAACTATTTTTAGAGCATATTGGAATAACCAACTTCTTATTGGCAAAGTAAAAAAACAAAGTAAGGTAAGACAATAGCAATGAAGGGTCTTCCATTTTCTGCCATCGTAATCATTCCATTCAGAAGGACATTTTAACAGCTTCCCCCAGATATCAAGTGTATGATCTCAGAACAAAGGCAACACTGGGAGAGTAAATAAGTACCTCTTCATTTTTCTCATTTGCTGCATTCCAATGTCATCGTTCTCTTGGATGAGAATCAAGTCTGTGGATAAGTGTTTGGGAACAATGAGCTTTCAGAGTTCAGAGGATGTTGCTTGAGTCAACTCATGCATTGTCTGCTCTCCTTACTTCCCAGGGTTACAGAGAAGATTGACTATGACGACATACATGAACACACTCAGAAGCATGACGAGATTTGCGGTTTGACTGTCTTGTTGTTCTTCAACCACCTTTCTTCATTGCCACCACTTTCTCTCTAGCTGAATTTGCAAAACTAGAGTATTGCCCCTGTGTTCGTTATTTAAAAAAAATGCAGACTATAATTAAATCTTGATCTTTTTACAGTATGCTTGGTGAGACTTGGACCCATGAGATGGATCTGTTTATATAATTGGGCTATTTATACTATTAGGAATGGATTCATTCACTTGTTTGTTTACACAGCTGATCTTTCTGAGGCATGTGACCAGTACCTCTCTTCCCTTCCCTTCCTGGTGTCTTTTCCTCTGCTCTGATTCCTGCCAAGTGGCAGCTTGGGCTTCCAGACTAGAAGGCAAATCTGCACAGGCTTCCCCTTCCTGAAGTCCATAGCAGCCTGCCTTATCCACATGGGGGGAAGCCAAATTACACATGTGACATGTAAGACCCTTCATAACTTAGTCATCCCCAACAAGCTAGTGGGGAAGAGGATCTGCTCTTGTGAGAAGGAAAAAAAAAGCCATGTGTCTTAGAAAGAAGGCACAGAGGGCTGAGTCTGGGTAAGTGAGGCTGCCAAGGTGACTTGTAGAAGGTTCCTGAAGGATCTAGAATGCTCTGTCTGGAGTTTTAGAATTCATCCTGAACAACAGAGACAATTTGGAGCAAGAGGCCAGGAACACAGGCTCTCCTATAACAAAGAACATTCAAAGCTGACACGGAACATAGAAAAATGGGCTGGGGCTTCTGGAGTCAGGTAGACCAGTTGTTCCCTGTTGACATGGTCCATGCAATGGGGATGATGAGGATGCAATCTAAAGTGAAGTGTTGGGGGCAGGGGAGGAAGTTGGGGGCTGGTGTTTAATCTACAGTTCTGTGCATAGAGTACAAGTGTTTTCCTGGAAACAGCTTCGAGACATTAGGAACAGATGTTCCTTTGCAGGATGTGGTAGATGAGGCAATCAGGTGTGTTGTTAGGGAGGCCTGAGATGTAAATTGGTACCACTCTGAAAAATCATCCATGAAGTCCGACTGTGCAGGTTAACATGTTGCTAATTTCATTGGGAACAAACAGCCATGTCTAAGTGGCACACATCCTGGGGGTTTGCAGGTTTGGAACATATTTTGATGTTTCCCTTTGCCTGCTATCCATTAGGAGAACGTAACTCTTATAAAAGGGTTCCTGTTGCTTAGAACATTTTTCATTAGCACAAATTTGTTTCAAAATTGATGGTAAATTATATTGCATTTTGTTTAAAAGAACTTTCTGAATTAAAATATAGAGCTGGGGTATGCAATTCTCAATGTTAAGCAGAAGTTGAGCTACCTGCAATTATGGACACATTCTTCTCCAGGTGTATAGGTGTAGTCACGTACGCAAAGGATTTTAGTGCTGGAAGTTGCTTTATAGAATATTTAGTTCAGCATTCCCAAAATAGACATGAAAACACAGAGAGGGAAAGAAAATTGCCTGAGGTCACAGAGTGAGTTAATCATAAAACGGGAACTGGTTTTGGTATCCTGATGTAGTTTTTTGATGAGATTGAAGGAAACATATGTTTTTGAATTTCTATTTCACACAACATCCCAAAGTTCTTTCTCTACAGAATGATGATGTTAAAAGAACTTTGCATCAGATTCCAGAACAGATCTAAAGAGAAAACATGTCTGAAGATGTATAACACAATGTCTAGTTCATGATGGAAAATTCTAGAAAGGGCAGTTCAGCCACCCTTTTCAATGTCGTTCATGTGGGCAGCCCATCACAATCCTACTTTCTTCTGGTCAAATCTAGTTTCATGAAGCCTGTTGTAGCTGGCTTCACGGTATCCTAACCAGGTGAGCATTGAATGAATTCTAAGAGCAAACCTGACACTATAGTCCTCCCCAACTGAACATTCCTTGCCAAATTCTGCTGATTTGGGCTCCTAGAAATCTCTGGGATGTATCCCACCCACTCAACCCCACTGCAGCTATCCTATTCCAAGCCCAAGTCCCACTCCTTGAGAGCATTGTAATACCTTCCTTTTCAATCTATCTCCCTCCCTATTTGACAAAATCTGCAGTCTAGTACCCACCCAAGCAGCCAGGTTTAATTAAAAAAAAAACAAACCTGGATCTAATCATGTAGACCTAATATTCCAACCAAGAACCTCATCTTGGCCTTGGGTCTGGGTGGTCTGGTCCACCCCGATCCCCAGCTTCCCTCCAGTCCCCATCTGTCTCTCCTTTCCAGCTATGGGTTTCCCTTTGGTCCTTTAGATTCTCCAAGTTTCCTCCTGCTACAGGCCTTTTGCACACACATGTGCCCTGCTCAGACCACCAAACTTCCTTTGGCTATTTAATGCCGACTCTTTGTTTAGACCTCAAAAATGACTCTTTTCCTCATGTAAATCTTTTCCTGATTCTCAGGCAAGTCAGTGTCCCATATTATTTACTCACATGGTATCCTACGTTCAGTCATGGTGCTTACTGAAGCCATAACTGCAGAGTTACTTGTGTATTGTTTGGAGTTGTGGTTTGCATATGAAATGTCCCCCCAAACACTCCTATGTTAATTCAGGAATATTCAGAGGTAATTGACTGGTTAGTGAGAACTGTAACCTAATCAGTCCATCTTAGTCTGAATGGATTACTGGATGGTAAGTGTAGGCAGGTGGGGTATGTCTGGAGGAAGTGAGTCATTAGGGCAATGCCCTGGAGGTTCATATGCCCTTTGATCCCTTTCCCTTACCTCTCTTTCTCTGTTTCCTGGCCACCAAGAAATGACCAGCATTTCTATGCCATGCCCTTCTGCCATGATGTTCTGCCTCACCTTGGACCCACAGCAGTGGACTTGATTTTCCATGGGCTAAACCTATATAACCGTGAACCAAAATACACCTTTCCTGCTCTCAGTTGTTCTCATCAGGTATTCTGGTCACAGTAATGCAAAGCTGACTAACACATTTGGTTAGTGCCATGCCTCTCTCCCTATCTAGGTCATGAATTATAGAAGGGGATCACTTATGTTGTGTGTTGTTGATTAACACAGTATCATTAAAACCCATCTCAGTGAAAGGTGCTCAGTAAGTACTGTTGAACAAGTGTCTTCATAAGACAAACACACCCTGGATAAAAAAGTTCCAATGGCTTGGTTTTGCTTATGATCAGAGCATATTTCTGTGAGTTCAAATCAGTTGATATCATTAATTCCAGTAAATGTTACCAAAATGAGGGATTTGGGCTGATATACTGTGTCATAAATGTGCTTGGCACTCTGCAACAACCTCTGGGGTCTATGAATCTTTGCAGTTTCTGCTTTACAGGTGAGTTGATATTATAATCTTATTTATACCACTTGCTTCCATTTATCTTCCATTTCCTGTTCCTTTGGCAGGCAGGAGGGAGGCAGCTGTTGGATCCAGGCAGAGTCTATCCCGAGGCCTCATGATGAGTTGAATAATCCGGAGTGAGACGTGCTAGAGGATGAATGCAGGCTGTGACAGCTCAGCAAGCCGAGCTCTAACCAGGAACATGCAGAATGGAGATGGAAACAAAGCAAAACAATAAACAAAAGCCAAGCCAAGAGGATCCAAAGCAAGACAGACTCTGGAGAAGGGTTGGCAGCAACAGCAGGGGCAGAAACCAAGCAGATGCATGCATTGCAACAAGAGTAGGGAAACCTGAAGCCCAGAGGTGGGTCTTCTTTTGTCGAATGTATTGAGGGCTGGTGGGTGGATCAGTTTGGTGGAAAAGTAGGATCAGCCAGTGAACAATCTGCAGTCCCCATCTTCTCATCATGATTTAATTCCCATTCAACTCATCTCATTGCATCCTGGCTCTGTTCCTCCAATTAGTCTCTTTCTATTTAACAACTAATTATTGTTCTGGTGTCTTCTAAGCGTGTTATGGATACAGTCATGGGGATACGCTCTGAAAAATGCATAATCAGAGGATTTTTGCCACTGTGTGAACATTATAGAATGTGCTAACCCAAACTGAGATGGCTATGACATCACTAAATGACATCACCTTATGGAACCTCCAACACATAGATGCTCTGTCATTGACCAAAATATGATCATTTGGTAAAGGAGTGTATGATTGCTTACAGAACATATAGTGCCTCTCACCTCAAAGAACTTGTACTATTTTTTTTGTGGAAATAAAAGAGTGTATAGGAAGAATTTTTTTTCTTTTTTTATTGTTGGTCGTTCAAAACATTACATAATTCTTGATATATCATATTTCACAGTTTGATTCAAGTGGGTTATGAACTCCCATTTTTACCCCATTTTTACAGATTGCTGAATCACATCCTTTACACTTCCATTGATTTACACATTGCCATTCTAGGAAGAATTTTTTAAAAAATATTTTCCATATTTAAAATATTAAGCAAGTCATTCCTCAGATAAACTTAAAGACAGGAGGATAAATGTAATTAAGAACAAAACACTTTCAATTACTTAAGAGAACAGCCAATCACTTGCCAGTCTCAGAGGAGCCACACCTGTTATTAAAGAGAAGGCAGTGGTGTCACCCTGAGGAGGGCAGATGTGAAGCTGGCAGGAGATGCCCCAAACTCACTGCATTTTGTCCATAGCTATGGAAATGCCAGGTGCTGACCAGAGCGTCAGGAACAGGCCTCTGTGGGGGTTCTTTAAAACTCCTCACCATATCAGTTCCTCTTGTTCTGCTCTGCTCTCCCAGGATGCACTGTAATCAGGAGCAGCAAGATATAGTGGAGGCTTTTTGTGTCTTGGTGTGGGTGGTCCCTTAACACAGGGTGGTAAGGGTGGTGGCAGCAACCTCCTTCTGGGATTTAGTCCAGTAGGCAGGGGCAGAGATTAGAAAAGGAGAGCGTTAGCAAAAGTGCTCTCTGAAAGTGCTCCTGGGTAGAACATCAGAGGATAAACCATATGCTTTAGCTATATGAGGACCTACATTCTCCTTCTCAAAGAGAACAAGGAAAAGGCAGGAAATGGGGGCAGTGGCTATAATTAGAGATGGTGGCAATAATTTCTAAAAGGTTCCCAGTGTCTTTCCATGCCACCTCCAACCTTTGAAGACCTGTGCAGAGATCAATGCCTTCTAGACACTGAATATCAGTCCAGTAGTTGAATACTTTCAACATATTTTCCAGCTTGAGATCAGAGAGAGAGAGAAAGAGAGAGAGAGAGAGAGAGAGAGAGAGAGAGAGAGAGAGAGAGAGAGAGAGAGAGAGAGAGATTTTCCAGTATCCATTGAGGGGGCCAGGAATAATGCGTATATCCTATCTGTTGCCCATACCAGTCTTTCCTGCATAGGATGGACACTCCAAAGGATTTGTTAAATGAACGAGTTAATGAATAAATGAATGAAGAGAATTTCTTTCCACTGATACAAGATATACTTTCTATGTAGTTATTCATATTAAAAATCATGTCACTAATTTTTTTCAGAGAGCATTCTTATCAACATATACAATCAGTTTAATATCTTTCACTTTGAGGGAAAAGCAATAAACTTAATCTTGACCCCTCAATACCATATTCACCCTCAGTTACAATCTGGCCTCCTGTTGTTTTAAAATTCGTCTCTGTGGTCTTAACTTATTGACTTCCCAGTCTCTACTCAGCCCTCTTCAAGAGATGTCAGGCCCCTTCTAATCTGAAGCTACACTTTTTGAGGTCACCCATAGGTCCGTGCGGCTAACTGCCAACAAATCTCTTTCTTCTTCCCACTGACTCTCTGTGGTGTTTGTGAAGTTACCCACAGATGCACACCTGAGATCCTCCCTTTTCTTGGCCTTCATGACCTTCCTGTGCTATGACTCCGACATTTTTAATCCTAGATCTGCTATTTCTCAAGTGTGTCTTTTCAACATTCACACTCATTTGACTAATTCAGACTTTAAACCTAACATGTTGGGAACAAAACTGTTGCCATCTATTCACTCCAGACAGCTACCATGTTGTTCTTATGTTTGTCCACGTCTCTCTAGGTGTTCAAACTAAAGACACGCAGATTCCTCCTTACATTTTCCCACAGGTCTCATCTATTCTTTGATGGGTTCCCACTTATTTATAATAAAATACAAACTATTCACTATGGCTTAGATTTTAACATGGAATACTGCAAGTAGGGAGGAGTGGATGGATAAGCGGGACAAGAGACGGGAAGAGAGATGATGTGGGCCAAATGGCACACACCAAGTTCAAGGGGCCCTGGAAAATGTAAGTAAAAAATAAACTCCCTTGGTGTCCAAGATTTATGTGTGAGGTGGGGACAAGAAAGAATCCAGGAAATAATTGTTCTTATTCTAATGCAAGTTACAGGGGCTTTTTTTTTTTTTTTTCCAGGGCTCTATTTCTGAAAGGGGCAGAAACTCAGCTGATTTTGGCAGACATGTGTCATGGTCACTCTTCTTTTCTCCCTTTCCCATAGCAGGCATTGGAAGCCATCCAGGAAGCCATCAAAATCAAGTGGGCTTGGCATAGCCGAGACAGAACAGATGTGTCTATCAGTGCCCAGACAGAACTGGGAGAAAATCTCAGAACTTGAGTGGTGGGGTGGGTGGTGGTGAATGTAGAAGGGTCAAGGTCTTAGCTGCTCTGGATGGTTTTAAGATCTGAGATTCAGGTCACTATGTATCCTGTCCTCTCTTTATCCCTGGGCAGTCATTAAAAGGCAAAACTTATTTCAGACTCTTGTTGGGTTTTTAAGATATTCCTGTGACATTAATCAGAATACCTGGATCTTGCTGTTTGAAGGTCTGGCATGGTCAGCGTTTTTATCCCAGCAGGTAGAATAAAGAACTGGGTGGCAGGAGGATGAAGTAGACAGTTCCTACCTTAGTTTGTTGAGGATGCTACAGAGTACCATAGATTGGGTGTCTTATAAACACCACAAAAATATTTCTTATGCTTCTAGATGCTGGGAATTCCCACATCAAGCCATTGTCAGACTCTGTATCTCGTAAAGCTCTGCTTCCTTATAAACAACTTTCTTCTCAATTTAAGTCCCCATGGCAGAAGGATAAGTGTCACTGTCACCTTGAGGAAGAGGAGCTCAATATGCAGATTTTAGGGGGACTGCAGCACTCCTAAATTCCACTCACTTTTTAACTCATGTGCTCACCAATGTGTGAAGTGGAAAAGAGGAGGTGTCCTGGGGTCCTTATAATTTGCTCTTCATGTTTTGAAGCCCCTGTGTTTTACCTGAACTCAATGCAGAGCTCCCATCCTCTGCAAATCTCCACACCCAGGCAGCACACACTCACTTTCTTTTTCGCAGGGAAGACTGACAAAGACTTGTCCTAACTCAGTGCCTTCCTTCTGCTGTGGCCACCGTTCCCTACTGGGAGCTTTGAATGTCTTAGCAGTCGAAAGAATGAAATGAAATGGTGTAAATGAATGTGCCATTGCAAACGCCCCACTTTTTAAATTTATGATTTGAGATCACATTGTGCTGCATTCTGCCAAGTCACAGAGTGACTTGTGATTAACACATTCTGGTGATGATTTTGCAGAACCCAAATGATATTTGAATGGAGCGGCACAGACGTCAGATCTGGAGACCTCCTGGGAGGTCTCCATTCAGTACAATTGTTTATTCACTCATCCTTATTAGGGAGGGGGCCTGACTTCACCTGGCTGTGTCCTTTACGGTGGGCCTGCTGGGGCCTCACAATCTCCTTTTCTCTCTTGCCTCAGGCCCTTTTGAAATAATCACAGTAATGGTGATGGGGTGAGCATTTATTGAGTGCTTACATAGGGCAGGCAATGTGCTTATAGGCTTCATCTCATTCATTGCATTTAATATAACAGCCCTACATAGGTAGCTTTTATTACTTTCAGCTTCTAAAAGAGGAAACTGAAGTTCTGAGAGGTTAATTGACTTCTTTGAGATTAGCTATGGTGGTGGAATTGGATGCAACCCCACATCTGTCAAATTCCAAGAGGTTACAGGAAGAGTTGTTGAGTTGATAAGACCTATGCAAAATGTGCCCCTTGGAGGAGGGGTGGAAGACTGGGGACTTTGGCCTTGCAGAAGAGGCCATCTAAGGTCTGGTCCAGGGGTGCATCTGTGTGTCTGTGACTCCATGTCATTGAAGGACAGATCTCAGGTCAGTATTCTGAAGTCATTTTCTCATGAAGGGAATGAGCTGAACGGGGATGTACCTTCTGCACTAGGGGTACCGGAGGGGTTGGGTTGTATATTTGCTAGATCACCTTCCAATGCTTACCTTCTATGATTCTGTTCCATGTCACAGTTCTATTCTAGAGGTCACAAGATATTTGCATTCAACTAAATCCTCACATGGAAATTGATTTTTTTCCACATTTTGTACATCATCTCCATCTTGATGAGATCATAGTGCTATCTTCCTGCTGATTTAGTCACTATCGTTTTTATTTGTGATGGTAGCTGAGGGGACTATATAATGAATTTGAAATCCATAAGGTTCTCTCTAAGAATGATGTTAATTCTGGGTATGTTCCCAAATTTGAGCTCCATTTCCTCCTATTCATTTAATGTAAAAATTAGGAGTTTCAACAACTGAATAGAATGGAGTTGACTTAAATCCTGGACCCTGACACTTAGTTGTGTGAGCCTGGGCAAGTTGTGTCATTTCCCTTAGTCTGTTTACTTACCTATAAAATGAAAATTGCAGTGCCTAACCCATAGGTTTCTGTATGAATAGAGTGCAGATAAAGCATTTGGCCCAGGGCTTGGCACACAACACTTCACTTGCGAAATGCTTCACATGGTCATCGCCATGGTTTCCTCCCTGTCTGTCATTCTGCAACACATTGCACATTATTATTCCTGGTGTTCACGGCAACCTGAATATTATTTCTATTTAAAGAAATGATCTATAGACTTAGAGAGGTGCAGTGAGTAGGTCAAGGTCATTCATCTCCAAGAGTGACCCTTAATCTCTATTTCCTCAGGGTCAGCTCCCTTGCTTTCCCTTGTAGAGTGTTCCTTTTCTGGAACAGCTGCCCAGTGGAGGCTGGTGATCACACACACACACACACACACACACACACACACACACACACTGAGGAGATGCTCAACAAACACTGTTTGACTGAACAGACAAGGACCAGAACCCTGTTGTCGCCGTCTTTGTTTTTTTTCCATAGCAGATTGGTCATGTCCCTGTCTCTTCTCTAGGTCCAGTCGGCTGGCAATGTTAACATAAGAGAGTTGGGACCAAATAGATCCTTCAGTTCCTTTCTCATGGTGAACTGGTTGTAGAATAACACTAAGCATATAGTATATGCTCTATGTATGACTCTTCTTAGTAAGGCTGAGACTGGAGGAGGCCAGTGTGGCATCTATAGGGCACAGCATCTAAGCAGGTGCAGGTGCCCAGGGCCATGCAGGGGTGTGCTCTGCACCTAAGCTCGTGTCCTTACCTCTGTGCTCTAGGCACCTTTGCTCACCCTAGTCTCAGTTCTGCTTCACAGGGTGGGTGAAAGAATTAATGAATTGGTGGCCCAAACCAGATCTTTTCCTTCTTTTAAAACATCAGGGATGTGTATGATGATATTTTTAATACAAATTGTCTAGCACTTTGAATAGCTCTGTTCAAAAAGACATTTTTGAAAAAAAAAGCTATTATTCATCTAGTTATGTATTTTAAGCTTCTGGGGAAAACAGTAGGGATACAGGATTATAAGAAATAGAAGGGCTGTAAAAGGGAAAAGATGAAGTTACTGCAACAACCATTAGGCTAGCTAAGGAAATAATTTCCAATGATACGGTCATTATTTGTACAAGTGTCTCCCCCCACCACTAAAAAAGAAAGCAGACCAAGAGAATTTTCACACTTACTCCTTTGGTTTAATTGTCTATTTGTTTCAAAATGAAAGCTAATTAAAAGATTATTTTCATATGCTTTAATCACACTACAGCTAACTGTTGGAAAATTTGCAATTAATTGATGCAACAGTTGACATAAGAATGCATTTTTTAAAAATAACATCACTATTTGAATATACAGAGTGAAGCAATTAGTCCTTCATTAGTTTTGAGTTATTTCAAATGCTTTGAAATACTGGTATGTTTAATGTTTAATCATCAAGGAAATATATCTGGCAATGGTGCTAGCTCCTGCATCATGAATTAAATATGGTCCCTTGGGAGTGAGGAACATTCAGAAAGAAAAATGGCAGCCTCCCCAGGCCCAGCGGAGGGCAAATTCCTCCACCCACTGAGCACCTGCCTAGCGAAGGCTGCTACTAATGTGTCTGTGCTTGTCACTTGCCAGGAGTGTCTAGATAAACTTAGGATTTTGGTGGGGTAGAACTCTGAGTCTAGAGCCCCCTACTGGAGTTGAGGTGTTGGAGAGGTTGTTGGTAGCCCTAGAGGAAGGTTAGGAAGTGGAACACAGTATGGCAGTCCTTCATTATCCACGAAGATGTGCTCTAAGACTCTTCATGAATGCCTGAAACCATGGCTAGTACCAAATCCTACACATACCATGTTTTTTTTTTTTTTCTACACAATCATACCTGTGACGAACTTGAGAACTTTCACCTTTGCACTTAAAAGAAGCACTTGATGGTTTTCCCTTTTGCATATCTGAATGAGCTAGCATCATTATTCATATGCTTTGAGGCCATTAGTAAGTAAAGTAAGTGTCACTTGAGCACTTTGACACTTCAACAGTCAATCTGATAGCCAATACAATTACTAAGTGACAAGTAGGTGGGTAGCCTGTACGGAACAGATGGATATGCTGGGCAAAGGGACAACTCACACTCAGGGCAGGACAGAATGAGATGGCATGAGGTCTTACCACAATACTCAAGATTTCTTTTTTTCTTTTCTTCTTTTCTTATTCTTTCTTCCTGTACCTCTAGAAACTCCCCCTCCTCCTTCTTCTCCTCTTGCTGGGCAAGTGCTTTACCACTGAGCTAAACCTCCAGCTTCCATGGTGCTTCTCTGAATGACATGCAATTCAAAACTCATGAATTATTTATTTCTGGAATTTTTCATTTAATATTTTTGGATTGAGATTGATGGTGGGTAACTGAAGCTGTAGAAAGGGAAAACAGATAAGGAGGACTATCGTATCCAGATTCTGGTGATCAGTGCTATAGGCAGAAGGATGTCACTGTAGCTCCAGGCAGGGGCATGGAGGTCAGGCGGGGGCATGTTTCCAGTGACAACAGAGCTTGGCAAGAGGACACTACCTGTCAATGAGCCTTCAGAAGTACACAAACACCAAGAGCTCATTGTAGGCAATCACCGTGGCTTTGGCCACAGCTAGGAATCGAAGGGAACTACTCAAACCAGCATGAGATGCTCCTTCCCAGGAGTGTCCTTATGGTCACCAGGCACAAGTCACATCAGAACCGCAGCTCACATTTCCCCTGGATCGGTGGAAAACACATCAAAAGGCTACGAGTTTTCATCCTCTGGAGATGCACCCACAGACAATAAGTAAGTTTTCACTCACAGCCTTTGTCCTGAATTTTGCACACTCCTTTTAATTTTTAATTGGCATAGTAGCCCAGTGAAGTGCGCACAAATATGATCCCCATTCTAAAGACAATGAGGCTGAGGCGTGGTGAGGATAAGCACCATGTGAAACTGGAGATACTACTTATGCCTACCTCATTGGCTTGGAGGGGAAATAAGATAATACAGGTCATTTCCCCTTGAATGAAGCAAAGTGTGATTTATGGAAGACCCACCCCCACGCACACTTGATTAGTGACTGCAGCAATATCTGTGCGCAAATCTTTCTGACTCTGCATTCACTCATGTCTCAGTGTGTGGGTGTGTGTGCAAACACCAAAAAGCAACCTTCCTGGGTCAATGTGCTATGGAGGCTTATTCTGCCTAGTCAATCAAGTCAGCAAAGTCAGAGAAGCAAACGTGTTTCTCATGGGGACCTAGGTTATGTCTTCTTCTTCTTCTTGAGAGAGAGAGAGAGAGAGAGAATTTTTTAAATATTTTTTTTTCAATTTTTGATGGATACAACATCTTTATTTTATTTTTATTTGGTGCTGAGGATGGAACCAAATGCCCCGCACATGCCAGGCAAGCACGTTACTGCTTGAGCCACATCCCCAGCCCCATGTCTTCTTAATCCGAATGAGTAGGATTTTTCAACTCAGAAATTTAAAAGTATCAAAGCTGGAGACTGGACCAGTGGCAGCAACACAAGTCCCAGATCTCTTGCCTGCAGATTACTCTGAGAGCTGAGGTGCAGAGCTGGGGAGGAAGAGGAAGGGTTGCCTTGGGGAAGGTGAGGGCTGTGCGACATACTGCTTCTAAAGCTTGGGCTGTCTGTCTTGCATGACCCAAGATGGGTCTTAACTTCTCTGGACCAAGTTCTTTCTGAATTCTACCCACAGTGCAGTCTAAGGTGTGGCTCTCACCTATGAAGAGCTTGGAGTGCAGTGGGAGAAACTACCAGAGATGCACAGAGATGTGGTTTACATGGTGGAAATAGGAAGCAAGGGCAACTAACTACTAGGAGCCCAAGCAGATGTGACATAGGAGTGACACATGCTTCAGGTCTTGCCTACTGGGAAAATGAGAGAAAGGCTTGAGAATCTTAGGGATCCTGTGAGCCGAGGCCTGCAGGATAGGAACAGTGTGTGGACTTGGAGACTGGTGAGCATTTTAGCAGGGTGGGGGGGATCAGAAGCAGGGAAAGCCAGAGCTAAGGTAGTGGGCCAGGATTGGTCAGGCCTGGAAATTCCATCATACAAGGAAGACTGGATGCCCTGTAGCCAGCAGGCTGGGAGTGAAGAGATTTGTAAGCAGAGCAAGAGAAAAACAGCGGATCTCACCAGTCAGAATTAGAATGTGTTTGCAGGGTGGCAAAAGGCCCATCAAATGAATGGAGTTGCTTCCTCTCTCTTTAAGAGCCATTTACATTTATTTCTTTATGCATTTAGTCTCCCTCCTTTCTCACCAAAGAGAGATGCACACATTCTGCATTTACTCACATAAATGAACACAATCCAAAATGATAACAGAAGCTTGGAGGGAGTTGGAGTGGGACCGGGATCTGTGTGGGCTCAGTTTCTGTAGGGCTGCAAGTGGCCGCAGAAATAGCGTGGAGGCTCTCAGAGGCCGAGGCTGAGAGGAAAACAAGGTCAATTTCACAGTCAACAGTGGATGCAGGACACAATCAAGCCAGAATCCACTTTCCCTGACACAGAGGAGGAAATGCCATTGTGGATTCCCTGAAAGGAGTCCCTTAAGGGACATTTCAGGAATCTCAATAAGTTTTCTCTTATGGGGTCTCACTGGGTGGGCTGATGGGAGTCCATGGAAACCCCTTTTACCTGCAGGAATTCTAAAGGCAGCAGAACAACAGGGCCTGTGCTGGCTGATTTCTCACTAGCTGATCACAGAAAAAAAAGGGGGGGGGCTAAAATGATGCTTTTGGTTCTT
The DNA here is from genome assembly GCF_964194105.1 of Spermophilus citellus. Taxonomy (NCBI): domain Eukaryota; kingdom Metazoa; phylum Chordata; class Mammalia; order Rodentia; family Sciuridae; genus Spermophilus; species Spermophilus citellus. Next base: position 50,748,809 of record NC_138200.1, on the reverse strand, counting down.
TGAAGGCATCGGCTTTCTTTCTTCAACAGATGATTTTTTTAAAATTAATATACCTATATATTTTTATTTCAATATACCCTAAATGTATTTTTATAGCCAATTTCAATATACCCAACAGATCAGACCTGGCATTGGAGCAGATGTGGGGAATTTTTTTCTAGGGAGCCTTGGGGATACCCCCAGGAACTCCAGGGCCCTGGGGAAGGTAACCTTAAAAACTGATGATCCAAAGTTGTACTGGACAGCAAGCCCTTCAGGCATCTCTCTATTAATATTATACCCCACAGCGGGGGTCCGGCTGGCACTGGAAGGCAGCATGTTCTGGAGGAGATTTGCTACGCAGATGTTCTGTTCTGCTGAATACAGGTGATTTCGAAAACACTGACAAGCACTAAATTCTCCAGGCTCATGGAGTCTCCAGCCTTAGGCCTCAGAGGATTCTGCCTTTGAGAATTCAAGTCCCGGGTCAGGGCTCAAGGACCCTATCACCCTGATGTCGGCCCTGGCAGGAAACACACTCCCTCTGACAAAAGTCTCTCAGGATCAGGTTGCTCTAGATCTTTTTAATTGTTTCTTGATGTGCCTTTTAAGCTGTCACACTGAAATGTGATCCCCATCTCTGTTTATCTAATGTCACTGGGGGAGGCACTTGGAGAATTGTTATGACTAGGCATCAACCTGCAAACAGTCTCCCCCCGGCTCTGCTATCTTTCTCCACCTGCTGAACTGTCTCTGTAGCTGCTCAGCAACTGGCAAGGTCTTTGGCAGCAATTAAAAAGGACAAGCCCTGGGGACAGCAAGTGGCTGGCTGGTTCTCCATGATGCTTGATGGCCCTCCTAGAGGGGTGGTGACTCCTGCACAGAGAAGCCATGCATGTGCTCCATGCCAGCCACTGAGTTGGGCAGGGGCAGATGCTCAGGGCTAGGAAAGGAGGTGTATGCTCTTAGGGGGTCACTTGGGTAGGTGGGCCGGTCAGCACACTCACATGTAGAATATTCTACTACAAAGAAGAGCTCAGTGAGTGGGACACAGGGCTTGCAAACTTTGTGTTGGAGGAGCAACAGGGAGATCTCCACCTTTCTCTTACCTGTTCTCTGCCCAGAAGCTGAACTGTATGAATGCCATCAATGGATCCCTTTGCTTGCTGCTTTCGACTGGGTTTGGCCAATGGGGACCACATATAAGAGTTTCATTCATCTCACCCTTGTCAATAAATAACGCTGACAGACAAGTGCAAAGCAGCCCCAATTCCATGGACCCATAGTTACAAAGCGATCAGTACATTTCATGCCTTGACTAAGGGTCTCTGTCATACAGGTACCTCATATCTTGGGTCAATTCTTTGTTTCTGGAATTAACTCTGATAGCCAGAGTAAGGTCAGAGTATTCACCCCCTAACCATGTCCTGCCAACCTGCCTCGTGGCTGGTTTTGTCCTTTGGCTAAAGATCATTGCTCCTCTAGTCCAAGAAGCCCAGTCTCTTCTGCTCTCTCTGCCACTGGTAGGTGGTAACTTATCCTCTTACCCAGACTTTGCTCCTAGGGATGGCACCGAGCCCTAGGTTCCTGCCGGATCCCTTTATATTCTCTACTCACACATTCCTATATTGCCTCTTCCGAAAGAAACTTTCTAAATTACTCTGTTTTCAGTGTGCATTTTTTTTCTTGTTGGGACTCAGACTGATTCCAGGGGGAATAGATCAATTCCCGCCAAAAGAAAACAGCTTTTCGAAGTTGGTTCTTAAAATAAAGGGGGAGGTGAGTACAAAAGGTGAGTGGTACCATCTGCTCCATGTCAGAGATTAAACTTGGAGCTCAACCGTTGAAATTCCATGTCAATTTCCTAACAGTCTTCCAGGCAGGAGGGCCCCATACAAAAATAGCCAGGTGTGGGGAGGGCACCTGACAGCAGAGCTTCCTGTGTTCCGGCATGGCAGAGACAGGACAATGATTTTGCTCCAGCCATCTCCCAGCTCTCCATACTACCCATAACCTCACTGCTCCCTGCCAAAGACCTAAACCAAAGTCCAAACAAGAGGGTGAGCTGGAGAGAGCAGGAAGAGCTGAAAACCAAAGGGACATAGTTCAACTATGCAGAGTCAGGGCTTCAAGCCCCAGAATGTATTGTAAGCCACCTTTTCTAGCCCAGGGTCCCTCAGCCATTGCCTGGGCATTATAATAGCATCTACTTCAGAAAGTTGTGGTGAATTAAATAACAGAAGGCGTGCACAGATTTGGCATAATCTCTGACCTGCATCAGACATCCAACAAATATTGATTATTATTATTGGAGATAAGGAAGAGGTAGCAGGTGTTCTGGCCAAGGCAGCTGAGAGAGGAGAGCTGTAGGATTTTTTTGTCAGGGGAAATCTCAGACCAGAGTGTGAGGTCAGAGTGGAGGGGAGGCTAATTCCACATCACACAGACCATGAGGGCAGGGACCAGGACTTGAACTCAAATCTCCTGCTTTTCTGCTGCTAGCTTCTTTCTCCAGAGACTTTCATGGAGATCTTTCTCTTGATAGCCTCTTCTCCAAGGAGGTGATCGCTCTCAAAGGCTGATTAATGCATTCATTGGAACATTTAAGAAAATGGTGTCCATATATCATGCCAGGTGAGGAATATACCCAGAGCCACGTCATTCTAGGAGGTAGAGGCTGGATTAATTAAGACACTGCCTTTTCTGGCCTCCAGGTTTATGTTCTTTCCTCTGTACCACAGTCCTTCAGACATTTCTTATTGAAATGAAGAAGTGTGCTTCAAATAGAGGCACTTGCTTCACACCCTTACTTCCTTGCTCCAAGAAACCCCATCTCTGTGTCTAGCTCATGCAGTGTTGATTGTTAAAAAATGCCAGGGGACACGAAAACAGAGTCTGAAATGTTTTGTCTATAAAAACAAACTCACATACAGATAAACAAGGGGACAATTAGTTTTCGTCTGGGTTGAAGCCAGAGGGGTATTTGTGTCATGGAAGTGGAAATCTGAAGAATTTAATAGGATTATTGTAGGGTGAGAAAGTCCATCTGAAGGGAGAAAAACAAACAAATAAAAACAAACACCAAAGCCAGAGAAGAAAAGCATGCCTATATACGTTTCATTTTTTCAGATATGAAAAAAATGATAACAATTAAAAAATAAGTTTTAAAAATCCAACTTAGGAGTAACCTAATGTATGAAATAATTTATTATGATCGGTGATGCTGTATGGTTAACAAAGTACCATTCACTTCGAACCACATACATAGTCTCATTTAATCCCAGCAGGATTGCAAAGGGCATATTGTTATTTCTGCTTTGGTGGTTAAAGGTATCAGAGCTAAGAAGGGATTAATAACTTAAGCAAAGTTACAAAAGTAGAAAATGGTGAAGGTGGAATTTTAGCCTCTTTCTTCTGAGTCCTTCTTTTTACATTTCTGACTCTCATGAAATGGCCTGCAGGTACAGGTGGGATGTATAAACCTGGCTGATAGATAAGGTCTGATATTGTCAATGTGGACATCTGAGCATCACAAAGACCTTTGTCAAAGTGATTAGTCCAAAAATCAAACACATTCAAAAGACAGAAGGAAGCTGACCACCCAGTGTAATTCTAATAGAAATAGGTTGGCTACTGCCTTAAAAGTTGGAATTAACACTCTCTGAAGTGCAGCTTCCCTCAGGCAGTGTCTGCAGATTCATATTTTCTAATATGTTTCCCTATTCCAGATGCCCCAGTCAAAGCTGGCTTCAATAAGGACATGCCAATCCATTGACTGCCTTAATTGATTGATTAATTGATATATTGGTGGCTCTCTGGCTTGGAGCTCCCAATTCAAGTTGGGAATTGATTTTAATCTTCACAGGTTAAAAACAAAAGCTATCAAATCCCTTCCAGGAGATGGTGATGAGACACAATCTTATTAAAGAGAAACTGACAATTTATCATCTCCCAGCAGCTCAAGGCTCATTTTTTTGTGTGTGTGTGTATGAGTGTGTATTCTTGCCAGGATCTCAGTGTCTTGTTCAATATCTAATTTATTTGGAGTTTTATTGAGGGAGGGACATCTTCTGCAATTCTTGACTCCAGTTTTCCAAGAGTAGTTAAACAAAAAGAGGAGTCCACAGGTAAAGATTTCAGGGCCATAGAGGATTTTGTCTACTAAGGGGCTATGCACCTGTTTTCTAACAAACTATTCCTTTGTTTGTGCTGTCACCTTGATTTCAAAATCTTTCTTTTCCCCTGTGCTGAGAACTGAAGGGGTGTTTACAAGACTTATTTAATACCTTTCACAAATTAATTAAACTCTAGAGTAGCAATATAAATGGACCCTCTAGCCAATGGAAATGCTGACCTCATCTGGTTTGGTCAGGAGTTGGCCTGTTCCAGCATTTATTTCGGGACAGCTGTATTTCCAAGGAAGGGGCCACTGGGCATTGGACTGGGCACACAGGATAGGCTGGACCACTCTACTCCCTATTGCCTGGGCTCAGTGATTGATTCCTGCCAGGGCGCAAGATCTAAGGGTGGCCTATCAGAATCATCCTGGGGTTTGATATGGGAGCTCTGAGAGAGACTTGTTCTTCCCACCAGATTTGCTAATGTGGAAGGCTCAGAGCAAGCCTTTTGGGTTCCATCTTTCCAGGTATAAGGACGAAAGTGCTTAAGAGCACAGGAAGGGACGGCAGATCCATGCACGGTGAGATAGCCAGATCTGCAGTGAAATTCTGTATCTTCATCCACGTGACTCAGAGGCTTCCTTCTTTAACTAAATCAGTTTAAATCATTTTCCTTCCATTTGTCATCAGGAGCTTTCACAAGTAGGCTTACTTCCTGCAATCCACTGAGAGTAAGAGATGTTAGGCTTGAGGATTGGTAAGGATTGGTAAGTGGCACAGCAGGCCAGCACCAGTACCAAATGATCAGTCACCTCCCTCACCACCTCACACCCAGGGTGAGTTGGAGAACTTTCTGTTTTCCCATTATTCCCTTGACTTATTTTATAATCATACTTCATATTTTCTAATGCTTTCTAATTATAAAATTAATGTATGTACATTATAGATGTTACAGGGAAGCATAAAGAAGATGATAAATTTACTCACAATCTTGCTACCTAGAGGAAACCAGTGTTAAAATGATGTGCTATTTTCTCCCCAGGCATAAGAAACCCAAATGCTCACTGAACGCATCTGGTGCCTTAATTAATAGACAAAATTGGCTAAAACCACTATTCTATGCCTTGCTTAGGGTTCAATGTCATGGAATTGAATGCAAAGTCTGTCCGACATAAGACAGGTGATCCTGCTCAAGTTATTTAAGCACTGTGAACCCTTTTCTAATCTATCCTTTGGAGTTAATCTGCTTCTAGATAGAAGAGTTTATATGAGAAACAAGAGAAAAGATCAACAAATATGCTAAAAATTATAAAGTGTGGTGCACTTTATAATAATAATGATTTACAAACGTTTTCCTTTTGTTTCTAGTTCCAAAAAAACCCCTATTTGGAATCCCAGGACATAAAAGGGACAAAGAAGAATTTCTCTGGTTAATGTAGAACCACTCCCAGCCCCAGTGGCCTATGAAGTGCCTTCATGTAAACTCCATGACACAGAGGAGCTATTTAAAAACCTGGTCTGTGGATAAACAATAGTGCTTAATTTAAGAAAGTGGCTAAGGAAACTATAGGCCTAGAAGTGGAGAGGGGAAAGTAGGCTAAATGAAGAAGGAAAAATCAACATGCTCTTGCTTATGAATCCTAAATTAGCAAGATCCCCACCCAGCACCCACCCTGTGGAGACTGGGCTGAGGAAGATGAGTTTTTCATTCCAGAGTTTCCTTGCCCATTGCTGGATGAAGTCTTTTTCATTTTATCCCCCGAATAGTACACGTAGAAGGCTTTGGACAAAGCCTAAGGCCACCAACTCCATCCATGTACACACTTAAATACACGTTCCTGGGGGAGTCATTCAAACAATAGGTGTGGAGTACTTGCTCTGTGCTAGGCTCTTTGATAAATGCTGAGGATAGAGAGTTTGGCAAAACCAGCCACACCCATGTTCTCTGCCTCTTCTCTGGGGGCTTACTGGCTATCAGGGGAGTTAGACATAAACCAAAAAATCCTGAAATTAATGTAAAATATCAGTTGCTTTAGGTGCTAGATGAACCCAGTCTGGGATATCAGAAGGGCTATAGCAAGGAAGTGACAATGAAGCCATGATCTGAAGAGAACAAGCATCCCCACCCAAGGAAGGAGGTCATGACAAGATCCTATGGTGGATAGGGAGTCAGTTCCTTCCAAGAACTAATGGAAAGCCAGTGTGTGTCCAAAAGGCAAGGTAAAGGAGACAGAGTCCAGGATAAGCAAGTTCTCAGGGGTCTTGCCAAGAATTTTGCTGTTTATCCTAAGAGCCATAGGTGGCTTAGGACTGTGGCACCTGCCTTTTTGAAGATGGTAGAATATTATTCCAGGGAAGGTGCTGTGGAAATGGAGGAAACTAGATGCATATAGGAGTTATTTGGATAACAGAATAAAGAGGACTGGGTAGCATCTGTGTATTAATAGAAGTATTAGTTTCCTATTGCTTCTGTAACAAATTACCACAAATTTATGGCTTAAAACAATAAATAAGCAAACCTGACCCAGGTATAATTTATTATTATGCTTCTAGTAGCTGGAAGTCAGAAGTGAGTCTTACAGGGCTGAAAATCAAAGTGTTGACAGGATTGGTTCTTTCTAGAGGCCCCAGAAGGAACATCCATTGTTTGCCTTTTCTAGTTTGGAGTTGCTGCTAACATTCCTTGGCTTGTGGCTGCATCATTTCAATCTCAACTTCTGTTATCCCATGGCTATCTTTTCTTCTGTCATCAAATCTTCCTCTTCCTATCTCTCCTAAGGAATCTTTTAATTACATTTAAGAGCCATCCTGATATTCCAGAATAATCTCTGAATCTCATAATCTTTAATTTAATCCCATCTTCAATGTTCCTGTGACCAGTTACATAATGTTTACAGGTTCCTGGTGTGAAGAACTGGGCATCTTTGGGGGTCATTATTTAGCCTATGACATAAGGCAAGAAGGGAGAGGGATCACAGATATTGCCTGGGATTCTGGTTTGCAAATTGAATGAATGGTGCTGAGATGAGGTTGGGGTAACATGATGAACTCAGTTTTGATTGTGCTGAATTTGGGGCACCTTTGAGCTATTCAAGAGCAGCTGTTTGCAGGTAATTTGGGACTATAGATATGGACTCCAAAAGAATGCTCAGGACTAGAGATACAAGTTTTAGAATCACCATAGTAAAGTGTAAATAATACTGTGGCATGGATAAGATTGGTCAAGGAATAAAAATAAAATAAGGGAGAAGAATGCCCAAGACCAAGTCTTGAAGAAGTTAGAGGAGAATAGAGAAGGAATGGCAGATTTCAAGGAGGATCCAGGGAAAGAAAGCCAGGCAAACTCTGGCTCAGGAGCCAATAAGGAGAAGAGTTCAAGGAGAAGGGGGTGGTCACTCTGTCCCCAATGTCTTGAGACTCAAGTAAGTTGAAAATGTCCATGAGATTGATTGCACGAGCTCCTATGGCAGAGTGCAGGGAGCAGAAACCAGGTTAAGTTGGAGCAGGCAAGGGGTGGACGGATGGGAAGAATACAGAGAACAAGTATACTCACTTCGCTTGTATGAATATGTCCATTTTTCTCTTTATGCATTATGGAGTCACACTCATCTTTTGGGTCACACTTTAACCTTTGCTTATTCAGGAGAGCTGTCCTGACCACCCAACTCTCCTTTTTACAAGTTTGCCCTATTTCTTTCTCCTATGTATCCTTCATCAAAGGCTATGGACATGTATTTGTTTATGTCCTTGTCTTATCAGCATCATTCTCTCCTACTGGAAATGGGGTCTGGGTCAGATTTTGCTCATTACTGTGCTCCCAGAATGTAGGTCAGAGCTGGCACATAGTAGGTACACAACTGACTTTACTGAATGAATCAATGATCACATGAATGCATAATTGTAGGTAGAAGTGATAGAAGCATTTTTAACTTTGAGAACGCTTCTTGGGGGCCCACCTCTGAGCTATTTGCATGGCCTCTACTCAGCCTTGAAGCCAAGGAGATTTTGGTTTGACATTGCAAACCATTTTGTGGCTTATTACACAAAGCACATGACCTCTGTCTTCACTTGGCTATAGAAGCTGCTCTGTGGCTCTAGAGTTGGACAGCCCACCCCCCTGCCTTATTTGGTGAAGAATATTCTATAGAAAAGCCTTTGTGTATCCCCCATATAAAAATTAAAAGGCAGGATCACTCCCTCTCTTTTTCCAGTGTGAAAACAGGACTCTTAATGTCACAGAGCTGTCCCGCCCTCGATTTCAAAATTATTTCTGTGTCATGTGATTTTTCACCATATTTCTCAGCCAGCTCACTACATGTAGGGGAATACAGCCTATCTTGCCTGCCCAGGCCACAGGTGAGAAAAGCTTACTGCAATTAAAGTACATAGACTTTGAATTTAGACATCCTGAGCTTTGAATCCACACCCTTCTGTTTTCCAGTTATGTGGTTCTGGCAAAAATCAGACTGGCTGACCCTTGAAGTCTCAGTTTCCTCAGCAGCACAGTGGGGTGATTTCTTTTATCTAGATAATACCATCTACCTGAGCCTGATGCATTTTTCTCTCTCAGCAATTCTACCTTGTCAAGAGCTGGCAATCAGACATACAAAACAAGTGTTACCTATGAATTTTTCAGAAGTATTGCTTGGGAAAAACAAACAGAAACAAATGGGAGAGAGAAAGAAACTAGGAAGGAAGGGGAGGAACAGAGGCAGAGAGGCGGAGGGGACAGAAGAAGATTTGGCACATGGTTACTGCTTAACAAATCTTATCCCTTGGTTGTGTTGGGTATAATTGTGTCCTTAGCACATTGTGGTTGGGCCCTTATAGCTTGAAGAATGATTTCCTAATTAGAGAAGGTGTCTTGGTGAGTGTTTGCCCCTGCTGATGTCGATGAGGGCTCAACATGTTTAAGCAGAGGCATGTGGGCCAGAAGGACCTGGGTTCCCTTCATGGGGGCTTCACCTTCCCTCTTCCTGTGGCTATTCCAGCTGAGCATCTGGCAAAAGAAAGCTAAACATCTCCCAGCACCCACACCTCTGAGATCACAGGGAAGATGGGCTGCCTGCTGGAAATCTGGAATAATTCTGGTGTATTAATTTGGGCCCCTGTAATTAAACAGTCGTATGAATTAGCATTTCTGCTTGTATGCCTTCCTTTTTCATGTTAGAGTTGAAGCTCAAAGTAATTATTTATATTATTTCTCAATTTGTTTTGGTTTCTGTTTTCCCAAAGTGATACTTTTGCAAAATTCATATAGAGCACTTGCTTGGCGTGTCTGATTGTCAGCTCTTGAGAAGGCAGATTTGCTGTGTGAGCAAAATGCATCAGATGGAGTCTGTGTTCTGGGCAGTCGGTGATTCAGGGAACCTGTTCCTTTTGAGGAATTTGCAAGGAGATTTGCAATCTCTGCGTGTAGTGTTAGTGGTTCTCGTTTTAGTTTACTGTGCATTTTGTTGTATATGTGGGAACATTTAAAAAGTTTTGTTGCAAAATTATTCAGCTTGGTTTGGGCACCTTCACAATAAACTGTCATTTTTTTTCTTTCTAATATTGTGTTAAAATAATGGGTTCTTATCACGATGCAACCTAGAGAGTGTGCAGGAAAATGCAGTTTTAGGGCTTGGTTGGGGGGGGGGGCTTCTTTTCGCCAGCTGTTCCCTTTCATGGTTGATGAGAATAATTCCTTCTGTTGAGCATTTGTGGGTTGTGTCTAAGAAGCTACTGTCACTCAAGATGGGGCAGGCTGTGGCCCTTCTTTTGGAAGCATCCCTTCTCCCATGAGAGACAAAGTCAAACTGATCAATGGGGCACCCCAACACAACGGCAGGTAGAAGATGGAACATGGTGCTGCATTTAAACCAAAGGATGGAGGCAAGAAGCTGCTAGGTAGGGAGCAGAGAGAGGAAAGAGGGAAAACGAAAGGAAAAGATGAAAGGGAAGAAGGAAATGAGCATCTATGGGCTTCTTGGTGGCGGCTTCTCTTTCCAGTTGTAGTGATCTGGTAGTTTGGTATCAAGCCTATTCCAGCTGTCACACTCTATGTGCACGTAGAGCCTCAGGAAGGGTTGAGGACCCACCTACGGCCATCCACTAGAAGGTATCACAGGCAGAACTTCAATTCTGGTAGGTCTCAGAGCTTCAGCGTCTTCCTTGTCCCATGCAGCTGTTCCCAAGACTAATTAGCATGTGATTTGGAAAACAAAAGAATTCACCAGCAATTCATGATTTGCTGACCATTCACTCTACATCAAGCTTTGTGCCACGTAAGGGTGCAGAATGCTCCGTGCAATGTGGGGAGAGCGTGGAGTTGGAGTCCACATGGTGAGGTCAGAAGCCTTTAGGATAAGAACAATGGTAGCTAACATTGTCAAGCATGGGGTATGCGCCAGGCTTATTCAAAACGATCTATATTCACAATCTCATTTGATCTTCACAGCTATGATCAAATAAAAGTATCAATGTCTTCCCACTTAATAGGTGAAGAGACTGAGGGGCGGAATGGTAAATGAAGGAATGGATATGAGTTAGTGCTATCATTCTGGGCCTGCAGAGACTGGGGTGTCGTGAGTGAACATGTGTTGGTCCAGCTAGAAGCCAGGCAGATGGAGCTGCATGACAACCTCCGTGTCCCATGCCCAGCAGACCCTCAGGTGTGCTCATCAGGTGAAATGAAGCCCAGATAGGAAGCCAAGGGCCATGGGTCCAGCAGCAGCAGAGGGTTCAGTGGATCAGAAAGGAAAGAGTGAGCTTGGGAATCAGGTCAAACTGGGGTTTCAGATTTAAGTCCCACCACTTCTTCCATGCGTGACGCTGAGCAAGACACCTAACCTCCCTGAGTCCATTTCCTTCTTCTGGCAGGTAGTGGCAACAGGACTTGCCCTGCCCAGTTGTAATGAAGATGATAGTGTATATCTGCAAAGAGCCCAGGACAATACTGAGTGCTTGGGGGACACACTATACTATTTGAAGAAGGATGAAAGAATTCTAGTGTGGAAACCAGGGCATGTTCCAAGGAGGAGATGGCATTTGCATGGGACCTTCAAAGGTGGGTAGACTCTCCCTGGCTTTTATATGAATAAAGGTCAGGGATAGAGCAGGTTGGGCCTGCTCTTGGAGCCCTCTAAGGCAGACAGATCCTCTTGGGAGACTTTGTGAAGTTCTATGAAGCCTTGAGGAGATGGGAAAGTGAGTGCCCATGGGGTCTATACCGTGGTTGGTGATTTTGTTAGAAATAATGACTGAGAACCTACTGGGGGCCAGATTCTGTGAATGCAGGTGGGTGCTTGTCTTATTCCCTACTTCCCTCTAAGAGGGTCTCAACATTAGAAAATTTGGATGGCTTGCCTAGGTCCTGCCAAGTCATGCTGAGACCAAATGGCTAAGTGGACCCCAGGCCCTGGCATTCCACTACACCTCCATCTTGCAGCTGGACCACTGGAAATGAGACCTCAGAGCTTGTCTGCATTGCCAGACTCCTGGCCCTGCTCCACAGAAAGGGGACTTGGCTGGTATGCAAAGCTGTCTTCCGATGAAGACATATTGTGGCTTAGAGGGGCCACACTTTTCAACAGGACACTTCCAGCATGAACATTTCAAATTCTAATCGTGGAAATAATTTGGAAGAAGGAGATGAAGGTTATCATTTATTTAGGGGCTTTATCAACAGAGGGCCTCTCTGGCTTTAATAAATGAAATGTGTTGCATAGAGTGGGATCACTCAGGCGTGAGGTCCCCGTGTCTGCCCACGAAGGGCTTTGAATAATTTACATCCTGGAAGGATATTTTATGACACTGCTTATAATCTTCTTATTGGTTCAAAATCAACATTTACAGTCGACGTCTTTGAACTGATGCAGCTGATAAGCTTATCTCTTTATTATGTGACACGAATCAAGTTTGCCTGGAAAGGGGGGTTTCATTGAAATTGATTCCTCTTTGATTATCAATATTTTATTCTCCAAAAACAGCCAATAAATAATAGAGGTCACTTATGAATATTTTATTTTAATTAATATATTAGTAGAGAGAACTCTTTTAATTTGAAAGGGCATGAGAAAGAGGCTTTAGGGTTTTGCAAAGGTGCTTTCTTGGGCAGCTCCATCTCTGATTAAACCTGCCCCCAGAGATGTGCCTCCTGTTATCAGTCTCTGCTTTTCAACAGAGGCCTGGAAATCGGTCATTGGACTGCAGTGGTTTAAGAGGTGGCTACAGCCAAGATGAGAACAACCATTGCATCAAGTCCTAGCAAAATATGAAAAGAATGTTTTGTTCTCACCAGATTTTTAGTGTTTGGGGCCTGCAGAGAAAAAAAAGGCATGGAGAGGACTAAATGATATCCCCTAACAGTCCAGAGGGCTGTGGGTCTGGGCACACCCATCTAGCACCCACGAGGCAATTGCAGCCCATGTGCACTTGAAGGCAGAACCTGGGTCAAAGGAAGGACCTGCTGTATAGGGTTCAGTATTGATGCTCAAACATTAGCGCTGTGTGACACTGGGAAAATGCATTTATTCTTCTGAGCCTCTCTTTTTTCATCTATAAACTGGGTTAACAGATGTTCATCTCACATAATTTTACTCAGAAATGTGGCAATTTATGTCAACAACACTGTACGATTCTGAAAGGAATGCCTAATCCCCCAGATAGCCAGTAAGCCCCAGAGAAGAGGGAATGAACATGGGTGTGGCTGGTTTTGCCAACCACTCTATCCTCAGCATCTAGCAAAAGGAAGAGGAAGGAGTTAGAATCCTGCAACCCACTTTAAGGGCATAATTCCAGTGATCTATGCTCCCTCAAGCCCCTGCCACTCAAAGTGATGAAATTAAATTTTCATCGTTTCCCACTAGTGTCACCTTGGGGACAAAGCCTTGAATACAGGAGCCTTTGGGAGGCATTCAAGATCCAAAGTATAGCAGGAACTAAAACATCTGAACATCATAGTTTTTTAATGCCATTAAACCAACAAGCCAGGGCAGGTGGGTTGGGGTCTGCTGGTCCTCGAGGAGAGTAGGCAGAGAGGGAGTGTCTGTGGCTGCGTGATTGACTGGGACAACGAACTCTTTTTTTTTTTTCATGATTTTTTTTTTATTGGTTGTTCACAACATTACAAAGCTCTTGACATATCATATTTCATACATTAGATTGAAGTGGGTTATGAACCCCCAATTTTACCCCAAATGCAGATTGCAGAATCACGTCGGTTACACATCCACAATTTTACATAATGCCCTATTAGTAATTGTTGTATTCTGCTACCTTTCCTATCCCCTAGGGACAACGAACTCTTACTTCTCCCTTTACCAAAGTCTTAGCCACTGTTTCTTGTATCCAATAAAAACAAGATTATCAAAGACTCAACCTTCCCAAAAATGAAGGCTTGCCTTGCCTCCAAGGTAGAGAAGGTAAGGAAGAATGTAGATGTGCAGTGGAAGATGAACTGGGATTGCCAACTGAAGCCCGGCGATCAGAGGACTCAGGGGAGAAGATGATCAAACTGACATTACTCTATAACCTTCAGTAGCCAGGGGACTTTATACATTCTATGTATTGGGGACATGATTTTTTTTTAACCAGGATAAGCATGGGTGTCCCCTGCTTTCTGTCTTGGGAGGCTGGTATTTCTGGAACATCATTTCACCTCTTGCTCCCTGGCTTCCATGGATTTTGGTCAATGTTGAGTATCTACAGGAGGACAGAGGGAGAGCAAGGGTCTGGGGGGGAGAGGGTGCCGGGATATTTATCCCCCATGCTCCTTTCCTGTGGGTGGCCATGAGCTGGCTATCGCTATCAATATCAAGTTACACACCCTTTACCACACAGCCCTCTCTGGTTCTTCTTCTGGGTTCTAGTAATTACCCAGTTATGACAGGCTGCCGTGGAGATGGATGCCCTTTTCATAAGCTCAGTGAGGAGTGGAGAGAAAGGAAGGGGTGAGATTCTTGTAAAGATCGGGACCTAGCCCTCATCCCCTGTAGCCTTCCTTGTGAGAGAGTGGCTTTCTGGGCTTGACTCTCCCCCTACAGTTGTCTGTGGGCTTGTTGGTATGGCCTGGTCCCTCCTTAGCAAATCCATAATTCATTACAAGGCTTAGGGTTTTAGAAGCACATTGGGATTTTGATATGCAGGTTTATATAGGGAATCTGGGAACAGGAGTATAAATTAGGAATTGATGCTACAGGATCACACATAATCCCACTGCCCCAGATGTGCTTGCAGAGTCTTTTTGCTATTCATTCGGCAGGGATTGGCTTCCCCCTACCCTGTGCTGACCAGAGGGCCAAATAGGAGGGCCAGGAGGCAAAGACTCAAACAGGCTTCTCAGGCTGTACTTGAGGGGGTGTTTGCTTCATGTAATTAAGGAGAGTGGATGGCGAGAGCTCTTTTCTCACTTTCTAATCAAACGCAATACATGAGATATGCCACCTTTGAAACCCTTCGGTATCCTGGTGCTCACTTGGCTCAAGGATGTGCATGGATTAGAATGATGGAGAAAATGCCCGCCCCAGCTGGGTCATGCTGGCTGGCTGAGATGGAGAAGCAGCTCTGTTCCCGTAGGTATCCCACTTGGGAATTTGGGCAAGGATAGAAAGAGCCACTGGGCACAGCCCATGGGCATGATGACCAGGCAGATGGCCTGAACCACCAATCTGTCTCATTTACTTTCATTTTCATTAAGCACCTATTGGGAGCCAGGTCCTGCTCTGCCCCAGGAATTTAAAGATGCCTATGACATAGCTTTGAAGGACTCCAGTTTAGGTGGAGAGATCAAGAGGGACACAGACCAGTGAGTTCAGTGGATAATACGCTGTCAAGAAAGAGGGGGAGAAATCAGGTCTGTGAGAACAGTAGTCTCTGAGCCCCATGAAGACACAGACTAGGTCTCTTCCTTCCTCCTGTGACCCCAGCGCCTCACACCATTTGGGCTAATTAAGTTCACTAGATATTTACAGAATGGATGAACAAGATGATGAATGAACGGATGAAGGAGAAGCAGCAGGAATGGAGAGGGACTGTGGAGGAAGACTCTGCGGAGGGCCAGGTGTGAACTGAGTCCTGAAGTCCAGGCAAGTTGGTCAGAGTTGGGGAGGGAGGAGGATCCTTCCAGAGAGAGTAGGCTGCAGATGTCACCAGGGACCCCTGATGGGGCTCTAGCCACCAGTTTCAGGTGGTGATCTTTGGGGCATAATTGGATCAGATCTGGAACTCATGTGGAGCTGTCTGACTTCCAAAATGCTGATGATTGCCTATGATTGTGATGCTATTTCATACCTACTCAAAACTCCTGGATTTTTTCCCCCTGAAGTAATAATTTTATGTTGCCCAACCTGTTATTTCAGAAGCTTGGCACACTTGATCTTGGGGGAGAAGTGGGCTGACAGATCAGATGAGGCCTATTTTGGTCTTTAACAAGCCATGTTTCTAAAAAATACTATAAAAGGGATTAAGATGTAAGCATGTCTTTCTTAACCCGGCAGCCTAGTGCCTGCTGGGCTATCCTCACTCGCTCCCTGGGAAACATGGGACAAATCACCCAAGAGCCCTCAACCTCAGCTTCTTCATCTCCAGAGTAGAAATTCACCTGATTAATAGGATAACCCTGTTCAATCTTGTCCCTACAAAGTGCCCCTAAATCAGGGGAGGGTGAGTTGAGTGCTTTCAAGCCTGACAATGCAAAGCACAACATGATTATAAAGTCTGCTGTTTTTTCTTAAAAATCACAAGCTTTTCTTTTGTATTTCATTTTATCTATTTATTTATGTTCTTCTTGTGTTTTCTTATCATTTTTGCTGTATGGTCTATGTTCTTTTCAAGATGATTTATTTGATCTTCATTGTCTGATGTCCTATCTTCTAAGTGGTCTACTCTGTTGGTGATGCTTTCATTTGAGTTTTTAATTTGGTTTATTATTTCTTTCATTTCAAGGATTTCTGTTTGGTTTTTCAGTATAACCTCTATTTCCCTGTTGAGGTGATCTTTTGCTTCTTGGATTTGTTTATGTAGCTCATTGTTGAAGTGATCTTTCACTGCCTATATTTGTTCTCTTATGTCTTCTTTGAGATCCCAAAACATTTTAACCATGTATATTGTGAAATCTTTCTCTGTCATTTTTCTGCTGTAGCTGTCAATTCTTCTCATGATGTGCTGTCTTGATTTGTTTGTGGTACTTTCTTCCCTTGTCTTTTCATGTGTCTTCCTATCCAACTCTTTGGATCTGGTGTGTTATTGTTTTTACCTCATAGATTTTTAGTGCTCTTGTAGGGTTCCAAGATCTCTCCTTTGTGGGGGTGGATAATCTTAACAGTTCCCAATATCAAAAATACATCAACTATGAACAAATTGTTGTTATTAAGACATTTACAGTTTAGCCTTAATTGTCCATAAATGTTGGATTCAATTATTATTTAAAATATATTCAGTAGTTTCATAAAAAAGGTTTACAGTTTCTGGCAGTAGACAATAAACTGGGGGTCAGGTGTAGGATGATATGTTGAAGGGAGGAGATGTGAGGGTATATAGTTAATATATCTTAAGAAATGTGAAGGAGAAATCTAGTAAAGTGGTTTAGTAGCAAGAGAATAGATAGGAGGTAATTTGGGGTAAGCAATTACAAGTGAAGACAGTAGAGTACATAAAACAAACACACATGTTTTTAGAAAAATACAGGATGTTAAAATAGTATAATTTGGAGGGTGAAGAAAAAGAAAGAGAAAAAAGGGAAAGAAGGAAAGAAAAAAGAAGAAAAAAGAAAAAAAAGGAAAAAAAATAGAAAAAAAGGGCTTATACAGTTCCTCTATATTATATTATTCAGGTGACTCAGTCCTCAAAGTCCTATTTCATGCAAAGTTCTTGGTTTTACATATGTTGGGGATGTGAGGGCCAGAGGATATAGAAGGGTACAAGAGAAAGAAGAAGAGAGAAAAAAAAAAAAAAAAAGGACTCTTAGAGATTCCTTTCTTTCTCTTCTTATCCAGTAGGGGTCTCTGCCCTCAGGAGGGTGTAGGTAACCAGGGTTTGAAGGCTGGACCTGGTGTGGAGCATCTGGAAGCAGGGAGTGCCACCCACCAGTCCCAGCAGGGAAATAGCGCCTCACAGATCTTTTTTTGTGACCACTCTTCTGACTTGAGCCCCGGGTATCGTCTCCCTCTCTTGTGTGGAGATTTCCCAATCCTGATCTCTCTGCTTTGCTCCAGACTTTAGTCCCCTCCCCTCTCTTATTTATCAGGTCCCAACTGCGGGACCTCTCACCCCCAGGTTCACACCAGGCAGGCGGTGCCCTGTTCGCACTGCACTCCTGTCCAGCTGAGAGCTGATCTTGTGTTGGGTGGCCACTGTGCCGAATTAATGCTGTTGGGGAGGGGGAGGAATTGGAAATCAGGTACCTGCTCAAATGGCCATCTGATCTGATGGCCACGCCCACCACAAAATGGTGAGGAAGGTTTTCCAAGATGGAGTCTGCTTCCAGTGCTGGGGCATCTGGATGTGGGGGAGCTGGGTGATGGCCTTGTGCTGTGGGGAGGTAGCAGCTGGGTGACCTGCGTGGGAGCGGTGCAGTCTGGAGTCCTGCAGAGGTGCTGGGAGGTGTTTCTGCTGAGCCGCTTGTGAGCTGTGCCTGGGCTCCAACTGAGGCTTTGGGTCTGGAGTCTGGAGACTTACTGGAGCCCAGAGGCTCTGATTTCTGCACGGGTTGTCACAATGTTGGTGATTTCTGTGAAAATCCACTGGCCCCTGGAGATCCCATCTGGGAACTGCCCACCTAATATGGTGACAATGTTGAGCCAAGATGGCTGTGGACTGCTCTCAGCGCCGGGGTGTCTGGTGAGGTGGGGGGAGCCGGGTGATGGCCGTTGTGCTGTGGGTAGGTAGCAGTGAGTGACCTGCATGAGAGCGGAGCAAAGTCTTGACGGCCTGCAGATGTATTGATAGGTGATTCTGCTAAGATGCTCCCTGAGTCTTGTGCGAACTGGAACTTCCGGCTTTGGGTCCTGCTTGAACACCAAGGCCCCCTGGAGCCTTGCGCAGGGGTCACAGCGCTGGTGATTTCTGCAGAGAACAGCTGTATAGGATCCTCTAACACTCAGAGATGCAGTATTCCGACTGAGATCTGGATCACAGAACAACACAGAATGCTGCCTCCCTCTGGTCTGCCATCTTGAAACCCCCAGCAATTTTAGCTTTGATATTTTGTAACTCATGGATTTGGGGAATACTTATTTGGAACTTTTTTTTTTTAACTAGAGATTGAACTCAGGGGCACTCAACCATCGAGCCACATCCCCAGCCCTATTTTATATTTTATTTAGAGACAGGGTCTCACTGAGTTGCTAAGCACCTCATCATTGCTGAAGCTGGCTTTGAACCTGCAATCCTCCCAGCCTCCGGAGCTGCAGAATTACAGGTATGTGCTACCGTGGTCGGCTCAGAGTTATTTTAAATAAAAAATACTGCATTTAAGTATGATTTATCTTGATTACTGAGTTTTGCATCCCTTAAATGACTGGGAAACTTCACTTTGCCCTTGGTGTGCTTGGCCCTTTTCCCTCCCTAGCCCCAGGAGGTTGAGACATTTTCCTCCTCTGGCCTCGTACAACAAAGCACAGCACATTTCTGGGTTCTCGCAAGTGAGTGGGCTTCTTCAGTCAAGGGGCCTCAGAATTCAGACCTGCCTGCGCGGCCTCCCGACATAGGACCAGGTGCACAGGGTTCTCTGTAAACCCTGGGGCCTGGCTCGCTCTTCTCTCTCCCAGACCATGAACTCAACCTTGCCATTTTGGGAAACCCCTTCGGCCCTCTGGTTCTCCACTTCTCCATCAGCAGAACAGGGGAGGGCACAGGCGATCTTTACCCTTTCCAGGCTCAACATTCTGTGATTTCCTGTGGCGGCCCTCCCTGGGTAGTGGGGGTGGAGGTGAAAGAGATGCATCCCAATTCCAGACCTTCTCGCAAGTCACAGGCTGAGAAAAGATTAGTGTGCAAAATGGCTGGTGTTGACAACAGAAGTGCTAAGCCAGGCTCCCAGGGAGGGGTGGGGGCGTGCTCATTGGTCTCTGAACTCTGAGAGCACCTGGGGCTCCTGCTGGTGCTGGGTGCTGTAGGAGTGGAGAGTGGGAGGGAGGGCTTTGCCCCTCTGGACCCGTGGGTGGGGTCACATGTATGGACTAAGGTTTAGCATCGAGAAACAGAGAATGACAGGCCAGATGGTGGACAGAAAGTCAACACAGAGATGTCCCTGAGGCTGATTTGGGGAGGTTCCTTGGAAAAAGCAGGCCTTGACAGAGGTGCTTCAGATGATGGCGAACATTAAAAACAAGGAGGGGCTGGGTTCTCGGTCATGGTCCCAGGAGGACAGATGGTAGCTCCAGTGGGGAATAGAGGAGAGGTCAACTAGTGGACTCTTTATGACTTGGGGAGATTGAAGGAGAATCGGTGAGGCGTAGTGGAGCACTTTGGGGCTAGCAACACTGGGGCGCCATTGCCAGCCCGAGGACTGAACAGCAAAGGGAGGGAGGGTGGCCAGGACCCAGAGGAAGCTGCCCTGATAGCAAAGGGCTTCTGGCAGATGATGTCCAACCATGGACAATCTGTAGCCAGAGGGGTGAGCTGTGCAGTGGAGGCCTCAACCTTGTTCTCCTTTACCCTGACCTCTCATCAGGGCCTTCTGTGGCAAGGACCCAGGACAGCTCTGGGAGAAGAGCGCTTCTGAGGTGGTTCACACAGACTAGCATTCCAGAGCCCCGAGCAAGCTGGAGAGCAGCTGTGGAGGGGCACGTGAGCAGGGTTAGCAAATGTGGCTATGCAGACATGTATGTGGTTAAAGAGGAAGGGAGAGGGGCCTCCCTCCAGTTACTCAGCTTCCAACACAAGAACTCACTGACTCCTCCTATTGCATGGCCAGGTAGCCATTATTGCTTGAAATCTGCAGGAGAGGAAACTGGGGCTAGAGAGATTGACAACTGGTTCAGTCAACCATGTTGGTCAGGTGCAGTCTGAGGCTGTTTTTAGCCAGCAGAGGCTTGGATCCTCCCCCATGGGACCCATGCAGGGTGACTCTTTCTTGTGCTGCTATCTCAAGTCCCCAGCTTAATAAGAAGTACCTCCTTGATGACTACTGTGGTGTGTGTGTGTGTGTGTGTGTGTGTGTGTGTGTTGGTACATTTCCCTAAGGACAGGGCTCAAGGCAGGGCCAGGTAGATGGAGGACATCTGTACACATGACCATGGGCCCCATCAGCAACAGGAGTTGTGAGATGTTCTTTGAGGATGACCAGACCATAATGGGCCCTGAAACCCCCAAGAAGGGGAGACTGGAGAGATTGAGGGTCAGGTAGTGCATGGCCTCAGACTTCAGACCAGTACACACAACTTTAGCCACGCCCACATGCTGACATGCCAATAGGTGTCAGGTCCACAGGTGAAAGGACACATCCCCAACCTGCCTCCCACTCTGGTCCTCGCCTGCCTTCAAATCACAGCCACCTTTTATGAGCTCTTGGTATGTTTTAGGCTTAGTGTTCAGTTCTGCGGGTCCATCGATGCCTTTAATCCGGATTGCAACGTGGGGGAGGCATTCTCACTGCCACTCTATGCATAAAGACAGGGGCACTGGGAACTTGCGTGTGATCGCGTGTGAGTGAGCTGTGACAAGAGAATGGGCACGTGCCATCTGGTGGGGGGCAGTGCCACCATTGTGGATCTGTCTCCAAACCTTCCCACTGGGGAGTCCGGCTCTGCCCCTTACCAGCACGTCTCCTTGCTCCAGTTTCTTCGAGTTAGCTTCCCATCTATTAGAAACCTCCTAAGTAGGCTGTTTTGAGGAAGAGTGAGACCATCTGCAGGAAGCCTCTAGCATGTCCTTGGGACAAAGCCCTGGACAAATGTAAGCTGTTAATATTGTTGTTGCTCTAAGTATTTTACAACATCTTTGTGTCCTCTTTCTTATTCTTTGCCTCCTTTCTCTCTCGTTTTTACTCCTTTCCCAGGCTGAGACTTCTGTCATTGACTTTGGGGCTTCTAAGCATAAGGGTCTTGAAAAAGACTGTCCAGCCCCAGCAGGCCTGCCAGGTGTGCAGCACACACTGCTCTTTCTGGAACTTCCACTCTAGGCCCAGAATGAGGTTCCAAGACCCGGATGGAGAAATGCATCTGCTCTTTTATTGATAACAAGAGTGTGTGTGGCTACCTTCTCCCCTGTCTTTCTTCTCTCCTTCCATCTTTTCTTTCTTCCTCCTGCTAGGGCCTGGCAAAATAGCACACAACATTGAATATTTTCACAGATCCCCAAGTACTTCCTCAATGGCTCATGGCACTATTTTTTAGAGCCACTATTTTTTAGTAGTTCAAGTGCAGGATGTAATTAGGTCATCAGGTCATTGGACTGGCAGCAGCAGGTGAGTCTGATACCAAAGCCTCTTGCCTCCATGGTCACCTGGTTCAGGCTGGGGAGTTCCTGTCTCTCCTCGTGTTGACTCTGCTTTTCTGTTTATTCTTTCTGAAGGGGACCCTCCCCTTCTCCCCTTTGTTCCTGCTGCCTGTCTGTGAGCTGTCCAGAGCTTCTACCCGAGGCTGAGCTGCTAGGACTTGGTCTCCTTGTGGGTGCTGGTTATGAAAAGTTTCAAATAGAGGCTGCATGGACCTGAGACGAGGGAAGGGAGACTAAAGAGAAAAGTGAGGCAAGCAGAGCTCCGGGGATGGAGCAAGAACTCAGGGGAGCACAAGGTGATGGAGGCTCTGTGGGGCGTCCTGATTGGCTCAGGACCGGGATTCAAGAGAAGCTGGAGAGCTGGGGTGTCAGGCTGCCCTCTGTGAGCATGTGCTTGGTCTGAAAAGAGAAGGCCCAGAGCAATAGGGTACTCGACAGTGAGTAATAAAGCTCTCAATCCTGTGGCGCAGACGTTTTTATTAGCTGTTGCATGTACAGATGTAGCAATTTTTAGAACAGAAGAACAGTGACATATACCCTGGGGCTGCTGCGGCTCATGCAGTTTTGAGCTGTAGATTCTGTATCTCAGGCTCTGAGTGGAAGGAAGGATCCCACCCCATCTTCCCACACTGGAGCCCCAAGGAACAAGCCTCTGGCTACCAATGCTGTCTTGCTCCCCTGGGGACTTGGTGGAACCCCCCACCTTAGTATCTCTTTTCTAGTAAATCTGCAAAAGGACCCAAATATTCTTATCTCTAGCCAGGGTCCAGGTGATGCTGCAGCTATTTTGGGGGGTACCACATTTTAAGAACCACTGCTATAGGACACCCACTCATTCTGACTGCCTAGAAGAATCACCTTCAAAGTCATTAACGCAGAGCAGAGCTTGAGCCTTATCATGGGACAGCTGCCATGTAGAGCCAGACATGGGACAATTTCAGAGCTCCCCGGTTGATTCCACTGTGCCAATCCACAAACACTTCAACTCCAACCCCACTCATCAAATGACTTTCTAATCATCACTATCCCAATATTTTGTTAGATTGAGTCAGTCGACAAATATTTATTAGAATGAAAAATAGCTCAGGAAGTGGGCTGAACACCAGAAACAGAAGAACAAAACAGGCCACAGTCGTCCAGTGGTGTAAGGGCCATTTGGTTGCAGGAGATGCATTCAGAGTTAAGTTAAGGGTCTGTTCCATGTGCGTATGCTATCACATACGGTGACTTCATCCATTCTTAACAGAGCCTTCTGTGGGTTGCATGTTGTCCTAGGGTCCTTCTGATTCTTACTAAACAGAAGAAATTGAACTAGTCTGCAGACAGGGAGTTGACATCCTGCAAAGGTTGACCAGATAAGTAATGCTCCTTCAGGTTGGAAGAAAGCCACCCTTCCTCTTTTATACACAAGAAGCTTGTACAGAGGTAGTGGTCCCTACTTAAGGGCTTTGCTTTCCAGAAAGGGAGAACATTTTGGACTTGTCATACATGGAAAGCCAGCCAGGTCAGGGTAATGTAGTCTTTTTGACTTTTCTAGAGGATGTAACTCACTTGGTTAAGCCATTAGGTAATATACAAGGTCAAACTTTAAGAGTTTTTCTATAGCTCAAATTAGATATCTGATATACATGTAATTTGGCAACTAAAAGTACAGGTACTTTATTATCTGCCATGTGTGTGAGTGAGTGTGCATGTGTGTGCAGGCATGCACATGTGTGTGCATGCGTGTGCATGTGTGTGTACTATAATTGAAGGAAAGAAGCTGGTCTATAGTCTTGGCATAACTTGGTCTGAGTCTTGGCACAACATCAGTATACGAAGTGTGTGTGGTGTGTAGTTGTAGCCTAAGTCATAGTGGCTCAGGAGGTAGGACACTTCTTTTTTAATTTTTTTTTTTTTAGTTGTTGATGGATCCTTATTTTATTTTCTTTATTTTTATGTGGTGCTGAGGATCGAACCCAGTGCCTCACAAATGCTAGGCAAATGCTCTGCCACTGTGCTACAACCCCAGCCCCATAGAATGCTTCTTTGTAGGGCAGCTGGGAGGACAGGGGAGGACAGTACATGGATGGAACATGGGCTTTCTTCATCATGCAAAACACAGTAGATTCAATTCAGTTCCGTGGCCATTTCTTCTTACCCCACCACATTGATTGATGTTATCTACTATCCTTAAGATGTCAGCCATGTTGATAAAAAATTTGTTGAGAAGAAACCTTGGTAAATGGAAAAGGGATAAACTATAGCCAGATAAGATCATGTGAGGCTTGAGCAGGAGAGCACAAAAGGTTGTATCAAGGTATATGTTTGTATATTCATGGCCTTGGGTTTTCTCAGATGGGAGAGGGATTAAGCTGTGTGTCACTTGTCATATGGTTCCTGTAGATCAGTGCCTTAAAACGAACATGTTGGTTTTCAGAGTTTCCTTAGGTGCAGATTTCTCTACCCACATAGCACTATGAATATAGACTAATTATAAGCAAACTCTAAAAATGTGTGATTATGTGGTGGCTGATTTACAGCATTCTCCTTTACCCCACCCTCTGTCTGTGGAGAATAGAAGAGCCAGGCTTTATCTGTGAGACTCTGATGAGCTGCCAGGTCCCTGTGCCTGCCTTAGGAAGAATCAGGATCCTGTTAACTGGATGGAACTTTCCAGAGGTTTCCCCTTGTCCCTTCCAGACAGAAAGTATTCTTAGCTGGAGGAGAAACTGGTGTTCCCTCTTCTCTTACTGTTTCTTTTATTAGCAGTAAAAATTGACCATGGCAAATGGCATTATTCAAGGTGTTTAGAGGTGTGTGTGTGCGCCCTTAATTTGAGAATACCAGGCATTAGAAAACCTGACCTTCAAATCCTAGTTCTGCTGTGTGACATCAGGGAATTCCCTCTTTTCTGAGTCTCAATTTCTGATTTGTCAAAGGCAGAATTGGGGAACTGGCTTTAATATCCAATGGACTATGAACAGTTATATTTACCTTGAACCTCAAACTAAAAGCATAGGTGGAGACAGAGGACACCCAAGAATTCATTTCAACAAGTCATTTGTTTACAGATGGGAATCCTGAGAGAAAGAAGAGGAAGGAACTGTTCCCCCACCCTCAGTACACCCAACATCCTCATTGTCATTGGAAACACAAAATCCTGGGTTCACATACTAGTGCTGCCACTTAATCACCATGGTAGTTATGCCTGTTGTTGTTTTCCTCTGAGTCTTGGTTTTCTTTTCTATAAAATGGGAAAGAACACAAAGCCCGCCCAGTATGCTATTGCAGAGTGGGTTGGGGGAGCGACTGTTCTCTGCACTCTAGTATCTAAGCCCTTGGAGGGCTGGTGGTGGCTCCCTCTGTCCTCAGCACATGGTGGCCACCTATGAATTACTGAGTAAATCCACAGTAGCTGGCCATGGGAAAGGGGCAGTCCTCACACCGGAGGCATAGAGTGACTCCTGTGGTCAACCCTGAATTGAGAACCACACTCACCTCAAGTCAAAATCAAATGCCTGCTGCGCATGCTCACTTTCAAAGCCAGACTGGATCCCTTAGGTTCTTAAAACAAAGACAGATTCTCACGGTTTCCATATGCTTTCAAGTTAATTGCCTTCGGTGAAGTTCTTTGACCTTTGTATGTTTTTAAATCAATGCACCAAAGAAATGTGTTCTCCCGGCTTAAAGGATTCCTCAACACAAGGCTGGGCAAAGCTCACTGTCTTTCTCCTCTCTGGATTGTGGACCTGAATTCAAAGAGAATCGAATTGAAGTTGGTTTTATGGGTCATCCTGGGAACTGAACCACCAAATCCAGAAGAGATTCTGGATGAAGCACCCATTCCCTGTGCTTTCATCACCCAAGGAGATACATCTTCCCTTGTAAATCCGAGATAAGTTGCCACCTCTAGTTACCTATACAGTCCCATGAGGACCAAGGACCTGGGGCCATTTTCCCTCATCCAGAAGCTTCACTGCAGCTGACATGTTGGAGCCACCCTTGCCTTCAGGCACTGGGCTGGCCTAGCCGCTTCCATAACTTGATAACTTTATAATCTTCATAACACCCTTGCTACTTAGCTATTGTGCTGATTCTAGAAACGAGGAAACTGAAGTCGAGAAAACTTAAGCACCAGGCCCACGGACTTACGGCAGGTGTACTGCCTAGTCAGGGTTCTGGAGGTTTCTAAGTGGGTGTTATGTTGAAGGATTTGCCTATGTGAAGACAGAAGGAATAAGGCTTTCTGCTGTCCAGTGAAATGGCTGCTGTCCCCAGCCCCTGTTCTCCTAGACAAACTATGTGCCACTTCCCGAGTCCACCATGTGGGGTTCCAGAGACTTCCCCAGCCTCATCTCCACCTCCCTTTGCCCTTCATCTGTTCCAGTACAGCGGGGCTCCCCCAGTCCTCACAAATCTGAGCTCTACCATGGTTATTCTCCTTGCACCTTCTTGGGTAATGTGTCCTTGTTCTCTCATAGATGCTAATTTTAGTTTTGTGTTCCTAACTCAGTCTTTTTGAGCATTCTTTTTATTCCCTGGTTTCAGAGGTCCTCAGTGGTAGCATCCATTGGAATTATCCAGAACTGCAGAGGGCTTGTTAAAACACAGATTACTGGGCCCCACTCCTGGGGTCTCTGAATCAGTCAGTCTCTGTGGGGACTGAGAGTTTGCCTTCCTAACCAGCTCCCAGGTGATGCTGCCACTGCTGCTCTGGAGATATGTGTTTATATATGAGTGAAAGTGTTGTAGTTTTTCACTCAACACCATTTCCCAAGA
Organism: Spermophilus citellus; assembly: GCF_964194105.1. Lineage (NCBI taxonomy): Eukaryota > Metazoa > Chordata > Mammalia > Rodentia > Sciuridae > Spermophilus > Spermophilus citellus. The sequence continues at coordinate 50,722,533 of NC_138200.1, read as the reverse complement.
AACTGCCGGGGCTCTGCTACTTCTCGAGTAGGGAATGGACTCTCTGCCTTTGAGAGTCATGCTCTCTGTAGCAGTTCTCAAGCTCAACTGTACCTTAGAATCACCTAGGGAGCTTTAAGAAAAATTTATGCCTGGCCCCTCCCCAGAGCAATTGATCAAAGTCTCTGAAGTGGGACCCGACATTGTTATACTTTGTTAGCTCCCCAGAGGATGCTAATGTGAAGTCAACCAGGACTGAGAACCACTGGTCCAAGGAGGGAAAGTCCTGTAAACAGAAAGTCACACTGCTAGAATCAGCAAATTCACTCTGCTAAAATCAGGGTATTTCAAACACATTCCTCAGGCAGGTGGTTGGGTTGAGTTACAGGGACAGGATGGAGCAGGATGTCAGCAGCCTTAGGTTTTAATTCTGTCTCCGCTTTGTGGTCCCAGGCAAGATCTTGGCCTCTCGGATCTCAGTGTTGGGCTCAGGACTGGAGTTCACTTTGCCTGGATTAGTGGTTCCCAGACTATGTTCCCTGGGTCAACAACAACAGCATCCCCTGAGAACTTGATAGAAATACAAATTATTGAACCCCACCCAGACCTATCCAATCAGATACTCTGGCAGGGGACTCAGCAATCAGAGGTTGTGAGGCACGTATAAAAGTAAGAACCTCTGAGCTAAAGGGCTGCTGCGATTCCTACCCTCCTCTCTTGCCCCAATCCCAATGAGCACAGGGAGTTGACATCAATTGCAAACCCCATGTGTCTTTGTAGAAGACTTAGTTTCCCAGTTTTCTTTGAAAAGAAGGTGATTGGAAAGATGTTGGCAGCATGTACTTGGTGTGTTCATTGGCAATTTTCACCCTGCCTCAATCACGTATATATTTTTTTTACTCATGTTTGGCTTTGGAAATGAATATACTTTGCTTAAAGTAGAAAAAATTGAGGAGACATTTGCTACCATGTATGATGATCAAGATCATTATTTTTCTCTAAATATGTCCATATCCAAGTTCTTGCTCATAATGGCCCTCTGGCTGCAGTTCCAGTGATCTAATTAGATTACAATGGAGAAAATTAATTATTTAGATGTGTGCTATTCTGCAGAAAGAAAGTGCCAGAATGTTCAGTAGGAATGTAAATCCGAAGCTGGACCATGCCTCTGGTTGCAAAAGGGTGGGCTTGAAAGGGTTTGGAGACTGGCTGCATTGTGTCAAAGCAGTTAAAAGGGAAGGTCTCTTTTACTTTCAGCACAAGAGGGCTGCCTGTAAGGATTCCAGGTCTGCTTTTATGAATATGAGGCTCTAAGAAGTGTTGCAATTGTGAGCTGTGGGGGACAATGTCACCTTGATCCACCAATTTACTGCTGCCAGCAGTCAAAAGAGCTAAACATCTTCACAAGCTTCTCAATCCACTTTCATTTGATCACCCAAAGAGGTGCTGGGACAATAGTCGTGGGATGTGACATTGATGTGATATATATTTGCTTCAAGTAAAAGAAGCAGGTGCCTTTGAAGAGCTCAAAACTAGGAGAGGATTCTGATTTCCCTCGAGCTCCCTGGTACCCTGAGGAAGTAAAACTAGGGTTTTGCTGACTCTTGTTGGGCTGAAGTTTTCTCAAATGTCAATCATCTTTGAACCCCCCCAAATCCATCACTTCCTCCTGAGCTGTCACATCTTTCTGATGTCAGACAGACCTTAGCAACATTCAGCTTGCATCCTGCTTCAGTATCTGCTCACTTGCAAAGGTGATTTTGAATTTTTATCTCAGGATGGTAGCATAAAACCCAAACATTGGGTAATGGTGTTTTGCCGCCTGTTCCATTTAATTGATGTCTGGCATGTTCCCCCACCCCTCCTTTCAATTTAGCTCTGGAAACATCTGTCTTTTTAATCCACCAATAGTGTCTCGAAAGGGTAACAAACCTGTTAGATAAAATATCAAAGTTATGAATTCTGATTTAATAAATGTGCATTTGAGAGATGATTCATGGCATGTATGATAGCTTTCAATTGCTTGCTCAAACAGTTCATGCTTCATTTCATTAAGAGCTTCAGTCAATGCCAACTGATTATCACAGCACTAGACATCTTTTGTTTAGAAAGCACGTGCACAGGACCTGTCTGAGATTTGGTCATATAGAAACTCATTTAAAAGGCAAATAAAAATGTTTTCAAAAAGATACTTTCATAAATATTTTTAGAGTTCCACTGTTTGAGTCGGATTTTTTTTCTGTTGTGACCAAAATACCTGATGCAAGAACAATTTTAAAGGAGGAAAAGTTTCTTTGTGGGCTCATGGTTTCAGAGGTCTCAGTCCACAGAAGTCTGTCTTCATTCCTTGGGGCTCGAGGTACAGTAGAACATCATGGCATAAAAGTGTGGTAGAGAAAAGTGGCTCAAGACATCAACTAGGAAGGGGGGTTCAGGGGAGAGAGATAGAAAGAGAAAGAGAGAGAGAGAGAGAGAGAGAGAGAGAGAGAGAGAGAGAGAGAGAGAGAGAGAGAGAGCACACTCTGCTCAACAGGGACAAAATATAAACCCCAAAAGCATGCCCCAGGATCTACCTCCTCTAGCCACATCCTACCAACTTGCAGTTACCATTCAGTTAATCCCTATAAGGGGATTAACACACTGATTAGGTTAAGGCCGAATCATTTCACCTCTAACCTTCTTGCATTGTCTCACACATGAGCTTTTGGGAGCCATCTAATATCCAAATCATAACCTCCAACAAAATGATATTGGGACCAATCATTTCTTTGCTTAAAAAATGCCTACTAGGTACCAAGTGCCTTAAAACCCCACAGGATATGCCATCCTGCCTTCTGTAAGCTTATGTTCTAGCATGGGCTGCAAACCTTTGAGTCCAAATTATTTCACTCCAAGGAATTCTGAGTCCTGAGGGTTCAGAGTTTATAACTTGGAGCCCCAAAATGGCCATGTGACATTGAACAGTTACATCAACGCCCCAGGACTTGGTTTCTCTTATTTCAAATGATCAGTCAGACCCTGCTGTCTTTCAAGCCCTAGCAACAGTGACATTATCTAATCCTAATTCTCCAGGTATTGTGTTTGCCTCACACTTCAATTTCAACTAGAGAGACCCCAGAATAAAAACATTGAGGCTTAGTGAAGCCAGTCACACTATTAAGGGGAATTCTTCATTTCAGAAGACCATTGATCTTCTTTGTAGAATTGGAGTGTTCAGACTGTTGCCATAATTGTAAAAGTCGAAGAGAAAATCTCATGTATGGATGAAATTCAGTGCCTTAATAGGTGGGAATGAGTGACATTTTCATGTCACATGTAGTCTCTGAAGGTTTTGGGAAAAATTGTTATACCAAATAGAAAAACAATCTTTTTTAAACCAATACATGAGGAAACAACTTCACCAGTGATCTCTGGAGACAATGCTTGTGTTGGCTGCTGCTGGCAATAGGGGCCACTCCCTCGACAGGCCTCCTCAGTCACATCTTGGCTTGCTCCAAGCCATCGTGTTCCAGGAGTCATCAAGTGTGACACCTGGCTCAGTAGAACCCTCAGTGAGATGTTTCTTCCCTGACCCGCAAAAATTTTACTTGGCTAACTGTGGGCTGTTGTGGCTGACAGAGGTGGCCTTGAAGGGTAGGGGCATTTGCTGAAGAGATCCATTGAGAGAGGCTGGTAACTGAGCAGAACGTGTGGAGGGAATGAAAAGAAATGTCCAGAGGTCACCTTCCTGGTGGGAGCAAAGTGTGGGCAGTCAGCTGTCAGCAGACTGGAGAGTTTTGACAGTCTATTTAAGGCAGTTTCTGCTGTTCTAACTGAAGGGAATTTTAGGATTTAGGATTCCCAGAGGTAAGTCAGGCAGGGTAAGGTGAGGTTATACATTTTCCAGTCAGCCATAACTATGGATTCTAGTTCCATCCCTTTGGGGAAGCTTTAGGTAAATTATCTTTAATTTTCCTCATCTGTAAAGTGGGCATACTTACCTGATAATGGTTTTGCTTCTTGAGAATTGAGTATGTTAAATGTATAAAGTTACTGCAGTTATGAATGACTGGTAGTTAAGAATTTTAAGAGTCATGTTGATTTCTTAGCTATGGGTCTATATTACCACCCATGTGCAAGCACTCTACAGGTTGCAAAGCATGTCTACATCCCAGGTCTTAGGTCCCATCTGAGTCTCAGAGATGTTCTCAGGGAGAGTGTGAGCTACAACATGCAGATGAGGGAGGTTGGCCCAGCCAATAGGATCATAGCTCATCCCAGAGGGGATGGACTTCTATTTGGTCCTTCTACTATAGCAGCCAGGGGAACCCACTGAGCAGCCCCAAAGCAGTTCCTCAATATGCTGATTGGATGCCAGTTTTAAGTGGAGGAATAATGACCTTAGAATTCAACTTTTTAATTTATTTTTTCAAATTATTTTATGATATTCACAAGGCTAGTTTCTGATTATTAAATAATTAGATAATACATGTTCATGGAAGACATTTTTTACTATATAAAGAGACTTTACAAAAAAGATAAAAATTTTCATAATTCAATCACCCAGAGATAACTGAATAAAATATCTGTATATTTCCTTCCTATTCTACCTGTATTTGTGTATTCTTATTGGATTGTGGGTGTGTGATATGCATATTATACTGCATGCCTATAATTTCACAATTTGCAAAATAGAGTTAACGCAGAACATGTTTTCTGTTCTTTTTATAAAAATTTCAAACTTCAGAAAAGTTGTGAGACCCAAACAAAATCTCCTGCACCTTTGCCAGATTTTAGAATTTCTAACACTTTTACCCCATTTCATCATTTGCGCCCCCTCATTTCCTCTCCATGTTTCTGTGCATGCATATGTTCATATGTATCATCATCATTCATTTTCTGAATTATTCAAAGGTAAGAAGTGTATCCAATACCTATCTTCCTTAAAAACTCCAGTACACTTTTTGTCAAAATGAAAATACTCTCTGATATATCTTAATACTTTACGCTTTCCCTGTCTTCAATGACTTTACATTTCTGCTAGGACAGGACTTTTCTTCCATAAGATGTGTTTTTTTTTTTTTTTTTTTTTTTTTTTTTTTTGTGATCAGAATGAAGCTCTATATTTTTTGGAGCTAGAACTCTCTAATCTTCTCAGGGGACAACGTTAGGAGGGACAAAATGCCAAGCTATTCCATGATGCCAACACTGATGCCCTGGTGGAGTTGTCTGCCTTTTCTTTCTTTTAAACCACAAAATCACCAGTTTCCATTTTTAACCAAATGCATGCCAAAACATCATGTTGTGCACCTTAAGTGTTGTGTTGATAGTTTTTGTTGCTATGATCAAAACAAATGACTTAAAGGAGTAAAGGTTTATTTAGGCTCCTGGTTTCAGAGGTTCAGTCCATGGTCAGCTGGCTCCATTACTTTGGGCCTAAGATGAGACAGGACATCATGGTGGAAGGGTGTGGTAGAAGAAAACTGATCATCAGATCATGGCATTCAGGAAGCAGAGGGAGAAGGGGTGAGGCAGGTGTAAGATAGTCTCTGCAGGCAGGTCCCTAGTGACCTCCTTCCTCCAACCTTGCCTTCATTATCTCCCAGTGGTCCATCCTGCTGTCAATGAATTCATCCATTGATGAGGTCAGAGCCCTCAAGATACATCACTTCCCCAAAGCTCCACCTCTGAACACTGGTAAAGTGGGGGCCAAACCCTCAATGTGAGACTTTGGGGAACATTTTAAATCCAGATGATATCAAATATATATAATCAAAAAGTCTTTTGAAACTGCTTCAATACCCTGTACTTCTTCAAATCCCCACCCATTAAACTCAGTGTCTACTGATGCTTCCTGAAGAATTAACCACCTCTGTGATGGTTGTCAAGTGTTGATTTTCTATCTTCATAATCCCCCTGCATTTATTAGGTGGCATTCTTCTGTAAGGGGTGTTTTGCACTTTCTTCCATGTATTAGTTACTTATTTGTTTGTTCATATCTGCATAGGCCCATGAATTCACATTCCATTCAATGGGTTAAATGGATTCCTATTATTATTTATTTTGGTGTTCAAATTGCCTCAGACTTGGGCAGTAGAAGACCCTTCATGCCAACTCCTTGCGTGTGAACATATGCTCATCCTTCTTTTTGGACTTTTCCTATTTTCTGACCCCAGCACAAGTTTACAGACTCATCCTTTTCTTGCACCAGCCCTGGAATCAACTATTTCTGTAAGGAAATCCATTCCCATTTGTAGGAAAAGCCAAACTATGGAACCAGCCTAGGTGGTGAATGGATAAAGAAAATGTGTATAGACACAATGAAGCTTTTTCAGCCATAAAGAAAAAATGAAATTATGTCATGTGCAGGAAAATGAATGGAACTTGTGATGGTTATGTTAGGAGAAATAAGCTAAATGCAGGAGGTCAAGGGTCATATGTGGAAGATAAAGAGGAAAAAGGAAAAGAAAGGTAGGTGGGTGGGTCTGATGAAGATTTAAGGAAGATTAGCAGAGTAGAGGAAATAGACCAGTGGGAGGGAGGAGGGAAATGAAAGGAGATATACAGGGGAATGATATTGTCCAAATTATATTGTATACATGGATGAATATGTAACAACAGACCCCATCATTATGTACAATTATAATGCACCAATGAAAATACAGAAAAAAAAATGGTATTTAGAAACCAAGATCATAGCAACAGGCATGTTCTCAGCTACTCAGGTATCATCACTTCTAGGTCCTTTTAGCAGACTAAGCAAGGAAATCTATGTATGATCGTATGTGTACACACCTGTCTATATCTCTACACATGCAATACATAGGTACAGGTATATACAAATGCACCCTACATCACGATTTTCCACCCTAGATATAGCATTTTGGCTGGATAATTCTTTATTTTATTTATTTATTTGTTTTTATCTATTTACTTTTATGTGGTGCTAAGAATTGAACCCAGTGCCTCAAACATGCTAGGCAAGTGCTCTGCCACGGAGCCACAACTCCAGCCCCTAGGTTGGATAATTTTTTCTTGGCGACTGTTCTGACTGGAGGATGTTTAGAACCATCCTTTGTTTGCACCCTTTATGTGCCCTCTATAGCTCCCCCTTCTGCAGTTGATTCAAACCCAGATAGCTCCAGAAACTACCATTTTCCCTCTGAGGTTTATCAGTCTGGCTGATAACTAGCTGACCTATGTCTATTTCCATATTTATTTTAGAAACACAGATTCACACTGATACCTTCAATTCCAATCCAGCATCTCCATACTTCCAATTCCAATCTCTCTTTCCATGTGTGTACATTTCTTCTTATTAGTAACCTGGTTCCCACTTCTCTTGATAGAGTTATATATTTGTCCAACTCCCCTGAATGCAACCAATGTCCCTGTCATCCTGCTCACTTTCTGGTCCTTCACACCTTCTACTGCCATCTATTCAGCTCCCACCACCTCCTTTCTTGGTCTCCCAGCCATACTGGGCCACTGCTTTCATCCTGTAATTATTTTCATCCATGTTTATTTTCCCTTCCAATTTTTAAATCTCATATGATGGCAGGAAGCAAGCCTGTCCTATTCATATTGAATTCCAAAGTGCCTGGCATAGTGCTGGTATATATGTGGTGCTCAACATTTGTCTGTTGGAAGACTAGATGCATGACTGCTAGGTTTTTCAGCTCCACAGCAGCAGGGCAACATCATCCCTAAGCATATGAGTCTTTTCCTATTCCCATTTTCCAGGTTGCAAGGATTGAGACTGAGCTCCAGGCTGCTCATCCTGGATACTCATGTGACCAGCCAAGTAGCTCTTGGCCTGAATTCAGCTCTGTGCTCTCACACCCCAGCAGACAATATACCTTTTTGACCATACCTGTTTTTTCTCATTTTGCAGGGTTTAAGAGCTGAATTTCCAGCTGCCAGCAAGTGTTTATTTGTGTCTCTGCCTGACAACAGGGAAGCTCTCCTTTGCTGTCCCTCCCTGCCTGACCTCATCCTTAATAATCCCACCGCCACACTGCTCCCGCTCCCACTCTTCCATAGCAGCCGGTGATATTTGTTCTTCTTTGCCGAGCCTGCCTTGGGTAGACTGCTGATGTGGAAAAAGACTGTTTCTCCGGCACCCTGAAGGGTTTTCAAATAAAGCTCCTTTATTGAAGTTCAAAGACACCTGACTATCTTGCACCAATGGTGATACTTAACCAAAAAGAAGGGAGTTGGGATGCTGGGAGGCTGCTCTTTTTCACCTTCATCTGAGCTTGATGCAATGGCTTCCTTGCAGGCGATGCAAATATTTCTGAATGGTGCACACAGACCCTGACCTTCCTCCTACCTTCCTCCTACCTCCCACGATTCACAGCATATTGTGGGCTGCTGGCTTTCTATAGACCTGGGGTGAGGGGTCAAGTACAATATTTCAGCAAACCAGCAGCTCATGAAAAAGACAGCCTGGACCTGAAATTCTACCAGTCTCATTTTAAAATCTGTGCTCCTTTCCAGCTCACTGTGTGGCCTTGAGAAAGTCTCAGAATCTTTCTCAACCTCATCCATGCAATAAGATGTACAGTGGGTACATACAAAGGGCTCTTTGACCTTGGCCATGCCATGATTGTCTGAGGGTCCTTCCTATTGCAAGGGAGACAGAGGATGCCCAAGTGGACATCACAAGACCTACATTCTGGAAAGTTCTCTGCTACAAGCCTGACCTGGGAGCTTTGTCTATCTTGCTCATTCTCTTAGCTGGGTTTCTTGGAGGTGCCCCGCCCAGGTAGGCTTGCAATAAACGTATCCTCAGTTTTTGCTCCTGCTGGATGAATTGATCTCTGAAATCCCTCAGTCTCCAATGCTTTTACCTGTGAAATGGGGATAAATAACTTGCACATCATGAATGGTTGGGAAGGACTGAGAGGATGTCCAGCAAGCTCTGGCTCTAGGAGGTGGCACATGATCAATCCTGAAGGCATAGAGTTTACATTTTCATTGCTTGATCTAGGCCATCTGCTTCTAGGAGAGTGAGCTCTACTGCTTTTTCCCATTGTGTGTTCAACCCTGGATGGTGGCAGAGCTGAGAGCCCTTAAGTGTGAGCCCTGTACTGGTGAGTGAACTGTGCTACTGAATTTTGCCCTGCGAGACAGAATAATTATTATCATCACCATGTTACACAAGAGGAATCTGTCCTGTACGCAGGGAAGGGGTCTCTGTGAGGTCACTCGGTTGGAAAGTCATAGCACCTGGTTTCTAACCCCAGGTCTACCTGACTTCAAAGCAGGTGCTCTTTCTACCCTGTCGTCTTACAGGATTGGGGCTGTTTGATTTACCTGCCAAAGTCCATCTATTCTCCTCTGATCCAGAGTCTCCCTTGGTGTGTCCAGGCCTGTGACCCTTGAGTTCCCCTAATTCCAAATAGGGGGTCCTTGTTGTCCACTTTGGCACCCCCAGGGCGGAGAGTATGGATCAGGCCAATGCTATTGGCAGAGAAATAACCACAGCATCATCATGCCCTCTAACTGTGTTTGATCCAGTGGCTAATGGGGTCATTAGCAAAGGAGAGTAATTGTAGGTGTGCCATGCCCTGTGGTTGCTAGATCAATGACCGTTTATCATCCTCTGACTTCCCTGCCTGGGGTACAGGCAATGGCATCAGATTGGCGCTGGCATCAATTCCTGGGAAAGTAAACACACTTTATAACCATCCCTGGTGATAGGCAAGGCCCTTCAGGGCCTTCCCTGTGGTGGAAGCCAGCAGCTGCCTGGGTTGATGTTCCTCTGCCCAGAAATGGGCCTTGGTAACTCAATATTCTCTGTGTGTGACAAGCCAGGCCCTGGGGGCACACTGGGGATGGCACGTTTGGTCCCAAAGGCACCCAGCAAGCCTCCTGCTTGAAACAGCACCAGCTAGACAGAATCAATTTCCCATTGACTTTCAGCTCCGTCTCAGACACAGTGTAATTCTCCTCTGAGGGTTTATAAAGGCCATTGACTGTCTTATAAAAGATTTAAACACTCACCTTGTGGCATGTGGGAGCTCTATCTATCATGATGCCTTTTTGACAATTTGTGGGGATGGGAATGAGTTGGGGGCGGGGGTTGTGGCCAGCAGTCCCAGGGCAGGCGTGGCTCCGACAGCCAGTGCCTGCAGAACCTCACTACAGAAAAGCAAATGGATCAATTGGAGGGTCCTTCTCATTCATCACCCAGGGGCCTCTTCTCTGTGGGAAGTCAGCCGCCCCTTACTTTGCTTTGAGAACAAGTTACCTGTGACACAAAATAAACCTGACCCCAGCATTGCCTCTGCTAGAACCAACGGCATGTAACTGAGCTAAGATTGGAAACTGAGGCAGCTCTGAATCACGTCCAGAGTATTTTAAGGTTAAAAAACAATAGGATTGACTGATGATTGTGCATTCGGATAGCCCCACTCATGGGCTCATCTATATCTAGTCTCCATTTAGACCCACTGAATTAAGTCTGGAAGGAGGCAGAGCCAGGATCTCTGCACTCATTTTACATACAGGGAAACTGAGACTGAGAGGTCATCTGTTTGGCCAAGTAAATCTCAATTTCCAAGCAAAGCAATCTTTTTCTACTTACTCTCTCCTCCCCTTCTACTGCTTCCTCTCTTTCCATCCACCCACTCTGTAGCAAGCCAGGCAGTGCCCCTAGAGGAAAAGAGAGGAACGAGATGATGGGGTTTCTTTCCTGTAGAAGTTCTGTTCAGGGGTGATACAGACAGGGAGTTGGGTGACTTGTGTCCTTATTATGGTTATTACTGATTGTTTTTTTTTTTCTGTGAAGGCAGACATCGGGGTCTCTGATTCATCCCAAGTACTTAGAACAGCAACTGGCATGGAGTAGCTACTTGGTAAGGTTTGCTGAGTGGGTAGATGAATGAATGACTGGCCTCCAACCATTAGCAAGTGGGAGGCTTAGAATTTGTTGTTGTGGAAGATGGAGTTGGAGAAAGTTAAGCAGAGGAGCTATATACTTAGATTGTGTTTCAGAGAGGCCTCTCCAGTGTTACATGGAAGGTCAGAAGGGATCAAGGAGACATAATCTAGGTGAGAGAAGAGGAGAAAGCTCTGGACTGAGGTGAGGAAGGTGGGGACTGGGGAGAGGGAGACACCATGGGGGGTCAGATAGACTTGACCTATGGGTTGCTGGACAAGCAGGACTGAAGCCAATGGCTCAGTTAGAGACTGATCAACAGGATGGAGAATCTGGTCATCAGTGACTCCTAGACCGTGGGTGGGAAAGCAAGTTGTGGAAAGTGTGTGTGTGTGTGTGTGTGTGTGTGTGTGTGTGTAAGGGAGATGGATCCATGCTGGTACACAGGCAGTATTAGTGATGTTAATGGCACGGTGCATTTGGTTTGGTGGGAGGGCCCTTCTAATTTGGAGCTGGCCTGGCTGTCACAGCTCTGGGGTGCAGGATTGTTAACCAGGTCAGTAGAACTCTGATGGGAAGAAAATAAAAACCAAACAGAGTGGTTATCTGACTGCTCTCTGCTTAATGTCCTAGGACTGGGACCAAAAGCACTGGCAAAGATGATTCCTGACTCAAGAGAGGACACAGCGCTTCCTCTGGTGAGAGCAGGGAGCCCAAGGCTGAGTTTCCTGGTGGAGGCCCACGTTGTGAGTCAGCATGCCTTATTTCTTTCTTTATCCTATGCTCTCAGGAATAGGAACATTTCATCCCTAGTCCTCTTCTTGGAGGCACCTGTATTGTCCCCTCTTCTCTCTCCCATCCTGATTACTTGTCTGTGTGGTGGCCTGTGCCCCTGAGACTTTGTATCTATTATGGCTTCTGTGCTAACACCAGTGGACCCCAGCTCCTAAGGAGCTTCTCTTAATGGACCACGTGGGCCCTGGGCTTTCAAAGACAGGGATCCCACAGCATTGTGGCAAAGGACTAGATTTTAGTCCCAATTCTGTTATAGACAGTAGACATGGAACCTAAGGAAAATTCTCTTTGTTTTTGGAACTTCAAGACTATCATTTGTTGAGAAGGATATTAATGACTTCCCTGTGTGTCTGAGTCATAATGGTGGGCTCTCAGGATTGAGGGTCGGAACAAACTGTTGGGTTTACTGTGGGTGGAAGAGAGGACCACTTTATTGTGTACTTGCAAATATCACATGAGATAGTATCCAGACTATGGGAAAGATACCTCTCACAGCACCTTCTTTGTTGAGTGGCACCCTCTGTAGTAGGGAAAACCATCTCAATAAAAACAATAACAACAACAACAACAAAAAACTACATAAAAACTATTCCTGTTAAGGACATTTCCATTATATTATAAAAATATTTCAACTTAGACCATATTTGATGAATATCCTCTGGAACTTCTAAAAAAACTTTATTTTCTACTAAAAGCATTTTGTGGAACAGGGTTGAGGTATGTCCAGTTAGATTCTCAATCACCATACTTCAGTTAGCCCTTGTGTTAGCTTTCTGTCACTACGAAAATACTGGACACAATTAACTTATAAAGAAATAAACATTGCTTTTGGCTTACATTTTGGAGGTTCCAGTCCTTGATCAGTTGACCCTGTTGCGTTGGTATTGTGGCAAGACAGTGCATCATAGCCAGAGTGTGTGGCAGAGCAAAACCATTTACCTCATTCCCAGAAAGAAAAAATAAGAAGAGAAGGGGGGTTGGGGTTCCACAATCCCCCTGAAGAGCAGGTCCCCAACTGCCTAAAGACCTCTCAGTAGGCCCCACCTCTTAGAGGTGCCAACATCCCCCGATATCATCATCCTGGAGACAAAACCCTTAATACACGATCTTTGGGGGACATTCAAGATTTAAGCTATAGTAGCTGTCATGGTGGCATGTTCACTAAAGCCACATCATAAAGGGTCTTCCTTTTGCATCAAGCAGAGGAGAATAGGTTTTTATCTTGTAATGCTGCACCAGGAGAGTAATGTTCCTATTTTCCTTCTTTGATGGGGAATGGGGCTCAGGTGGGGAGAGAAGAATTAGATGTCTTTGGATGAGGCTGGAAGGCCAAAGTACCTCACTGATGGATGGAGAGATGGGGAGAATTTTAAAGTTATTAAGCCAGTAGAGTCAGATTTGATGGAACTTTGAGATATTGAATGGGCGAAATGAGGAAGGGAATGGAGTTGAACATAACTCTATGTCTGTTATTGATCTTGTTGGAGTAATTTCATGGGAAGTCAGAGTGCAGAGTCAGTGGAAGGGGAAGCAGCAGAGGGGAGAGGTAACCCCCTTTTTGAAGAAAGTTGTGTGAGAGGGCTGTTGGGAAAGAGAGCATTAAGGGAGATTATTATTTTTGTGTTGGGAGAACTGAGCATGTTTCCATGTTGAGGGGGAAAGGGCTTTCAATGAGAAAAATCCAGGAAAGGCAGAACACAGAAGTGACTATTAATGAGCAGGAGGTCTGGAGTGGTGCAGGGAGTCCAGAGGAAGGTGGGGATGGAAACGTCTTCTCCTGAGGAGGAGAAGGTGGTAAGAAGAGACATGGAGACCTCTAAACGTGCAGGCAATCCTTCTATTACAGTGACATAGAGAGTAAGGCCCTGTGCCACCAGGCTGAGAGTGCAGGTGGGACTGGGGACTTACGAACTGTGAGAGTAGATCTACTTATTGTAATGGAGGGGATCTGCCTTGGGACCAAGGTGTCTCAATGTCACAGTGGGGTAGGATTCAGGATAGTGCATGGCTGGATCATTTTCTCCAGCATGAGAAAGGGCCCCGTGGGGCAGGAATGGTGTGGGGCAGACCACTGGGTTCTGTTGGGGAGTGTGGCAGAGAAGCTATAGAGCAGAATGAAGGAAGGAGTGACCCGAGAGCTGATGTGCTCAGGGAACAACTCAAAGGACTGGGCATCATGATACAGTCAGATTGAAGGTGCCACATGATTAAGGGAGCTGAGAAGAAATAAGCTGTAGGGAGATGTTAGATTCATGACGTTAGAGCTGGAAACTTTCTAGGTGACTATGAGCTCCGGAGCACAACAGTGGACATTGAAGCTGAGGTGATAAAAATAGTCACTAACGTGATGCTGAGCACACAGCTAAATGATTGAGGTGGATCCTCCTCTGAAATCTCTTAACAATCCCTATATTAAAGAGGAGAAACTGAGCCACAGAGGGAGGAAGCAACTTTCTCAAGGCAATGATGAGTCTTGGTCATCTGGAATGTGAATCCAGGTGGTCTTCTTCACGCTTAGTGATAGCAACTGACTGGGTCAACTCTGTGAACGTCAACGTTCCTTACAATGATGGCGACAGTTGGGCTGGAGAGGAAGGTGATAAAATAGGAATTGAGTCCTTCATGAAGTGTTGACCTATACCAAAATGGTAGCTGTAGCATCAATCTTGCCATGCCAACTCCACCCCTTGGGGCAACCCATAATGGCCAGTTCAACTCTGGGCTTCAAAGAAGTGGCAAGTCAACTGTTAGACATATTAATCACCTTCATGAGCCTCTCAGCTTCCTAATGCAGTGATGGTGTCCGGGACCCAGAGATTGTTTTGACATAGTATTCAAGTCACAGTCATCGGGACTACAAAGCACAGGGGGAATCAGCCTTGACATGTCACTGCTGCTTGCCGAGGGAGGGGAACATCTCCTACGGTGCAGTTACTGTGACACAGGGCTGTGTGCTGACCCAGGAGAATGGTGGCTTCTGTGCTCTTCACCATGCCCCTTCATCAGGCCAAGATGTAAAGTTCCCCAGGGGCCATATTTTCCAAGAAGTGTCAGCATCCCACACACGTTTCAAATCATGTAGTCACTTTCCTTGGAACAATTCTCCTGGTACAGTCTGGATGCAGGCAAGTGAGGCTGTGAATACTCTGGCTGTTCACCATGTTTCCCCAGTGATCCAAATTGCTTTATTTTTCTCATTTAATTTAAATTCTTATCCCTCTCTGCTTATCCCATCATGAAGAAGTAGCATGGTATAGTAGAAATATCATTATTTACTTGCTTATTTGACAGCTATTTATTGAATCCTTCAAGACATACTGGAATACGGGTTTTGGCGAAAAGTGAGTTTGTGTTTAATCCTAGTTGTGTGGGGTATAAACACATAGGCAGAGACTGCATCATAATGTACAGTGACTGTCACAAGTGAGCAGTTTTTAAATGGTAGGGAATCTA
Source organism: Spermophilus citellus (assembly GCF_964194105.1). Lineage (NCBI taxonomy): Eukaryota > Metazoa > Chordata > Mammalia > Rodentia > Sciuridae > Spermophilus > Spermophilus citellus. Next base: position 50,707,442 of record NC_138200.1, on the reverse strand, counting down.
TGACCATGGGGGATTTTATTAAACCTTTGGATCCTCAGTTTCTTTCTTTGTGATATGGGGCATGTGCATCATGGTAGTGAAAGTGAGAAATGAGGAAGAAAATATCAGTAGGAACCCAGCATGGTGGTTGGTCCTATGCTGCATTCAACTCCTCCTTCTGATCTCTGACAGGGACATTTCATTTTCCCAAATGAATAGGCAAGCTGGTTGCACAACTGTGGCCAACAGGAGTGTATTTTTGTACCTGAATGGTGGGCAACAAAGGTTATTGGCATCTGTGGGTGGTATGTGGTCAATTAGCCCAGCTGAGTGATATGGACATTTTGATTGGAACGGGAAGAGAGATGTAAAAAGTTTATTTGACATCCAGAAAGCTCCATCTTGCCTCCTTCTGTGGTTCTGCTGGTCTGGAATGGGCTTGGCCAGGGGATGTGATAGGATCTGCTTGGCTTGGGCTTTGTACAATAATCTTTAATGTGAGGATTGAACCAAGTGTGAAATAGCATGTGATGCTTTACAATTCCAGGAACTGAAATTGCATTCCTCATACCAGTTACATATCCAGATGACCCAGGACTACTCTTCAGTGGCAGCTTCCATTTTAACATTTCTGGACCTGGGAGAAGGTCACTGGGTCTGATGAGACCCGCCTTTGCTCTGGCATTGTGGGAAGTCATGTCATACTCTGGCCTTGTAGGTGTTCTAGCTTGGTGATTGTACCATGTTTTTTTTTTTTTCCTCACAAATGTTATGACATTTGTTCAAACATAAGAAACACTATGGTCTTGTGGAAACCTCTAGTGAGGTTCCCTGGGGTTGACTCCTGGCTTTCAAACTCTCTGAGTCTCAATTAGATTAAGTCCACAGGACCCTTGTGGAGTCCAATGACATAATGCATGAGAAAATGCCATGAAAATATGAAGAGCTGTGTAGAAGGTAGTTAGAGCCTTATTTATTTTATCCTTTAATTTATGGACCATGGCCTGCACTTTGATGATAAGCTTCAAGAATGTGACAGATTTTTTTCTGTTATTGTTAAAATATCATTAATCTTACAGACCATCAATAGAGAACATGGGTTAAAAATCCCTAGATGTTTGTACACTCATTATTTGCCTTTAAAGGCAGTTTTGGATGGTTGGTCAGAATTTAATTTTTTTTTAGTTTAAACAGTAAATATATTATCCTTTATGACTTTAATGGAAATTAAGTGAATGGAGTTCACCATATTGCCCATGTTAATTAAAAACCAACATAGATCTCTTGAACTCAAGGAGTTGGGAATGATATGAAAACCAATGACTTGGTTTCAGGGATGTAACTGATAATTGCCTGAAGTCCCCTTACCTTTTGTATCTTCCTTACCTACAAGAGCACATTCATCCTATATACCCTCCTATCCTCAAGAATCTGCCATGGCATCCTATTGCCCAGTGGGTTCTGCAGAGTTTTGGATAGTGGCCCCTCTATTTGACATTATTTTTGCAATCTCATCCACTGATGATCTGTGTTTAGATGTTTGAAACAGTCTTCTCTTGAAGACATATTGTCAGCTTGTGTGTTAAGTTTTGTAAGAATAGACCCCCAAGGGGCACTTCCTTCTGCTCCATGCCATTATGATTTTCCAGATCATTGCTCCTAGAAGAATCATCTACCTTAGGGTTTGCATAATGCTTTCTGCAGGGATTTGTCCTAAGTAGATCCTCAAGGTAGTGTATTGACTAGTCCAGAGCCAATTGGGGAATTCCCACAGTGTGGGTTGCTTTGCAAGATGATGAAATCTTCACAACTAACTTTTATCTAACAGATCTCTGATAGGAGCAACTGCTCCTTATAGAAACCTACTTGCTCATCTCTCCAAGAAACTGAGAAAACTTGGATATGTTGGTCTCTGTAAAATATCGTAGTTTCTACCATTGTATCCACACAGAATATACTCTCAATAAAATCCACCAAATGCATTAAAATTATGGGTTCTGTGGATCTACAGAGGCCCATATCATTGAATCAGGAAAATTCCCAAATGTTGGTAGAAGCTTGGCGAGCTCTCCCCAGAACAGCATGAGGTCAGTGAGTGGAAGTGTTTATTTAGAAAAGTGTTCAAGTTTTCTATTGCTGTAACAAGCTACCACGAATTCGGTGACTTAAAGCAGTTTAAATTTATTATAGTTCTGTGGCTTAGAAACATGACTTAGGACTAGCTGAGTTAAAAATCAAGGTACTAGCAAGTTTGTGTTCCTTTCTGGAGAATCTAGAGAAGGATTCATTTCTTATTTCTTATCATTTTCAAGTTTCTAGAGGTTGCCCACATTCCTTGGGTCCTGGCCCCAGCTCTATCCTTAGAGCCAGCAATATGGCACCTCTGACCATCCTTATAGCTTCCTCTGATTTGATTTTCCCTTATGCCTCCCTCTTCCACTTTTTTTGGGGGGATGGAGGTACCAGGGATTGTTGAACCCACTGAGCTATATCCCTAGCCCTTTTTATTTTTTATTTAAAGACAGGGTCTTGCTAAGGTGTTTAGGACCTTGCTAATTTGCTAAGGCTAGCTTTAAACTTGCGATCCTCCTGTCTGAGCTTCCTGAGCTTCTAGGATTACAAACATGCAACCTTGTGCCTTTTCCACTCTTATGGGTCTCTGTGATGACATAGAACCCCCCTGGGCAATCCAGAATAATATTCCTATTAATTTTATTAGCATTATTAGTACTATCTATTAAGTCTCCTTTGTTATGTAGCCTAATTTTTCCAAATTCCAGATACCGAAATATGGGCATATTTGGAGGATAAATTATTATGCCTATGACAAATACAGAATTGGGAATATGGTCCCTGATTCCATTTTTCCCTCACTCAGAGTGAACCATTTATATATGTAATAGATTTCCACACTATGGTATCATTTATTGACACTATATTGGCTATAACTATGATAGAACTATTGACAAGGTCAGTCAACTCACCACCCATCATCCAACTTCCCCAACAACTTGACTGATGCCTGCCTGCTGCATGCTAGAGATTTAAGACAACTGACTCTCTCTGTCCAAATAAGATCATAGTGAATGCAACGTGGGTACATGATGATGACTTAATGCTGCAACACATCTTCAGGGATTCACAGAGGAATCAGAGAATACAATATGTGCTTTGTCCTCATGCCATGCAAGTGTCTCAGGAGCTTCTTGTGAATAGACACAAGCTCTCCTACACCAGCCCTGACTACCTGTGGCTCTTCCCTCACTTCATGCCATGGTTGGTCCCTGAGATGTTACTCATGAAGATTCTTCCATTTAGACTACATTACCCTCTTGCCCTGTGACCTTTATTTAAGTTATTCTTCACTCAGATGTTTTCTGCACTCTCTTTCCCAGAACACCTTCCCTGATGGCCTCTGCCAGGAGGGCTAGGTAGGTTTTAATGCATTTTTATAATATCTTTATTGTTACAATCTAGACCATAAACTCCAGTATGGTAGAAACCATGCTTTCTGAGGGATTTGGGGTGTAAGAAACACTGTTTTTTTTCCCATTCAAGATTCTGACCATTAGAGAATACATACACAAAGAAGAGGTTGATGAATGTGAATCCCTTTAGCTTCTTTCACAATGGTTGTCCAATGCTCAAAACCATTAATCTAGCGCAGTGGGTTGGAATTTGTGGTTTAACCCAGGGCAGTGTGGAATCTCTTTGCTATCCTACATTTACACATAAAGATAGGCAATATGATCAATTCATTAGCCATAGAGCGCGGCTGGCAAAACCAACATGGACTTCTTTCAGCCCTCTGACCTTATGAAGTAGGACTGCAGCCTGCCCACATCAACCACAGACATCAAAGGGAGCAAAGAGGAGAATAAGGGAGAATTGTGGGTTTGTCTCTGCAGGGGGATCCTGCTGGCTTCATGACAGAGAGGCAGGGAAAAGAAGGAGGATGTATAACATCAGAGCTTGGAGGGCAAAGAAAGAGGAAGAAATCTCAGAAGCAGCCTCTCTACCCATTAGGAAAATGTAGCCTGTTGAATCTAAACTGACCAACGTGGTAGGGAATGTCATAAAAATTCATACTCTGGTGAGATGGCGTGGGAACCTGGGGGAAAGACCACATGCCACTTTCCATTCAGGCCTTTTGCACAGTCTTTGTGTCCCCAGCAACTGACATGAGACTGGCCCTAAGGAGGGGCTCCATTAGTGCTTGCTGACAGAGTAAATGGATCACTGAAGGGACAAGGAATGGCAGTGGCTGATAGAATGGTGGCCATCATCCTTTCCTCATTTCTCTTAGTTATTAATTAATGTCCTTCAGCTACTGAGGTATTATAAATGGACCTCATCTCCACCTCATAAGTAAGCCTGTCACTGAAAGTCCCTCAGCATCTCGTGCAACCTTCCCTTTAGCCACATCCATCATTAAGGTGTGTTGTCATCCAAGATGAGCTCCTGCCAGGGGAAGGGGGGCAAGGGATATAGAAGGAAGGTGGGGTGGGGACCCTGACCATGGGATCAGGGCTTCTTGTCAACCTGATGAAGTGAGCTGTTTGGGGCCAAGCAGGCCCTGTTATCTGACAAGAGCTGACACAGTAGAGAAGGTGAACATAGGGAGTTTATGGGCATCCATGGCAGGGGGGCAGCTGGGCAGCTCCCTCCGCTTCATCTCCTTGTGGTGGAAGGGAAGCAGGACAGATGGTAAGGAATAAAGAGATGGACCAAGAGTTATGGTCCTCTGAAAACAAGAGCTGCCGGGACTCAATCTAACCTCAGAAGAGAACTGGACAGAGAAAGGTAAGGAGCTTATCGTAGGAGGTGGCCCATTCAGACAAGGAATAGGAAGGCGATGTTGGACGGGAAGATCCCTTCCCTGAATCCCCAGTATCCAGCCAGCACACGTGTCGGTTGCTCTGGAGAGAATATTATGAGCGCTGGATCCCCATTCATCCCTTGCCAGGTTGCATCCCTTTCCTTTCCTCACAAGTTCATAAATGGGCATAATGGGAATAAACCCTCTATTTCTCAGCCTCATCATGGAAATTTAAAAACATTTTCCTTTGTCCTACTTCTATCCCACAAAGCTCCTAGGCAGTGATACTCCTCATACATTAATTTTGTAGAAAATAAGTAATTTTTTGAGTATTGTCTATGAGCCAGGTACTGTGCTAAGTACTACAAAAACAGGTTAAGAGAAAAATGTGGCTTTACCCTTGAAAAACTAAACTTCGTGTGAGAGGCAGACCCCCAAAGTAATAGAAATAACATGGCACTGTGGTTCTATTGAGTGATTTTAGGAATGAAGATCTGGAGGATAATAGGAATGCCTTGAACCAAAGCCACCTCTCCCCACAAATATCCAGGCAAAGGGTTTGCATGGCACATACACAAGAAATGGAGCCAAAGGCCATAAAAGAGCACAGTTTTACAAACTGGGAGAAAAGATTCAGGAAACCAGACTGAACCTATTGAACCAGGCTTTTTGCTAACATACCAAGGATTCTCGAGAAAGGAGACCCTGGGGCCCACTCTGTCTCATCACCTCCCATGCCCAAAGCCAGATCTGAGATCTCTCCTCTCTGGACAGCAAGGTGCATACAGGGAATTTCCAGTCATTTAGTGCTGCTGAGGTTGAAGGCAGTCTGCTGTCAAGAGATGAGACTGAACCCTCAGGCAGGTCCCAGGTTACCAAAAACCACACTGAGAGCTTTAGAGTTTCTATTTTGTCTTGAGAATAAGTGGTTTGACTTCTCTGTTCATAGTCCTAGAGGGAGCTATCAAAGAGAGGGTTGCGGGGTCTTTGCCTAGAGGATGGACCTCAAATGTGTAAGGGACAGTGAGAATGTGGTTGGAAGGCCTCAGCAGAGTCAGGGTTCTTGATTGTACGACTCTGGTGTACAGATATGGGGGTGGTGATGAGATTTGGATATCACACACCTGCCATGACCCTTGGAATCAGGGAGACTATGGTTGCCTGTGAGAGAGATCCCTTGAAGCCATACAGGAATAAAAGCTTTTGGTGAGAGACCAAGCTCATTCCCAAGTCCTTCCATTTCCTTGGCTATAAGGGTATCAAGACAAGCTGGAGAATAGTCAAATGCTCAAATTCCAATAAGGAGGAACTACTTCCTCTCAAGATCACTGACTTCATCCTGGGGTCATTCTGACTGCTAGAAAGTCCCCCTCCACCCGGCGCTGTCTATCCACTCCTTCCTAATCTATCTATTTATTCATCAGTGTTCACAGAGTGAGCCAGGATTCGTGATGCTTGAGGCTTGTTTTAGTTGAAATTAGTAATCAATAACTTCTATGGTCGATAGGCACAGGGAAAAATAAATAGTCACATGAAGGTGACCAACCCTAATTTAATGAGAATGATTCATCACTTTAAGCAAAGTGCTATTGGCCCCAGAAATTGTAATCAAATCCTTTAGCAGGGGGTCCGGGCTTCCTGGGAGGGGGAGAGTGGGCATCTGGGCGGGATCACAAACTCGTTAGCTTTGTCGATGGCCCTGCACGCAGAATGCAGAATATGGGCCCCCTCAGCAGCAAAGCTGTCAATGAGCAACATTTATAGGTTACGTTTAGATGGAAAAATTATTAGTGTAAATACATTTGGTGTCCAAAAACACACGTGCTGAGTAGCCAGTGAAGAGAGTATTGGGAAACCCATTAAGCAATACAGCATTGCAATTAGCATCCACACCCACACAAAATGCAAATACAGTTGTAAACTGAATCTTGAAAATTGAGTTTCTCCAGCTTCTTGGTTCCCATGTCAACAATGTTCAGCTGGTGCTACATGGATTCTGATTGCAGGAAAACACATCTTGTTCTTAGCCCTTTTATATTGTCCTATAACATGGGGTTGACACTTGGTACTTTAGGTGAAAAAAAGAATAAGGATCTATTGTGAAAGCCACTTTTGTGGGGCATTGTGCTACTGACAGCTGAGAGCATCTATGCCTTTCTTCCGGGCACTTCTGCCTCTGGTGGGATCTTCTTGTCAGCAGAGATTTCCTGCCTTTCCAGTTCAAGGTCTCAGCCTGAAAATCAACTCAAATTCTTCCTCATTTGACCTCTTCCCAAGCTACTTCTTTTTACCCTCAGATTTCTCTTGTCCAACAATACTTTATTTATGGACACTGAAATTTAAATTTCATATAATTTCTCACGTGTCATGAAATATGATTCCAATCTATTATAAATGGAAAACCACTCTTATCTTGGTGACCAGGTTGTTCATTAACAAGGCCATACATGACTAAGGTTTTCTGACCTGAGCTATTGTGACCAAGAGAGTGGCTTGTGGATCTAGAACACTTGAGTTTGAATTGGTTCTGCTGTTTGCTAGCTTTGTGACCTTGGGCAAGTTATTTGATATTTCTGTGCCTTGGGTTCCATCTGTTCAATGGGGAAGCAGCACTACTCTGCAGGATTGTTGAAAGGCTGATTTGATTACTAAAGGGCTTGATTAATAAGTGCTTAAGAAGTATTAACTCTTGTGGTTCTGTTATCTTTACATGTAAGCATCCTTCCTCCTTTATGTTCAAATCAGGTACCAGTGTTTTGTGGAGGAGAACGCAATCAGCAGGCAAAGGCATGGCTGGACCTGACTCCATGGTGTTTGCTATAATGCAAGTTGCAATACAAGTTCCAGCCTGTATTAAATCTTCTCTTGAAAGTTCTAGCAATACCCAGCTAACTGAACCCAAAGGAACCATCTCAGTCATCAGGTCTTGTACTTTTTACTTGCTGTCTCTCCCCCAAAACTTCCCCTTCTGTAGTATTCATGAACTATTCTTCTACCACATCCAACTCTCTTTCCTTCACTCTCTTAAAAAATAAATTTCTTTGAATGTCTTCTTCTTTTTATTCCTCCTCTTTTTCTTGTCTTCCTCCCCTCCTTCTCTTTCTCCCCTTCCTCCTCCTCCTCCTCCTCCTCCTAATAGAAAATAATGCAAGAGAATGCATTATTTTCTTTGTCAATCTCAACTCTAGGTTTCAAGAGAGACCTTCACTCCCCATCCCCATACAGGTCCTTGTCTTCAGAACTAGGTCTTACAATCCACTGAGTACACCAATTGGAATGGTCAGATATACCTCAAGCCCTGAACATCTCAAAACAAACAAAAAACTAAACAAAATAAAACAAAACACTTCTTGGTATTCTTTCACGAGCTTTAAAATCTAGTCAATGGAGCTCTGGTCTGATTTGGGGGTCAAGTCTATAGCACATGCCTCAGTTTGTTCCCAAATTCTTTTACCTGAGAGAGTGTATTGACAACTCACCAATAACCTTAGGCTGAAGGAATCAGGACCCAGTTAGTGGGAAAGAGATATTCCTATACAATGAGGTGACTTTGGAAGTTGCACAGGGTTTCTGAGTGGGAAATTCTTGATTTCTATTAAGGCTGCCACCATCCTTCCAACTACACAGATGTGAAAAGCTTATTGTTTTTACTATTTTTTTAACCACCTCTTACTGTCAAATTTGTTGGCTTCCTCTCTACATTCCTTTTACTTTGGTGGTATCAGAATTCTTCTTTTCATGTTTATCTTTCAAGTTTATTCCCTTTTCAATTCTTGGTCAGCTTTTTGCAACTCAACTTAAATAATCTTCCTGATTCTATCCTTTCATCTATTTAATCCATCACATATTGAGTCACCAAATTAATCCTCTCAAATAGGATTTCTAATTTCTCAGGAACCTGCTCAGATTCCCTATTGTAAAAGGATTTGCTGAAATAACTTGTTTGAACTTGATGGTCTGAATTTCAGAGTCATTTCTGTCTTTAATATCTTTAATTATGCTTATTCCTAAACATTTTATTTATTTTTTGATGCTATCATAAAAGGGGTTGTTTTCTCAATTTCTTTTTAGATATTTAATGTGTTTAAAAAACACATATTTTTTTAGGTTGATTTTTGTATACTTCAACCTTACTAAAGTTTTATATTCTAACAGGTTTTTGTGGACTCTTTAGAGTTTCTAACAAATAAGATCACATCATCTGCAAGGAATATAATTGTATTTCCTCCTTTCTGATTTGTATGTCCTTTATTTTTTATCTTGCCTAATTGCTTTGACTAGGACTTCTAGTCCTATGTTGAATAGAAGCTCTAACATTGATAAAAGAAATTAGAGAAAAATAAATGGAAAGACATCACATGCTCTTATATTGAAAAAAAAAACATGTTGTGAAAATATTTATACTGCTGAAAACAATGTACAGATTCAATGCAATCCCAAAGCCTTTTTAAAAACAAAAATAGAACAAAATAATTCTAAAATTTATATTTTAGATCTCAAGTAGTTAAATTGTGAGCAAGAAAAACAAAGCTGAGATCATCACACTTCCTGTTTTTAAAAATGAAATAATCAAAACTGAATGGTGCTGTCATAAAAATAGAGTCAAGAAGATTATTTAATTTGAGTTGCACAAAACAGAAATCCTTGGAAATAAACCCACAAATAAATGGTCAACTAATTTCATAAAGGTTTCCAAGGTTCACAATAGTGAAAAGATGTTCTCTTTAGTAAGTGGTGTTGAGAAAACTGGTCACAGTTTTTCAGAAGAAAATCAACTAAAAATGGATTAAAAATCTAAACACAAGGCCTGAATATATAAATCTTCTAGAATAAAATACAGAGGAAAAGCTTCTTTTTTTCCCCACATTTTTTATTGGTGCATGATAATTGTACACAATGGTGGGATTTGTTGTTACATATTCATATGTGCAATATGACAATATATTTTGGCCAGCATTATTCCCCAGTATTTCCCCTTTCCTTTCCTCTTCCCTCTTCCTGGTCCCTTTCCTCTATTCTACTTATCTGCATTTGATTTTCAGGAGATCCCCCTGATATTTCTTTTCTTTTTATCTCTCTAGCTTCCACTTATGAGAAATCATACAATCCTTGACCTTCTGAGTTTGGCTTATTTCACTTAACATAGTGTTCTTAATTTCTATCCATTTTCCTGCAAATTACATAATTTAATTTTTCTCCGTGACTGGATGAAACTCCATTGTGTTTTATATCACATTTTCTTTATCCATTCATCCGTTGATGGATACCTAGGCTGGTTCCATTGTTTGGCTATTATGAATTGTGCTGCTGTAACATAGGCAGGCATTCTTTAGAATAAATATCAAAGAGTAGTATTGCAGGGTCCATGTCTAATCTTTTGAGTAGCCTCCGTACTGATTTCCACAGTGGCTGTACTAATTTACAATCCCCCACAGAATAAAAGTATTCCTTTCCAGTATTTATTATTGTTTGTATTCTTGATCACTGCCATTCTGATTGGAATGTGATGAAATCTTAGTGTAGTTTTGTTTTACATTTCTGTAATTGTTAATGATATTGAAAATTATTTCATATATTTATTGGCTGTTTCTATTTCTTCTTTTTTATTAATTAATTTATTTTAATTAGATATATATGACAGCAGAATGCATTTTGATTCATTGTACACAAATGCAGCACAACTTGACATTTCTATGGTTGTATACAATGTAGCATCACACCCTATGTGCACTCATACATGTACCTAGGTTAATGATGCCCATCTCATTCCACCATCTTTCCTGCCCCCATGCACCATCCCTCCTTTCCCCCTCCCTTTGTCCAATTGAAGTTCCTCAATTTTTCCCATGCTTCCTCCCTCCCCACTATGGATCAGCATCCACTTATCAGAGAGAACCTTTAGTCTTTGTTTTTTTTTTTTGGGGGGGGGTGCGTGGGATTGACTTACTTCACTTAGCATGATATTCTCCAATTCCATCCATTTACCTGCAAATGCCATAATTATACTCTCTTTTAATGCTGAGTAATATTCCATTGAGTATATATATTACAGTTTATTTATCCATTCATCTATTGAAGGACATCTAAGTTGCTTCTATAGTTTAGCTATTGTGAATTGAGCTGCGATGAATATTGATATGGCTGTGTTACTATAATATGCTGAGTTTAAGTCCTTTTGGTATAGACCAAGGAGTGGGATAGCTGGGTCAAAAGGTGGTTCCATTTCAAGTTTTCTAAGAAAACTCCATACTGCTTTCCAGATTGGTTGCACCAATTTGTAGTCCCACCAGCAATGTATGCATGTATCTTTTCCCCACATCCTCACCAACATTTATTGTTGTCTCTATTCTTGATAACTGCCATTCTGACTGGCATGAGATAAAATCTTAGAGTAGTTTTGATTTGCATTTCTCTAATTACTGGAGATGTTGAAAATTCTTTCATTGAGGTTTTTCAATCTTTTTCTGTCTTCCTCAGTTTCTTCCTTCTTTTTTTTCTTCAATTTTTACTGTAGAGGTCTTTCACTTCCTTTGTTAGATTTATTCCTAGATATTTTTTGAGGCTATTGTGAATGGGATTTTTTTAAATTAATTGGGCTAGTTTTTTTTTTGGTGTTAAGTTTTTTGAGTTCTTTATATATTCTAGATATTATCTTTTGTTATAAGAGTAACTAGCAAAGATTTTCCCCTATTCTGTTGGTTTTCTCTTCACATTCTTGTTTCCTTTGCTGTGAAGAAGATTTCTAACTTGATGCCATTCTATGTACTAAGTCTTGGCATTATTTCCTGGACTTTAGGAGTCCAGAGAAATTTGTTGCCTGTGCCTATATGCAGGACCGTTGACAGTCTCATTCTTCTACATATAGATAACCAGTTTTCCCAGCAATAATTGTTAAAAGATTGTCTTTTCTACTGTGTATGTTTTTGTCACCTTTGTCAAGGATCAGATGACTGAATCTGTGTGGGTTTGTCTCTATTTTCTATTCTGTATCATTGGTCTATGTGTCTGTTTTGATGCCAGTACCATGCAGTTTTTGTTACTATAACCCTGTAATATAATTTGAAGTCCGTTATTATAATGCCGTTAGCTTTGCATTTTTAGCTTAGAATTACTTTGTTTATTCTGGCTATTTTACTTTTTCAAATAAATTTTAGGACCTTTTTTTTTTCTAGTTCTGTGAAGAATGTTATTGGTATTTTCATGGGGATTGCATTGAATCTGTATATAAATTCTGGTAGTAAGTCCATTTTAACAATATTAATTTTGCCTATCCATGAATATGGGAGGTCTTCAATCTTCTTCTCTTCCTCAGTTTCTTTCTTCAATGTAATTTTCATTTTCACTGTAGAGGTCTTTTACTTCCTTCTTTAGATTTATTTCTAGATTTTTTTGAGGCTATGTAAAAGGGATTATTTTTCTGATTTCTTTCTTAGCAGGTTCATTGTTGGTATATAGGAAAACTGTTGATTTTTGTATGCTGATTTTGTAACATGCTACTTTGTTGAATTTGTTTATTAGCTCTAGCAGTCTTTTGGTGGAATGTGTTGGACCTTCTAAGTATACTACCATGTCATCTGCAAATAGTGATAATTTTACTCCTAAGGAAAACCTTCTTGACACTGCTTTTTGCAATGATTTCCTAGATATGACACCAAATGCACAGGCCACCAAAGCAAAAACAGTAGAGGAAATACAGCAAATTAAAAATCTGCATCGCAAAGGAAACAATTGGCGGAATGAAAAGGCAACCCACGGATTAGGGAAAATATTTCCACACCTATATCTGATAAAGTGTTAATTTCTAAAGTACATAAGGAACTCTTACAACTCAATATCAAAAATAAATAAAGAAATAAAACCCAATTAAATTAACAGGCAGGATACCTTTCATCAAAGGTATCAAAGATTACTGTTTAGTTGGCATTTTTGTAAAAAAAGACCTTACAAGAACAATTGTAAAGGAGGAAAAGTTCATGTGGAGGCTCACAGTTTCAGAGATCTCAGTCCATAGTCAGCTGACTCCATTCCTTGGGGCTTGAGATGATGCAGAACATCATGGTGGAGAAGTGAGGCAGAGGGAAGCAGCTCACATGATGGTCAGAAAACAGAGAGATTCCACTTGCCAGATAAAAATTATATACCTCAAAGGCACACTCCCAAATCCTCCTCCTCCAGCCGTGTCTACCCACCTTCAGTTACCACTCAGTTAATCTCATCTGGGGGTTAAGGCATCCTTTGGGTTAGGACTCTGATAATCCAATCATTTCTCTTCTGTATTTTTTTGCATCATCTCACATATGAGTTTTTGGGGAACACCACACATCCAAACCATAATAACTACATAAGAAGAGCCAATAGGTATATGAAAAAAAGTGCTTAAAATCATGAATCATCAAGGAAATACAAATTAAAACCATGGCACCTGTTTGAATGTCTATTATGGAAATGATAAAAGACAGCAATATCTGGCAAGAATGTGATAAGAAGGGAAACTTCACACACTTTTTATAGGAGTGAAAATTAGTACAGCCATTAGGGAAAACAGTATGGAGATTCCTCAAAAAAGAAAAAAAAAATAGAAGCACCATGTGATTCAGAAATCCCAATTCTGGGTATATAGCCAAAGATATAAAAATCATTATGTTGAAGACATTGTCTGCATTCTCATGTTATTTTCAGCATTATTCACAATAGCAAAGGTTTAAAATCAACCTAAGAATCTGTGAAGGGATAAACTGATAAAGGGAGGGTATATGAACAACACAGTACTACTCAGATTGAAAAGAGAAAGAAATCCTGTCATTTACAACAACATGGATGAAGCTGGAGGAGATATTTAGTGAGGTATGCCAGGTACAAAAAGAAAAATACCTCATCATCTCATCTATGGACTATACAGAAGTTAAACTTGTAGAAGCAGAGAATAGATTGGAGATTACCAGAGGCTGAGGGTTGGGGGAATTGGGGAGATGTTGGTTAAAGGATATAAAACTTCAGTTAGGCAGAAGGAAGAAATTCAAGAGATTTATTGTACATGATGTTGACTGCAGATAATAACAATATATTGGATATTCGAAAAATGCTGAGAATAGTTTTAAATGGTCTTTGCATAAAAACTATAAATATGTGAGATAATGTGTAAGTTAGTTAGCTTGATTGAGCCTTTCCACAATGTACACATATATCAAAACAGTATGTGTTGATACACACCATAAATATATACAAGTTTTATTTATCCAATAAAAAAGAGGAAAGAAAAAAAGGAGAAAATACTACTCTTTGTGACCACATCATTGGGCTTAGAAAACAAGTCAAATAAGTCAGTCACAGCAGGACGAATACCCCATGATTCCTCTCAGATAATGGTTTTAAAATAGTCCAACACAGACGGAGTAAATAGGTGCTGGGTACTGAGAGCGGTGAGGGGATTGATGAGAAGTGTTGTTCCAGGAGATAATGTTATAGTGATGTAAGATACATAAATTCCAGAGGTCTGCTGTACAGTTTAGTGCCTGTAGTCAACAATAAGGTATTGCACTAAAAACAAACTAAAATAGTAGATCTCAGGTTAAATGTTTTTCTTTTTTTTTTTTTTTTTTTTTTTTTACTCTTAATACTAGGTCTAGTGGATATTTTTTTCTTTTTTAATTTGACAAAATCTAACTTTTTTATTTTTTTATTTGCTCTTTTTAAATACATGACAGTACAATGTATTTTGACATATTATGCATATATGGAGTACAACTTCCCTTATACATGATGTGGAATTAGATTGGTAATATATTCATATATGAACATAGGAAAGTGATGTCCAATTCATTCTACTAACTTTTGTACTCCAATTTTCCCTCTCTTCCCTTCATTCCCCTTTGTCTAATCCAAAATAATTTATTATACGTATTTATTATATGTGTGATCTCCATCCTCCACCTACAATGTACAGAGTCTGTGTAGAAAAGGGTATTTTCTTGGTTCACTGCTTGATCTCTAGAACCCCCAAAGGCCTAAAGAAAACATAATAAACATTTTCGAATGAAAACCTTGAAGTTGTTAAGTAAATTCTCAGAATATTCAAATATAGAAACAAATTCCAAAAATTGAGGTTCTTGGGTGGTTAATTCTTCAGCCGAGTTTCTCTTGTTTTATCCCTTTCTTCCTAGAATGTCACATAGGTGAGCACCAGGAATGCAGTGGACAGTAGTGGCTTGACTTTTTCAACCAGAAGCCCCCAAATAGCCTCTGGCCAAAGTCATATTAGGAAAAACTTGAAATATGCATGTCTAGGGGGAATACTATGCAGCCTTCACCAGAAGCTTTCTTTATGAATCTGAGCTTCTTCCTGTAGAAGAAGTAAACTTTGCAACCCATAGAGGGACCTGATAAAATAAAAACCTTGCAAAGTCTGTGGTTCATCATCCCCAAATTGCCTTCTCTTATCAAAACAGTGTTTGTGCCTTTTTCAGAGAGGGTGGTTTTTGAAGGAAAAGCATTGAGTCCAGTGATACATGAGTCACTTAGTTGCTACCCTTCCTTGGTGTCATGGAGCATGGCAGACACCACATGCACACACTATAGAGGGGCCCACCAGGCTTTTCAAGAAATTCATGCATAATGGAATACTGTCCCAGATAGGAGCTTAAACTTGTGGTTAGCCAGCTCTGGGGGAGCTAGCTCTATCTTCTTCTCCCTGCTCAGGCCGCAGGATCTCTATGGAGCCAGCATGGTCTTGTGCTCCACCGTCTTCTCTGAAGTCTCTTCTCCGCATCATGACAGCTCAGGGGCTGGTTAAGATTGCTTGAACCCCGCCAAGGCTTTTCTAGATAGGCATTCTTTGTCACTCTAATCCCACAATGACAGCTGATGTGCCGTAGTTGGGATCTTGGTTCTGATCCTTCAGATTGGTCACACTTGGAGGCAGGAGTGATTCTGTGTCACTCCTGAGCTGGTCAGGTCCTCTCATTGATCATGCATCCCTTATGCCTTCAGTTCTATTCTCTAGACCTCATCTTGGAGCATCATGTTCTTATCCTGAGTGATCCCCAGACTTTCGGTTGCAATCGTTCAAAAAACAATGGTGTATTTTTACAGAAAGTCTCATTAACCAGATCAAATAAACAATTTCAAGGTTGCTAGTGTAGCCCCCAAACATGTACCATTTAGTTTTGCCTCATCAATGAATAAGAGTAACTATCTCACCACAGGCTTTCCAGCTTTGAGTCTTACTGTTTTTTTTTTTTTTTATTAGTCTTTGCTAAACTAAAAGAAAAAAAAAAAACTATGATGGAATTTCATTACTGATTCAATTTTATTTCTTTAATTATCCAAGAGATTGAGCAATTTTTCATATGCTGATCCGTCATTTGCATTTCTTCGTCTGCAATTTATCTTTAACCTCAATGAATTAATGTATTTGCATTTCCATCTACCCCCAGAAATGCAAATCTATCTTGTAGTTTTCCCTGGGTGAATTTTCAAATTAAAACAGCCAATGGTCAGACCCACACTAGGATATCCATACTGCATTGCAATTGCAGATAAGTCTTTTCTTGTTCATCTCATGCAAAATCAACCTGGACTTAAAACTCAACAAGAGTTTGCAGATGAAATATCTGCTACCATACGTGTACATATATGTATGTATACCCGCATGCGTATTCAGGATGCACATATATATAATCAATTATGTGTGTGTTTACAGGCACAGATTTAATATGCATATATATTAAAAATGGATATATATATATATATATTCAACTCAAAGTATGGGTGGGACTTTAATGGGGATAGGTGGGAGCTATGGTTTTAATAAAGAGTGTTCTCAAGTGAGGCCAAAATGAGTCTGCAAATCAAAATAGATTTTGCTTTATAAACAAACAACAGTTGTTTATGAAACTCTGAAAATTAGCTTCTGGATATAGTACAACAGAAAACGGTCTGGTCTACAATGATTGCGCCATGGCCACTGTCTGATGGAAAGTTTGAACTCAGTACTCTGATGCTGAAGTGATGTGTTCTTGTATATTTTTTTTCAAAACCTTCCGTAATGCTGTATGGATGTCACTTCCTGAAGCAGAGGGTTTTCTCAGCTAAAAACAAAAACAAAAACAAAAACAAAACGAACATGTGATGTGTGTGCTTTTTGCTTCTACAGACGTTTGCATCTGTCTCCGGGTTTTGCATTGAGGGCGCCTCCTGGATGGGGAGAGGACATCAGGAAGCAGCCAGGGCTTCCACACTCATTCTCCTCCAAGAGCTATCTGGGCTTCCCATGAAGCCACCGCTGGAACCTGAGAATTTATGAGGTGCATACTGTGGCAGCAACAGGGCACGTTTATCAGGCCGCTGGGCCAAGTCAGTGGGGGTGAAGGGAAATGCAAATCTATTTTATGGTAAAGATGACTTATTCAATAAACCCAGTTTATTAAAGTGCTCCCAGGGTTGATGTTTAATGTTCCAATATGCCATAGATCTTCCTGGGCCCACCTTATCTGCCCTCCTCTCCTTCGTCTCACCCTGTGCTCTCTCCCTCTTCCTTCTTTCCTCATTTTTCTTCTTCTCCGTATTAGTTTCTAGAAGCACAGGTGAGCACAGACCAATCTTACATGCCTCTGGCCTTTGCCCAACCTGGACCCAGGGAACACATGGTCCACTGGAAGCTCTGCACCTGCAGTTCATTAATTGAGCATGTTCCTCCGGTTGGCATGCTTGCATTCACCCTGCTCTCTCTGTCCCAGCTCTTTGACCTTTTCCCAGTGCACCCCATGAGCATGCCATCCTTCTCTCTGTCTATGAGTCCTAGTGCTGCCTTCCTGCTAAGGACTTCTGTCTCAAGCTGTCCCTCTGGCCTGAGAGGTCTCTTCTCCAGCTAGCAGACCTTGCTCTTGCACATTTGCATCCTGGCTTTGCATAAGTCCCGTTTCAGCTTATTTACTGGTCCAGAGAAGAGATGCTCAAACTCTTGGCTTCTATTCCAAGGGAGCCATTCCAAGTCAGCTGCTTCCTTGGTGTTCCCTGCAAGACAAGGACATTTGTAACCACCTCATCTTTCAAAGGAGAAAGGCAGCATCCATCTAGGAAATGTCCACTCAACCATCCCTTCCTGGATGCATGCTACACACAGATGCTGGGCCAGGAGCTGGGGCATCTCCCTGAACTGGTCAGGCTGCCTGGAGTTGAGGCTCATCTCTGGTGCCTGTACTTGTAGAGGGAAATCCAGAGCGGAGCTGCAGAGGATGGCCCAGCCATCAAAGACACTAATAAGCAGTGTCACCCACTCTCCATACCAGGGTCCATCATTCTCCATCACTGTTCCCCAAAGCCAGTGCAGGCCTGCTCCAGTGGCATACATGAGTTGGGAAGTGTATGACCCCTGTCACAAGAGTTGAAGGACCTCTATTGTCTAGCTTGTAAAAGAAGACTGAGGGATCCTCGAAACACTGTCACATCAGAGTATTCCCTGTGATTCTAAAGTCTCAAACTGGAAATAAAGAGTGGAAGTTATGGAGACATAGATTTCACCTTCCCTTCATTATGATTGATGAATGAGGAAATGGGGGGAGTCCTGGGATGATGAACTTCTATGGTGTGGAGATACCCAAGCACAAGAGGCACATGGTTTCCAAATTATGGTGCCATGAAGGGGATTCTTATGTGTCTAAATGAAGCAATGATTATTATTCAGACACCTACTGGATGCAAGGGAATGTATCACATTTTGAAAAGGAGAGACGACAAAGCTCCTTGTTCCCAGGAAGTTTCTGGCAGGTTCCTTAGTTTGGTGGTCACTATAAAATGAAAGAGGTATACAGGAATCCTATTGTGTATATATGGACACTGAGGTCAGAAATGTGCAGCGTTCCCCCTGGTGGCTCTAGCTGCGGGTCCTATGGGGTGCTGGTCCTCGTGTGAAGATCACACTTGTATTTTCTCCTTTAGTCTTCACCTCAGCCCTGGAAGGAAGATATGAGTATTAGGGTTTGATCCAGCACCACATCCCATCCATCAGACCACCATCCTGTGTACTTCCCATCACAATTCACAAAGGCAAATTCAAGACATGTGGCCATAAGGTCCCAGAGTCCCAGAAGCTCAGAGCAGGGAGCAAGAAAGACATGATAAATAGGCGGAGGCTACAGGGAGGGAAACTAGTGCTTTCTGCACTTGCTGGGGACCCGACAGAGTTTTAATGATATCATTTGATTTTCTCCACAAGATCTATGAAAATCAGACATTTTTCAAGTGATGAGCCTCTGGCTTAGAGAAGTTAATACCCTGGTTAATATGACACAGGTAATAACCTCTGAAGCTGGAATATTCCCTTTACCATTACCACCCCTACTGTTCACTTATTACTATCAAGCTCTAATGCTACTATCACTGCTGCTGCTACTACTAATCCTACCTGCCACTACAATTCCTATTACTCCTACCTTGATTATGAATATTGCTACCACGGTTACTGGTGCTACTACTAGGAGGAGCAGTGTTAACAAGTACTATTTGCTCTTCCTTCTCTTCCGGATGATACAAAGTTTGGAGTTATTCTATATACTTGGGAGAGATGCCAGGCTCAGTCCTTTTCAACTTTATTAGTTTAATTCTCATAAAAATTTGGTGAGACTAATAATAAAATCTTTATCCAAAAGCTGTTGGTTGGACCTACATTCTGGGATCAATACAAGCAGCCCCAAATCTATAAGTGAGCTGGAAACCAGTGAACTAGAAGCTGGTTTCCATGGATCATAAAACCCTCCTGTGTTTATCTTAATTTGGGGATTCAAAAAACAAGAACAAAGCAATCAGCCTATTTTCCTTGGATATTTTGCTTAGATAGGGCTCTCCTGAATTTAAATCAGGTAAAATCTGCCACAGAAGAAAAAAATCACTAAGAACAGCAGGAATTATTTTTCAGTGCCATCTGCACCAGGCTATAGGTCGAGCGTTCTGTGGATGCTGCTCCATTTCACTCTTTGCTCATCCAGAGGTAAGTTCTAATTGTTCCCATTTTACAGATTGGCAAGCTGAGGTTCAGGGGAGGGGAGGAGCTTGCCAGAGGGGGCATCCCCAGTTGGACACACCCCTGGATATGAACCCTGGGCTCTTCTTCTTTGGACCTCTCCCACAGCAGCATGGGGCTTCAGCAGCAGAATTAAAATGTAAATCAAAACATAATTGGCTTCGTGTGCACAGTTTAGATAAGATTTACTTTTGAAGAATGACTTTGTGTTCTAACCCAGCAGGCCCAGCTCCGCGAGGCCCACTTGCACTTAATAATGGCCAGGGAGCGGGGCCATAAATATTGCAAACTATGCAGCTTGAACGAAACGCCCTATGAACCGTAATAAAACCCCCCGTGATTAATTCCAGGACGCGCTCTGTTCATATCAGACCTGCAGTGGCTTCCCTGATGAGATCAATACAGCGTGGCGGAGTGATCCTAATAGAAGTGTTATTATCTTTTAATCTTCGGGAAAATGCCAACTTCTCGAATCCGTCACCAGGCCGCCTGCTTTATTTTCTCGGTGCAACCTTGAAGGCAGTTGTTTTCCCTGAAATGAAGATACATTAGAGTCTTTTCAAGGATTTATCAATAATAGGACCTGGGCCTTCTTTGCAGGGCCCATCCGCTAAAAGGCACATTTGTATGCAGCGAGTCAGAACTGGTGGCGGTGACCTTTGCTGTCATCTGCTATTTTCCCAGCAGACAAATGCCTCTGGAGAGTGAGAGGTAAAGACAGATTCGCAGGAGGAAGACAGGGACGAGAGCAGGCAGTGAAATAACACCACCAACAAATAACCTGGGGAGGGTGTTAGGAAGCCAGGCGTGTCCCCTGGTGAGGTCTCGGGCAGCAGAAATGGCCTTCGTGGTGTGTCGCCCTTTCTGCAGCTTCTGCAGGTCTCCAGGAGCCGGAGCCTAGTGGAAAATGAAGTGTCACTGCCCTGTGAGGAGTGTCCAGACAGCAAGGAAGGAAGACTCCTTATCTCTTAGCTTCCTACCCCCTAGGGGTGCTGTATCTCCAGGCCACCAGAGACAGAGAGGTTTTGTGGTTGAGATTCGGTGACAGTTTGGTGAGCTCCTCCCCAGGAGGGTGGGGTAAATGGGCCACGCCTGTCAGGAGGCACAGATGTACTAGCTCACCAGTGAAAATTCTAGGAAAACCTGGGCAGGGTGCCATCCTCCATTCTTGGGCATGTCCTGAACCTCACCGGCTGTGTTCTGCAGAATTCTATTGGAGGTACCCAGGAGGCCCAGCAGATGGCCTCAGGGAAAGCCACCAAGAGCCCATGGGAAGGAGGAGGATTCCCAGTATGTTCTTCCTCCTCCCCTGCAGAGGAACACAGCACCTCTGTTTAAAGACACACAGCATCTCTGGACTTCTGCCTTAGGGGAGAACTGGGCATTATCCCATCCCCTCTGCCTTGTACATAAAGAGAAATTTAGGCCCACAACGGAGGAGTGACGGAGCACTGGTCTCACAGCAGGTTATCTGCAGGGCTATGTCTTTTGGGATTCTGCTAAGGGCTCTGTCCACCTCAGTGTGCTCCATGTTGTCATTCGGGAACCCAGGCTCCCAGGCTGCTCTTAGCCGATGTCTCTGCTGTGCTGAGGCATCTGAGACCTGCTCATTATCATCTGTGTTCATCCAGCAGACAAAGGAAAATGAACCATGAGGACCTTGTAGGGAAATGTGAGGACCAGGGAGTATAAGATGGCATCTGTCTATCTTTTGCTCAGTTCCACTGGACAGGGCAATGGCTCTGCCTAAGAGGTGGGTTTTAGGAAGTGTCATCTGCTAGTGTGCCACAGAAGCAGTGTACCTGGAGCTCATGAGTGACTAGCTTATTTCTGCTGCAGCACCTACGTCTATAAATAAGGTGTCATGATTTGGTTCTTAAGCGCCCCCAACAGGTCCCTGGGAAAGGCTTGCTCCCTAGGGAGCCTCTATTGGGAGGTTATGAAAACTTAAAGGGGCAGGGCCTAGTGGGAGGTCTTTCTGTTATTGAGAGCATGCCCCGAAGGAGGCTGTGGGACTTCTTTCTTTCACTTACTGGCAGTTTTGTTCCATTACACTCTACTGCCATGTGCTTGTGCTGCCTCTCCACAGGCCCAAAAGTTACAGACAAATCAACCAGGGATCAAAACTGTGAACCAAAGTAAACCTGTTTTTTTTTTTTTTTAATAAGTTGGTTTGTCTCAGGACTTGTTATAGTGATGAAAAGTTGATTGATACTGCAAGAGTGCAAAGAATTCCCTTATTGAGCGATAGCAAGGACTATAAGGAAATTAAACATCTGAAAGATCTGACAAACAGTTGGTGCTAAATAAATGCTAATCACATGTCATTGCTTTTTCCAGTCCCTGTATCCTTGGACTTGAATCCATTTCTGAGTCTCTACCTCAGTCCTAGTAGCTGGGCACTGCCCTTTAGTGGAGATAAAAACTTTACATTCTGATTTGGCATTGAAAGTGACCTTGACCTGCCCAGCTCACTAGGACTGTCGTGAGACTCCACCTGCCCCTGGGCCCTTCCTTGCTACCTCTGTCTTCTTTCCTTTACTTCTCCCATTATCTCCAGGTGGTCTGTGAACTGAGTCCAGCAGAAAACTTAGACTCATTAGATTCAGGTTGGCCCCACCCTATGTTCCAAGAGTCACACAGCTTTCTGCTGCCCATGCTCAAACAGAAAGTGGTAACAGCATCTAGAGGGGGCCCTTTCCTTACTTCATTTATGACCGTGACCTCAGGAAAGTGACCTTGATTTCTTGAGTCACATTTGAATTATAGGAGCTCTGTAAAAAACAACAACAAAAAAAAAAAAAAAAAAAAAAAAAAAAAAAAAAAACAAAAACTAACATACAGGCTGTTAGGAGGAGAAAAAAAAAGTCTTGGTTTTGAGCTGACTGGAGGAAGAATTTGTCTCAGAAACTGGCAGTACATACTGAGGTCACTCTGTAGATATTCCTCATTTTCCCCATCCTAGAATTCAGGATCTCTGAGAGGCTGTGATAGTACAAGAATAAGATAAGTTTGGGGGACCGGTACCTAGGATCTGCCTCTCTCCAGGGCAGTGCTGAAGGACATAAAGTCCCAGCACGTTTTCCTGTCTCTTCCGCAAACCTCAGCTGGATTATGTCTGTTTTGCCAGTGGGTCAGACTTAAGGAATATTGCAGCAGCCTTGGTGGAGGAAATCTCTATTCTTGGCTGATCACAAAATAGAGAGAGGCTTTTAATTTTCCAGGATGTTACTTTTCCAAATCAATCCTCTACACCCCACAGAGCTTTTAGCACCCAGCATATGGGCTCCGAATGAACTCATCAGAGGTAAAGGTAGACAGGACAGATGAGAAGCAGTGGTACAGGAAGGGTTGATTCTTGCTTTGTGATGTAACTCCTCCCCTTCCTTGTACCTTGGGTCATCTGCTTTTCCTTTATGAGTACTTTTACTTTTATCGAAGCACCTTAAGTTTAGGTGAGAAGTCTCAAAGGAGGCAAGGACCATGCAGATGGGAGATATCAAGCATGCTGGTGTTCTGGCTCTGCTGCTCACAAAGCCACTCATATTCTGCTCATCTCTGCAATCATTCATAAAGTCTTTAACAAATTAAAAAAGGTTAGCATACTTTCTAATCATTCTGTGAGACCAGCATTACTATGATTCCCCAAACAGGCAAAAATATTGCCAGAAAATACAGACTCATATCTCTTATGATAATATGCAAAAGTCCTTAGCAAAAGTCTATTCAATTAAATTCAACAATGTATAAAAAATAATTATACACAATGACCAAATAGGATTTATTGTGGGAATGCAAGGCTGGTTTAACCTCCAAAGACCAATTAATGTGACATACCATATTAATACAATACAGAAAAGAGACCATATGATCATATCAAAAGATGCTGAAAAAATTCACAAAATTCAACACTGCTTCATGATAAAAATGCTCAACAAATGAAGAAGGTAGCTTGCTCAACCTGATAAATTGCACCTATAAAACCCCATCAGTCTAATACCATATTAAAGTTGAAAGTCTGAATACTTTCCCCCAAGAGAAGGAAGAAGACAGGATATCCACTGTGATCACTGCTATACAGCATTGTACTTAAGCAACCAATTCCATTTAAAATAATACCAAAAGAATAAATACTGAAGAAGAAATTTAACAAAGGTAATGCAATATTTATATTCTGAAAACTGTAAATATTGTTGGAAGAAATTTTAAAAGATGAAAGCCTTATAAAAAGATTGGAGGACTTAATGCTACAAAATTAATCTTTCAATTAATAACCTATTGGTTTTTGAAAGGATGCCAAGACCATTTAGTGGGGGCAAAGAATAGTCTTTTCAATAAATAATTCATGGAAAATTAGGTATTCAAATGTAAGAGAATGAAATTGAACACCCTACTTCACAACAAATAAAAATTATCTCAAATTGATTAATCATCTAAATATGAGGGCTAAAACTATAAAATCCATTGAAGAAAACATAGGTGTAAATCTTCATAACATTGTATTCAGTGGTTCCTTAGATACGATACCAAAACACATGAAACATGAAACAACAGAAAAAAATAAGTGATCTGGGCATTGTCAAAATCAAAAAGGACTTGCATCTAAAATAAAGAACAATTGCAATTCAATAAGAAAAAGGAAAATAGTCAATTAAAAATGGGCAAAGGATCTGAATAGATATTTGTCCAAAGAAGATATATTTGCCCAATAAACACATGAAAAGATGTCCAACATCATTAGAAATACAAATCAAAACTACTATGAAATGCTACTTCCCAATGACAAATACAAATAATAAAAAGTTTTAGAAAGGGGTAATTGAATCTTCACACACTACAGGTAAGAATTTAAAATGTTATAGATACTTTGGAAAATGGTCTTGTAAGTTCTCAAATGATTATGTGATCAAGTTACAATGCGATGCAATATGATAATCCCATTCCTAGGGATTTATTCAGGAGAAATGAAAACATATGTCTACACAAAATTTACACATGAAGCTTTATAGTAGCATTGTTCATAATCATCCCATAGTGGGAAAAATACAAATGTCTACCAACACATGAATGGACAACAAACGTGGTATATCTATACAAAGGGAGGTTATTCCAAAACAAAACGGAAAGATACAACATGGATGAACCTTGAAAACTCAGTACAAGGTGAAAAAAGCCAGTCACAAAAAAATCATGTGTTATGTGATTCCATTTATATGAAATATCCAGAACAGGCAAATCTATAGAGAGAAGTTGGATCAATGGGTGCTGAAAGTTGGGAGGAATGGGGGAGTTTGGGGGAGTGATGATTAGATGTGTGGGGATAATGAAAACATTCCAAAATTGATCATAATGATGGTTGTACAATGCTATGAATGTGCTGAAGGTCATAGAGTTTAAAAGGATTAATTTCATGCTACTTGAACTATATCTCAAAAATGTTGTTAAAAAAATCAGTGAGAGGAGAAAACTAAAGTGCAGAAAGATTGAAAAACATGTCCATAGTCACACTGCACTGGTAAGTAGTGGAGCCAAGATCTGAATGCTATCAGAGAGTAGCACCCCAAGAAGCAACAGATGTTGTTACTACAGATTCGTTCAACAAGGATTTATTGAGCACCTGCTCTGTAAAACCACACTCGGACTTCCTGTCTGAGATGATGAGTCAATAAAGCAGGGTTGGTGTTCAGGGGTACTTTTATATCTGTTTGTTTAGTGATTCTGCAGTTCAGTCAGGATGGAGGGGTGTGGTTATACCAAACATTTAAGAGGCATGTGGTTTGATTTAAAGGGTGGACAAGCACACAGTTGCAATGCTACTATAATCCACGTTAAGATAACATTTTGATCAAGAGTCATATGTACCAACAAAACTTGTGATTTCATTGAGACTGAGAAGATGAGTGATGGTAGAGAATATTTGCTCATGATCCACAAGTAATAACATTTCTAGGTTCAACTCTTCTGATCAATGGTCTTTTGACTTTAGAAGCCACACCTGGACAGATGTGCCAATATTAGCTGAGGCTCACTTGTGGAAGGTAGTGGTGGAAGTATTTCAGTGGAAGCTGAGTATTTACCAGAGTCAACATTAGCTAGAGACACACATTCATCAGAGGTTGGTCACATCTTGGCATGTCAGATTAAACGCAAAAATTCATCATGTGCCCTGTGCCCTGTGATTCCTATTAGAAGAAAACCAAATCCAAACTAGGACCCATCGTGCCTACCATGTGTGATGGTAAGATGCAGAGACAAAGCCGCTCAAGGTTCTCAGATGCAAGTGGTTTAGATTGGTGGAGGTAACCTGGGGTGGGGGTTAGGAACAGTGACTCTGGAATAAAAAACTAGGTTCAAATTTTCACTTGAACATTTAAGAAGTGGTATTACTGTTGGCAGGTCATTTAATTATCCTGTCAAGCAAGGAGGATCAACAATACTTTTGTCCATTATTTTGAGGATTAAATGAACTAAGGTATGGTAAATCCACATAGTGCTTGTAAAATGGGAACTGTTGCTACAGGCATGATAATCAAGCATCATCCAGGTCACTGTCACTAATGATGGCCAGAATCATTATCAAGGACATTGGGAGTCAAAAGGCGGTCAGTGGCCACTCCATACACATCATCCTCTTTTGGTAAAGGGGGCAAATGGAACTCAAGGAAAGGATTTTACTTCTCCAGCAATCTCACAGCAGAACAGTTGTTCAAACATCATCATTTGGACCTCTTTTGACCTCTTACTATCCTGTCACACCACAGAAAAGAAATAAGGCATCATGGTAAAAGCCCAGCCTGGGTTGAGTGAAGGACTTAATTAACCAGTTTTCCAACCCAATTAACCATCTCTTTCCCAGGATCCTCTGTTCTCTGGGTGAAATGCCTCTTGTCTCAGGATGAGCCAGGAGGAATCTTGGCCAAGTTTCTGGCTAATGGAATTAATAATTGCTTGGCTTACAATGTGGTTGGATAATTCTTCATTAGTTAACGTCATCCATTCTAATGGGAAGAAGGTGAGCTGGAAAAGCTACTGGCCAGCTCTGTTTTGGGTGCCAATTTCTTTGTGTGCTGCATGACAGTCTTGGTTTTCTTTTGGTTTATTGTCCAGCCTTTTCATGTCAGAGGGCTTTAATTTTTTACTCTTGTCATTGTCAAACTCCTGTTGCACCTACTTTGTGTCCCAGTTCCTTAAAGTGAATGTTTTTTGCTCCTGGCTCCACAATTTAGACTCAGATAGCAGGGAAATGCCCTGGAAACATCAAATCACCATTACTCATTTTTGCAAATGAGTCAACTCCAGCTTCAAGAAGTAACTTGTTCAAGATCATGGTTGGTGGGAGGGAGGACTTGGACACAGTCCACAGTGTTACATGGCCTTGTGGATGAGAGAGAATGAGGCTTACCTGACAAAATCCATCACCTCTGTCTTGGAGACTGGTTTTTGACTCTCCTCCCTCTTGGTTCCCACATACTCTGGAAATTCAGACTTCAGGGCAGAAGGATGGGTATTCTCCAAGGCAAGAGAGAAAAACTCTCTTGGCAGAGTGAGGAGCTCATTGGGAAGGCTAAAGGCAGACACAACACACTGTTCCAGAACATTCTCTCCAGGTAGTCCATGATTAGTGACCCACCTGCATGGTGGTTCTTGGGGTGAGATCTCATTGATAAGCAGGACTCAGCCCCTGTTTAGAAGATCTCTGAGTCTGAAGACACCTGAACTTAGCTTAGCCCCAACTCTATTGTCCCCCATAGATCCTGCCTCTGGTGTCGCCTCATGCTATTGACTGTGTGAACCTCAGTCCTCAGATCATCCCAGCTTCTAAAAGGACCAAGAGAGAGTCTTGACTCTGGCTGGCTGGATGTAGAGCAGAAAGTGCTGTTGGGGTCTGGAAAAGCCCTGTAGCAGGTGACCAATGAGAGGGACCTATGGGATTGAAGGTAGGATGTCATTCTGAATGATGGTTGCTCATGTGCCCCTGATGACATTCCTGGAAGACATTCAGACAGAGAGGTGCTTAATAAGTATTAGTGGGAATGAACGGATTGGATAAACAAAAAGAATGGCAAGGGAAGGGGAGAAGACTGGGAATGAATCAGAATTCCAGTTAGTGAAAATAATAGTTAACGTTAGCTGGGCACTTACTATGTACTTGGTACTCTGCTTCCATTACGTTACTTGAGTTTCCCATCCACCATATTGGTGGGTACCTTTATGCATGTCTTTCAGCTGAAGAAAGTAAAGCTATGGAGATTTAGTGATCACACAGCCAGGACATGGGAGACCCGGGATTCAGTCCTTTTATCAGCTCCAAAGCTTGTGTTCTTCACAGTGACAAGTGTTCTTTCCTCTCCACCCTGACTCTGAGAAAAGCCAATTTCCAGTGGTCGCGGTTGTTTGCTGAAAGGAGCAATTCCCTTTCCTCTAGCTCTAATTTTCCTCCAACTAATTGCAAATTAGTGGTAATTTTCAAATGAAAAGAGGGATCCTGCATGCCATCCATTTGTGCTTACCCAGCAAGACCCTGGGCCTGTGACAGCTCCGTCGCCATGGCAACCCTGCCTCCAGGCCTTCCTGGGATCCCTGGCAGCACTGACTGAACTCTGGAGGTGGGGACGCTGGCCTTTCCAGGTTAGCCTCTTCCTTTGCTTGAATGGCCGCACACAGGTCCTTAATTTCAGTGTTTAACAGAGCTCTGCTCTTCCTCCTTACTGTTCTGTCCAGTCCCCTCTATTTTGGGTGAATTCAGAACTAAAATAACAATAAGAAGAAAAAGTCCCAACAAAAGAAACTTAGTGATATGAACTGGGGACTGAAGATATGCTGCCTCCCCAGGACTACCCAAAAAAGGTGGGGGGTGGATTATCAACCTTCTCAGTTCAACTACGGTGGCTGGTGGCCTTGGCTTCCCTGCTCCAAGACCCCGTGGATGCAGAAGCTTCTGTCTGCAATAGCACTGGATAGTCTCATGCATGCTACTGCCCCATCCCAGCCCAGATGAGCCTTTTCAGTGGGGTACCCCAGACCTGGAAGGCAAAGGATCTTTGTAAAACACGGTTTTTAAATTTTATTTACTTATTTGCAGTTGAGTGTGTGTTCTCAAACCAAAGCAAACATGCTGATTGCCTACTGTGCACTAGGCTCTGAAGGTATAGTGAGAGACTCCTGTTCCCTGACATTAAGTGGCTGTTGACTGCTGAGGGAGATGGATGGGTGCCCAGTGCTGCCCGTGCTGTGATGTGGGGTCAGCACAACCAACCACATTTGCAGCTGTAGGGACACGAGCTGAGCCTTGGGAGGAATTAGCAAATTGCTGGAAAAATAAAGTAGGAAGGCACAAATCCCAGGCAGAGCATCTGCTGAACATGCATGCGTAGAGATGAGACAAAACTTCATATATTTTGGTAACACCGAATGGTAAGCATGGCCAGGTTCAGAAGATTGAGGGAGGGAGATTGAGAGAGAATAATCCACATCAAATGCCTTGTACAATTGCAATGAATATAAATTTAGCAATTGAGACTTGGCTTAGCACCAATGGGGAGACAGGCCTCTTAAGATCTTCAGATTACTCCAATAATGAAGGAGGACAGGAGCTGGCATCCACCTCACATTATCACAGTACTAGAAAACCACCCAGAAGGGTGGAGCCCAGCCGGTGAAGTTCTTGGTTTGGGGCTGTAGGGAAGATTGGTGGCTCCTCTTGCCTCCTCTCCAGTGCCAGTTTCAAGGGACCCCTCCCAAGCAGATAAGGCAGAAACAAAGGGGGATGGAAGACGGTCAGGGACTCTAGGCTCTGGGTTCCTTTGTGGGGGCTAAGAAAGGATTTTACTCTGGGAGGAGTTGCCTTTTGGCCTCTGCCAAGGTCATGTGAATGGCTACTGGACAATGGGGCAAAAGATGGAGGCAGTATTAAAGTAGCATGAACCCCTAGAAATCCCCAAAGTTCAGGCGATGCCTGTACAAGGGACAGGTGGCTGAAGACACTCTAGCTCTGGATTTTTCAACCAGGTGGTACCTTCTGGATTGTAGCCGTGATGGCCCCACCCCACCAGACTCCAGATTCATCACTTTCAGCCATCTCCTGTCTCCCTGCCTCCCGGCCTCCAGCCTCCCTCTCTCTACCCTGCTCAGCACTTCTCAGCACATCTTTGAAAATATATATTAGTAACCGAAGTTAAAATTCACATCTAATGAACTGCATTTCAACAGTGTTTGACTAAATGTATCCTCATGTAGCCAAAATCCCCCCAAAGATAGAGGATACTCCCATTTCTCAGAAAGTTCCTCCCACCCTCCCACAATCCTTGCTTCCAGAGGCAGTCACTGTTCTGATCACTGTTCTGACCCTATTTCTGAGCTTGATAGAAAAGGAACAGCCTGCGATGTTCTCTTTTGTTTTGGATGCTGTCTCTTGTCCTCGGTTTCTTCTTTGTTCTAGAACCATCGGGCCACCTCCCAGGCTCTCTCTTCCTTTTGCCAGAGATTTCTTTGGGTCTTGTTGTGCTCAGGTGGGAGTCATATCATTTCCCCACAGGTCTCCCTTGCATTAGGACCCCACCTCACTCAGGGCCATGTAGGTGAGTTGGGGGGACAGCAGGCAAAAGGGTGGACAGGTCAGAGGGCTGCAGAAAGATCTGCCAAACCTAAGGCTAAACAGGTCAGGCTCTGCATCTGTCATCTCTTGGGGGGGGTGCCCTCTCTGTGCAACGGAGATCAGGAGTGAGGTGATGCTTGTCAAATCCATAGTGGGGGTGCCTGGCACTCAGAAAGAGCTCAGCCTTCATTTTTAGTACAATAGGTTGAAGGAACACAAGATGGGTGCCAGAGGCTTAAGAGGAGATCTTTATAAACCACTGAGGAGAACATGTCAGCTGCCTTCCCCCACTCTGAAAGGACAATGTTTATTTTGGTTAACTTTTATTAGAAGCTTAATAGACAATGGTTGGGGTCTGAAGTGTTTTGTGTAAACATTTCTTTTACATTCTCACAATTCTGACAATATGTGACTGAGTGACCAGAGCACCCAGTGATAAGGAACCTGTGAAGAATCCCTCAAGTCAGCAGGGGGCCAAGCTGGGATTCTGTTCTGGGAGATGTCTCTCATGAACTTAGCCTTTTGCCACTGGTGTATACCAGGGGACATCCCTTTTAAAACCTGCCCCAAATATGGGCATTTTGAAATAGAGTATGGGTTACCTACGAAATGGATCAACTCATCAGAACATGGATTCTCTATCTCAAACTATTCTGAACAATCAGAGGTCTGAACTTAGTTCTTTTAAGGAAGATGGGAGGGGAAAAAAATCAAGGATAAGATTTGTAGCCAAGCAATCAGCTGGAACAAATCTTTCTTCACAAATGGGGTTTATACTTAAGGAGAAGAATAGTACACACACTGAATAGCCACATTTAGGATTAATCAGAGACAAAGTGTTCCTTGAGCCTGGCATTCAGGGTGCTTGTCTCGTATTTGCATTTTAAAAAATAGGATCAAGTTTTGCTAAAAGCAGATGACAATTGCTGACTGGGAAGTGTTAGTGGGAGCAACTACTTTCTGGAAGGTTCTCATTTACCATTTCTGATGGCATCTGGATGCACCACTGGAGGAAGAAACAGGCAGGTGGTATTTGTGCTTCAAGTCTCAGACCTATTCAAGGGACCCTCCAGAGAGGCTGGATGGGAATATTCTCACCTGGCCTGGGTAAGTGTTTTCTCCCATGATTGGAGCTCTGAGCCTTTCTACACACAAAGGATCTTTACCCTGGAGTCACAGACACCTTGGTACTTGCCACCAGACTTCGGGAGCCATGTTTTCTCCCATGTTCCTGCCAAAATGCCTTAGTCTATTATCAAAGGCTTTTTCCAACTGATTTTATTTCTTGGGATCTAATCTCTTAGAATCTCAATTACTTTGGTTGTTTAGTGGGGATAACAGTTGAAAAGTCAAGAGAATTACTTCAGGGAGTAAATGATGTGGTTTAAGTACAACCTAGCAAAGGGCATGGCTGTGTGAAACCTTCAGCTCATGCCAGTCTCTGACCCTTACAATTATGTTTGAGAGAAGCACTAGAAAAGATTCTTTGTTTCCTTCCTCTTGCTTTAACCCCAATACCAGCCTCCTGGGAGTTCAGGTGAGGTCCTGTTTCTTCCTAGATCACAATTCTCTTCCAGTTCTCTAGCATCCTAAGTAATACCTTTGTGATCCCATAAAATTCTTGAGGAGTAGATTTCCCTTATCACAATAATGCTAATAATTGTTACTGTCAATGATAAATCAAGCATGCTATCACAACCATCATTTATTTCATGCCTACCAGGTGCCTGGTATTTTTTTAAACACTTGATTTCAGGAATATAGATGACAATGAACAAGCACTTAGGAAATAAATGAATGAAGCAATTGCTCACACTCATACTTCAGTGTGAGGAAGCTCCCACCCTAACTGTCCATTTTACAGGTGAGGAAACAGAGGCTCTTGAAGGTTAAGTGTCTTCTGAGTGAAGGAGATTAGAGTTGGCATTTGAAACCTGGCCCATGTGTAGCCAGATACTCTAAGGGACTCAGACCACAAGCTCCCATCTGCTAACCCCTAGAAATGGTCTGCTTTTGAAAAGGGTTTTTGCCCTGACTTGTAATTTATTTGCAGATCCCAGCCTGCAGGATTGATTCTGAATTTATGATGCATGCTCTCAGGTCCTTCGTGACTTGTGCTCCTGGAATTTCATTAGGCCGACCTGTAATTGTTGTGGTAAATGTTTACACAGCTATAAATTATTATTAGGCAAGTGGGGCAAGGTCAACCTTTATCTTCTAAGGCGTGGGGAACACGCTCCGGAGATTTCCAGGCAGACAGAGGGGTTAGGATCTGATTAATTATGGACTGTGTTGGTGTCATATTGACAATGCTATTTTTTGCTGTTAATTTTGAAGCCCCAAATGGGTCATCTTTACTGAGCATGAAAAATTATCACCCTTTTACTGATTGTGTTGCAAGTGATTCAATTTTAAATCACTAATGACTATTGATGGCTGATCTTTTACTCAGAAAGCAAAGCCCAAGATACCATTGGGGTCTTAGACTGAACTTTATTTTACTCTGCTTCCTGCTGTCTGTTTAGGTTAACACATCTATTGCAAACCCATGGTGTCCCATACTAATCATAAAACTAAATAAAATAAATTGCCATAATAATGTTAAAGAAACACAAATCAATGGAAACTGTTTGAGTCAGTTTTTTTGATGCTGTGACCAAAAGATCGGACAAGAACCACAAAGAGGAGTTTATTTTAGCTCATGATTTCAGAAGTTCAGTTCACAGAAGTTTGACTCCATAATTCTGAGCTGCAGGTGAGGTATAATATCATGGTGGAAGGGTATGGTGGAGGAGAGCAGCTCAGGACATGGCAACCGAGAGAGAGAGAGAGGGGGGGGGGTGAGAGAGAGAAACTCTCCACTCACCAGGGACACAATATAAACTCCAAAGGCAAACCCCCAGTGGCTTATTTCCTCCGATCACATTCTATTTGCCTATAGATACCACCCAGTTAATTCATATCATTGGATTAATCCACTAGTTAGGTTAGGCCTCTCATAATCTAATCACTTCACCTCTGAAAATTCTTCCGTGTCTCACACATGAGTTTTTTGGGGACACCTCATACTGAAACCATAACACTAGTATAATTAAATACTGTGTGTTAGAGGCTTTTATACATGTGTGATCTAAGGCAACAACTGTATGAGATGGCTTTTATGTTTTTATTTTCAAGTTATGGAAACGGAGATTCCAGAGTTTAAGATTCTTGGTGGAAGTTCCACATCTAGAATAATTTGAAATAAGTTCTTTGAAGCCAGAAGCCCCTTTACACTCAGACTTAGCACTGAGTCCTCTATCTAGATTATGGGAACCAGGTTGAGGGGTGAAAAACAAATAGCTCCATTCCCATTGAATTTTGAGATCATGCTGTCAGCTTTCATAGCACCCTTGGTGGTAGCAAAATGATCAGGAGTAATAAAGCCTTGGCCTCAAACTCAGTTCAACTTTTCTCCTTTCTCAGGACATAAGAAAGAGTTATGTGAGCTTTATAATCTCTGGACACACTCAAGGACTGTCCTTCCAGTGTTAACTTTCCCAATTTTCTACTTCTTCCAATTACCCTTCTACTTTTACTTATCATCTGAAACCTCTGTAGGTTAAGCATCTCTGAACCCTTAGTAGGTAATACAGTGGGCTGCCATCTAGTATAGTAGGGTATTCAGGTTCTCCAGAGAAACAATCAACTGGATGGTAGAAAGATAAAACTAGAGCCCTTGGTATAAGTCCCAGGCTGGAGTTAAAGGTCAGGAAACCAGGACCATTGATGTCTGTAGGCAGGAGAAAATGGGATGTCCCAGATCAAGTAAAGAGAGTGCAAATTTGCTCTCTCTTTGCCTTTGGGTTCTCTGCAGGCTCTCAGTAGATCAGATAAGGATCCCTCTGAATTGGTGAGGGCAGTCTTGTTAACAGCAGTACACTGATTCAAATGCTAATCTCTTGCAGAAAAATCCTCACAGACAATTTAAGAATAATGTTTTTTCAGCTTCCTGGGCATCCCTTAGCCCATTCACATGTACACATAATATTAGCCATCACAGTACATTTTTAATACAATCGGCTGAAGGAATACCTGAATGCAAGAATGCCTATGTCCATTCTGAGGAAGTGTATAAATATAGTCATGCTGGATACAACATATTGAGCATATATATGATATCATTAAATAAATGAACATGTGTGTGTATACACACACACACACACACAAATACACACATTTCTGTGTTTTTAAACTCTCTTCATTTCCTTTGTAGATAATTTCACTACTGATAGGAAGAAAGTGGTGGATACGAGAGTTCCCTGCCCTATGGAAAACTAAATTTGAAGCCCATATTTTTCGAATCCCCTAAAATACTTTAAATAGAACACTGACAACTGTAGCCTCAAAGTCTGTAACTCAAGACCAAAAAGTCCCCTTTGTACTCTAAGAAAGGCTGGAATATGCTCCTCTGGCTCTGCTATTAGTCTGGGAACATGCAGCTTCTAGAAGATAATTATTGGCATTTAAGCTTTTCCCACTGGAAACACTGAGGCAAGCTCTTTCTACTGCTCTGCCTGCCTCGTGGGGCCTCTGCTTTATTAGTGAGAGAATGGCAAGGTTGGGCTTATTATTCTGGCCTCCTATTTCCTCTTCCTGATGGCCGCCTCTGTATTCAACTTTATATCTACCTTTGTATGTTCTTTATATCCACCAGCAAGTGAATCCTAAAGTTTGGCTCCTGATCACTGATTAGTCACCATGTGCAGGACTTTGATATTTAATCTCCTACTATGCAGACTGATCAGACACTGTGTGGATTAGCATGAAACAGACAAAATCACATTGGCTGATGGGGATGAGGGTAGGCAGGGTCTTCAAGGGATGGTGGAGGCCAATGAGATACTGTAGGACCATAGAATACCATATAGTGTTCTCTTTCATAAAGCTGAGAATAAGCCAGGGTCCTCACCTTTAAGGATGAGGCAATCTCAGTGTGATTGTTCAGAGACGTTTCCTGTTCCCCTTTCCATTTGCTGTAGTTAAGAGCATTCCACTTGAAAAAAGGAAAAGGCCCCATGTAGAACCTATCCTGAAGCAACCCTTATCAACCAGCATCCAAATGTCCAATGTTCACATGCCTCAGCTTTACCTAAAGGGGCTCATTAATTAGATGTCTAAAAGTGACATCTCTAACAGTGAGGGCTGAGATATCAAGCAACTCACACCAGCTGAACCTCAGTTTCTCCACTTGTTACTTTGGGTCCTACAAGCATCAAAAGGCCTTGAAGATCCTCATGGTGCCCTTTTGTGTAAAAGCTTTTTAACTTCTTGGCTTTTGTGCACTTTCAGGAATCTCCTTGAGCTCCTCTTTCTTGAGTGCCTTTATATTTTGAGATGTATAAATTTCATGTTGAAAAAAAAAGAAATATAATAAATTTTAGTTCAACATTAAGTATGCTTGTTTCTTCTGTCTTTAACGCCTGAAGCAGTCAGGTTGTGTGAATCTTAATCCCAGACTCATCTCCACTTCCTCATTGCAATGACAATGTCTCACATCTCAGAGGTCAGGCCAATCAGAGCAATGAACCTGGAATGTATTGACCTGCAGCTTGGTGGTAATTATCTTTTTCAGTGGATTCCTATTAGTTGGTTAA
This sequence comes from Spermophilus citellus, assembly GCF_964194105.1. NCBI lineage: Eukaryota > Metazoa > Chordata > Mammalia > Rodentia > Sciuridae > Spermophilus > Spermophilus citellus. Next base: position 50,671,398 of record NC_138200.1, on the reverse strand, counting down.
AGGTTTGCATTTGCAGAGGCCTCCATGTTCTGCGTGTAATTCAGCTCACCTCCTATGCCCCAGGTCCAAACCTGTGTGCAGCTACAAGTTCATTACTACCAGCAGCTCCTTCTATGCTCTCCCACCTGCCATCCTGACCAACCAATCACCAGGTGTCTTAACACTTCCTGCCTCTATTGGCCCCCACTTTATCTTTGCTGTGCCTCCTTGGGTTTAGTCTCTCATCTGTTTTAACCTGCCATATTCTCTCAGTCTCTCTGACCTGGCAGCTGGCCACCTCTCTAATCCATTGTACTCTCTAATTCATTGTCCACAGCACAGCCTGCAAGAAATGCAAATGACCACTGCTTCGTACAGAGGAAGCAACAGGGATTTCTTTTGGAAAGAAGCTGAGAGGTCAAGCAGGTGAGATGGAGGTGGAGGATAGTCTGATGGTGGAGATCAAGGTGGTGAACAGAAAGGCAGTTAGGAAGTTGTGAGCCAGAGTTTCACTGAGGACTGAATGAGAGCTCTTTGACCCAGACCCTTACAGTACTGTACCCTGGGATGTTTGGTTAATCTCCATGAGCCTCGGTTTCTCAAAATGTTAAAGGATAGTTGAACCAAATGGAAAGGGTGAGGGACCCATCCTCCTCTGACAGGGAAGAGTAGCCAGGGAAAAGAAGGTGGTATGTGGAATCAGATGGACCTGTGTTTGAGTCCCAGTTCTGCCCTATGAGTTTAGGCAAGTTACTTACCATCTTTGGGTTTCAGGTCCATGTTCTAGAATATGGCTAAGGCCACCTTCTCGTGGGTTTGGAGAACATTCCATGGGATGTGTATAACGAAGGTGGCACATAGTAAGTGGTCTATGACAAATACTTGGGGCATTTCAAACTTCCCTCTTGGCAACTCCATCCCTGCCTTTCCTCTGGGGCTCTGCATCCATCTCACCCACAGCTCCAAGCCCACCCTGCTTGCTCAAGTCTTTGTCTTCTGGCTTTTCCAAGGCACTGTAAACTGTCCTCGCTCTTCTTTCTCCTGAAGAGTGATTTTACATCTTTGGCTTTGTGTGAGTTCTTGACATATGTTAATGTTTGGAAAATCAGCCTGGAACAGAGCAGGGAGCCCTTCCAAACATAAGCCTGGAGGCAACAAATACATTACTTTGTGGGGATGGTTCTGTCTGTTGCAAGTTAAAACTTAACAAAGAAAATAATCCCCTTCTGTTTTGGACACCCCGGAAGCTGTGGGTGTCCTCGCCTCTGGGTCCGAACGCCACTTGTTCTGGCAGGGATGCAACTATCATCAAAGGTGTCTTGTATCATGTGCCTGGCATTGAGCAAGACCCTTAGCACACAGAGTACAGATGAGAAATGGCAGTGTATCAAGGTTAATTAACTTGTCCAAATTCACCTACAAAAAAATAGTCCAAGTCAGATTTGGAAGCAGATCTGTTAGATTCCCAAACCTATGTGTTAACCACTCAACCTCATGACTGGCCTCTGGGTGCATCCTGGACTGCTGATAGTGAGGACAGAGATGGGGTACCAGGTAGGAGTCTGTGGTGACTGGTTAGGGAGAGATGGAGCTTGAGAAGGCTTTTTTGACCCAGGAGCACTGAGGTTTATCAGGCACCCAGATACCCAGGGCTTCTCTTAGTGCCCTAGAAACAGGTCTATGGCAAGAGGAAGATGAACTCTAAGCTTTGTCTGCATGCACTGTGGGTTTCTGTCCTGGTCATTCAGAATGGTCTCTATACCTCATTGTCTCTTGCTCTAGAACAATGTGATAGATTATTTAGAAAAATGACCACAAAAATTTCTCCCAACCCTTCATGATATGACTTTGTGTTCTCCCCCATCCAGCAGGGGAGTCTCTTTCTCCACCTCTTGAATCTAGATTTCGTTTGTCAAACTGAAAAGTACTTGTGCAAAGGGTCTCACCCTCTTGATGCTTTTTGGAATGCTGGCATTCCCAAGTAAGGACGCCTGAACTAGCCTGATGGAGGATGAGAGGCCAAGTGGAGCCAAAGTAAGCAGCACCAGCTGTGGCCCCCTAGTCTCACCATATTGCCAGCCCCAGCAGTGCAGGCAAGACTGTCCAAGAGCACGTGGCACAGCTGGATACCAGCTGACCACAGCAGTCAACCGAGAAGCAATCCCATCTAGCTGAGCCACAGAACGTGAGGAATAACAGATGTTTGCTGGTTTAAGCCATTTAAGATTTGAGTAGCTTGTTTTTAAGCAAAAACCAGAATATCACAATTGATGGGTAGTAAGAATTTGGGGTGATCTTGTTTCTGAGTCCCCAATGCCTTTTGATACCTCTGGCTTGGCACATATATATTTGATATAACTTGAATTTAAGCCTGAAAAGCAAAACAAAACAACAAAAGTCAGGTATCCCAGGTCAGAGTAGAAACTGAAAATTATCTCATCCAGCCTCATTTATTTCCCAAGTGGCCTATAGGGTTTTGAGGACAAGGCAAGATTATGAAAAGTCTTATATTCCTGGAAAAGGGCCTGCATGACATCCTGAAGGTATTTAGGACCCTTGAAAGACTTTGTCTGTTTGTCTTAAAATAAGAATTGAAACTATTCTGTATTTTGATCATGAAGTGATATATATTGGCAAAATTCCACTGAGTTGTACACTAAATAGGGTGAACTAGCCTGCTGAACTAGCTTGCTATATATTCATATATAATGCTTTAATAAAATATTTAAAAACAAATCAACAATTTTTAGTATGGGGAAGAATGAGAATTTGAATGAAATCTGAAGACTCTCGAGTCCCATCATGAAAACCATTATGTTACTATGACTACAATTTTGTCATACATAATTCATTAAGAAAAATTCTTTATAACTCTCATTCTTAATAAATGTTTCAGTTAAAGAAATTATATTGTGATGGAATTATAAAAAGCAGCTTAGAAACAAATGCTTATTCACTATTAAAAATAATCCAGTTATGTTCAACTCATGGAAAGGTGAAATAGATGGACTTTCCCCTGTTCTTCTTGCTCAACACAACTAAAAGTTCTGAATTTTATATATGAAAAATGCATAAGACTGAAAGGTAGAAAGAAAAAGGCAGACTGACTAACAGCATTGAGACCTGAGGAACTACACTGTGGTGTGTTTTCTGGATTTTCCTTTTGCCTAATCTATCCCAGGTTTGGAGCTAAAGAATCCAGCAACTCAGAATCAACAGTCAGTACAAAAAAAATTCAAATACAAACAAAATACAAACAAATGTTATCTCTAGCCAAATAAAGGACCAGGAGAATGGGTATCAGAGACCAAGAAGGGCACCTGGATTTGCACCCTCATCAAGGTGTAAGAGAGTACACTTGAATCCTCACTAGATAACATCAGAGAAGTCTAAGTGGGATCTGGGCCTTTTATCTCTTCTGAGTGTTAATAAGGAGCCTTCCTCCTACTGCAGTGGAGATCACGTGGTGGACCTAGACTTTGATTCCTAATGGGAATAATGAAGCATCCCTCTGCATCTCTGCTGGGGTGGTATCACAGGAAGCCAACAGAGAGTTAGGGCTCTGACACCTGCCCATCTGTAAAAATGTTATACCTTCCTTACTCCTAATGTGTAATGGAGGACAAATAGGGAGCAGTGATGAGTCACTTCTACCCATCCCAACCAGAGAGGTATCAGTGGAAATGCATTGAGGAAGTGGAACTCCCACTCCACCCAGCAGTCATGAAGAGACCCTTCCCCTCAGTTGTCAACAATGGCTGAATGGAAAGAGCAGTGCCAGCAAAATCCAGCAAACGTAGAAAGTTAAAATAAGCTCCATAGTGTCATAATATAACACTCAACATATATCCAGGTTTCAGTAAAAACAATAACCAAAAGGATCTCAAACTGAAAGGTAAAAGGTAATCAATAGATGGCAACAGAGATGACAGAGATGTACAATTACTTGACAAAAGTTTTAAAGCAGCCATCACAAAAATACTTCAGCAATTACAAACAAACAAACCTCTAAGCAAACTAAAAAAAAAAAAGTCTGTGCAAAGAAATAGAAGAAACAAAGGATAACAAAATAGAAATTTTACATTTGAAAAATGAAACAATGGAAGCTCAATGATGGGATTAATAACAGAATGAAGGTAACAGAGGAAAAAATATGATCAGTGAACCTGGATACAGAAAAATGGGAATTACCTGATAGGAGCAATGGAGAGGAAGTAGGCTAAAAATGAAAGACAGAGCTTTAGAACTTTGTGTGACTATAATATGTGATCAAATATTTATGTAGTTGAAGTCCAAAAATAAGTGTACAAAGAGGATGAATCTGAAAAAATTCTCAAAATAATAATGGCTGAAAACTTGCCAAATTTGGCAACAACAACAATAAAACAGAATGTCAAGAAACTGAGTGAACCCCAAGCAGTATCAACTGAAAGATGTCCTCACGAAGGCCCATCATATTCAGACTTCTGAAAATTGAAGACTGTTGAGAGTCACAGCCAAAGGGGCCCCAGCAAACTTCCAGCTGCCAGCAAACTTCCAGCTGCCGGCTGATGATTGGTTCACAGCGGCCCCAGCAACATCTAGCTGATTGGCTCCTCTGCGGTGATGTTCATTGGGCTGTTCCCCTGCCCTTCAGACTGCCAGCTGATGATTGGCTCACAGCGGCCCCAGCAACATCTAGCTGATTGGCTCCTCCACGGAGCTGCTCACTGGGGGACTTCTTTGGCTCCGCCCATGCAACCCAGCCAATCGGCCTCAAGAGCAGGAGGATTGTGGGAGGTGGAGAGGCTGGTGTGGGAGTGAGAGGCTTGTGGAAGCCGGTGGTGGCAGTTGGGCTCTGAGAGTTTTTTCCTGAGGAGCTGTTTTGTTTGGTGTTTGTAGTTCTAAAAATAAAGTTAGTTTCTTTTGACAAGTGGCTCCTGAATTGTGCCCAGCCAGACTGCGGCAGAAGACAAAGGTAAAATCTTTTAAGCACCAAGAAAGGAATGACATCCACCAAATTTGAATGACAGAAACTCCTCATCAGTAACCACAGAGGCCAGAGAAAGTGGCACAGCATTTTTCAAGTGTTGAAGGAAAAGAAATATTATCAGGATTTTATATTCAGCAAAAATATCATTCAAGAATTAAGACACTCTCAGATGAAGGAGAAAAAAAAGAATTTGTCACCAGTGGACATACCTGAAAAGAATGGATTAATGTAGTTCTATAAACAGAAAGAAAATGATGAAGGGATTCTAGAATATCAGGAAAGAAGACAATGAGAAAATGGATAAATATAATTTCCTTCTTCTCTGGAGTTTTCTAAAGTATGTTTGAAGGTTGAAACAAAGGTTACAACACTTTCTACTGTGGTTATAAATGCACATAGAGTAAATACACAAGACAATTATGTTATAAATGGAGGATATAATGACACACAAAAGGAAGTAAGGTTTCTATACTTCATTCAGGCTGGTAAAATGACTAGAGTGACCATTAAAAAAAATTATTCAGAGACAGATGTAAAAACACCATAGATAAACCAAAATTGAATTTTAAGAAACATTTATGTAATTCACAGGAATGTGGGAAGAATAAAACCAATAAATATTAATAGAACAAATAGGAAAAAAAAGTCAGATTCAAGCCCTAAATATCAACAATTGTATTAAATATAAGTGGTCTAAATCTCCTAATTAAAATATGGAAATTGGCAGAGTGGATTTAAAAATCATGTTCCAACTATATGTTGTTTATTAGAAACTCATTCCAAATATAATGATATAGGTAGGCTGAAATACAATTATAGAAAAAGATGTATCATGAAAACACTTATCAAAGGGAAGCAGGTTTGATCTACTAATATTAGCTAGGTAGACTTCAGAGCAAAGATATTTGCCAGAGACATAAATAAATATCAGAAGCTCCATTGAAAGGTTCTAAATAGAAAAATGATGTAGGATCTGGGTTTTAAAAAGACTTCTCTGCTTCACATTGTTCCAAGGGACCTTTCAAATTTCATTCAATACCTTTGTCTAACAGAACACAAGTTGCTTAACTGTCATTTCTGGATTTATCTTTTGAGGCATATTTGACCTTTGACTCCTGAATCTCTATTATAATGCATGATATGCTGTATTATGCTTATTTCTTTGTTTCAAACTCCTTTTCCCTTTGCTTCCACATATCTTCCCCCACACTACAGATGGGCACGCACAGGAAATGTCTCTGATTCATTTTCTTGTCCTGCAGTTCATAGGATGTGGAATGAAATGAAGTAGCAGATAGTGTTGGCCTATTAAGGAGGGAAAAGAAAACTATGTAAAGAGAGAAGTAGATGGGGATGGCAATGTCCTGGTGACTTCCATAGCTGACTATGTCCCTACCTAGTTTGTTAGTTCATTGTCCTGGTCATCAGCGGATCTCAACTCAATACAATTGGCAAATTTCCCCAGCCTTTCTAAACAGGAGAAACCCTTGGCCTCACTTCTTTATCCAGGACAGTTATTTCCTCCTTAAACACATTCTCTTCCTCTTTTCTGGGTAACCATCATGCCTACATGAGGGTTTTTAAGACTCCAGGCCACCAGATCAGTCCCCTTAGATTTTTTTTTTAATCACTTAATTGAAACAGTCTCTGAGGCTGGGCCCAGGCATTCCATACCTGGAGTCAGGAAGCCTTGTCCTTTCCATCATAACTTGCTGAGTGACTTTAAATGAGGATCACATCTTTTCTGTACCAGTTTACACATTTGTAGAATAAATCATTTAAAGTAAGTTATAGAAAATGTCTCTACCAAGGAAATTCTATGAAGCCCTGAATTGAAACAGAAAGTTTAGAGCTGGAAGATTCCTTCCCCGAGAACCTGGACCACATAGATTTGGTGACTGTCCTTCTAAATGGTCCTCTTTGCAACCCTGGCCTTCCCATCGCTGCTTCTCGTGCCTTCTCTTCTTTGAGGGACCTCCAGAAACACCAAGGGTCCTTCCCATGGATTTCATTCTCTGCCACGATGGCCCTTCCTCAAGTTGGGGGATGTTGTGTGCACTGAGTGGTGTTTGGATCTGACATTTCAAGAGGCTGGGAAGCCATATGGAGTGGCTGAGGAGGTCTGCCTCTTGCTGATGGTAGGAGGGAGATGAAGGTCAGGATATCCAAGTTCCAAGAAGGGCAGGGACTGAACATGATAGAAATGGGTGGCTGAAACACACATCTGTGGGGGCAGTTGCCCTATAACCCAGGACATCACAGCCTGGTGGAACACTGAGCCATATTTATAAATTCCGTATCCATATTAAACCAACATTTCTTGAACAGTTTCTATTTTCGCGATTCTAGACCCTGAGTCAGCCAGGTAGCTCTTACAAAATACCCATGCTTGGGACTCACCCCAGAAGGATGGAATCAGACTCTTATTGACAGGACCAAGTATTAGCATGGTTTAAAAGCTCCCCAGTGATTTTGTGGTTTCATAGTCTTCTGCAGGCTCTGTTAGGCCTCTTCCCACACATTGTCTGGTTAATGATCCCAGAGATTCTATTAGGTTATTATTTTTCTCCCCACATTATGGATAAGGAGACTAAGGGTCCAAGAGGTTAAGGAAATTACCAGTCTATAAGGAGAGTATTTAAAACTAGGTAGGATTCCAATTCCTCTGCTCTAAACCACTGTTCTCAAATGGAGTAAGGACGTGGTGTCATGCAGGAGAGCACAGGGGAGGTAGATGCTTGCAAAAGGGTTTAGACATTTCCTCCTAGGACGTGCTAAGGAAGTACTGAAGGGTTTCAGACACAAAAATGACCAGGTGACCTCTGCACTGAAGGAAGAACAGTCCCTTTGCATCCTTCTCAATCTGCTACCAACACAAAGCCAGGCTTTTTAAAGAATCAAATTAACCAGTTCCTATATTTAAAAAAAAATGAGTTTCCAAAGGAATTAAAAAATTGATATGTGTTCAGAGGTGTCTAGGGTGTCCTGACTCTGACTCTGCTCTTATCTGTCACCCTCCCCATGAGACATGAACCTAGTGACATCCAAAGTAGTATCTTGCTTCTCAGATCATCTCTTATGCTCAGCATAAGATCCGGCACTGAAGGGGAGACCCACAGGGGCTTGTGAATTGAAATTCAGGGGGTCCTTCTGTGGTTTCTTCCCAGCTGCAATTAGCAGATGGTAAAACTCCTCCCCAGGTGGTTCTTGACCTGACAGGTGCATATGTGGAAGGCCTCTCCTCTGCAGAGTGTTCGAGCACATGATTTATTATTAACAAGAAGTAGTGAGTCCGGACCAAATCCAGGAAACAGTCAGAGACATGAGTAAAGAGGTAACAGCTCCTAGGAGGAAAGTTTAAAGTAAATAAGTCTCCTGGTCCAGGGAAGGAAAAGCAGGCTGTAATGTATGAGGTGTCAAGCCCTCCCTCCGGCCAAACCACCCTCTCTTTTTCCTACCTGTGGTCCTGCAGTAAACATTGGTTGAGGTCCTATCATGTGCTAGGCACCATATTAAGGCATGGGAAGGGTAAAAAGGTTTATAATGCATATTCTAAATCTTCAAGATATTTATAGTTTGGTAGAAGACAGCAAATGAATAACTAACAAAACATCAAGACTAAGTGGTAGGAGAGGTCAGGGGAGAAAACAGAGATCACTGCTATCTTGGATGTTTGAAGAATGCTATATGAAGGAAGAAGTGAACTTGAACTTGAGTTGAAGGATGGTTCAAATCAGAATAGCAGGAATCATTAAGAATGCAGACTTTATCCAGGCAGATCTAATTGGAACCCTGATGCACAGATTACTGTGTGTCCTTAATGAAAGCACTTCACCTCTCTGAACCTTGACTTCCTCCTTGGCAAAAGTGGTTAAAATATTCTGTTAAAGTTGGGTCAGTGTCGCCAGTGACCTATGACATACAGAACCCAAAGGTCAGTTATTCATTCAAATCTTACTTGATTGAGCAGCTGCCTTGACACAAATGACCCTCTTCCTTTCCTTCCATGACTTCCAGGGTACCATACTCTGTTGGTTTTCCTTCCACCTCCCACGTTGTGCCTTCTCCGTCTCTAGCTGTCTCCTCCTCATTCTTCTGACTTAGTTGCTGGACCTCTCCAGAGCTCAGGTCTAGGACCTCTTTTCTGGTGATCTCATTCAATCTTGACATTTACCCAGTTCTTAACATTTCCCTCTTCTAGACTCTTCCCTGGGCTTTATGCTCAGACATTCAGCAGCCTACTGGATACCTTCAGTTGGATGTCTCTTTGGCATCTGAATCCAACATTTCCACGACAGTTAGTAATCTGTCCACTCTACCTACTCAAACTTGTGCAGAGGTTTCTGTCACCTCAGTTATGACAGTCCCATCTTGTGTGTGTGTGTGTGTGTGTGTGTGTCTGGAGATAAAGGCTTTGCAGTCATCCTTGACTCCTTTTTCATTTCATACCCCAGATGAGGTCCACAGCCAATTTCATGGGCTCTACATTCAAAACACATCTTGAATGTGACAATTTCTCACGTCCTCCACTCTTCACACCCTGGTCTAGCTGCCATGATTACTCATCCAGATTGTGAAATAGCTTCCCCAATGCCATCCTGCTTCCACCACTGACCCGATGGCCAGAACTATCCATTCATAATGTCTCAGGCCATGTCTTCAGTCTCCTCCAGATCCTGCAGTGACTTCTCAATGCACTCAGAGGGAAAGTGTTCCCATGCCTGTAAGGGCCCCACAATCTGCCCCCACCCCTTCCCCTCCTCACCATCCAGACTGCATCCCTCACAGTCCCATGCCTTGCTGTTCCAGCCATACTGGCTGCTTCTAAGGTGACCTGCAAATCGATTGAACAGGACCCCACTTCAAAGTCTTTGCATTTTCAACAGCCAAGGGCCTCTTCTCTAGAAATATGGAAGATTTAGACTCTAGTCTGCTTGGGCTTCCATAATGAGATACCATCAATGGGTGGTTTAGACAAAAAGAAATTCATTTCTCAAAGTTATGAAGGCTGGAAAGTACAAAGTCAAGGACAGGCAGGGACTGGTTTCTGGTGAGGGCTTCCTTTCTGGCTTGTAGACAGTCACCTGCTATGGACTTTCCTCCATGCATGCTCAGAGAGAGGGAGAGAGAGAGGGAGGGAGGAAGGAAGGGAGGGAGGCAGAGAGGGAGGGAGAGAGGGAGAGAGGGAGGGAGAGAGGGAGAGAGGGAGGGAGAGAGAGAGAGGGAGGGAGGGAGGGAAAGAGAGAGAGGAGAGAGAGAGAGAGAGAGAGAGAGAGAGAGAGAGAGAGCACTTTCTTCCTCTTTTTTTTTTTTAATATGGCTATCAAACCTATCAGATTGAGGTCCTGCTATTATGACCTTATTTAATCTCAATTACCCCCTAAATATTAATCTATTTCCAAGTAAAGTTACATGTGGGGTTAGAATTTTAACAAATAAATTTCCATAGCATGAAACAAATGAATGTCCATAACATAAAACATGTACACACCCAAACACTCTCACACACACACACACACACACACACACACACACTTATTGCTGTTTAGTAACTTCTGTACTCAGCTTCCCCTCTGAGAAGAGAGTTTATCTGTTTTACTCCCTGATGTATCACCAATGCTTAGACTAATGCCCTGACACTTTAGGTGCTCTGGTGGTGGATTTGGGCTTTAGTATGCCGGTGCCACACGCTGTAGCATGAAAATTCTTACACACTTGCCTACTAGTGTACTTACATACAGACTGACAGAAAGTGTTACTTACTGAGTGCCTGGCACATGGAAGGTTACAATAAATGTTCTAATTATTAGAATGGATTGGAAAGAAGGCCATTCAGTGGGGAGGATCTCTGTAAAGAACAGACCCATTCACAGAGTGGGCTATAGGGCTTACTTACAGGGAACAGCGAAGTGTCCCCTACTGGGGCTTCCAGCTTAATATCTCTGAGCAGGAGAGAGGATATTAATCAAATTTGGTATGGAAGAATACTTGGAGAAAGGTGAGCCTTGGGCAGAGAACCTAAAGGAGAATTCTCAAAAGACTCATTTTGCATTTTCAGCACGACTCTGTCTGCTACCTTCGGACTCAGTCTTTTATAAAGTATTATATTTCAATAATGTATTTTCACTTAAAAACAATATTCTTTGATTCTTTTTCATATGGCCCACATAATTGCTAAACAACTTATTGAAGATATAAATTAGATGATTTCTTAACTTCTCTCCCTTTTGCTCTCTCTCATATTATCAGTATCATTGCTGCAATGCTACAGAACGATCCTCTCGTATAAACTGCTGAATATTCTCTGAAGCCCAATTATTTCTTTTTCATCTCATTCTCTTGAAGTGAAGGTCTCTTTGCCCATTACTAGGAAGAGTGTTGAGTTCTGGCAGAGTTTAGATGGTTCTTTGCTCAAATACTCAGGTCTATAAACTCTGGGAAACAGCATATATAGAAGGTTGGTTTGACTTTGCCTAGGGACCTGGCTTCTGTGCCTGGGGACCTGGCTTCTGGACAGTAACCTGTCCCAGTGAAAGCCTGGAAGCCACAGTGGCTACTTTCCCAGGTGTCAGAGGTAACCTGGGCGCTATTCTCCTTTTCCTCCCACTGTGGATGGTCAGGTTCCTTTCTTGTTTTTATTTTTGTTTTTTCCTCAGAGTTCTCTAGAGGAACAGAACTAGTGGGATATATATACATGTGATTATGAAAGATTGGCTTACACCATTAGAAGCTGGATAGTCTCACAATGGCTGTCACAGGCTAGAGAGCTGGAGGAAAAAAGAGCTGCTCAGTCCAGAGCAAGAGGGAACAATGATGCAGCTCCTATGCAAGATTGTCCCTCTAGAAACTTTTTGGGGGTCAGTTGGTGAGAATTCATTTGGGAAGAGTGGAGGAACCGGAGTCTGAAGGAGCTGGGGTGATGGTGGTAACAGTAGACACACCAACTCCAGAGGACTCTATTTGTATGGCTAGACCTTCCTCCTCTTCCATCTTTTTTCCAATCCAGGGCCTGGCCTATTGGAAAGTGCCTCCATACTCAGGGCAGATACCTTCCCTGGTTTGCTGTCTCACATGCCAATGTCTCTGGAAACACCCTAAACCAGTCAAGTTGATAATCCAGATTAGCCATGTTACCTTAATTTGTAGCCCCTTGTGCATCAGGGAAATCTGAGGGCAGACCTTCAGGGGACTGCCATTACTGTTACCCCATGTGTTCACCTCTACCCCTGTTCTCTCTGATCTTCAGATTCTATACCTATAAATCACGTCACCACTTCTTTTCTGAAGTAGATACTGAAGCTCAGACAGTTTTTTTTTTTTTTCCCAAACTGTGTTCTGAGGACCACTTAAAGTACAATCACCTAGAGAGCTTGGAAAACATGCAGATTCCTGGCCTCCACTTTTGAACCCTGTCTGCAGAATTTCTTTGCACTTAACTTTTGTCTTGCCCATTATTTATTCTATGGAAATATAAATGCATATGCATATATTCTACTTATGTACTCATTGAGCATTTCAAAAAAGAAACTTGAAGGGTGGGAAATTAAGTCTATTAGAACATTGAAACACTTGCCTTCCTATTTCATCACTTCATAGATGAAATAGCGTTTTTATATTCTTTGTAAGTTTTTAATAGGACAATAAAACCATATTGCAGAAAGCTGAGAAAATAGGGAGAAAAGTATAATTTCCCCAATTTGATGAAACAACTATTTTCATGCTTATATGGTCCCTTTGGGTCTCTGTGCAGAAGTATTGGTAAATGTGTATGATGCTAACATTAGTGTTCACACCATCCAGTGTGATGTACAGTCAGAAAGCAGAGGAAGAACATAGACAGCACTCTGTGCTGCCTCTTAGGGAGGAAGACGCAGCCCACCAGAATCATATGAAGTGACTTTCTTACAAGAGACCCATCCCAGGACACCCAAAGACTCCCCTAGCATGAGGTGCAATATAGCCTGAGACCAAATCCCCAGCTGTACAAAGTCACTAGCATCCCCTGGGCTGGTACGTGTGGTGTTTTTCAATTTAGTTTGTGTTTACTGTCACCTCCTATGTGCAGGAGATGAACAGGACTCTGTTGCTGCCCTGAGGCTCCCAGACTGGTAGGGAGGACAGACACCTAAACTGCAATTACCACACAGTGAAATATGGGCCACTCGGGAGGATGGGACCCAGACGGACTGGTTCACCTGTTAGATGTAGGCACAGGAGCATTGGGGGACCTTGTGCTTCTGTTCTTACCTCAGACTTGTTCCTAGGGCAGTTAAAGGACTTTGAAAAAATCAAAATACTCAAAATTTTCCGTGTGCAAGACACTGAGTTAGGGTTTGATGTGACTGCAGGGAATCACATACTCCTCCTTTTTAAATTTTAGTATATTTTATTGGAATTCTGAAATATCTAAAACACACAGAAATGAACAGAAAAAAATAATGAAAGAAACACACATGTGTTCATTAGGCAGACTTAAACAAATAAATTATGTTTTCACATTTGACTTTTATTTTCTTAAAAGGAAATAAAATACAGTGCTGTTGAAGTCACTTTTGTAACCCTTCTGGATCCCATTTCCCCCAGAGGTAAACACTGTTTTGAAGTTATTATGTGTCCTTGCTGTATGTCTCTGTGTGTGTGAGTGTGTGTGTGTGTGTGTGTGTGTGTGTTGCTTTTATTACCTGTGCTCCCTGTATCTGTACATATATGTAATGTGTGTATTTAAAGTGGAGGTGTACATGTATGAACTCCATCATGTATGTATCCTTTTGCAACTTGCTTCTTTCCATTTTTCAATATTAAGTTCTTGACCTTTATCCTTAAGGATCAAAGGGAATCTAGTTCACTTCATTAAGACTATTGCTGAATATATTCCATTGTTTAAAAATACATGGCTCATGGGTCCTTTTTCCTTTGGATGGACATTTGGGTTGATACAGAAAACATGCTTCCCCAAATCTCCTTATACATGTGTGTAAGACTTTCTCTAGATCATGTTTCTAAGGGTGGGTCACCTGGGTCTTCAGAAATGTGCATTTTTCAGTCTTACTATATTATTTCCAAATTGCTCTCCAAAACGTTTGAGCACATTTTCACCTCTAACATGTGACAGATCCCATTTTCCAAAATTGGTATTATACATTGCAAGTTTTGACAACTTTATGGACAGAAAACAGTATCTCATGGAGGTTTTATTTATAGTTCTGTAATTAAAAGAGAAGATGACTATGTTTTCATATGTTCATGTGTAGAACTTCTTCATGTATTCTGGGTACTAACCCTTTTTTGCCTATATGCATTGAGCATAGTTCCTCCCAATCTTTGATTATCTTTTTGATGTTGTTTTCAGAAACTTTTCCATTATGGATATTTGTAAGTCTTTCCTTTGGTATAGTTGTGCACTGAAAATTTTGTTTAAGGAATTCTCCTTGTCTTGGGGCCATAAATATATCCTCCAGTGTCTTCTTCCAAATAGTTAAGATTTTATTTCTACATTTAAATCTGTAACTCAGGTGGATTGGAAAAAACATTTTTCACTATGAAAATTTCATGGAATTAAAATCGACACCTTAAATAGTATAAAGTAGATATATTGTAGCTGCAACAATGTCAAGAAACAAGACCTCAGGTCCAGAGAAACCCTATTTGCCTCCTATCAAGTATAAAACTCCTTCACTTGGCCAAATGAATCATTATCCTAACAAACATATTGCTGCTTTTCATTATAGTTTTACTGTCTAAATATTTAAAAATCCTTAAAGTAAGTAAATAAATACAGCATCTACTAAGTATTTAAGCATTATTAAACTCTAGTTTTACTTATATTTATCAATCTATACATAAATGGTATACTATACTATGCCATCTGCATTAGTCCAATTTTTGTTGCTGTAACAAAATACATGAGCTGGGTATTTTATAAAGAAAAGATGGTTTTTAGTTCACAATTTCAGAAATGGAAAGCCAGTGTGTTTGGCCTCAGATGAGGACACCATCACGTCTTGGCAGAGCATCATGGCAGAAGCACATGTGAGAGAGAAACCCCTTCGTGAGATGGGACATTAGAGAGTGGGGAGGGTCAAGTTTTTTTTTTTTTTTAATGTGTGTGTGGGTGTGGTTGTTCATTTATTTTCCCATGCTCAAAAGTGAAAAATCAAACAGTTTTTGAGATAAATTTTTGGGGTATAGACCTCTAATTATAGAGTTAAACACATTGAGAACATAACAAAGGTAAGCTAATGACCCAACAGGTGCCCTTTTACCCGAAAACAGTGTCTGTAAGTCCCATTAATTTGGAAAATCCTTCATTTACACATTGTGTCCACTATTTCTTGGATGGTTACTCAAATATCTACCATTTTTTTGGAAGAAAAAACAAGTAGAAATATAAAACCCTAAACACTTCCTTTTCCCCATTATTTATTTATTTATTTTAATTAGGTATGAATGACAGCAGAATGCATTTTGATTCATTGTACACAATTGCAGCACAGCTTTACATTTCTATGGTTGTACATGATGTAGTGTCGCACCATATGTGCAGTCATACATGTACCTAGGGTAATGATGTCCATCTCATTCCACCATCTTTCCTGCCCCCATACCCCCTCCCCACTCCTCTCTCCTCTTTGTCCCTTCAGAGTTCCTCCATTTTCCCCATGTCTCCCCCATAAATATCATGCTAAGTGAAGTAAGCCAATCCCCAAAAACCAAAGGCTAAATGTTCTCTCTGATAAGTTTTGTTCTGTTATTACAACATTCTTTCAAGAACTAACTGAGGTCCCACAAAAACCACATGAAATTGTTCCAAGGGCAGTGCCCCTGGTGGACCCAATCACCCTGCTCTAGACTCTATCTCCTAAAGGTCCCACCACCTCCTTTGTGCCACCATGCTGGGAACCAACTTCTAACCATGAAACTTTGGGGGCCACCACGTTCAACCATAGCTGTTTTTTTTTTCTTTTCATTTTAAAAAAAAAAAACTTTTATTCTAATTTGTTATATATGTCAGCAAAATGCATTACAATTCATATTACACATATAGAGCACAGTTTTTCATATCTCTGGTTGTACACAAAGTATATTCACACCATTCACTTCATACATGTACTTAGGGTGATGATATCCATCTCATTCCACCATCTTTTCTACCCCATGTCCATTTATTTTCATTTGTTCATTTATTTTCCCATGCTCAAAAGTGTCTGTTAGATGTAGGCACAGGAGCATTTGGGGACCTTATGCTTCTATTCATACCTCAGACTTGTTCCCAATCAGTTAAAGGGCTTTAAAAAAATCAAAATACTGAAACTTCTCTTCCTACCCCTTTGCCCTACCTTTGATTTCTACTTGTTTTTTCTTCATCTAATTCCTTCCATTCGCCCCTCCCAACCCCACTATGAATCAGCCTTCTTTTATCAGAGAAAAGATTCTGCATTTGGTTTTTGGGGATTGGCTAACTTCACTTAGCATTATATTCTCCAACTTCATCCACTTACCTGAAAATGCCATGATTTAAAGAACTCAAAAAGCTAAACATCAAAACAAAACAAAACAAACAATAAAACTAAATAACTCACTCAATAAATGAACAGACACTTCTCAGAAGGTGATTTACAATCAATCAACAAATATATGAAAATATGCTCAACATCTCTAGAAATTAGAGAAACGCAAATCAAAACTACTCTAAGATTTCATCTCAGTCCAGTCAGAATGGCAGATATTAAGAATACAAATAACAATAAGTGTTGGCAAGGATGTAGGGGAAAAGGACACACATACATTGCCGGTGGGACTGTAAAATGGTGCGGCCAGTATGGAAAGCAGTATGGAGATGGAGATTCCTTGGAAAACTGGGAATGGAACCACCTTTTGACCCAGCTATCCCACTCCTTGGTCTATACCCACAGGACTTAAAAACAGTATACTACAGGAACACAGCCACATCAATGTTTATAGCAGCACAATTCACAATAGCTAAACTGTGGAGCCAACCTTGATGCCCTTCAGAAAGTGAATGGATAAAGAAAATGTGGTAATATACATAGCACAGTTTTTCATCTCTGTTTCCTTTTCTCTGGTACTCAGTGTATGAGAGTATCCAGGTGGGGTGCATAGTTTGTCCCTGTCCAGGACGGCATGTTATGCCATTGGATGGGTGTTCCACAGTGCATTTATCCTTTCTGCTGTTGTTGGACATTTTTGGATTATCCCAGTTGGAGGATGTAGTGTAAGACTGAGGTCCCTTTCATTTTTTTCCATGTGGATATCCAGGCCTCCCCTGGCCATTCACTGAAAAGACTCTGCTTTCTCCAGTACTGTGTGGTAGGTGGCATCTTTGCCATAAGTTGAGAGTCTGTATACCTGCGGGAATCTTTCTGATTTTCTTTTTGTTTTGTTTTGTTTTGTTACATTAGCCAATTTGTCTGTTTTTATATCACTATTACATCACCTTAATTAATCAAGCTTTTAATCAATTGACTGAGTCCTGGAAAGGCATTCTCCCTTTTCTTCCTCATCAAATGTACCTTCCATTTGCCTGGATCATTATATTTCTAGTTTTTAATTAGCTTCTCCTCCCACCCCTTTGCCCTACCTAGAATTCATCTAATTCCTCCCATGATGCCCCTCCAAACCCCACTATGAATCAGCCTCCTTATATCAGAGAAAAGATTCTGCATTTGGTTTTGGGGGATTGGCTAACTTCACTTAGCATTTTATTCTCCAACTTCATCCATTTACCTGCACATTTACCTGTGTACACTTACATGTACACACATATGCATGCACACACTTTGAGTTTTTAATTGGAAACCAACTAGATTTAGGTTCATGTGTGTTGGGATGTTGGGATGTCGGGATCTAATTTTGTTCTTTTGTCCCAACTTCATTTTCTGGTTATTAATGTGTATGTTAATACAAATGCACTATTTTCATTCTTATTAGCAGAGTTGATCCTCAATATTCACGGATTATGAACATGCCTACTCACTAAAATTTATTTGTAATGCAATAAAACAATACAGATGGTACTTTCATGGATACTTTCAGACATGCACAGAGCATGGGAAAGATGATTCAATTGGTTGACAGATAGTCCCAGCTGAGGTTAACTGGAGTGATATTTTGCTTTGATATGATATTTTGTAACACATGTAAAGGAGTGTCTTTTTTAATTGTGTCTTTTTAATTGCACATTTTTGCACTTTTTGTTGGTTATTTAAAATGACCTCTGAGCACAGTGCTGAAGTGCTGTGTAGTGCTCTTAAGCTCAGGAGGGGGATGCTGGTCTTGGAGAAAATATGTTAGGTGTCTTGTTCAGGCATGAGCTACAGTGCTGTTGGCTGTGAGTCTGGTATTAGTGAACCAATAATATATATTAAGCAAAGTGTCTTTAAATAGACACACACATAATACAATATTATGTATTGAGTGGCTGATGAAAATGTTGTCACCAAAGACTCACATTTTCCCCTAAGAGCAATGGTTCTTGTATTCATTGATCCAGTTCACAATGACTTTATAAAATGTGACTACGTGTGAATACAAAGACTTGACTGTATCTGATTATGATGCCCTTTTATATCCCTTTACTTTCAAACTTTCTGTGTGCAACTTTTGTGAGCATCATACACTGGATTATTTTTTTCCAATCCAACCTGAGAATGTCTCTCTAAAAAGAGAATGAATCTGTTCATGAAGACTGATATATAAATCAACTTATTTCTCTTTTACTTTGTATTTTACATTTGCCTTGTTGTTTTGCTTCATCTTTCTTTGTGCCTGCTTTGCATTAAGTTGCTCAAATTCTGTTTACTCATGTACTTATTTTTACCCTCTAGGTTTACACATTACACATTGTTTTACTCCTTCCGTGGATACATTAACCTGAAAATTTTTACACAGTTGTTTACAAAGACTAAGTTTAACTGTGTTTCCTTCCTTTCTCCCTCACTTACAAGAATACCAGAGTATTTTTCCTTTAAAAGGTTTAAATTATATTATACCTGTAAAGCAATATCTTAGTCCCTAAGATTCAATCGTCTTTCTGAACTAGGTCTTAGTTGGCAGTTCTGAAGAATGGAGGTAAAGCCTAGGGATAAAATTAGGGTTTTGTCTCCCTGGACTGCCTTCCACTTGAATATATGGAGTTTTTATTAATTGCAAAGCCTTTTGCAGTATTCCATCAGGGAGATAAGGAGGAGGTTAGTCTCTCTTGTCACTTGCTCTGAATTCAACATGGCGCCAAGGGATCACTGATGGTGCTGGTTTGTCCCTCAGCTGATGGCCTTGTTGAGTAGGGACTGTAAACCATTTTAAACAATTTAAAAAATGTGAAGCAGAGCCAGGTGTGATGGTGCATACCTGTAATCCCAGTATCTTGGGAGGCTGAGGCAGAAGGATCATGAGTTCAAAGCCAGCCTCAGAAAAAGTGAGGTGCTAAGCAACTCAGTGAGACCCTGTCCATAAATAAAATATAAAATAGGGCTAGGGATGTGGCTGAGTGGATGTGGCTGAGTTCAATCTCTAGTACCAAAAGAAAAAAAAATGTGAAGCAGAAAACCAAAAAAATGGTAGTTCTACCTGAGAGTTATGTTGACCCTCACCTTCAAACTAATGTCATTGTTTAGAAATGATTGGTCATTATTACCTAATATAGGGCTTTTCTTCCTCTCCCCGCCCCCTCTCTTTCTCTCTCTTTCTGCCTCTGAGGAATATGGGTTAAATTGATCTTGGAGACCCTGCTTGGTCTTGCCTGAGCTTTAGGTCAAAGGTCAGCTCCTTTGACCTAGGTTAGATCCTTGCTTTTGAATGTGCTGATTTGTACTTGGCATCTTCTGACTCTCTGAAATTCATGCATGGAAGAGCCCTTTAAATTAGATCCATTGTCTGCATTGTGTAGATTAGGAGTCAGAAATCCAGTAGGGTCTTCAAGGCCAGGAAATAGGAAGACGTTGGCCTATATTTTAATCCAGGTGGTGAATTCCCACTCCGGGCCTCTTTCCCTCTAGACCAGTGGCTTTCTCTCCAGGGAATCTCAGAATCACCTGGGGAGCTGGTAAAATTTCACCTTGGTGGACCTGGCCCTCTCCATGTATTCAGTAACTCCAAGGGATGCCCAGGAATCTCTATGCTTTTCAAGCACCCTGGTGTGGAAATGTCTGTGTAAGGAGGATAACCCAGAAAAGTCCTCATGAAAGGCTGAGCCCAGAGAGTCAAAATCACCCCAGACAGAAAGCAGCCAGCTTTACATAGCTATTCCTGGACCTCACACCAATTCCCCTCTTCCTGCTCTGGTTTTCCAACCTGTGGATTTCATCTCTGCCGTAATTCTCTCAGGATCTCATCTCCATGCCTCAGTTTTGACTCTGGATCTGAAGTTTTTTCCTGGCTCGGAGCCACCCTGTACCACACCTTTCCTGGAAAAGAAAATACTAAACTTGAACATGAAGAATAAACAGGTCCAAGAGGAGAGAAGAATATTTGGACCCAGGGACAAAGAGGATCAGTCACTGTGAGGTTGATGACTGTGTCCCCTATGCTGAGAAGCTAGAGCTGAGACCATTTTCAGGAAGGGCAATGAAACAAAGGTGGGAAGAGAGACTTCGTTTTCCCCTCCCTCCAGAACTAGCAGACACTAGAAGACAGAACACACTTCCTTTCTTTACAACAGAGACAGAATTTTCTCCCCAGAATTCCCTAGAGAAAAATCAAGGTAGCCAAGGAAAGAGGCATACATAGATCACTCAGAAACAGATGGGTGAGCAAGGAGCAGCTCTTTGGCTCTAAGATCACCTCCATATGACAGAAGATTGGCAGGGGCTTCAAAGCCACCCTGTCCTCTGGCTCCTCTAGTCACCTTAGTTCTTTCTCACTCTTTATTTGTCACCTCTTCATGGACAATAGTTTGGAGATCCATGATAGATTCAGAATGACGCCACTCAGGAGGCTGCTGGGTCATTGGAAGTCCTATATTCTTGTTGTACTTGAGGATTTGAGACTCTGGCTGTGCCCAGGGTGTTGCTTCTCAACAATAATACTGGGGCTGAAGCCACAGAATCCTGGCTCGCTGCTCCACCTGCCACCTGGTTCCCACTCAGTAGGGTCCAAGATTTAATGGAACCCGAGACTGTGAGTACTTGGGAAAGGGGCAATGGAAAAATGTAATTGACATGGGCAGGGGTTCTGGGAGGAAGCAAGTCAGTCTGGAATTCTGGAGAAGCTGTAGGAAAAGCTTCATGCCAGGTGCTGATCCAAGAACCCTGACGTGGAATTTCCAAGGCAGACAGGAATTTCACCATGTCTCCTTTGCTTTAGAACACAATATTTTTTAAGAGATTTAAAACCTATTAGGGAATGGCTTAAGAAGTTAATAACCTGTTACCATTCTGGAGAATTACATTTGATGTTGTTTATAGCTATTTGGCTTATGAAAATAAATACATTAAGATTGGGAGCCAATTCTTATTCATGCCACTTATTGAAGGCAGATCATCCAATAATAAACAGATACCATTAATCTTAAATCCACACGGGGAGAGTTCCATTTTTTAAAATTAATTGTACTTGTAGGATTGTATATTTTTTTTAAGTAGGACCTTAAAAAAAGTGCAATAATACAATAAACTTTTCCTCTCTGGTATAAAATTTGATTTGTGTGGGAAAAGCAAATTAACTGTGAAATGTAACCAGGAAAAATAATGTTGATTACAAGGAGCCCGTAATTAGGGCAGCTTCGATAGGCATTGGCTTTCTCTGTGATGCTACCAAGTTGGATCACTAGTGAATAGGTATTCGATTGGGTTTTAATTATCATTTTCGTGTTAGTAATAACTTCCACAAATGACGTCAAAGCCACAGGACTGGATACTAGTTTTGGAACTCTCTTTGTCTCTCTTTTAAACATTTGAACAACTATTTCCCAAATACTAGGACTGTCCATGCAGGGGGCGAGTGTCACATGAAGATAGCTGTCTCTCAATGCAGTAATTCCTGATTCTTCCTGTGACCATGTCATTTACTTCCTCTCATTAACCGCAGCTTATTCGCTCACTACTGATGAGGGATGCTTCCTTAAATGTAAGTGTGCTAGGAACTCAGAAGTTTGTGACTCTTTGTCCTTGTACTGCAATTTATCAGGGGAGACATAGATGATAACTATTCTTTTAAATAATTAAATTGTTCCAAAATACATAACAATCTTGTGTACAAAGATTGGGGATGATATAAGGTAATAAGAGCATGCAGAAGAGGGACAGTGCTGTTTCAGGGATGAAGCATGGAAAGGGAATTTTGTGTTGGGTTTTGATGCATAAACAGGAGTTCACCAGGGGGAAAAGGGGAGAAATGGCTTGAGTCAAGAAAGAGCCTGAGGTATTCAGAAGACAGGATGAGTCCCAGGAGGCTGGAGGAATGGTTAAGGTTGGGATGATGCTGGTGGTACAAAATGCTTGTCAGCTCATTTGTACATCTTGATTGGCTTTTCCCCTCCCAATCACATCACTCACTTCAACCAGAGCAGAAGCCCCAGCACGGGTATCCCCTCTTTGACCCCTCCCTCTTCTCTTCTGCCTTCTGCATTGCCAGCCAAAAGGATCTTTTCGAAACTCCAATCCTATGTCACTCTCCTTGGCTCTTGGGTTAAAGTGACAGATCTGTGTGACACTCAAAGGGGCTGCCTGAGCTGGCCTCTGCTGGCCACGGAGGCGTCCGTCCATCAATTGTCTGAGGTCTCAGTAGTTCTCCCTGCATCATCTTCCTCTTTGCTCTGAAAACTGCCAGCCCAGTTCTCTCCTCTGAACTTTTGCACCTACTCTTCCACTGCGTGGCACCATTTTCTAAAATAAGCACCTTTCCTTTCCCCAGTCCACCCCCGCCCACTTCTTCTCTGTGCCCTTAGTTTTCTTATTTCATGATGCAGACACTGTCAGTAATTATTTCTGTCACTTGATATGCATGTGGCAGTTTTGGGTCCTCCTCTCTAGAATGCAAATGCCAGGAAAGGAGGAATACTTGTCAGTCTGTCTCACAGCCGTGTACCAGGACCCAGCACTCGGATGGGCACCTCCTAGGTTTCCGGAAGTCACTTCTCGAGAAAAATATGCAAAGGGACCAGATTCCAGAGGGCCTTGTGTGCCAGCTCTAAGCTTTTGACCTGAGCCTGTGAACGACAGGATGCCAAGACAGAGATTTAACCAGGCCCATGATGAGCATGGTGTGGGTCTGCCTGACACAGAAAATTAAGTTTAAAATATTTTCAGTAATTTCACTCTTTCTACGACTTCACTAGAATCCCTCCGTGGCAATGTGGTAGTGGGAGCAAAAACCGATTTTCATTTCTCCAGTAAAACATAAAACCCATCCCTGCAGGGCCTTACGAGCTCAGAATGAAAACCGAGGCGACTGGCCCCGTCCAGACAGGCGGGAGAGCTGGTTAGCAGGAGGGGTGGCGGGTCACTGACAGCAGAGGGGCCTCTGGTTTGCAATTTTAAGGGGACATAAAATGCTGGCTGGCTTTCACAGAACACCGGGCTGAGCTGCAGAAAACTGTAAAATCTCCCTGTTGCAATATAAATATGGGATGAAAGTTGATTAACCAATTTTATGTTGTTATCTGAGCCTTCAATCCATTTGCACTTGAATTAAAAAGACAGAAATGGAGTTTTGGCTGGACAGGCATTTTTCAACAGGCAACATGGAAAAAAAAAAAGGGTTTAAACTCTTTTTTTCACCCGCAATTTTTACCTGGCAGAGTGTTATATGTGGTGTGGCTCTAGTTAATTTTTGTGGAGTAAGGGCCAGGCTTTAACACGAGGCCTGGAATATACAGATGAAAAGGGGCACCTTCTGCATTGCTTTCAGGGTCAGAGCTGCCATCCTGGCCTGGATGCTTTATTTCTTAACTAGATTATTGCAGCAGCCCTGCCCCCCCTCCAATGGACTCTACACAGCCACGGGGGGTACTCCTAGTCCATCTCTGCCCAACCCCTCTGACCTGTCACTCACCAGTCACAGGAATGTTCTTGTAGGCACCTCTAACAATATCACTACCTTGTCCAAAAGGTCTGCATTGAGTCTTCATTAAGTGCTAGGTATAATTATTAGGTGCTGACCATCAAAGGCTTGGGCTTTCTGTCTACAGACATGCCCACTTGCCTGTTTTCCTCTCTGTCACACTCCCACACTGACGTGCCCAGTCCTGCTTGATTTTCCAGGCTCACCTGCTCTATTTACCCAGATACCATCAGGTGCTTTTCCATTACCTTGCCTTTTTCCTGGGGGGGGGGTCACACCAGCCTCACTTCTGATTCATATCTGTACATATCCTTCCAAGCCTGGTCAGGATGCATGCAAAACACATTGTCTAGGAATCCCCAGCTTACCTCATGGCTAGACCCACTGGGGCAGGTGCCAGATCAGAGAGGGCCACGTTTGCTGGGCATGTTAGTCAGTTTTCCATTGCTGAGACCAAAATACCTGACAAGAACATCTTCCAAGGGGAAAAGTTTGCTCTGGGCCCAAGATGGGGGCAGAACATCATGGTGGAAAGCCATGTCAGAGAAAAGTGCTGAGCTCATGGCAGCCAGGAAGGGGTGGGGACAGAGAGAGAGAAGGGGCCATGGACAAGTATCGTCCAGGGCCATGACTCCAGTGACTTACTTCCTCTAGCCATGCCCTACCTGCCTACAGTTACCATCCAAATAATGAATCCACTAAATAATCCATCCAAACTATTAAGCCATCGAATGGATTAATCCCCTTGATGAAAATACAGTTACCAAAATCCAGTCTTTTCATCTCTGAAAATGGCTGAATTACCTAAAATATGAGCTCCTGGGAGTGGGGGGATGTTTCAGATCCAAACCATAACACTGGGTGAACAGAGAGAGGTATGCTTGTCCAAGATACGTGGTCACAGTTCTAGATGACACCTGTGCCCCTGCTGATTAGGTTGCTGTTCTTGATGTGGTCTCCTGTGTAAGACTTGACTTCCTTTCCTCAACCTCAAATCTTGATTTTTGTCTCTGGTTCTAACCTCTGGCTTTGGTCTCCAAGGCCCTGGATTCTCCAGAAGTATTCTCCCTGCCTACCATGGATATTGTCTTTCCATCTGTGATAGGTGTAGACTCTGGGTTTGCCTCAATCTTGTGGGTGAATTCATTTCATGTCAGCTCCCTGTTGCTCCTGGGATCAACACAAAACCAATCAGTTTGACCTTGAAGACACTTCATACTCCAACCTTCTCTTGACCCCTTTCCTTGCAGGATACCTTATACTCTAGCCCTTTAGCATCAGCTCCCTTTCTTGAACACATCATGGGCTTGACAACTCTTTGCCTGATAGTTGGATTCTATTGCTCTTTAGGGGGGTCTCCGTGGGGCTCTGAGAACCCTTCAAATTCAGATTCCTGAATCAGGACTGAGTTCACAGCCATCTCTCCTAGCACACCTGGGAGTTTGAGCATCTTATTTAACCCCAGTGAGCCTCGGTTTACTTGTTTGAAAAGCAAAATAATAATCCCCATTCCATGAGGGTGTCATGTGACTCTGAGTGACATGATGCCTGGTAAATTTCCACCAGATATTATGGTATTGTGAGTTTTCCTTCCCTGTCCCTCACAAGTTTGGATGAAAGTCAAGGAAGTTGCCTCTGGTGCCTGGACTGAGGGGTAAGCATGAAGCCCAATGGACCCAGTGCTTGGCATTTGGAAGTCCGTCTTCCAAATGAGTTGATGATTGAGAGATGAATTCTGATGATCCTGGGGCTCTTGTTCTATTCAGTCAGGAACTCATGGTCCCAACTTTAGAATTTCTAACGATGCTGCTCAGGGAATTGTCACTTAGTAATTACTGTCCTTGAGCTGAGACAATTTCATGGTTTTGAGGAAGGGGACCAGAGATCTCTGGAGACCACAGGAACAGTTTCTTCACATCTTCCCAAAGACTTTGAGCCCAAGACTCGCTTACTGCAGCAGACAGGGATCTCCACTGGCCATCAGGTGACCAGTTCCTATTTCCCTTGCTACCACTGATTTTCAAAGTGATCCTCAGAGATCCTCTTCCTCTTCTCATGCCACAGTTTTCTTAATTGAAAAACAGAGGCGCTGGACCGGGAGATCTCTAAGGTCTTCTGAAATGCTTAGACCGCCGTGTGCTTCTTATTAAGAAGTGGCCTGGGGGGCATTCTCTACCTGCATGCACCTGATGCCGATGTAAGAAGTGTATAGTGTCCCAGACCACTACTGAAACACAAAGCAGGACACTCAGTAACTGCTGTCACCTAGACATATTTGCTCGTAGAAAAATAAACAGAGTCTTTGCTTTTTTGCCTCTACGCACCGGGTGCATGAATTTACCCTGTCTTAGTTTGGATGGCTCCCAGCAAAGACTCTGAGACAAGAATTAGGGTGCCAGGAGTTCATTGGAGAATGATAACAAAAATCATGATGTGGATATGGCGAAAATGAGACATAGAAGGAGGAAACCAACACAGGTTCCCCAGGAACCTCTAAAAACTGAAATGTTAACATCGTGTATGTAGCAGGGTGGGGACACTGTGTATTTATCCTCACTACCTCCTACCTCTGAATTGATACAGAGAATGAGGACACTAACTCTCTGGTCCCACTTTGGCATGCCCCTGGAGGAGGCCATCACGCTGGCTGAGCTGGAGAACAGAGACACGGAAGACCACTGGGATAAAGCGAACTCTCTGCCAGTGACCCCTGGGGTGAATTGGAATCAATGATATGCTGGTGTTAGTTCATATGAGTGTCCAAAGGCCAATTGTCAACTTTTCAGGAATTTCTCACTAGCTGGTAGTTAAATACAGTCATTACTAAAAATTACATTTTACAAATGTATAATTAAGTAAGTGATGTGAAAGGCAAAGGTACAAACATCAAATCTCTTCTAATTATTTTGCTACACTTTGTTATTCTGTATGCTCTTGAGGTTATTTATATCTTGTTCGTATGGCGAAAATCGCATTTAATGATGTGTGTGGACATTGACCATTTGGGGAATATTCACACCATGGAGACTGATAAGTGATATCACAGCTTTTTATAAAAACTCTGCAAAGAACAGGCGATTAAACCTTAAAGGAACCACTGGTTGAGCCGCTTCCAATAGGACATTGACAGTGCCTGCTTTGCCTTCCAGAGTGGACCCTAAGGACACTGCTGCCCCTGCCACAGTCAGGGAACTGGAGACTTGGGAGTCGCCTGTGGATTCAGGAACTGACCCCTGCTGATGGAGCCCCACAGCCACCTCCATCCTGATCCACACCAGCCGGGAGGATGCAGCCCTGCAACCTGGCTCTGCCCTGGCTTGACTTGATTCTAATTCCATGCACGTGATCACCAGCAGGGAGAGAGGGAAAACCAAGTCACATCTGAACATCCAGCTGCAGGGGAGGTCTGAGAAAGATTGATTTTAGGTTTCTGGCTCCGGCAGGAGAGATAGTGCTCACCATGCACGATGAGAGAACTTGGCGCGTCTGCCACTGTGGCCATCCTCCTGAGAGGCTGGAGGACAGCGGCTGCATCGTGGCTCTCCTGCCCGCCCCCAAAGCCCAGCACAAGGCCAAGTGTGTTGTGGGAGCCCAGAAGGTGCGTGTTAAATGAATCGATGACTCTGGAAAAGGAATTTTTTTTTCCTTCCTTGGTTGCTCCTCAACTTTGTCAGGAAGTAATTTCTCAGTGGGGATTTGGGCTCTGGAAGAAATATGTGGCTGGAATGTTTTTCTCCTTTTCTCCCTGTCCCCTCTCTTCCTCCCTTTTACCTTTTTCCTTCTCCACCATCTCAAACCCTCTCTCTTCCCTTAGCTTCTATCACCAGGGAGCCCAGTTCTCTGGAGAACACGCAGGAATCCTTCACATCCGGGTCTCCCCACAGTCTCTCATGTCCCAAGCATTGCTTCTGTTAATGAATCCCCTCTTTTAAGGTGTTCCTCATGCTGCAGGATTATTGAGGTCTAGAGGAACAAGTTGTCCTAACCCAGTGAGGTGTTAATGGGAAGTGTGCCCCAGGAAATGGCCTTCTTCTCTAGGGAGGGCCACACTCCTGTCCTTGGGAGCCACTGCGTTCTCCTTGCTGAGAGGGCATCCGCATTTCCCATTCAGTGCTCTCTAGGGCACCGCAGGCTGGAGAAGTTCACATGCCCTTTTCAAAATGTGAAATACAGGCCTAATTTGCAACATCAGTGGGTCCCATTTCCCCTAACACCTCAGTAGGGCTTTTAATAACATGTTCTGTGACATTGTGCTATTGGCTCTAGGTTGTCATGGGGAGGTGGTGCCCTGGCTGCAAGTCCTCACAGAAATCCCTCTACCTCTTTAGCACAGTTGTTCATGTTTAAAATGACAGAAGTTCTTTCATTTCTATCCAGAAATCCTCTGGCTAATGCTCAGTGCCAGCCCGGCGAGGTGTGGGAAGGCACGGGGCCTCTGTGTGAGCTGTCCTGTGTTGGGACAGAGCCTAGAGATGTCCAGGTCAACCAGGCACTGAACTGGGAAAGGACATACGGGCCCACTTCCTATCCCTTCCCCTCCTGACCACTAGTGCAGAGGGTACTCACTGGTCAGTTTCTGTGCCTAAGAGGACAGGTTGGGACCTGGCTTCACCCCGTCTACAGGCAATCAAGACAGGATTGGCCTCCCTTAGTACCCGCCAGGAGTTTCTCTTCTTTCCAAATTGGGGAAGTATCAAAGGATGGGTAAAAATCTCCTATAGATATAGCCACATCTTCCTCTCACGAGTCTGCAGACATTAGAGACTTTGTATTGGGATTAGATTCAGTTTCAGACCCAAATCTGTTTTTTAAAACTGGTTGTACATAAACCCATTCTCTCTCTCTCTCTCTCTCTCTCTCTCTCTCTCTCTCATACATACAAACACACACACACACACACACACACACACACAGATACACACCAGAAACAGTCACTGAGAAATAGCTTGAATATTAATAACATTAAAAACAATCTCCAGTCTACCAAAATTTCTTTTCTGTGCACTGCATTCTCCAAGCCCAGGAATGGCGGGGGCTATTGTGCAGGGTGACATGGACCCCTTCCAGGGCATCTCAGTCTAATGCCATAACAAAGGAGCACACATATTATTTATAGCAATATAGACGGGCTTCACCTGGGGGCAAGATGGCAGTAACGGGGACTTTCTGGCCATACTATTTTGCAGAATGCCTCCAAGCCACACCGGGTACAGAGTTAGGATAGAAACACTCATTCTAGCCTTAGAACTAATGGAAAATTCTCCTGACAAATAATTTAGGAATACTGCTAATGGAACTCAGTACTGGGTCACTTTTTGATTGAAAGTAAGGTAAAATAATTTAAATTTATTGAGTGTCTATTATATGCCTGGAGTTGTTTTATATGCTGGGGTCACAGAAGTTATCAAAACAAATGGAAATGCCTGCCCTCATGGAGCTCAGAGTGTAGTGGACTTTAACTTTAAATAACTGAATCATGAGAAGGCAGATGTCGAAGCTGGCTTTGGGGACATTCAGAACTAGACATTTGAACTTTCCTATGGACATATATGAATACATCACAGTGAATCTCATCATGGTGTACATCCACAAAACTGGGATCCTAATTAGAAGAGAATATATTCCATGCTTGTATAGATATATCAAAATGGATTCTACTGTCATGTATACCTAAAAAGGACAAATAAAAAAAATGGAAAACAACCACAAGAATTAGAGATTTGAATTCTAGCAAGATTTCTGTGACTCACCTTCTCTCTGTCTTGGAGTCTTTTCTTTAAACAAATTCTTCCTGTCTCTCCTCCATCGAGAGTGACAAAGCGACCATTATCTACATTCCTGTTCCTATTTGAGGACTCCAGAGGGATGAAGAAAATACTAAAAGGCCATCTGTGGCTGGTCAGCAGGCACAGGTCTTCATTGAGAACAC
The DNA here is from genome assembly GCF_964194105.1 of Spermophilus citellus. NCBI lineage: Eukaryota > Metazoa > Chordata > Mammalia > Rodentia > Sciuridae > Spermophilus > Spermophilus citellus. The sequence goes on along the minus strand of NC_138200.1, from coordinate 50,641,501 downwards.
CTGGACAAGAAGACTCCTGCTCAGGTTCATGCAATCCCAAGCAGGCTGGAAGGTGACCAGTCCCAAGCAGGCTGGAAGGCGGGCAATGTAGACATCTCGGTAAAATGCTTCATTGTTCTATCCTGAGAACCTAAAGAATAAGGTACAGCTGAAGAAGGGTGAACTAACATGGCAAACCTGAGCTGAAACCAAGGAGGGGTGCTTATGGGCCCTGGTTATGCAAAAACTTTTAAACACACACCACACCACACACACACACACACACACACACACACACACACACACACACACCAGAAGCCAGAATCAATATGCTTTTCTTCTTCTGAGTTTGGCTGCCTATTTTTGGAGTTCCTACCCACATGCAGGAAAAATTTCCACCTGTATCATCCACAGAGTTCTCCATGGGCCTTGGCAAGATCCAATGCAACAGGCTGTTTTCCAGTGTCCTTATTTGCTTTTGGGAATGTATTGAGTGTTTGAGAAGTGCTACTGTCATCGTCTTCCTCATCATCATCACCCTCATTAACTGGCCTGAGTATTCACAATCCTGTTTCATTTCTTACTACCTGAAACACTTTCCCTTCCTTTCCTGTGCTCAGAACATCTTCTGCTCATTTGTAATCCTGGATCTTGGCTTCAGCTCAACTCCCTGCACCTCTTGATCTGGAATGTTCCAAATACTCCTTTTGTCTTAATAAAATGTTACCCACTTTCAAGGTCATCTCAAGCCCTGTCTTCTAGGAATCCCCTTCCTCTCTATTCCTGTCCTCCAGACATGAGTATCTGACACCATGGTAGGGCTTCAGCATTCCCCATTCCTTTCTACATTCCTGCAACTCTGTGAGGTTGCATTCATTTCCTCCATTGTATAGAATAGGGAAATGGGGAAGCTCAGAGAGATCAGACATGGCCGCAGGTAGAAGCTGGAGTTCCTGCAGCTGTTTCCTCTCTGCCTTGCTGTGCTTGCTCATTTCTGCTTCAGAGCTGTGCTTTCCAAACACTGGGATACATGGTCATTACCAGCATCCTGGAGTGGGGACCAAGCATCTGGGTAGGGTTTGCCTTGGTCCTCCGTAATTATGGCTGATGAGGTAATTATACCAGTTTAGGAACCATTGACTTAAGAGAAGTAGGTGTTTGCATAACTGAAGATGTGGGTCACTGGGGATTCCAGGAAGTCTGACCTCCTTCCCAGACTACAGAAAGAGAATCTCCATGGGTGGTGGGCCTCTGAGAATCCCCAGCTAAATAAGTGCCCCCAGGTATTTTTTTTTTTTTTAATCATATAGCAAGTGTAGAAAAGCTGACTGAGAGTCAGGCCCACCCAATTAGCATTTAATTGTATCCTGTTTTATTTTCTTTCCCAGTTAGTTCTGCATCAATTAAGCTCCTTAGAGACCCATACAACAACGTTTAATTCAGAATTGCCCTGAGAGAGGGGTAGTGCTGGGCCCCTGATTGGTGTCATGGAAAACTCACTGCAACTGTGTTCTGAGGAAAGGGATTTCTGGAATGGAAATTGTGGAAGCTTCTGGTAAGCTAAGACCAGGACCTCTCCATGTCTCCAGTATGGTGCTTACTCCTGTCTCTTATCTCTGCAAGGCTGGGTCCTTCCTGTTCCTTAAGAACCATCTCAAGATTCAAGTTCATTTGGTGAACTACCTCATAGCTTCAGGTGAGGTGGGGACCATGGGTGTTTTGGGCCTTCTTATATAGGATCTTCTTCAAGTTGTCACATATGAAATTTTGACCCTTCTTGTATGGCATGAGCATCGTCCATGGAGGGAGGGATTCTGCAAAGGTCCTGGCCTGACCCTGTGCTAGACACGTAGTAGACTTCCTATTTGATCTTTTCTTCCCCCTTCTTGAGATGAGGGCAATTTATCCACCTCGCACATCCCAGGGTAGAAACCGTTGGCTTGTGCACAACACCAGTTCAGTCAGTATTTTGGATTTCTACAGGAGTCTCAGAGATACAATTAGGAATTATTGTTGCCATGGATGTGAACACGTGTGTGCTGTGCTTGTATATTATACCCTGTTCAAAAAGAATGTTGTATTCTGTTTTGATTACCCTGCACAATCCAGGGCCTTCTACCTGTTTGCCTGCTCTAATTTTTTTTTTTTTTCTGAATGAATAAAATCATTAACTTCTCAGGATGAGAATAACAAAGGCCAAAATGTCTGCTTCTCTGTGAAAAAGAAATCAAAATTTTTATCTTAAAATGACACCAGTCTTGACCAGATTCTTTCACTACTCAAAGTCTCTTCCCATCAGCCTCTTTGTGGTTAAAAAAAAATGGAAAAAAGAGTAACTATCTCACACAACTCTAAAAGTCTCTGAAAAATATGTTACAGTGCACACATACAGCAAGCTTGCAATAAATCGTAGCTGCACTATATAATACCGACAATTTGAGATGTAGACAGAAGGCAGAGCATGTATTTCATTCCTATCAAACAAAAATCAAGACAAAACAAAGGAAATGATAAAAAAAAAAACCCAGTGTGGGAGACACTGAGATGGAGGAGGTACACGTCCTTTGGAGGGCTGTTTAGCAATGCATACCCGGGTCATAAAACATCTTCACATACTTTTACCACCAAATATCAATTCTAAGAATGACTCTAAGAGAATGATTTTTAGAGAGGAACAACTTAAATATCACTATCAGTATAATTTACAAAAGGGAAATTGAGAAGTAACTTACATGCACTGAAATGGTAATGTAAATTACAGAGTGTCTTCAGGATGGAAAGTCTCACAGCAATTAGAAGGCTAAAGACAAAACCGAGGTAGAGCAGTCAGTGAGTTAAAATAATATAGGCAATGCTCTATGCAATTTCATGCACATTTCAATTAAAACGATGCAGAATGATATATTTACCTATAGGTGTAAAGAGGAGAAATGAATGACAAAAACATGAATATGTTTGCTTTGTTATATTGGTGATACTAAAATTATTTTATAGACATTCATCTCTCTCTATATTTTAAATCCTTCTAATAGTTCTGCAAGGCAGCTTTTATTATCTGTTTCTCAGTTGAGGAAACAGTCAGAAATATTTTATTAAACCACATATTTGAACAAAGACACCATATGCCTTGAGATGGACCTTGACCCTTTGGTTCTCAAATCTTTGCTTTTTAAATTATTCATAAATTATTTTTTCTACATGTGTATATTTAATGTTGGATTCTCTTGAGAACTCATTTCCAGTAGACCTTATTTTGTATTACAATGAGGCTGATAGATAAAGAAATCCATCTTAGGATTTATTATAATGTACTATACAGAATTTTATTATCAAAGTGTGGTAGATTGTTACATGATTGGCCCTGATCAAACATCTTTCAGTGTTCACGGTTTTGTGTGATCCTTCTCACATACTATGTGGCATTCTTGGGACACGAATCCTTTGGCAAACAAGACACAGCAGAATCTGATAAGCACTTGTGAGTTAGGGTTTGTCCTCTTGGAACCTAGCCGTCCTGCTATGAGGATGCCCAAATTGGCCAACGTGGAAAGGCTACGTAGAAGACAACTGAGGTGCCCCAGTAAAGGAAGTCCCAGCTCAAGGCCAATACCAGTGCCAGAAATATGGGGAGGTCACCCTGAATGGCCCCACCTCTGTGAAGCTTTGAGATGACCCTAGCTGTGTAAGTAACCCTTGTTGACACCATGCTGTAGTTTGGATCATGAATGTTCCTCAATGCCTATGTGTTAAAGGTTTGGTCCCCAGGGTGGCACTGTTAGGAAGTAGTGGAACTTTAAGAGGTGGGGCCTACTGGGAGGACTTTAGGTTATTTGGGAACCAAGGGGATTGTGAGGCCCTGGTCTTGCTCTCTCTTTGCTTCCTGACTATGAAGTGAGCGGTTTTGTTCTGCCACAGGATCCTGCCATGAGGTGCTTGCTGCCTCTCCACAGGCTCAAAGCAATGGCCAACTGATCACTCACCAGAATCTCCAAAACTGAGAGGCAAAAATAAATCTTTTCTAAGTTAATTATCTCAGGTATTTTGTTCTATGACAGAAAGGCAGCTGACACACACCATGAGATTCTAGTGAACTGGAGTCACTAGAATCATGAACTATAACAAATTTTTGTCGTTTCAAACCACCAACTTTGGAACGGTTTGCTATCTAGCAATAGATGACAGATATATTGGAGATAAAAAAAAAAAGTAAATCCCCAGGACAAATATAGCACATAGTAGGTGCTTTACTAAAATGTGTATGAGGTCCATTCTATAGTGTAGCAGTCAGATTCCCTTCTGTCCACTACAACCTTCCACTTTTACAAGACAACACCTCTGTCAAACCGGTCTGATCTGCAGACAATCCTGATTCAGGGACAGCTTCCCAGGGGGCAGGCTGTACAGTTCCATAACAAAGGGGACATTGTCCTTCCTGAGATACCAGATCCTTTATGAGCTGGAGAGTTATAGTGGCTGATTGGTAATTGCCCTGCCCCCTGCTAGTGCTTCCATTCTTGGCTCTCATAATAAAGTTCAGTCTCATGCTCATTTTTTTTTTTATCTACCTAAATGGAGACTGCCATGGAGCGGCCATTTGTATTGGGATCTTAGGCAACCAGGACTTTCCCAGCGATAGCATCCCCACTGCCATAGCCTCAGTTCAGCCCCTCGTCCTCTCTCCCTTGGATAATTACCACGTCTCCAAACAAATCTCCTGGCATCTTGGCTTACCCTCCTCTGTGCATTCTCTGCTGCAGGCAGTAGGCCATTTCTAAAGGACAAATTGAATCATTTCATTCCGCTTTTTAAAACTCTCCACCAGGCTCTGCACGGCCTCAAAGTCAAATGATGAAGCCAGATTAATGAGTGTTTCATAGGGTGTGGGCTAGGAATGAGATTCAGAGTTAAACACACTTGGGAAACCTCAGGTCAAGAAAAGCTAACCAGGTATTTTTACCTGATTGTTATAGGACTTCTCTGAGCCTTCAATATGCTGATGCAAATAGTGAATGGCCAAAAGGGTAGTATAAAAATCAATATTTACCAAATTTACTTTTTTGGGGCCAGCTGTCTTTGGTTTCATTGAGTTGGTATTATTTCCAAATTCTTCAGTTTGTCACATACGCCTCTTCATGGTCTGACCCCTGTTTATCTCTCCAGCTCAAATCCCTACATCTCCTCTAAGTTCTTGCTTCCTGATGGCTTCCTGCCTACACATCTGCATTCCTTGTGTCCAAAGTTACCTACTCTGCAATTTCATCTTCCAAACCTCAGATCAGTCTTTGCTTCTCTGAGGAATCTCCTCTCTCTACCCCACCAACCCTACCTTGAACTCAATTCTGCATTCACTCCATACTCATGTATCATATTAACTTTCACACAGTCTTGTGAGTGCCTGCTAGTTTTTCTTCCAAGATTGCATGTTCCTTTGGGTAGAGCCGGCACTTTGTACTTAGGAGGCACTTAGTAAATGTTTATTGAACAGGTGAGTACAGGTTGAACATTCCTCTTCTGAAATGCTTGGGACCACAAGCGATTTAGATTTTGTATTTTTTCCGATTTTGCAATATTTGCATAGACATAACAAGATATCTTGGGGATGAAACCCAAGTCTAAACCTAAAATTCATTCATGTTTTATATATACACACCTTATACACACAACCTGAAGGTGATTTTATGCATTCTTTGAATAATTTCGGGCATAAAAACGTTTCACGGTGTAGAATTCTCCACTTGTGCCATTATGATGGTGCTCACAACGTTTCAATTTTGGGAGCATTTTGGATTTTAGATTTTTGGTTTAGGGATGCTCAACCTATACTGAGAAATAGAACGAATTTTGTGAAAGTGATCACTGACTGAGAATTGCCCTAGTGCAGTCACATTGATAGTAGGGTCCTTTCAGTTTTCCCTCCACCCATGGCCCGGACATCTCTCTCAGGCTGACCACAGCCTGCAGCTGTACTCTGCAGGATGAACCCCTGAGACTTGTAAGTTCACAGGAACAAAATGGGGCTGACCTGATTTATTTCCTGAGAATTTATTCCCTGCCTAGAATTCACAGTTGTTGGAAGATTATTTAAAAAGAAGTACACAAACTCCCGAGTTCTGGTGGTCTTTCTGTCTGTGAGCAGATGGAGCAGCATAAGCTGTTCTGCAGAGAGGGAAAGAGAAACAAGCCAAGGCCTGGACATTATTTAGCAAGCAGCAAAGATGGCGCAATCTAGCGGCCTATGTTCTTAGCTTCTCTGACGTTTCTCATTTCAGCATAGCCAAGACGTATCATTGAGTTATGAGTCTATCATTCCATAAATTTCATTTTCTCCTCTTAAGCTTATTTGAAGGGGGTTTTTATTGTGTGTTACCAACAGGGTCTTTACTAAGCAATATCCAGTTCTTTTTCCTTGAAAAACTTGAAACGCGGATGGCCCTCTCAATATGCTGCTCTCTGTCACAGTCACGTTGTGAATATTAATGGCAATACTTAAGCCGGTCGATTGTGCATTGAGAATATGAAATATGTGTGTCACTTAAAAACAAATGATTGTCAACACAGTGCTTGGGCTGAATTAGTCTCTCCCAGGCTGTCACACTTGATGCAAGGGGAAGCTAAGGCAATACGTTTATGCCAGACTTTATGGATCCCAAGGTCAGGACCAAATGTGCAGATTCAGGAAGGTGCTTTCTTGCTAATGATTTGTTATCATTAACTTGACTCACGGGTGGATTTATACAGAGAAAAATGTTAATAAAAGGGTCCTTTGAGCTACATCGCTGCTTTGCTGAGTTGTCATTTCATTAAGCAAATTCAAGGCAATGTAATTGCTACAAGATTCTACATTTTTGCAAATGAACCTGTGAATTTATTTGGGAAATGAATGGGTTTTAACTTGGCTTGTTGGATTAATTCTATCTTCTGGTTTCCAAGAGGTGTTCTGATACGGGTTTCTAAGAGCTAGCGTGCCTGCTGAGCAGTTTACTGTTGACAAGATTGCAGGCAGATGGTCCAGGATTTCAATTCCGGCTCTGTCACTAAGTGATGGTGTGACCATAATCCTGTCACTTACTTACCTGAGTGTCAGTTTCTTCATCTGTCAAATGGGCAGGATAAGAATACAATTCCAGGGTTGTTTGGAGATAACATTTGATGATGAGCATTTTAAAAGTTGTCACACCCAAATTGGTCATTATTTTATTTTAAGCTGAATTCGTTGCTGTTAGAGCCAAAAAGAAATTTGGCATGCATGTACATACTTACTGATCGAAATGTGACCACACATGTGGAGTTTGGGCTAACAGGGAGCAGAGAGATGAGGCAGTTGACCTCCACCATGCAGCAGACCTGTCACAGGTAGCCTCTGCTAGGGGAACAGTGGGAGAACTTGCGTTCCTGGTTCTCAAAGCAAAGCCATTGCAGAGGTCAGCCGGGACCTTTATCCTCGCTGTTCTCTCTGCCTGGAACACAGCCACGTCTCCGCCCATGTCCTCACCAGCTGCTGCTTTCTCATTGCCTGCAGGTCTTTATTCCTTCTCAGCAAGTCCCCTCCTGGCCACTCTATTTCGATTTGCTGACCTCATCCACACTGGCGCTTCACATCCTCCGCCTCCAATTTGTTTTACTCCTCAGCTGTCATTTATCACAATCCAGCGAGCTCTCTGTCATTAACTTTTTTGGGATGCCTACCATCTCATCTCCTCCTCCCATAAAATGCAAACACTATGAGGGCAACATTTTTGTCTGTTTTGATCATGGTCAGGTCTCCAGCCCTCAGCCCCTCAGTTGTTGAACAAATGAATGAATGAATGAACGAACTAGAGCATGGATGTCCACTTATATCACATGGTGATATTATTATCTCCATCTTACAGAGACAGAAAACAGGATCCAGGGGAGGATGAGATTAGCACAAAGGAAAATAAATAGAAGATGACCAAAATGAGGAGAATGCAGGTTTTACTCAAAATCCCATGCAATTCCCATCAGGCATGCTGCCTTAAACCATTGCTGCTCATCATAAATGTCCAGGAATGTCATCATAGCCCTATAAAACACTTAAAAACTGTAAATGCCAGCTTTGCAAGGATCAACATCCTGGGGTAGGAGGGGCCTGGAGAGCTTGAGAGACCAGGAGGAGGCTGAGGGGAGTGCAATGGAGTCAGTGGTGAGGACAGAAGGGCAGGGATGGGGCAGCCATGAGAGGCCTGAGGGTGATGCTGAAGACTGTCGTGTGGACTCCAAGTGTACAGGAGCATCACAGGAGAACTCTGAGCACAGCATCCAAGGGCTCTGACTTGGACTTGATGCTATCAATGAGTGGCCCATTGTCCCAAGCTTCAGCACTGGGTTTTTTGGAATGTGACTAGTGGGACAGAGGGATTGAATTTCTTATTTAAGAAAAAAATCTGAATTAACTTTTATTTAAAAACCACTGCTTGATTGAGTGGTTGAAAACTTTTATAGTGTGTTTGAAACACCCTCGGTATGTAGATTTACTTTTTCATCTGTCAATTTGCTGAGTCTAAATACAGCTCAGGTATTTCCAATAAAAATTTACCATCAAAGTTAAAATGTACTGTAATTATAAAAGATAATCTGCATTTCCAAAGCTTAGGATAGAAAAATTAAAGTTAAAATAATCTTATATATTTTATACTCGAATGTTAAAATAATACCGTGAATCTATTGGATTCAATAAAATTTAGTAACATTCATTTTCACCTGTTTCTTTTTACTTTTTTAAAAAATATATATTCACTAGGAAATTTAAAATTAAAGACATGATTCACATTCTATATCTTTTGCAGAGCCCTGATATAGTCTTGTACCAAGTGTGGTGCATCTTAATGGACTAATTCTATCATTCATCTCAAATGTACTGGATGTTTCTCATGGATGGGGCATGCTCAAAAAGAGAAGTACAAGAACTCCTGACCTCATGAAATTTTAATTCTAATGTGTAGGGGGCATATCAAATAGTAAGAAAGATTAAAATAATACAAACTCATGGCCAAAGAAACAAGTATTTGAGAAACAGGACATTGGGGAGAGGAGTTTAGGTGCATGGTCCAGAAAGGCTCTCAGAGGAGGAAAGGAGTTACTATTGCTAGAAATATTATTATCCAAACTGACTCACTGAAATGCTTTTTAAACCCTCAGGTGCTATAAAAGTGAGTTATTAATATCCATGTTCTTCTGGGCAAGGCATTTAGCCGGAACACAATCCCCTTGAGAGAGAGACTGAGAGACTGAACCTTGGTCAAAGGTTCACGCATGGTGTCTGCCCTGTGTTGGGTACATATGAGGTGTTGGTGAGAATTTGAGGTGTGGTAGGCTCCTAGGGAAATGGAAGCACCAAACAGGTCCTAGTTTCCATCAACTGTGACTGGAAAGAAAAAATCCAATGATGTTAAAAGGAAATGACTTATTCTTCTCAGAGCTGAATCAAAGCATGCACATGGGAGTTTGGGAAGCATTCTAGATGGGTGAAGACCTACAGAAGAAAACCCAGCACTCAGATGTGAAGGAAGGTGAGCTTTGGGAAGATGGTAGGAGCTGGGAGGTGCTTAAGGCAGGAGTCGGGGCACAAGCAAAGGTTCAGAAGGGGGACCTGGTGTCTAAGAGTAATGACACCTCAGGACAGAGGGAGAAAAATGCTTTCTCACTCTTGTCTTTAATCCTCAGCAGCTGGTCTAGTTTTCTGAGTTCTGTGAAGTCACTAAATCAATGGACTCAGACAGAAATGAGATCTGAATATAGATCACATATTTCTAATAAAATCTACGATCAGAACTGAGGTATCCTATAATTGCAAAAGCACTCCAGATTTTATAAACTTGGAATGAGAAACAAAAATAAGAGAAAGTAGATATCTCAGTTATATTTTTGATGTTATGTTAAAATAATAATATTTTGGACTGTGGGGTTTAATAGGATAGTTGACATTGTTCTTTTAGATTTTGAAAAAAAAAAGGCAGTTCTAGAAAATTTAACACTGTGAAGATGGCTAACATTCTGGTTCTTTTGGAGGGTGCTGCTCATGACCCTGCTGTAGCCAAGCCCTCTGTCGGGCCAGTCTAGCCATATCCCAGTTCATGTGCCCTTTCTGTGAGAGTCTCAGATGGACCTGAAGAGGGAGGCCTCCAGAAACTCCTGCAAGGCCTTATAAGTGGACACAAGCTGTTGAAGTCATGGTAGCACAGGACAGAGGGCAGGGACAGAGCTGCCTCTGGGTGACACATGAGGCATCAGACACTGCTGATCTTGCTGCACAGCCCCACAGTGTGACAGGAACAACTCAAGCCCTGTCCTGGGGGATGCTTCCTCATGTGCTTATAAACAGCAGGTGGGGGGTCCTGTCACTACAGCAGGTGACATGTTCAGATGTTCCCACTTTCTGTCACCAAGACCCCTTATTCAGTATCCCATGTCACCCTAGTAAAGTCAAAGCTCTAGTCCCAACTTTGTAAATCATGTGTCCTGGCAGTGTGATCTCTGGCCTGTGGTCACAGGGGTAGCCAGGATTCAATGGAGATCAAGGTCGAGTGCTGATTCTTTGTGTGATGATGGCTCCTTGACAACAGGCCTAAGGGGTTCTAGTCCACTCACGCAGCACCCCCTCTTTCCTCAGATGGGAATTCGAGACCTAGAGGAAGCAGAGACTTGTCCAGGGTCACGTGGTCAGCTGCTGTTATTTATCAGCAGTTCCTCTCTAAATGGGATTCCTTGGAGAGAATGATGGTCTCCATCCTCTGGGGCCAGAGGGTTGACCACTCCACTCCCAGCCCATTAATGGAACAATAAAACCAACATTTATTGAACACTGACCTTGAACCGAGAAAAGGACTGCAATGTGATCCTGGCCTGGTTGGGAGTGAATTTTTGCTTCCCAAATCCATCCCTGCCCCTGTCCCTTTCCCTCCAGATCTGCAGTAACTTCCTGGAGGCCAAAGCTGCACATCTGATTTTCCTCCCCTGAGCGAGGCCAGCAGCTGTGATATTTGCAGCAAGATGTCTGCACAGGCCAGCTGGGAGGGCAGGGACAGAGCTGGCTCTGGGTGACACATGAGGCATCAGACACTGCTGATCTTGCCCAGGATTCAGGGCTGGGAGCTGGTGGGGAGGAGATAAGCTCTGCTGTGGTGACAGGACCCCCCACGTGCTGTTTATAAGCACATTGCCCTGCCATCTGGGACCTGTCTCCACGTCTAGCCTCCATCCTCGGGAGCCAAGAGATGTCACACAACACTCTTCATTTTGATGCATTCCAGGCCAGAGTGTTTGGGCAGACATGTGTAATGGAGCCGGGGTTTAGCCCTGTTGTGGGGCCTTAGAATATAGAGAGCCCCGGGGAGGGACTTGCCCAGGTTCATCCACACCCACCAGGGTGCCCAGGGGCCTAACGTAGGAGCGCAGTGTGGGACTGAACCCCAGGGCTTGTGGCCCCAGGTCAGAGAATGAAAGATCTTCTGTGTAGCAATGTGCAGGAAGCAGAATGGGCTGCCCCTGCAGTCCCTGATGTCCCCTGTGGTCACAGCTCTCTGTTAAGTGACAGTATTTCACATCCCTAAAAATTACATTCTTTATCTGAAAGAAACACCCTGAAATGTTAGCAACAGATCATGTCTTTAGGTGCTCAGTCTATGGATGATTTTTCTATCTCTAATTTCCACTTCTTTACATTGAACATTTTCTTCACAGAGCCTATATTACTTTATAACAATAGTATTTGAACAAAAAATTAGTTTTTTTTTTCCCCCTGCTCAGAAGGCAAGATGTAAATTCTGTGGAGCAGATTGTCTACCTGGAGCTAAGATGACCATTTGTGAATCTGCTCCAGACTCACATCCCCAAAGGTTTTATCCTCCCTGTTACTCTCTCTCTCCTCTCTCTACATCTTCATCAGAGGAATAATAATAATAATAATAAAAAAAACCCATGCTCTTCTTTTGAACCCAGGGGTGTTCATAATTTATTTAATTTAATCATCAAAATAAAGCAAAACAAATAAGAAGTCAATGAAAGGGAGGAGGGGGACTGTGATCCTGGGTCTCTGGTCCTTGACAACAGCTCCCAGATCTTGCCTGATTTCTGTTCTATGGTCATACTATTTTTTTTCTCAGATGGTGTCCTGTCACTGCCACTCCTCCAAGCCCAGCATGACCTCAGAGTCTCTGCTGGACATTTCTGTGATTGTCAACTGTCCTCACTTCTTACAAATTGTGTTAGTCAGGGATCTTAGCGATGCAGCCTTGAGCTGGGAATTTCAATCCCTGAGCTCATCATTTTCTTTCCCCACTTTGTCCAGGGACACTAGGAGCAAGCAGGCAATCTCATTATATTTGTTAGTTTTCCAAAATGTCGGAAAGTATCATGAAAACAGCCACCCAGCTCCTTGCTTTTTATAAGTGATTGATTAGGAGTATCCAGTGGTGATAGTTTGTGAAGCTGTATTGCCAGAGCTTTCTTTACTACTGAAAATAGACTCATTAAATGTGTCTTTAAATATGATCAGATTATAGAGACAATTCCAGGAACCTAAGGACCAATTCAGAAAACTCATCCTTAAAATTCCATTCCTCTAGAACCACTTGTGGTACCAAAATCTGAATTATTCAGATTTCTCCAGAGAAATTGAAACAATAGAATGTGTGTGTGTTTGTGTGTGTTTGTGTGTGTGTGTGTGTGTGTATGTGTGATTTATATATATTTTTTACTTTACAGGGAAGATGCTCAATCCTCCAGGGTTCTTAACTGTAAGCAACAGACACCGATCCCTGATGATTTAAATAGAAAATATATACATTTAAAAAAAATATTTGACAAGTTGTCTTAAAAATAAAATCAAATGGATATAAGCTAAGTTAAAGGCATTCCATGCTGTACTGAATGCAAACAGCCAACAAAAATCCAGAAGATATTTAAAATTCCTGCAAATCAAACAGAAAAAGAACAATCCAATAGTCTGAATTAAGTTTGCTTCAGTAAAGAAAAAAAAAAGAACCCCCCAAATTGAAGTGAATTAACACAAGTTTAGGTCTGTGTGAAGTTCATGGGGAAGCCCCCTATTCAGGGACCGAGTCTCTCTCTGCTGCTCAGTGACAGAGATTGGAAGCAAGAGATGAGTGAGTTATAGGGGTTACACTGGCAGGTAAATATCTCTCTAGCTAAGTGGACAAGGGGGTTGGAGCAGTGCAAACCTCCCGTGGAGCCCAAAGGAAAGGAGAAAGGAGTATGACTGAGCACGAGAATCTTCCACCACGGGGAGCCCAAGGCATGCACAGGAGGCTCATGAAAGAGGACCTTAGGTCAGTCAGAAGGCACTCAGGGAGATGCTCAACAGACAGGACTTCATGCCTAGCAAACTAGTAAAACACTCATTTATTGGTATCAGTGGAAACCGAGATAAGGACGGGGACTTGCAGGGGAAACTTTTTGCACTGTTAGAATGTAAATTGGGCAATCACATTTGACAACAGTTTGGCAAAATTTAGGGGAACTGATATTTCTACCTTGCAATTCCACTTCTGGGCATAGGTACCGAGGAGATGTGCACAGGAATGAATAGCGAGCGTCGCTTAGGGTCGCTTAGTGTGGCAAAAAAAGGAAGTTGGATAATGGTCTGCAGGCATGACAGAATACTGGTATGTGCCAACAGAAATAAATCTCCCCAATACCACTTACCCACAACAAAAAGCAAGTTGTAGAAGATGCATGCAGTATAATATAATTTATTCGATGATGAAGATGTGGAAAGTAGTGCTATGAATCATTTTTATGCTTATGCCTTATTATTTTTATTGTCTTCAGGTGTGTAATGTAACTGTTACCTGCTATTCTTTGCACTTTAAATTTCAGTGATTATATTATTTTTACCTCTAGAACGTCTATTTACTTCAATTAAACCTCTGACTGGTGATTTTTTTATGGTTATTGTTATTTTTTTCTCCAAGATGTTTACAACTGCCTATTTGCTGTTCCTTTAACTATTATATATACATATGTCTACATATACATTCTATCTATATTTGTTCTGTATTTGATCATTTCAATACCTAAGGACCTGGGGGTTGAGGAGGTTTTCTAATTTCTGCTATTTCCTCATCGTTTTTTTTAAATTTCAGAGTTGGCTGACTCTCTTTCATTGCATCTTTTGGATTTTATTGCTTTCTCTTGTTTGGCTGATCTTTATTTCCAGATTAAGAGATCTTCCTGGAAATGTATTTCCTCAAAGCCTCTTTGCTTTTTCTCATGCTGGGGGCCCAGAGGAAGTGCCTAACTAGAAGCCCTCTTCATTTCTCAGCTAGGAATTGTAGGCAGCAGCACCCAGGTTGACCTGTTCAAGCCCTACCTTTGCATTTGTTCAGGGCAGAAGGGACAAATCCCTGAGGGGTTTGGAGGACCAGGTTGTTTCCTTTGCCAGAAGAAGATGGTATTTCCTGGCTTGGTCTTTCATTGAGGTTCAGCTTTTCAAGGTTCTTGACTTTGAATGCAGGTCTCAGTTTTCTATGTGTCCAAGTTCATGTCTCCCAGTCTTCCTCTCTTCCTCTTTTCTCCCTCTCCTTCCTCTTGTTTTCCTTCTTCCTTCTTTTTAGTCTGAGTTAGCGCAGTTAGATTTGATCAAATCTATTTTATTGATGCTCATCACACTTCAGACACACATCCTAATTTTTAGACCTAATTGAGTCTACACCCAAGGTCCCAGATGCTCACCTATGACTGTCTCAAGTCCGGGTCACTGGAACTTGATCCAGGCCAGAGGATTCTGATGCAGGGGGCACAACAGTAACCGAGGTCTCCGTCTTTCTGTCCAGGTCCTGTTAGTCCTGTCGCCCCCCAGAACTCTGGGATTTTAAGTCTTACTTCAGTTGTGCTTATAGCTGATGACTACATGCGGCCTGGGATGTACACCCCGGGCGTAGACTCTTACATCACTGACTTAAGTCTATCTAAGTTCTGCAGTTCACATTACATCATAGGTACATTGCTTTATCGTCATTTATTTATTCACTCAACACACACACACTAATTAATATAACACTAGTCAATAATTCTGTATTTCTGATACTCACATCAAATGCCAAGAACCTTCAAGACAGCCCATATTCAATGTCCTGTCACTCTTGGAGACACTTTTCTTTTTGTCTTCAACTCCTGTGAATTTTCTTTATTGTTTTATATTTTATGAGGCTGTCTATTTTTGGAAAAGCTTCTTTGTTCTCAGTGTTTTGTAATGGAAGGATTTCTCACAATATCCACTTTCCAAATTTTCTGGAGGTTGAGTAACTTATGTACTGTGTGTGCGTGTGTGTCTGTGCATCTGTGTGTGTATGTGTGTGTGTCTACATTTGCCTATATAAAAATTACATTTTGCATACTTGGATACTATAGTTCTCTGCATACTAAATATATTCTAGATAGAAGTCACCTCTGAAAAGCAGAAAACGAAATGGTTTTAGGGAAGGAACCTACAGGTTTCAAAATTCTCTATAATATTAATTTTTTTTACTAGAACTTTTAAATAAATACAGAAATAAAGGCCAAGGATTTTACAAAGCTAGGTAGTTGCATACCACATATTTATTATATTATCTCAATTTTGCATGGTATATTGAAAATATTTTTTTATGAGTGGACAAAGGAAAAAAGAAAGAAAAAGAAAGGAGGAGGGAGAAAAATGGGGATAGGAACTGTGGGTAGAAAGGGGCAGGGACTGTAGCTGGACAACAGAATGACAATCAAAATCAGGCCACAGGAAGAGTTTGGGAAGTCCCCTGCCAACACCAGACCTGGACCCTAGCTCCCCGCTCTGACCCCATTTCCCCTGGAAGCTCAGAGCCAGGTGTACCTGAAGGCTGAGCCCAAGCTGCACCCCTCACCCTAGATGCCAGAGGGCCCGGGAAGATGAGCATCTTGCGTTAGTTGCATTCTATATCAGAAGCTGCCCCTGCCTCATTAATGTAGTGGGATTTTTTTAGCCTAGAAAAGAGGCAGAGATTTAAATAACAGAGGGCCAAAAATCAAGACCTAAATGCTGACCAGCCTATGATGATTGAACCTCTTCTCTAAGGTCCTGACCCTGGACTGGGCCCTTCACATCCCACACTCCTTCATCTGCCCTCTCATTTGCTTTCTTCCTTCTAGAGGGAAGCTCTGCTCTATGGATGAGAAAGAATTGGACTAGCTCCTTGCCACACGGCAAGCCAGAGGCTGTGCACAGATTGGAATTCAGATCTCCTTGACTACAAGCCCTCATTCTGACATTTTTCTTAACAGATAAAATTAAAGAGAGGCATTGGCCATGTATGCATTGTACCTCTTCTTTATTGTTTCACCATTATCAACAGATATATTTCCTTCTAGTATGTGCTTTGTCTTTTCCAAGAGGGAAAGGTCAAAGAAAAGGTGATAGCTTTCTTTGTCGTATTACAGGAAAATCATTTGATAGAGTATTTGGTTTTAATAAAGCCAATGTCGCAGCAGATATCCCCAGATACTGGATTGAATAGAGACTTATGTAGTAGGCATTTTTCCAAACCTGGCTATAAAGGAGGGTTTTCAGACGCTGTGACAGTAAGGGAAAATATCTTATTTGATACTTTGGAGCTTTTCACATCATTCTGGGTAAACATCTGCCTCAACAGTTCGCAATAAGATAGGCTAAGGATCTGCTATTCAGGAACATGCAAAAGGGTGGGGCTGGGGTACAGAGGATCCTCAGCAAAATGTGGGTTTGGATGACCTAGAAATAGATTGTATGTCAAGCATTGAGCCTTCTTTATGCCATCTGGCTCTGTGTGTCTGCAAGGCCCAGAAATTGGTCCCTCTTTCTCAAAATTAAAATTCAATAAGAGGCATCTTTCATTTCAATCTCCTGCTTTTATGTAGCAGACACAATACTCTGGTGACAAACACAGGTGAATTGAATTTTTTTCCCCATAATGGTTGCATCCAGAAGCAGACTAATGTATTAGTTATCAGAGATGAAAATAAGCATAATGCCTGATCCTGAACTTGAAATTGCTTAACTGCAACAGAATGCCTTTAGATTAGATTGCACATTTGTTTTCCTTTTCTTTCCTTCCTCCTTCTTCTTTCTCTTAAATCTCCATTTGTCTGTTATGATCGTAGCTTATTAGAGGGCTGCTTTGGAATGCACTAAAATGAGAGAGGCCTCATTTAATGCATCACCACCCTCGCCCCGAACTCTTAAACACTCACCCTGAAGCCTTTAGTATTTGTCTCCTACAAATGTACACCGTAGGACACATCTTGGCCCAATTCATTGCTTAATGCACATATTCAGAGCTTATGGATCTAATCAGGAGAATGGGGACTTTTGTCTCATTTGTGGGGCAAAATAATAAAAATAGATGCCATTTGAACATTTGTTATCTGACTAGTGCTTTATGTGTACCATGTTGAATCCTCACATCGTCTCAGGAAGGGAGATATTGTTACTGGAGTCTTAGGCCATACGCCTGATTCCAGGGATACCGACAAGCTAGGGGCAGTCACTGATCCCCAAAACCCAAAAGAAAATGCTGATGAAAAGCAGAAAAGGAACTTTAATCAATATGGCCATATCAGGAAGCCAAAGTGAGGTCAAGGGTCTCAGCCCAGACCTCAGGGTGCTCACATGATCTTTGGGTTTAAACAGTGGAAGGGGTCAAGAGACATGCATATTTAAGCAGTCTCAGTCAAACTATGGTCTGGTTGATCATTTTCTCAGTTCTGGATTGATAAGGAGGTGGCTCCAGAGAAGGTCCTATCACAAGGGGGTGATTTTTATTTGTTGCTCAGGATGTTTGTCTACCCACCTTGGCACCGTGAAGGGGGCAATTCAGTTATCATGAGATGACTGCTGTTGTTGGGGGGGGGTGCAGTTTCATCATGGTGGGGAAGTACCTGCAGGATCTCACTGTTCTTGGAAGGGGTAGAACAATGCCCAGAGACTTCCAGGCATCGCACAAGGGATCTGAAACAGGATGCTCTAAATGTCCCTGCAAATCTTGCCTTCATGGGGGACAAGATAAATCAGGTGAATTGAGGGGTAATAAACCTTGGATTACCAGTTTTTAGATGAACACTCCTATAGTGATTAACATGCCTACATGCAGAGCTGAGCAGGTCGCAGAGTTGAAGGGAATAAAGGAGACATAGGAAATGAAGGGGGAGAAGCCAAGCTCTATCCCGCCTTTGACCCACTGGGCTCCTGCAGGCCTAAGGAAAGAGCCACTGCTTTCAGCAAAGGTAGCCATATCAGGAGGCCAATGTGAGGTCAAGGGTCTCAGCCCAGACCTCAGGGTGCTCACATGATCTTTGGGTTTAAACAGAAGAAGGGGTCAAGGGACATGCATATTTAAGCGGTCTCAGTCAAACTGTGGTCTGGTTGATCATTTTCTCAGTTCTAGATTGATAAGGAGGTGGCTCCAGAGAAGTCCTTGTGAGGTTATCACCCCAATTTGGCTTTTGAGGAATTAAGGCCTTAAATAAGATGACAGAGTGGATGAAAGGGTAAGAGAAAGAGAAGGAAGACAGAAGGATTTAACCTGAGGGGAAGACCAGAGAAAGGGTTGGTTTGGGAATCACTGAATTTGAGGGCCTCTTTGAAGGCCAAGTGCAAGAGTCAATTACAGAGTTGGTGAATTTAAGGTGGGGGTCAGTTCAGAGAGAGAGAGAGAGAGAGAGAGAGAGAGAACATTTGGGCTAACCTTGGAACAATTTTTCTTAAGTAGCTCACTCAATCTCAGCTTGCTGGCAAGCAGCTGAGCTGAAAGTCACCATTTGTGCACTCTGGTGGCATGGTCTGCAAATGCCAAGCCCCACTCTGTCCCTCATGCCCACTGCTGGGGTCAGAGTAGGAAGGAACATTCCATCCCCCCTGCGGGGGTCTTCAGGTTAGAAAGTAACTGTAGATTTTATAATCTGTTGAAAGGCTGAATTTATCAAAGCAACACACACACTTCTCAGTCTCATCTTGTTCCCACCTAGGTACAGTAGAAGATTTGGATAGAGCATTTCTCCTTTTCTTACCTTAAATAAGAATCATCACAAAACTCATCAACCAGAGCCTCACATTCTCACTCTTCTGACCACAGAACACGACTCTGAAATTTGGTGTTCAGAACACTATTTGATCACATTTCCTTTGATTTCTGTCCAAACCAACTCAAGTCAGAAAACATTGAAAATACATTTGCATCCCATCTGATGAAAGAGAAGCAGGAGTGCATGTTATTTCCTACATACCTTGGCATGGTATGTCCAAGAACTTAACTTTGATTTGATTTTAATGACATACAAGACAAAGAGGGATACATTAAGTCACCCTTAGCTAGACATTAAACTTGCCGCCTTTAAGGAAATCAACCACATGGGCCTGTTACCGTCTGGCAGTAATGTGGATTTTGGACATATCTGTGGTTTCTGGTGTATTTTGTGGCCCATGACAGTAAAGGGACTTACTTTCTAGGAGGATATAAGATGTCCAACTTTGACACATTGTGAGAGAATAGAATTAGAAGTTAAAATGGAAGTCTAAGTCTGAATACACAGCATTCACAGGAGATCATTTATTCAAAATCTGTTATGTAAAAGGCTCTGTTAATGAAGCAGGGGCGATAAGGTTGTCTTATTGTCCTCCAGCTATTCACAGACAAATAGTGGACTGATAACCTGTTCACCAGAAGTTTTAATATAATTCAGTCATTCTAATACAGGGTGACCAGGGGGAGTGCAAGAGGTGGCTGATCCTACCATTCACTGAGGGAATTAGTATGGACTTCACGTTGGGGATGTCAGGTGAGCAGGACTTGGGGTGGTCGTATTTGGATGGGAGAAGGTGAGTCTAGAAAGCCTTGGAACAGCAATAGAAGTGACTTGGAGAAACCAGAGCCAACTTGCAGGAAGAGGGACACACTTCACCCTGTAAGACAGGTTCCTGAGCAGAATTCATGACCACTGAGACTGGAAAGGAAGCATGGGAAAAAAAAATCAAGGGGACTTCCAGATGTTTAGCAACCATGGATGCTGGAATGTACTCTTAAATCAAGGCAGAAATAATTGGGTTCCCTGAACAGTGGCGGCTGGTTCAGGGAACATTTCTCTGTACACAGGTACGTGTGAACATGCAAAAAGCTCAGAGACCATTGTCCCCACCACTGCTTTTTCTGAAAT
Source organism: Spermophilus citellus (assembly GCF_964194105.1). Taxonomy (NCBI): domain Eukaryota; kingdom Metazoa; phylum Chordata; class Mammalia; order Rodentia; family Sciuridae; genus Spermophilus; species Spermophilus citellus. The sequence goes on along the minus strand of NC_138200.1, from coordinate 50,621,344 downwards.
TCTTGCCCTGAACCAAACGACTTCTTAGATTGTCCTAAGAATATGATCACGTCATTCTTGGGTCTAACATCCTTCAGTGGCTCTTTTTTTTTTTTTTCCTTTAGAATAAAAGCCAAACTTGAATGTGAAACTTAACATAAGCTCTTTACACATCTGGACTCACCTTCTTCAATTCAGAGCTCACACCAAACCACCCCTGGCTGCTCCCCAAAGGCCCAGAGCCTTTCTCTCCCTGCCTCTGCTGACTTTCTTCTAGGCTTTTCACTTCCGATTCTCTGTGTGTCCAACTCAGAGCTCACCATCCTTCCATGCAACTGGCTCTTTATTCCATTTGCTCAAGCACCGTCCTTTCTGGCCCAGAGCAAGTTGGATCAGGGAGCTCCTCTCTCATCTTCACACTTCCAAGGACCCACAGAGGGAAGGCATTATGGGCTTACATCAGCCTCAGAACAAGGGTTACACAGGAGTCTCACCTTTCCCCTGGCCATTGTAAGAGCATCTTATACCTCTGGCTTCTCTCAGGACTCTGTCCAATGGGGAAGGAGCTGGGGTTGAACTCTGAGCTCTCCAGTTAAGTTAGGAATAGGGAAAACTTATTTTCAAGGATTGAGATAATAGACAATTCTTGTCCAATTCTAGTTGAGTCGTTGAGAAGCGAGCCCTTGGCCTCTTTCTCTTTGCTGGATCTTCCAAGGGAAGGGTTTTATAAGTTTTAGTGATTGAAGTCCTCAGCTCACATGGCTGTGTAGGTGGAAACAGCCACCAAGAAAGATCAAGTGCATCAACTGAAGTACTAGTCAGGCCCCAGCCTCAGTTCCAGCTCGTTCACTGGAAAGGCTTGGTATATGGAGACAGAACAGCCTGGCCACCTGGTGTCCTTAAAAACACAGCCTCATGCCAACTCTTCACTTATTTACATTTTCACACCATTTGTATCATGCACCTGCTCTGTGCCAGACGTTCCCTAGCGGCTGTACCTTTGTTATCAGCTTGAATTCACATTATGCACCCATGAGTCCTAAATCTACTCTGTACATCCTGGCTCCTGCCTGAAGAATTGAGATCTGCCTCCATTTCTCCCCTACAGAGAAAAGGACTGAGTACCCATTGAGCAATGCCAGGAAAAGGGGAGAGGTTCAAATAGCCAACAGGCACACATTCAATGTCAGATGCCCATTATGCCTATGAAGATGGAGTTCTCTTTGCAAGATCCTTCCTATCAGCCAGGCCAGATCCTGGTCTGGATCTTTCACTAACAATATCTTCTTCTTCCATCTCCCACCCCACAACTACCTTGTGTCTTCGCAACTACTTTGAAAGGGAGATGTCATTATGCTTTTTTTTTTTTTTTAGATCAAGAGAGATGGAAAGCTACAGAAATTTGCCTCAAATTCCATGGTTCATAAGTGACAGAGCAGACTTTCAACCCTGTATCTATTAGGTCAGGTTTCAAGCCCAGCCAAGACCAAGAGGGAGAATTTTACAGGCTAGAACTGGGCTTCTTTCTTTACCCTGTTTCTTACCCATGATGTGGCCTTGTATGATCGTCTTAACCTCTCTGAACCTCAACTATCAAATTCCAAAAGCAGATGGATCCCAGGCCCCTTCTCGTAGGCTTGTTGGGTGGTAAAGGGAGCCAATGCTCAGGGCAGTGCCCAGCACGTAGAACCTCAAGGAGGCTTCCTTGCTCTTGCTACAGTTTCATTTTTGCAGGACTGTTGAAGCTTCCACCTGGGTCTCGCTTTGATTCTATAGGAGGAACAGCTTCTCCCTCTCTTCATAAGAAGATGGTAGTGATAATAATTTGTTTTCTTTATTCATCATGACCGTGCATGCCAGCTAGACTGGCAACCTGTTATCACCATGCCGGCTGCACAGCCAGCTGCTGGTGAATCCTAGGCCTCCCAGCTGGCTCAGAGCAGGCTGCAATCACAGAGGCAGAAGTGAAGCCTCCTGGGCCTGTGCTTCTTGAGAGTCACCCCAGCCCCCACACTTCCTTCCCAGAGATGCCCACTGGGAATCTGACTCCTCTGAGTTGGGGGAAATGTTCCACTGATTGGAAGGCTGCCTCTAATGTACCTCTCTGGGCTTTCTCTGTCTCTGATTGCTAATGCATGCCATTCCATGAGTGCAATTGTCCTGCCTCATTAATATTTAATGCTTGGGAAATGGTTATCTTCTTTCCCTTGCTAGTATGAACTAGGAAAACCCTTAGTGGGTCTGATCAAAAAGGCAGGTTCCTGCTAGAGGCTCTGATGAGTGTGAAGGTACAAGCTTTCTCATCAGACTTCTTTTCTTTGAGGCTGGTACCTTGACATTGCTGTCATTCAACCCTGGATCTATTGGGTCAGGTTTCAAGCCCAGCCAAGTCCAAGAAAGAGACTTTTAGAGGCTAGAACTGGGCTTTTTTCTTTATCCTGTGTCTTACCCATGATGTGACCTTGTGTGATCCTGTTCCCTGGGAATCGGACAGACAATAACATCATCAAACTGATGTCAACAGCTATGGACCCTTTTAGGTTTGGAGTTAAGAGAGCAGGATTCAACCCAGGGCTTAATTGGGTGTGTGGCTTTGGGACATCACTACAAATCCATGCATCTCAGTTTCTGTATCTGTACTTGCGGGTGATCATACTGCCATCTCAGGTCACCATTCACCCACGCATCAACACTACCTACGTAGGGGCTGACTGTAATTATTACCTCAGAAAAATGCCTTGCTCATTTTTTAATTAGGACAAAATATGCATACCTTAAATTTACCATTTTAGCCACTTAAAGTGACATTTTAAAATTCGCTGGGATTAAATGCATTCACATGGCTGTGCCATCAGCACCATCCCTCTCCAGAACTTTTTCATCTTCCCAACTGAAACTCTGGACCCACTAAACAGTATCTTCCCATGGTGCCTGGTAACCATTGTTCTAACTCTTTGTCTCTGTGGATTTGGCTTTTCTGGATACCTTGCATCAATGGTACTAGCAATGCTTGTCTTTTTGGGTGTGGTTTATTTCACGTAGCATAACATCTGCAAAGCTCATTCATACTGTAGTGCATATCAGCACTTCATTCATTTTTAAGGCTGAATAATATTCCATTTTGTTTATTCATTTATCTACTGATGGACATCTGGGCTGTTTCCACCCTTTGCTTATTTGAGTTATGCTTCCATGCTATGTGCAAATATCCAATTGAGTGTCTGCTTTCAATTCTTTGGGTGCATATAACAGAAGTGCAATTACTGGATCATACAGTAATTCTTCATTTAATATTTTTGGGGAATCATCATGCTGTTTTATATTCTTTCCAGCTGTGCACAAAACTTCCAATTTTCCCACCTTATTGCTGATTTTTATCACTTATTTTCTGTTTATTTTTTCTTTAATAATAGTCATCCTAATGATTGTGAAGTGGTATCTCTTTGTGATTGGCTGTGCATTTCCCTTACTAATGAGCGAGGTTGAGCATCTTTTCATAGGCATATTGACCTTTGTTCATCTTTGGAGAAATGCATATCCAACTCACCTCCTTAGCTTCATAAGAGAGGAAATGTGCAGCCCTATGGCAGTCAGACTTCTAAACATCCCTTTTCCTGGTCCCAACATGGCATTCGTCTTCTTTTTTTTTTTTTTCTTTTTTTTTTATTGGATGTTCACAACATTACAAAGCTCATGACAAATCATATTTCATAGATTAGAATCAATTGGGTTATGAACTCCCATTTTTACCCCAAATACGTCTTCTGTTGGTCTGTTTAGTAAATTCTTCTTGAGTTTTGCCTCTGCTGAGCAGACTGTTGATACTCAGAGATGCAGAAAATGTGGTGGCAGCCTTAGGATCGTGGGGAAAGCTGGTAGAGATATTAGTTTTATGAGAAACATGTGCATGATCCCCAGGGGCACAGAAGAGGGACCATGTGATTAAAGTGAACATTTAGGGAAATCTCCCAGAGAGGGGACACTGAGTAAGGAACAGAAAATGACAAGCCAGGGAAAGCAGGAGGAGAGCATATGAAAAAAATATAGAGGTAAGGAAAACACATCACCACGGGAATCCAAGCACGTGTCCAGTAACTTCCCATGCAAGTGAATGGCCTGGGACCCAGCCTTCCTAGATCCTGGATCAAAGCTACACAGTGTCGATTTCTATTGTAGTAAATACTGATTAGAAGAGTCATGTTCCACACCTAGCCCTGCCTCCTCCAGTAGGATTGCTGTTGTTTAAAGACCCCCAAGAACAGGGCTCCCATCCCAGCTAGACTGGAGGCTCATCTCAGGGTGAGGAGCTGTGAGCTCAGTATGCACTATTACTGAACGCCATGCGATGGGGCCACTGTCCTCAAACATAGCCTTGCTTTGTACAACAACATCATGCTGTGCAGTGAATGCAGCTCAGAGATGTGGTTAAAGATGCTTCTCACCTTGGAAACCTGACTCTGGGGGAAGAACACTCAGGCCACATCCAGATTGCTGCTTCCATCTACCTCCCACCTTCAACTCCTGGGATTCTAATGCTTTGGGAAATTAAATGGATGACTGGAGCTTCTGAGAGTACTGAAGCATCTGATGTAAGATTAAAGCTTAGCTCCCGAAGCTGAACTTGCCATGTGTCTGCTCTGGACATAGAGTCCCTTGATTTTGGCCCCATGAGACCCATGGTGAACTTCTAATCTATAAAACTGTAAGATTATACATTTGTGTTGTTTTAAGGCACAGATTTTGTGGTAAGCTGTTATGGCAGCAAAAGAAGAAAGGAGGGTTTCGTATTGAGCATCTTTAAATTCCCCTCAGTTAGAAAATGTTAAGTGTTTTTGTTCTAATTATTGCTTCAAGAGCATCCAACAATAGCTGGAAAAAAATATCATGTTGATTGGCAGAAAGGTTTTGGCACACACAATTTTTAAGTAAATATTTATGAAGCACCTACTTAGTGTCCAGAATTTTGTTTGGCAACTCCTCCAGCATCATTTCATTATCTTACTCAAATTCTAAGAGACACCTAATTATTATTCTTGTGTGCATTAGGTAGCTTTTCGTTGCCATGACAAAACACCTGAGATAATCAATCTAAGATAGGAAAGATGAATTTGGGTGCAGTTTCAGAGGTTTCAGCCCATGGTCACTTGGCCCGATTGCTTTGGGCTGGTGGCATGGCAGAACATCTTGGCAGGAGCACATGGTGGAGCAGAGCCTCTCCCCTTGTGGCAGCCAGGAAGCAAAAGAGAAGAGGGAGCTGGGGTTCCAATATCCCCTTCAAGAGCATACCCTGAACCACCTAACTTCTTTCCACAAGTCCCATATCTTAAAGGCTCCACAGCTTCTCAATAGAAGCACAGGCTGGTAACCAAGCCTTTAGCATATGGGCCTTTAGAGGACATTAAAGGTTCAAACCATGTTGCAGCTGAAGAATAAAATTAAAGGCAATGTATGCACCTTGTTCATAAGGCAACAGATGGCACAACTTGAACTCGAACCCAGTTTGTTTGGCTGCCTTCCGCCTTGTGAGGACGCAACTAGAAGGCACCATCTACGAACCAGGAAATGGGTCCTCATCCGACACTGAGTCTGTCAGGGCTTTGATCTTAGACTTCTCAGATTCCAGAACTGTGAGAAATTCGTTTCAATTATAAGCCACCCAGTTTGTGGTATTCTGTGACAGCAACCCAGATGGACGAAGACAATGGCCATCGATAAGACAAGAAGAGAGGCCTGGGACAGGTCCTTCCCTCACAGCACAGACCTCAGAAGGAATCTGCTCTCTAGACAACTTCCCTTGGACTGTGAGATGAGAAATGTCTAAGCCACCCGCTCTGTGGTACTTGGTTCTGGTAGCTCTAGCAGAGAGGGAAGAGGGACAGTTGAGCCAAAGAGGGAAGCAACAGGATTCAAAAGGGTGACAGCTTCAGAACGTGGGCTGGACCGTGGCCCTTTTGAATTTTCCTCAGGATTGGAAGGAGTTCATTTCCCCAGGTAGAGAGAGAGGAGGAGCAGGCAGAGTGGATCCTCAGGAGCTCCTCGTTATCAGATGAAGAAACATCTACCTCTCTCCCCTCTGGTGCTCCAAGTGCAATAGTGACTGGGAGAGCTATTGTTATGGATCACTTAAAAGTCACTGAGGCCAAAGCCTGTGACCTCAGGCCCAGGCTAACAGAGGAACCTCCTGACAGTTGCTGCGGCTCTGAGACAGCATTGGAATCCTGGAAGATCTCTGTACCCTAAAGTATAGGTTTCTTTTACTGCTGTAACAAATCACCAAAAATCATAGAGACCCTCACCTTCTGGGCCTTGTTTTCTATTCCTCTTACCTGCAGAGAAACCATTTGCATTTATTCCTCAGTATCTGTCACTGGGCTGATATGACCCCTCTAATGTGGGCACATGTGATTTCAATCTCAGCTCTTCCTTTCACGAGAGTGAATGTTGGATAGGATTCTTCTCTCCCTGGGCTGCCTTGGCTTCCTCTTTTATAAAATGGCATTGAGGGTAATAACTTCATATGGCAAACATGGGAATGAATACCACAAAATTTAAAAGAGGAGGTTCAAGGCAAGGTCCACGGGAGGCTGGGTGAATACTGGCTTTCCAAGAGCATCCAGGCAACGAATAGACTAGCCTGAGAAGACAGGCTGGAGGTTCATTCTGCCACCTGTGCACAGGTGTACACACCTGCTCAGGATGCAGAAGGAGGCTATCTTCCTTCATAATGCAATTACTGTCTGTCCTAAAGTGCTCTGAGCATCCCCAGAGACAGCTGTTTAGAGGGCTTTTTAGAGAAAAGTGCTGTGTGTCTTGGGAGGGAGACAGGGATGGTGAGACTAACTCAGGTGGCACTTCATGCTCTTCTCCTTGGTGGGTTTTTTTTTTTTTTTTGATAGCAGAGATTGAACTCAATAGTGCTTAACCAGTGACCCATATCCTCAGCCCTTTTATTTGTTTTGACGATAATTTACTAAGTTGCTCAGGACCTTGCTAAGTTGCTGAGGCTGGTTTTGAACTTGCAATCCTCCTGCCTTAGCTTCCTAAGGTACTGGGATATCAGTCATGTGCACTAGGCCTGGCTCAGTGGATTCTTAATATGTGTCAGCATCTCAATCTCTCTGAAATCCCATCACCTGAACAAAAGATAGCTGAGCTTGTATCAAAGACTTTTTTCACCTCAGAAACTTGTAACTGAACCATCTGGCAGGATTCTGGTGTGCTAAGGATCTATTGGACACAGTTTGGAGACCCTGGGCCAAGAGTGCTGCTGGTGACAGCCTCCCCACTGGGTGGCAGGTGCCATTTCATGTAAAGGGACAGACCCTTTCCATGCAAAATTTGAGTCAACTCATCTTAGGAAATTTCGAACCACCACAAACTATGTACAAACCCATTCTTCAAACCCCTTGAGTTTCTTCTTCTATAAGTGGATGTAAATAACATATGCTGCACAAAAATAGAACACCGTATGCGTCAGAGCGATTGGCTGGCTTTGGCTTTCTTTACTTGCTGGGTGTTTTCCGGGCAGGTATTGGTTTTGTGGAGCTCCCATTTGTCTGGGCTGTGCTCATTGCTGTGGCTTGACCTTGGGCCTTGGGCAGTCCTTGGCTCTCCCAACCTCAGAAGAGAAGCCCACAACTATGCTAGACTTAGTGTCCCTCCATATGACTGGCTGCAGAGAAAGCACAAATGTCTGAGTTCCTCCTGAGTTCCTCACTCCTATTGGTTGGAGATAATGTCCCTTCAGCCATTTCTACCTCTGCTAAGATTCTGCTGTTTATCTTTGTAGGGAAATAAATGCAGCCAGAGTTGCTTGCTCCCTTGACCTGGAGTCTCCCTGAAAATTCAAAGCCAGGCTCAGCCTGAAACCTCAGGGCCAGTGCAGTTGGTTGGTCTGTCACACTGCTGACCCTATGCACATTCGTCATTCTTCTACCAGCCTATCTTGTCTTCCAGTCTTAAATATTGTCCTCCTATCATAGTCACCCTCCACCAAGTTCCTTCTGAATTCTTCCCTGTTTTTTCCTGCTGACCTTTGCAGCTATCCTCATGTGTTACTCCCTTTGGTCATAATCTGTGTACAATTTCCCTCTTATACCAGGATGCAAATTTCTGAACAGAAGAAATGATCTTATTCCAAGAAGGTGTTCATTGCATGTTCCAGACCCTGTGCATACATGTTTTGTCCTCCAGTCACTGTGGGGAAGGGTTATTTTGGAGTGTATTTATCAACTTTTTCATCACTGTGACCAAATTATCCAAATGGGATGACTTAGAGGAGGAAATGTTTATTTGGCGTTCACAGTTTTAAAGTTACAGTTCATGGTCGGCTGACTCCATCGTTCTGGGCCTAAGATAAGGCAGAACATCATGGTGGAAATGAGTGGTGGAGAAAAACTTCTCAACCCATGGCAGCCAGTATGTCCCCAGTGACTCACTTCCTCCATCCACACCCCACCTGCCTACAGTTTCCACCCACTATAGTAGTTCTTTCAAAGTATTAACCTATCAAATGGCTTAATCCTGATTAGGTTAAAGCTCTCAATCCACCAATTAGGATACATTTCTAGTAATCTAATTATTTTACATCCTGCACCAACACAGGAGCTATCACATCCAAACTATAACATGGAGTATCATTGTCCTCATTTTATTAAATAAGACCTTGGGATTGGGGATATTAAGAGTCTTCCCCAAGACAGTGATATTTAGAAGATGTCAGGGTCTGAATTTCAACCTCAATCTAACTATAAGCTTCAAATCATGACTTTAAGTTTTATTTCATTAGTTTCTTTTTCCTTTTTTTTTTAAAAAAAAATAGAAGTTTGCTCAAAATTCTGTCACCAGATTTCCAAATCCCATTCTTTTGCAATAAGGAAAATCCAACTTCATCTCTTATTTAAATATCATTATCAGTTTTATTGAAATTGCTGTAGATATAGGCATTAAATAATGACAACTTGAATGGACTTAGAGGTATTCTGGCAAACTTCCTAGACTGTGAGGTTATCCTTTTAATGTCGGGTTTTCATTATGCTAATTAATACCTCTGCAACCAACCTGCTTAGCTGTGATTTCTGAATGGAAGAAATTTCTAATCAGAAACCTTTTTGGTTCTGGAGATGCGACATGCACCTTCAGCATGTCGGGAACTCGGCTGAGACTTCGGCAGAGAGCAGTCAAAGCAAGAGTCCTCGGGCCACAGGGGTCCTGGTAGGGCCTTTAAGAGTCCTTGAGATCTACTGCAGACCTGATGAATCAGACCCTCTGTGGGGGAGCTGAGGCCTCTGTGTCACAAAGCTCGGAAGGCTTTGAAGGCAGCCAGAGTAAACCCAGGTAAGACGACATCATCCTAGGAGAAATAGTGACAGCATGCAGGGGTGCTCCACCTGGGGTACTAGGCCGGTTCCAAAAGGACCAGGAACAACTGAATGCTTGTTGGAGAATGGCTCTCCTAGAAGGAGGTCAACTTTTTAGCTTCTAATACGCTTCTAAAATTCTGAAATCCTAGGATTAGGACAGCTTTTTTTGCCCCTTTCATTTTCCAGCTGATATGAAAAAGAGATTTCATAAGAACAATTTTGCAAAAAGGGCCTGGGATGTTCATGATGTCAGGTAACAAATTGCTCTGTGTGACGCTGGGTCATATTGTGAATCCAGCAGGTGCAAGTCACTTGCATTCATGAGATGGGGAAGGAAGGGCCAGACCCCTTCTCGATTCATAGCAACACCTGGAGACCCTTCCTTCTTCTCTGAGGCTTTGGGTTAAGTAATCTCATCAATCAATGGCCTCCTAATCTCCTATCCCACCATGGGCCAAGGCCTCCAGGGCCCCAGTGAATTCACTTCAATATGTTGGACATCTCTGATATATTTTTAAAAGAAGTTGCAAACAGGCCTGGTGGTGCACACCTGTAATCCCAGCGGCTTGGGAGGCTGAGGCAGGTGGATCACGAGTTCAAAGCCAGCCTCAGCAATGGTGAGGCACTAAGCAACTCAGTGAGACCCTGTCTCTAAATAAAATACAAAAAGAGGGATGGGGATGTGGCTCAGTGGTTGAGTGCCCCTGAGTTCAATTCCCGTTACCCGCCCCCACCAAAAGACAAAAAAGAGAAGTCGCAAATGGATCTTAGGAGCCTAGGACTTGCTTTCTGGAGCCCTTGGTTTCAATCCCAGCTCTTTCACTTATAAACTGTGTACCCTTGGAACAAGGACTTCACGTTTATGTCCCCAGTTTATTTTTACATCAAATGGTCACAATGATCTCCAGGTCACAGGACTTTGCTAAGGATGAGTTAATTTATTGGTCAACAAAAATCTTTCTAGAAAAGACCACTCAGGGAATTTTAAGGTTTGTGGCTGTACGGTTTCAGTCTCAATTACTCAACTGTGCATTGCAGTTTTACAGCAGCCATAGACAATGGATAAAGGGACGGTATAGCTATTCCAGTGACACTTGTTTAATAGAGTAGGGGGCTTCTTCGCAAACCCCTTGACTAATGTAGGCAGAGCACTTAGCACAGGACCTGGCACAAGAGAAGTCATGAATAAATATTGTCATTAGTGTTCTTACTACTAGATATGTTTGGGAAGCACTGAACACAGCATCTAGGTCTCAGAGATAAAGATGGGCTTGAGGGTAGTAGAATCTTGGGAGAGCCCGATGGTCATGCACAGATCATCCCCCAACTGTCACAAGACATCACAGAGAGTGCCAATGTTCTGAAATTACTAGGAAGATAAAGGAGGTTTCAGCAGAATAATTCAAACTAGGGTAAACCTCTCTCTCTCTCTGTGTGTGTGTGTGTGTGTGTGTGTGTGTGTGTGTGTGTGTTGGGGAAGGAGGGAGAGTATATTAATATTCTTGGCCAGACAGATCTTTGTCCAGGTGTAATGGAACTCACCATCACCATTTGTCACTTAAATTCTTCACCTGGAACTGGCAGGGAAAACCCATTACCATTAGAAGGGCCTAATTGGAAGCAATACCCTGAGGTAATCACCATTTCTTTGGTCTGAGCATGACTGGGACCCTCCTTTCAACCTCTCAAAGTCACCCAGGGTCAGGAGAAGTATGGGGCTGGCACATGGTGTAGCTCTCACCCTCTGGCTTCCTCTCTCTTTTCCAAGTTCTAGAACATTTGCTGGGTCTTTTTCTTTCTTTCCTTTTGCTTTAGAAACACTGTCTACCTGTTTATTCCCTTGGGATTTCAGGCCTCCATGTGAAGGGGCTCATAAAAATCCCACCAGATGCCCACAGGATGGTGTTATCAAGGGAGAATGAGTATGCTCTTACCTCAGGTGAATGAAGGGGGATTTTCTGGGAGCCACATTCAGATTCTAAATGGTAGGTTCTAGGAGGGGGGAAATAGAGGCCAGAATTCTACAACAGCCACAGAATTCTACAACAGCTGATCTACATAGACGGAGCCTTGGAAAGAGCATACTAATCAACAACACTGAGAGTGGTCCAGACACCAGCTCCTGGATGATGACACAGGTTCTGAGGGAATCCCCAGGAATCCAGCATCTCAGAGAGTCCAGAGCTCTTGGCTTGTCTTCCATCAGGGTCTTGGACCTATTTACTTTGCTGCTAAGGAGAACGAGGGACACATTAGATGTGCCTGGCCTCACCACCCATATGCAGGCAAGGAACATAGGCCCAAAACCAGAAGCCCCCAGCTAGTCCTGTGTCCAGCCTCTGTGTCATGCTTGAGTTGTACCTTTGTGCCTCTCACCAATCCGAGTGACGCCTGCCTGTATTGCTCAGAGATGGATCCCCCGCCCTGGCACATGGAGGCTCCCAGCAAATACCTACCAAACAGATGAATAACCACAAAGGCCAGTTCTCCCAAGCCATGCTCCCATCATCCTGGGAGAAGGATAGCCTCTGGGGTTATTATGATCTGAAACTGGAAAGTAGCTAAAAGATAAAGGGAAAGAATGTTTGAATGTAACTTCTAAATGCTGTTTAAGGGCGCTCTCTTAGGCTGGGTCATCCAAACAGCAGCCCTTGAATGCAAGTGGTTGCTTTGGGAGGCGATCAGGGAATCACCAGAGATGGAGAAGTGAGGCAGGGAAGCAGAGGGTGAAAACCCAGGCAGACTCTGTGCATCGAGGTTCCACCTCAGTGGGACCCTGAGAGACTTAGGAGCTGTCCCACCCCAAAGCCATGTCTTTGTTTTATGTTTCTATAACAGAACCTCAGACTATAAATAAAATTTATTTATTTATTGCTATAAATTAACTGGGCCTATGCATTTGTTAAAAGAAGTTAATTTTGATTCTTGGTTATAAGACAGGGAAGGTCTTGACTAGTCAGCCACGTCTGATAAGGGGCCTCAAGCTGCTTCCCATGGTGGAAAGCAGAAAGGCAAGTGGGCATGTGCCTTGCGACAACCCTTCGGTCTGTGTGGCTATCCCAAGCCCTGCATGTTCACAAGGCCCTGCTACCATGACCCAACCTCTGCCAACTAGGCTCTACCTCCCAACCAATCATGTTCAAACTGAAGTGGGTGATGGGCTAGTGTATTGATCCACTAACTCCTGCTCCTTGCTGGGTGAGAGCTGGGCCCAGGGCTGTTAGCTTCTCAATACACCTACCTTCCTGGAACACAGCCACCTTGCTGAGACATGAGAGGATCCTAGCCCTGCCCATCAGTGTGCCTGATGGTTAATATGGACACTGTCAAAGCTGATGGTTAATAATGTTTTTCTCCTCCTCCTTTTAATAAGTTAGTCTCAGAGCAGGGAAGGACTCACTGATAAGCAAAGATGGGATGGATTTTTGTTGATAAGCAACAACCTGGGATTTAAGTCCAATTCTGTCTGAATGCCGAGTCCTGCTCTTACTGTGGTGCTTGCTGGTATCCACTCTTTTGCCTGAGCACAGCATTGTGAGAGAGGGTCTGGGTGGCCTCTGCAGCAGCCCCTCCACTACATTTTTCTAGGATATTACTGTACTGGTGTCCTCCTTTATACTAGTCTTCCTTCTTCTGTTCAGAGCAGTTAACTTTGCCTCATTATTATTTCATTGGGCTGAGCTTTAGTGAAACGCAGCCTTTAATTTGTTTATTTAACATTCCTAGTCTGCACTTGCTGATAGAGTATAACTGATTAATTAATTAATTGTAGCCTGCCACAGCTTATGCTGGATCATGACAATATTTCAGACACTAATGGGAGCTCTGGCAGAGGTGGGTGGTGATGGAGATGTGTCACAAAGTCAGGGTCTGAGCCCAAGGCATGGATAGGGGCAGGGTAGGCTCTGCCAGCAGCATCTAGCCCAGATTCTGAGGCCACCACCAGGTCTGGCCAAGGTAAGAAGTGGACCAGTGACGCTGGCCATCCAGAATCTAAATTGAGTCTATTGCTCAATGCAGGTACCTGCTAAGCTCGGTGGAGACAGCTCCTTGGAGGTTGTGAATGGAAAGCCAGCTTGTCTTGGACTGTCCTGTCTGAGTTTACCCATTTACTTAATCCCTGACAATTGTTTAAATCTTTGGCCATTGGTGATCAACTCAGCCTTCAATTTCTTCTCTCCTCCCTGGACACTGACTGGTGCAATTAGCCCTTATCCTGAAGCTATCCAGAAGTCCCCAGGACTCAGTTCCATCATTATCATACAAAGAGACACTATGACTTTGGAGATAAGGAACTGTGTGTCTCAGGAAACAGGGGCAGAGATCTATTTCTTAATACATCACAGGGAACATGTTTCATCCATGGGTATGAAACACAAAGCCTTTAGAGCTACAGGGACATGAATTGGGGCCTGGTTATGTCTAAATTCTGGGATTGAGTGAAACTATTAACCCCTCTGAGTTCACCTTCCACACCTGTAAAAACAGAAATGCTCATTTCTAACTCCCTAGAACACTCAGAAGCAGTGCTTGATCTTGATCTCCAAAGCCATGGAAATGCCTAAGGAGGCAGTGATGAGCAGCTGCCCAGGAGGAGATCAGCTAAGAGACCTGATGCCCCTCCCCAGCCATAATGAACAGGGGTCTTTTTAGAGTCATTCGAGGAAGGGGGTGCGGGGACCAGTGAGATGCCACCTTGCTTGGATGTTCTTTCTAGGATTGATGGTCAAAAAGTATACCTTCCTCAGAGTTGGCTGCTCTCCAAAATGGATACTTTGTTTTAATTTATTTACTTTTTGATAATTCTGATCTTTAAGATCATATCTATAAAGAATTAGGCTTATATCTTCTATCTGATCTTTGGTTCATATCTAAAAAAAGTAAACAAAGAAAAATAGGAGCTCATTTTTTCAGTCCACTGGGACCAGAGGTGGCAATAGGGGATATTGAGCCAGAAGTCAGGAGGTCTGAGCTCTGCTCCCATGCCCATCAGAGTGGGGGCCTCCTCTGTGCAGAAGGTTCTCACCAGCCAGATTCCTTTAACCACTGAGGACCTGTTATACACCAGGTGCTGAGCTGGGCCCCAGCATACACCCCCGACCACTGCTATCCCCACCCTAAAAGAACTTGCCTTTTATGAGGGTCTTTTTCTTGACATGAGCCAGCAGCTACCCATGTACAAAGTAAGGAGGTTCAACTATGGCTGGGGGACAGGAGACTTCACTGAGAGTTGACACAAGGTGGTCTTAAAGGATGTGTGGACATTTCTTGGACAATAACAACAACAACAAAAGGAAGGAGGGAAAATAAAAGCAGAGTCTACAGGGGAAGAGCTGGGAAGAACAGTGTTGGGCTGGGGCACCTTTCCCAGGCTTGGGAGAAATGGAAGTTCTCGTGAAATTATGTTTAGTGATCCTGTAATTATCTTCACCCTAGGAAGGAGGATAATGTCCAAATGAGACAGATTTTTCCTGGGCATGGGTTCCTCCTTGGACCCAGCCCCAGCTATTCAGCATGCCCTGTCTGGTTAGGACAGACCTTGCCAGCTTCAGATTAAAGCCCAGCCCTGCAGGGACTCTGGCTTTCCCCAGCGGCCTGGTTTTTTGATGGGCACGGTGCCCGGCACAAGGTCGTTCTCTAATAGACATTTGTTGAAGAATGAATCAAAATGAGCGAATAAATTGTTTTTAAATTTTGATTTTGTCTCTTTCTGTATGAAGGGGACTTGGGAAAGTAATTTTTTCTCCTTATGTCAGATTTGTCAGCTGTAAAATGCAGTTTATGATCTACAGGGTTGTGGTGAAGATTAAATGAAATGTGTCAGTTCCTGGTACGTAGTAGGTGCTTTGCAGTTTTCCAAGGTCAGATTCAGGTTCACTCAGGGATGCACAAAGTACTTTAGACTAGGTTTGGGCTCACCAGTCCACAGGGGTCTCACCTTCTTTATTCAGCTCTCTTGGAGATTGAGAAATGCAGGAACACTATACCAGCGACTCTGGAAACATGCCTTATCTGCTCTCAGTCTTTTCATCTACAAAATGGGGACATGGATCTTTTATCCAGAGAGCTCCATGGGCAGCTTGGAAACCCTTATCCTGCAGGAGCCTTGGAAAGAAGGAGCAAAGTTTACTTCCCATGTGCTCAGCAGGAGGAGGGTGACAGGAAGGATTGATGGTAATTATCTGTTTATCTCTGACATCTGACCTATGAATGTTTCTGTTCAAACAATAGTGTTTAGCGCTGCTTAGCTAGGTTTAAAACTTCCATCTGTTCCTTGGTTTTTCAGGGGACAGAGGCTGGAGCTGGGGACATAGTCTCTTGGACTCACACATGTTACCTTGAATAGTCACCTTGTGGAAACATCAATGACGGCTCAAGGACCAACTCTTTGTCTTCTGTTTTTTAATTGCAGAAAAAGGAGGCATTTCTTGCAATGCCTTCCTGGTTAGCAACTTGAGTAGAGACATAGTAGGCCCTCACAAAATAAAAACTTAAAAAAAAAATCCCTGAAGTATTGAGGGAAAGATGGCTGATTTGCTTTTGGGCTGCATACTAACGTGAAATAATAAGAGGAAAATATTTCTTGAGTAGGTCAACTCAGAGCACCCAATTACCTTTAAAGCAGAAAAAATTTAGAGATGATTCACAGTGGGAAAGACATTGTGGCAGAAATAGAGGTGATGGTGTAACCTAAGGTCAGGTGAGAGAGACCCATCATGGACATTGTTGATGTCCGTGCCCATGGATTGACCAGCATAGACATTACGGAAACAGGAAGTGAAAAAATGGCTACTGAGCTGCGTTGGTGGGAGATGCTTTGGGAAGACAGCATGAGTTTTTGAGAGAAAGGATATTAGGCACAAGTAAGGGTATGGAGAGCTTGTTTTGGTGTGAGAAGCACTGGACCACTGCTGGGTCCAGACTTGCTCAGGGCTGGTTGCATAGCTGGTCCCAGGCCCTAGGTTTTGCTTTGTCACTCGTTGGCTGGGTCTCCTGGGGCCAGCTGCCCTCTCTCTTAGGACATCAGTGTCCTTCTTTAAAACCTGACTGTCATGTCTGTTTAAAGGCATGAAATGTGTATATGTACATGAAAAGATCAACTCTAGCTCAACAAATGTTATTCCCCTCCCATTCTTCTGAACTTCCTGAAAACCAACTCCTCATGGCCAAAGGCCATTGGATAAAAGGTGAGGAAAGCCCCAGAACACTCAAAAAATCACTGGACATAACTGGCCAGTGTTAACCACATCCTTCCCCCAAATTGCTGATCGGGAATGTGCATCTGAAGGATGACAGCCTGAGATGCTGTGACCACAGCTGCACCCAGAGTGCCATGCCAAGAATATGAGCCAAATGGGCCCATCTTCCTATCATCTTTAAACTGAGATCTGACATACTGCCATGAAGTGAGGGACATGCTGCAGCTGCTCCTATTGCAAAAATGTTTTCATAAATGATGAGGAATCTTCTGCAGAAACATACCATGATAGGCAGAGTAACGGCTCCCAAAGAAGTCCATGTTGCAATTCCTGGAAACTATGAATATGATACCTTACATGGCCAAAGGGTATTCAAATTACAGATGGCATTAAGGCTGCCAAACAACAATCCTTAAGAAAGGGAGATTATCCTGATTATCTAGGTGAACACATGGAGTCATCAAATGGAGTTCAAACTCCATTTGAGCTCTCAGGCTTTTAAAGAGGAAAAGAAGACAGAGAGATGGCATAAGAAGGACTTTGTCTAACATTGCTGTCTTTGATGGTGGAGGAAGTGGCCAGAAGCCAAGGAATGTGGGCAGCCAATAAGGCAGAAAGTCAGAGAAACAGATTCTCCCTTGGAATCACCAGAAACGACCACAGTTTTGCTGCCATCTTTTTCTCTTTTTTAAAAAATATTTTCACTTGTGGATGGACATAATACCTTTATTTTATTCAAGTATATTTTTTGTGGTGTTGATCAAAGAACCCAGTGCCTCACACATGCTAGGCAAATGCTCAACCACTGAGCCACAACCCTTAACCGCTCTGCTGCCATCTTGATTTTAGCTCAGTGAGACCCACATTGGACTTCTAACCCATAGAATCTGAAGATGATAAACTGGTATTGTCTGAAGCTACCAAGTTCATGATAATTTGTTGTAGAAGCAGAAAACTCTGCACTTACCCTCCACCCCTAATTCTCTCTCATAAATTCTAGAAGGCCCTTTTCTTCATGTATTCACACATTCATTCATCCACTCATTCCTACATATATATTTACTCATGTGCCTTGTACCTTAGGTTCCTAACTTGTAAATAGGAATTAATGGTAGAAAAAACATTTCATAGAGTCCTTTGGAGGGTTAAATTAAATAAAAGCAGTAAGGATTTAGCACATTGACAGGCATAGTGCAAAGAGTATAAGCGTTAATTTGTCTCTATTTTTATTATTCCTGTTGTTCAGTCAGCAAACAACACTCTGGCACCATATTTGTGTCAGCTCTGTCATGGCTCCTCCATGGGAGAATGGGTGAGGCAAGATGGGAAGCACCTTCTCTAATAACCTCAGTTTGAGTCTCACTGGTCATGCTTATTTGTAAGGCAAGCAAGTAGATGGAGTCTTTTAACTTAGTTCATACCAGCCCCTGAATAACATCAGGCTTCTGTTTTTTTAGGTAGAAAGAGAAAAGGGATTTCAGGAGGAAATTACCCATAATTGGTCAATGCTTTGTAACCAAAGGAAGGAATTTAGAAAATGAAAGAACGATTTTAGGCGGTACCATCATGTGCTGTATCTGTTATGTGCATTCCATTTGAACTCACAACCATTCTCCAAGGTGAGTAATCTCATCCCACTTCAACTTGATAAAACAGAGACTCAAGATCATACAACTAATCAGAGGCACAGGCAAAATTAACCACTGGACATTGAGTTGCAAGTTGACACTCCATCTAGCTATTACTCCCTCCTCATCTTGAAAAGCTGGGGATAGGAGCTGCAGGCAAACCCAGCTGACTGAAAGTCCCTCTTTTCCCTCTGTGTTTGTTTTCTAGCTTGACTACAAAATAGTGCTGTTTAGCCCAGCAGGGCACACAACAGACTGGTTTTCTCCAGCCTTTCTACCTCTTCCCTTGCACTACTGTGGGAGCAATGCTGGCTTCAGCCCTCACCCCATCCTAGGACCTTGGTAAGTACACCTAACAGGAAGTATCCCACATGGAGCAAAGGCAAACAATAAGCTCTGCCGGAGCAAGTCTTCCAAAAGAACAGCCTTCTCCATTTCTGGTTTTTGAGGAGCCATGTACCCTGTTTACTTTCACCCTGCAGCTTCCTGGGGACCCAGGGGTCTGCCCTAAGCACTGCCCGTTTCCTCTCACCAGAACATTTCTTGGATCAACTGATACCCATTGGGCTTTCTGTTCATACTTCAAGACAATTTTTTTTGCTCCTTGAGTCCTTCCTGCACAGCCAACCATCTTGTGTGAGCAAGTTTTCATGGAAAAATCCCTTCACATGGCTGAGGCAAAGGCAAGGAGATCCTCACTGGAGGCTCCATCTGACTGAGCCAAGATCTGCCATCACTGGACCTATCTGAAATTGAGACACATTAATGGTGAGACAACCATGGGCTAGCAAATAAAATGGGGTCTTTAGAAATCATTGGAAAATAATCAGTCCAACAAAAACTGGTTTAATGATTAGGGTCAGTATTTGAGGCAAAATCTCTTCAAATCAGCATGCTTTGGTCACTAGTATGCCTAAAGGTGACTGATGATCAAGAAAAGCCAGAATGTATGTCTGGAATCATTAGGAGGCACAATAAGAGTTTCCTAATGCCTTTTCCTAACTCACAGTGACAAGATTACTTGAGGCTGAGCTGCACCAACTTTAACCAAAGCATTGGGGATATACTGGTAACTTTACAACCAATGGAAACTCACCCCAACCGCAGTTGCCTAAACATGGGAAATGTTGAGAAATCTTACTAAGATTGGCAGATTGGCCTCTCCAATCTGCCTGCGTTCAGGACCACAGGACGGCCATAACAGCTGGACAAGATGGAGGTGCACAGTGTGCAGATCCCCTTCCCACACCCTAGCCTCCTGTCGCAGGCTTCTTCCTACTTCCTCCATGAGAACGGCTGGATTTTTCTCTGCCTGTTTATTTTTCATGCAGCTGAAGTAGAATCTAAAAGAAGAGAACAGGCAAAATAAATTTGACTTGATGAAGTACTTACTATGAGATAGGCATTGTGCTAAAGGCTTTACGACGATTATCTGATTACTTCCTTAAAGCAATGCCATTATATCAAATTTATAGATTAAAAAACTAAGGCTTGTGGAGATTAACTTGCCAAAGTAAAGCCAGAGTTTAGAGCCAGCATCCCACCCAGCTCTGTTGAACTGTAAAGGGAGTCCAGGCCATTTTTACTTATCTAAGTGAGTAACCTCCAATAATCCACACTTTTATCCTTATAAATCTTGGGAAATGGATGTTTCTTATGATGCCCTGGAGGCAAGACAGAAACCTACCATGCCTTACAAGCTGTCAGATAAATATTAAATTATGTTTGATTAAAATTTTGTTTGAAAAACCTCTTGCCGTATTCCAACATTGAAAACTAGGATTTCATGCTTGCAATATCTGGTGCTTTTCTGTTCACTGAAACACTCAATTAACCAGAGCATTAAGTTTTTGAGTATTTCAGAGTTTGTCTATAAAACATATAAGGAATAAAATATGGAGAAGAACTCACAGACATGTTTTGAGAAGCATTTTGCTGGTAATGGGACTATACCCAATGGTGAATGACAATTGACTTCTGGTCTTCATTCTGTTCTGGTCTTTCATTCTCCAATTCCCATTGACCCTTTGGTAGACTTGGAGGCAATGGAGTAGGAATGTTATTCCTGTGCTTTTAGATGCCCCAAGTGACTCACAATAGGTGAAAGCTGGGGTCACATGAATTGATACAGCAAGAGCTTCATAGTCCCTTTCCCTAACTCACTATGGGAAGGCCATCTGGGACCAAACCACAAGAATTTTAACCAAAGCACTGGCAATACACTGGTGATTTTACAATGAGAAAAAATGTGTTCAAAATCCATGGTACGGGTCCCATAGGCCATGGCGGATGGGACAATGGCCTGCCATTCACTGACTGCTTCCTTTCCTACGCTGGCTTCCAACCAATAAAGAGAAGATTTGAATTAATCTGCGCATGCTGTCAAAACCCCCTCAGCTGTGTCTATAGCATCCATTGGAGTTCCCTTAGTCCTCAGGAAGGGACAGTGAGAGACCCAATAGGCACACATCATTTATCTTCATTTCCTCAATAGAAATCTTACACAGTAGTAGTTAAGTCATATAATATCCTTGTTCTACCCACGACCCCCAACAGCTGGCTGCATCTCCACAGAAAGAAGCCATCCCTTGCCTTGCTCAGAGAAGAACTTCACATATTTGAGAAAATAGTGTTCTTCTCCTCAAACTTTATAAATGAGGCAAAGAGGATTGAGTGATTGAGTGTTAACAAAATAAATCCCTCAGAAATAAATGAACATTTCATATTGCGCTTCATTTCAGTTTCATGAGTTCCAAAATAGCACTTCAAGTGATTAATGTTTTCTTCATTAACCATAACTAAGCCTGAGAAAAGCCTCTCTCTTTTCTATAACATATTTTTATAGGGGATTGAGGATGGTTCATTTCTAGAAGTAACCCTTTGAGACCTGCTGTTGGTGGCTCAGGTATTGGCAGACCTGGGCTCCAATCTAGATCCTGTGACTTTCTGAGTCATCTGGAAAGAATGAGCCTTTGTTCCACATTATCATATGAGGATATCAGTGTGAACCTCATAGAACCATGGTGGTCTCTTACACTCCTGGCCCCCGGTAAACTTCCTCTCCTGTTGTTCATGTCCTCTGACACCTGGCTGTGTTTATAGCTTGCTTTGGTCAACAGAATGTGGTGGAATTTCTCAGAGTTTTAAAAGTGTAAGTCCTTCCAAGATAGCGATTCTCAGTGGGGGCTAATTTTTCCCCTTAAGGAGGAAGAATGTCAATGGCAAGAGATATTTTTCATGATCCTGACTTGCTGACTTGGAGAATCCTCTTGGTATCTATATGAGTGGAGGATGGGCATGTGGCCACAGTGTACAAGATGGGTAGGTACCACCCCTTTCCCCACCCCCCACACACACCAAAAAAAAAAAAAAAAACCAAAACAATCATCCATCCTTAAATCTCAAAGGTGCTAAAACGAGAAACCTTATTCTAAATTCTTAGGCTGTGACCTGGTCCTAAATCTCCATCATATGAAGGGTCTCTTCATGGAGATGAGGAGCCCACATTGAGAAGAGGTCTCAAGACTCCCGGGAGAAAACAAGCAAGGCACAGCTATGCCATTGTCTAGCTAAGTCCAGTCCACAGCTGCCTTCCCAGATGAATGCAGCTAGTAAGCAACCACTAGCCAGACCGGCTGAAGAACTGCCCAACTTAGCTCAGCCCAGCTTTCAGAATCGTGAACAAAATTTAAATGTTTATTGTTGTTGTTTTAGGTTTTGGAGTGGTTTGCTATACATTAGTTGGTAACTAGAACCAAGCATTCATTAAAACAAACAAACAAAAAAACTATAGCGTCTCAGTGAAATCAGATTCCTACTTCTGCAGAGGATACTTGGTCTACCACTTAAATCCGTTCAGGCCCAGGGCTCTCATCCCCTAGCTGCTGGTAGTATTGGTGGCTGACAGTCCTTAGCTTTGCCTTGCTAGGATTGCCCTCAGCTGGTGAGAATTGCCTCCCCAAGCTCATAATCCTTCTCTGGGGCAAATGCATCAAATGCCTTGTCCATGTGTTTGGAAAGAAAGGTCTTTGTCTCAAAATAGGACCATGAAGAGTCACCCCAGCTCTAGAGCTCCCCAAGGCCATTGCTGAGAAGGCAGGTGTGAAATGCAGCCCCTGCCATCTCCAGTGACCTTCAGCCCCCTAAAGGCTACATCATAAGAAAACTGCCCCAAGAATCTCCTGCTTGCACACTTGGTCTCAGAATCTGTCTCCCAAGGAATCTGACTTGCAGTATCATCCTTAATCTGAATGTATTTTTCCATTCAGAAGTATGTACCTTAAGGCCGAGGTAGATTAGCCAAGAGCACCATCCTTGGATCCTGAAGTCGGCCTTAGCCTCTGCAACACCCCTGACTTTTGGTCTGGTCTTTGTTAAGAATCGGTTGCCTTGACCATAAAGAAACAATAAGCCTCACCCTAAACCCAAAGAGAGCTTTAAAGTTTAACTGTAACTCCAGGAAGCTTATAAATAACCAAGAAACACAAGGAAACATATTAATCTTCACCAGAAATGCAAAAACTGCAAATTAAATCCACCTTGAGATATCATTTTACACTGACTAAATTAGCAGAAGGAAGTAAAAATAAATTCAAATACACATTGCTGGTGACATTATGGTGAATATGGGGGTCCTTTTAATCTGTTGATTTAAATATAAATTTCTCAACACCAGGAGAAAGTAATATGGCAAAACAAAGTAGAAGCTATAAATACATTTTTTCCATTTGGCCCATTAATTATGTTGTAAGATTCTATATAAATAAGTTTGTTGAAGAGAAGATTTGAAATTTAAATTCTGATCTCTTCACCAAGGTGAAAAATATGTATGTAGTATGCATAAATATATAGGGGATACCAGGAGGCTGGAGCATAGAGTTGGAAGACTGGCAGCTATGTATTGCATAAGAAAAGAATGATATTAAACCTATTATTGCAATGTTTCTCCAAGGTTGGTCTTCTGACTACCAACATCCATGTAATATGGTGCTTGATTCAAAGGTGCCATCCTGAGGCTGACCCCAAATTTCAAGAAGCAGTCTGTGTGTGAGTTGGGCCTGGGGAACCTGCCTTGTTAGTAATTTCTCCAGGATCCTTGTGCTTCCCAAGTTTGACCATCCACTATGAAAATGGTTCTTTTATGGCTTTTTAAGGGAGATAGCATTAAGAGGGATATTATTCTTTCAAATTTTCCATAGTTATTGTGTTGTTATGTTTTCACAATTGTTGGAAGAAAAAGAATTGTAACTTTTCTTGAGCACTCCTGAGAAAAGTCATTTTAATTATGGGGGTCTTAATAGTCCCCCATTAAGGTACGAAGTGTAACCTCATCTGTGTGGGTAGGTTAAGTATCAAGAGTGAAAAATCTTGCCCTAGGAAAAGGACATTCTTACCATGATTAATCTTCCTGGTAATAGATATTTATGATATGTTTAGGAATCTTCTAACTGTTCCCAAGTCCCTTGGTTCTGTACCTAACATATTTCTGACTCCTGGCTTGATGTGAAGCCCTAATGTGTGGTTGAAGCTTGTCCTTGGGTTTTCAAGAAAGCTGTTCTTTACCTGGAGAGAGCAACGTGCATGTAAACAAATGCCCACTTTAAAGTGGAACTGGGACACTAGATTTAAAAAAAAAAATTAAATTTTCTTTTTTTATTTTAATTTTGTATGTATGATAGCAGAATGCATTACAATTCATATTACACATAAAGAACACAGTTTTTTTATATCTCTGGTTGTATACAAAATATATTCACACCATTTGTGTTTTCATACATGTACTTAGGGTAATGATGTCCATCTCATTCCACCGTATAGATTTTGACCACCCCCTGACACCTCTTTCTTGCCCCATGGAGCCATGAGCTGAAGTAGCTGTAATAAAAGTAATACATATCTCCAGTCTAAGAATTTATTACAGTGACGGCCCATGGACTAATACAGTCAACTTCCTGATCTTTTAAGAAAGAAGTTTCTGCCTTGAGCAGAAATGTGTTTAGGTCCAAATTCTGCATCAGACAGATACTGGACAGAGAGACTTGTTAAAGGTGCTAATTTGTGTTCATCTGATGCCTAGCCCAATGATTGATTGGGAGGGACAAGAGAAGCTGAGGATCCAGATATGTGTGCACAGACACTCACATATACACATGTACACACACACACACACACACACACACACAGAGCCCTATACAATCAAAGAGATTCCAAAAGGTAAATAAAAACTATATGTGTGCGCAGACACTCACATACACACATGTATACACACACACACACACAGCTCTATACAATCAGAGATTCCAAAAGGTAAAGAAAAATATTGCAGGGTTGTAGGAGAAAAATATTGAAGCTGATAGAGTCAAATGACAAAGACAGAAACTTCACTTTTAGTCTTTGTCATGACTTCAGAAGAAGAAACCAAACTCTCTCTTTGGTTTCAAGTGCACTGGGACCAGGTCACTGGAGACTGAATGGCTATGGTGATTTTGAGTTCTGAGGAAGTTGTACAAAACCTTGGAGTCCAGAGAAATCACAAAAATTTTGTCGTTCTTAACAAAATAGTGGTTATAAAAGAACATTCCTGTTAAGATTGATTCCCAAGATGGAGATTTCACTAAGTGGATTAAGGAGAAGAATGGATAGAAAAAGGTACTCAACCATGAAGGTACTTATTTTCTTTAAATATTGCCTTGTTTATATTAGCAGTAAGCAGTGCATCAAGTACTTCTAAAATAATTATAACTAAATCTCCTGCCCCCAAACCGTGACTTGATTTTAAAATTAAATCATACATTTTATTTAAAAACTCATGATTATTTTCTGAGTTCTGGTAAAATGTGTGTCTTGCAATTCAGATCCTGCATCTTGTAAGTAAGACCTTGCCACTCATCTGAAAAGTTGTAGGGATATCAAATGGAGTGCCAACAATCACATTAAAGCTCTGCTGACCTCTTCAAGTCACTTGCATATATATATATATTTTTTTCCTCCTCCTAGAAGAAACTAAGATTTAAAAAAATTAATACAGATCTCTATGCGTGTTCGTCAGCTTTCTGTTACCGTGATAAAATACCTAAGAAAAACAGCTTAATGGAAGAAACATTTATTTTGGCTGCTGGTTTTCAGACCATCATTAACTGACTTTGCTATTTTGGGGCCTGAGTTGAGGCAGAACATTAAGGCAGGGAGGGTGTGGCAGAGAAAAGTAGCTCACCTTATGATGTCTGGATAAAAGAGGGGATGGTGGGTGAGTGTCCCAATATGCCCTTCAAGGGCACTCCCTCAATGACCTACTTCCTCCAGAGAGGCCCCACCTCCTGAAGGGTGCACCACTTCCCACTAGTGCCACTAAGCCTTTAGCACATGCCCTTGGGGCACATATCAGATCTAAACCATGATTCTATGTTAAGGCATTCTGCAAACATAAAATCTAACTGAATATTAGTATCTGTTAGAACTAAGGAAATACGGATATCACTTATGAAATTTGTTTTTGTATTTAGCTGTAGGTTTGAAGTAATTTCCTACTAAAATCAAACATATAAGCAGAAAGGTTACCTGGACCAGGAATGTAAAAAATTTATGGTAGGATGGTGAGTGTGTGTGTGTGTGTGTGTGT
This sequence comes from Spermophilus citellus, assembly GCF_964194105.1. NCBI lineage: Eukaryota > Metazoa > Chordata > Mammalia > Rodentia > Sciuridae > Spermophilus > Spermophilus citellus. The sequence goes on along the minus strand of NC_138200.1, from coordinate 50,595,558 downwards.
GTGTGTGTGTGTGTTTGCGCGCGCATCCCCACAGACAGTAGGCAGAGGGAAAAGTCTTTGGTATGGGTGAGCAAACATTTCTGAAATGGTCCAGGCATCTTGGGGGCCATATGATGGTCTCTGTTGCATCTACTTAGCTTTGCCAGTAGAGTGTGAAAGAAGCCAGAGACAATAAATATAAAAATGACGGGACATGACAGTGTTTCAGTAAAACTTCTTCTTTTTTTTTTTTACAAAATCAGGTGGACCAGCTTTGGCCCTTAGTTGGCCCATTCCTGGTTTAGAGAATAGACCAGGCAGTGTATCATTAGAAAACCTCACCATATTACTTAAGGAAAGCCTGACACCCAGATAGGTGAAGTGACTTACTCAAAGACACACAGGAAAGCCAGAGTCAGAGTCTAGATTTCTGTAGTGTTCTATATACTCCAAATGCAGAGAAAAAGACAAAATGGTAGCTCATTCTAATGGCAGAGTGGAATGGGCTGGAGGAGAGAGTGGAGAAGAACCTCTGATATTAACTGGGGCTTGCCCATGTTTTGTTGGTTTGTTTTTCACGGTGGAAGACTACTAGGCAGAAAGGCTTGTATCTGCCACCCCTGTTAGCTCTGTGTCCCTGAAGCCATTCCCCTCTCTTCTCTGGACTTCGTTTTCTTTAATCTGCAAATCGAGGGGCTTGGCTTGATGATCTTAAATTCCCATTTGTTCTCAAATCTAATGATTCCTTAAGTCCATTCTTTTCGGTTCAGCATGTCCCCCATCATTCCAGTTAAAACTTACCCAGGGGCTGGGGATGTGGCTCAAGCGGTAGCGCGCTTGCCTGGCATGCGTGCAGCCCGGGTTCGATCCTCAGCACCACATACAGACAAAGATGTGGTGTCCGCCAAATACTAAAAAATAAAATATTAAAATTCTCTCTCTCTCTCCCTCTCTCTAACTCTCTCTCACTCTTAAAAAAACAAAACAAAACAAAACTTACCCAGTCCTTGTTGATACCCCACCTGGGTGTCGCCCGTCACATGTTTATGTGCTGGCTTGGCAGACTTACTTCTGCTGCTGTTCTAGAGCATCCCAGGAACTCTGGTGACCTCATTGCTTCTCAGGCCCAGAGTTGATTACCATAATAAAGGTACCCACCTGCTCTCGAAGCCTTTCTGTGTTTGGCTCAGAACTGCTGAGCTGGGCGTTTTACCAACTCAGTGGTCTTGCTTATAGATTTATCTATCCCTTTAGAATCTCCGCCTTGCACTGAACTTCTTCACAGTAAGCATCTTTATAGCAAATCATGCCCTAGTTTTGGCATATGCAAGACAAGGCAGGATGAGACCCTCCGTTGGACATCATCTAGGTAAGTATACTGCTGCCACCCATTGGTACACTTTTGCTAAGGACTCAACATGGTCCTTGACCATTTTTTGTTCACTTTTCTTCCTAGGAATGCAGAGTAGGAAATAGAGCACAAGACTGAGTTTGCAGACCTGAGTTCAAATTTCAACTGCAATCATAGTTCAGACCTAGGACCTCAGGCAAATGCTGTGGACTCTCTTCCAGTCTCCCAACAGAAGAATAGGAATGTAGCCTCTGCCTCACCTTCCAATGTCCATTGCCAATAGTTCTGAGCTCTGGTTCTACTGATAATAACCTGGAAAGTTAAAAAAAAGCCCAGATTTCTGAGGCACTCTCTGAATTCATTGATTCAGAGCCTCTAGGGGTGGTGCTCAGTCACTGAGTGTTACTACAGGTAATAGTAAAGAGCCTCCAGACCAGAGTCAAAGTTTTTAATAGTTTATTGATATTGTCAATATAAATGCACCTTTAAAAGGGACTGTATTAATGCGTTATTATATTATTTTTGTTTCTGTTATTATTTCAAAGAAAATATCAATTCTACACAAACAAAAAAATTCTGTAAAAATAAATGAGTAAAATGAGATAATCTATAGTTAAACATATTTTGGTTCTTTGAGATGTCCCTTGAAGTCTAAAACTTTCTTAGATTGAAATGAGGGTCAGGTCACAACCGCTAGACAGGAGGCCAGGTCAATGGCCAGACTGGATCTGACCTGTGAAAACACAAATTTGCCAATGATCTAACAATTCTGCTGCTAGAATCCACCCAAGGAAAGTAAAAAGGTATATCCATACTCCCTATTGGACAAGCTTTTCGTTGATGTGATCTAAATGGCAAGAACAACTTAGAGGACAAAGGCTTATTTTGGGTTCCTGGTTTCCAAGGTTCAGTCGATGTTCAGCTGAGTCCATTGCCCAGGTCCTAACATGAGGAGGAACATCATGGTGGAATGCTGTGGTGGAGGAAAGTTCCTCAGCTCATGTCAGCAGAAGGGGAGAGAGAGAGGGAGAGAGTCCCTGAGGGTATGCCCCCTGTGACCTATTTCCTACAGCTACACCCCACCTGCCTACAATTGCCACCCAGTAGATTTCATTTACAGCTCTCATAATCCAATCTTTGCACCTCTGAATATGGCTTTGTTACTGAATACATGAACTTTGGGGGCAGCGTTCCAGATCCAAACCATAACAATACAAAGACATGTATATAAAAGTTCCTAGCAGCACAACTTACTACAGGCAAGAAGTGTCAACAACACTAATATCCTTCAACAGAAGAATGGGTAATCAAAATATGGTAGAGCCATACAAGGGAATATTATATATTATTTGGCTATCTAAAGGAATGGAGTATTCATACATGCTACAACATCGATGAATTCCCAGAGGTGTTTTGCTAAGTGAAAGAAGCCAAGTACAAACAGACTACACAATATATCATTCCATTTGTATGAAATATTTAGGAAAACCAAATCTATAGAGACAGAAAGCAGATCAATGGTTCCCTGAGACTGGGTGGTGGAAACAGGGATTGTTACAAATATGTACAAGTTCTTGACCCAATAGAAAATGTTATAAAATGAATTTGTGTTTATGATGGTCTTTTTTCTTTTCCAGGAGCCCACCAGCGGTATAACAGCAAGGTTACCATGCTCAGACTTTGACCTTTGCTTTTCTCCCCAAGATTTTTTGCAGAATATCCAGAGAACATCTATGCCATAGGGAATTACACCAGAAACCCGATTCAAGAGACTGTAGTGTGAATGAAATTGAACTTCATAAATTTATATGAAGAAACTCATCTTCCCAGGAGTAAGAACATTCATTTTGCCCAGTAGGGCCTCTACTTTCTGTGGTTGAGCATCAGGGGTCCACTCTCTGGGTATGGAATGAGAACACAGAGAGTGAAGGATATTTCTCCACCGGCCATGCAGGAGGCCTGGGAGTCAAACCAGCCACTTATCAGAGATGCCTGTTTAGAGGTCACTTTGCTAATGTTTCTTGGAGTCAGTAACTCTTGATTAATTCTGTTTCTTTTTTCCCCCTATAGCATACTCCATTCAGGGAACTCACGTTCTGTGTGAGCAGTGTTTCTCCAGCCAGGAGACCAGGCAGTATTTTAGCTTTCTTTATCCTCATGCATGATGACATTACAGATCTGTCTCCTTGGAATTTTGTGATGATTATCCTGACCGACCCAGCTGAGAGTAAGAAGTGACTACACTCAGCTGGTGCTGCCATTACCTTTCACAGACCCTGCTTTTATAAATTCTGGGGACACCCACCACTCTTGTGGACTGATACAGATGGGGCAGAGCATTGGCTGGAATCTTGCAGACTTCCCGTTCTCTTAAATAGTTAATAAAGAGCTGCCTTTTCTCAAAATTGGTGGAGTACTAGAATACACCCACCATTCTCTACTCACACAAAACTCAAATGTCTCCAGCTCACTCTCTTTCTTCCTCATGGAATTGGGTGCAAACCCTGATAGATTATGTGTAACAACACAGTCCAGGTGTCTTGATATCAATGGATGGGGTAGTGGGCCATCCTCATATATAAGTGTCATTAATTGTACTCCCCTCCCTCATAAGATGTTTGATGCTGGTGGGGCTGTTTGCAGGTACTGGAAACAATTAGTGGGCTTTTGCTGTTCCTTGGGAAGAGTCTACCAGTGAAATGGAGGACCCATAGCTCTAGCCTTGATCCTAAGTTTAACTCATCCTTAACTCTATCAGTAATCCTACTCTTGGAATGGAAGAACCCAAATCTTCAACCAGACAAAGCAATTAGCAGGATGGCGCACACTTCCATTACTAAAATTATTATTTCACTTTTAGCAACATCATTCATTTTATCTCCCAACTCTAATGCTATTAATTCTATCGTCAGACTTAATAAAAAATCATTTCCATTTGTTGAATGCCTCGTCTGTCCCATGTCAGAGTACATCTCATCCACCTATCAATCAACTCATCTAACCATAAATCATCAAATTCTCCATTAACTATCTATCTATTTTCTGTCATCTAGCTACCTATATCTGACATAGGGGTTTTCAGTATTGGTACTATTATCATTTGGGGCCAACTAATTATAACAAAGGCTGTTCTGTGCATTTTTGAGTATGTAGCAGAATCATGGGCCTCTAGTAGATTTGGTAGCACCTTCCCAAACTGAGATAATAAAAAATGTCTACAAATATCACCAAGGTTCCTTTGACTAAGGAGGGACGAAATCATCCTTGGCCAAGGACTGCTGATCTAATCTGTCATCTATCCCTGTGTTTTCATCAAACAAATGTAAAAATTTCCAGAAATGACAGAGTGAACAGTATTATTCCCATCTTGCAGGTGAAGAAACTGAGGCTGAGAGTTTTGGTGACTTTTCCAAGTTTTCATCAGTATTATGAGATGGATCTGGGTTGCAAAATTATATTTGCTTTATTTAAAAAAAACTCTTTCTGATCGCTAGCTACTTTAAATCAAACATAAAGTGACACATTTTATTCTCAATGTCATTATTCTCCTTTATTCTTAATTTCATTCTCACACTTAATTCTGCCTCTCAAGCTAAAACATATGTCTTCCAGCCAAAACATACGTGAATATATCTGCATCCCCATCCTTCATGCTAATCCTTTCCTCAACTGAAAATTTAACTCATTTGCAACTCTGATTCTTTATGACCCAATTGCTTCCTAAGTTTTATTTCCTATTGTTTCCAGACAGTGAAGATGTTAAATGAGAAGATATTGCCCCTGACCATGCTGGTAAACCCAGCAGGAGCAGATAAGTTCCCTTGGAGCTAGGAACACAGTTTCAGGTCTGTTGATCCATTCTAGAGATTCACTGAGTGGGCATAGAGACCCTGGCCTGGCACAACCCTGTTGAAGTCGGGATATTTAGAAATTTCAATAACTTAAAGCTTCCATTGGCATTTTTCAAAGATAGGCTGGATTTAGAGATGTAACTTCTGAAAAGTAGAGTGCTATGGTCCGTGTGTGTACCCCCAAATTCATATGTTAAGATTTAATTGCCATTATGATAGTACTAAGGGAGGCTCTTCAGGAGGTAATTAACTCATAGGGAATAAGGGCCTTTTAAAAGGGGATTGAGGGTGTGGACCAACCTTCTTCCTCTCTTCTACCATATCAGACATGGAATTCAATGCACCGTTTCAGAAGTAGAGTCCTGGTCCTACTGCAACCCTTTGAGCATCTTGACCTTGGACTTGCCAGCCTTTGGAGCTCTCAGAAACTAAATTTCTATTCATCATAAATCCCAGTCTCAGGTGCTTTGTTATAGCAGCACTAATGAACTAAGAAACCAAACAAATGAAAAGAGGGACTTTTAACCGATCAGTTGGCTTCTCAGAATCTGACATTTCAGTTTAGCTTTTACACAGTAATTTTGATTTCTGCCCCAATACTCTGATGCCCATTAGACGGCTGACAGCTTCGGGTTTCCATGTCCAGAATTCAAACAGCGAGAGACATTCTTTTAGAGCAATTAACAGTGATGCTTGGAAGGGATGGCAACAAGCTGAAAAAAAAATTAATTGAAAATTTAACCTTCAAATAGAAAAAAAAAATACATAGACCTTAGGCTTCCATTTGGAAGCTGCTTATGCTGTCTGTGCACACTCTGTTGTATTATTTAAGTATTTTCTACACCATTTCTGATTAATATAGCAGTGCTATTTTCCAGTCCAGTCTCCTTAATAAATATATGTGTCAAATATCTGTTTCCTCCCCTGAATGCAAAGACTTTTAATTCCCCTTGTTTGCATGTGCTAACTGGTTGTATAACGAGATTAACAGCTCTGTCTTTTTTTTTTCTTCTTCTTCTTCTTCTTCTTCTGCAGATTTTATAAGAAAAGGCAGTGGGCTTCCAGACAAAGTTAAAAAGGTACCTTCTTTAATTTTGCATATTGTTAGCTGCAATCCAGTTGCTAATGTTTGTTTTATTTCCATCTGTCAAAAGCAATGCCAAAATACGTTGCGTGTGCCTTGAGTTGGCTCAATTAATCCTCTGCTGGAATACGGTTCTGTCATTTCATGTTTGGTTAAGGCCCTGATTCAGTAGCTCCCAAACAGAGAGCTCATCTCTGCCAATAGCATCCAGCACTCCTCAGACTACCGCCTTCTGGGAAATATGCACTTCACCAAGACAAGAGGGAGAAAGGTGAGGCGGAGGACTTGGAGGCATGCTGATCTGGGGCCAGCTTCACCTCACTTTGGGTATACATAACAATGTCCTGGGCTTGGTCCCTGGACCAGCTCTTGTGAAACTAAAAGAACCACTGATGGGTCACCCTGGGCAAGGAGCTTGTTAGGTCTCAGCCTGGGTCAGGCCCCCACAGGCGCGGCCTCTATGTAAGCCTAATGAGGGTCTGTGAGGGCGGCCATCACAGAAGAAAGCAGACTCTGTGGCTTACATAGCAGAAATCTATTTTCTCACAGTCCTGGAGTCTGGGAGTCTGAGATCAAGGTGTCAGCTGGGTTGGTTTCTTCAGGGGCCTCCACTTTGGCTCATAGATACCTGCCTGTCTCCACGTGTGTTCTCTCAGTAAGGCCTCTGTCAACATTTCCTGTTCTTTTAAGGACAATGGTCACACTGAATTAGGCCCACCAGGTGGCCTCATTTTACCTCTATTCCCTCTGAGGTACTGGTGGTGTGTATCTTCAACATATGGATTGGGAGGTGACGGGTGTTGACTCAGCCCTAACAGATGGTTTCCCAAATATGAAATGAAATGGAATGAAATAAGATAAAATGTATTGAAGAGATGATGATTAAGAGGGCAAAGATCTAGGGCCCTCCAAAACCTAAAGCAGCCACTCTGTAGCTTTCTATAAATATCTACTAAAATTCCTCTTACTTTCTCTCTGAATAAGGACTCTATCCCAATCTCAATGGAGCCACCATGATTTATAGAAGGCAGGTTTTTGAGTGGGTATATTTGGATCCTGATTTGGCCTCTTACTACTTGTTTGACCAAGGGCATGTCATTTAAATGATCGAAGCTTTGGGTTCCTCATCCTTATACCCGGGCTAATAGCAACCACCCCAAACAATTGTGCTTTGTAAGCATAAGATGCATATATGAAAGACAGGGGCTCAGTTCTGTTGGGTAGATGGGGTGCAGGGTCTTCCCTGACTGTGAGCAGAAGAGGTGTGTAGCCCATAGAGAATTTAAAAGTATAACACAGCTGACCTTAAAAATAAATTTGGTGATTGAGTGCTCTGTCAAGACATTGCACTGCCAACCCCCCTTCCCTTGTACAAAACTAGAAAGCATACCATGTTGTGTTTTCTCTCAGGGTCTTTCCATCTCTCTGTCTCTTTCTGGCTCTCATATACGTACACACATCTGTATCTCAAATTCAGTCATTCTTAGCAAAGCTGAACCAAAGGTATTTCACATGGCTGCACATCTTATTTTTTATTCATTTTGCTCAGAAATTGCCAAACTCCACATAAATTATATATGATAGAGGAGAATCATCATTTATCGTTGTTTTGAAAAGAGAATGCATATTGGTCTCTAGTGAGAGCTCGTATCCTTTTTCCCAAATGTCCTCAAATTCCTCCAGCCAGGTGGTTTGAATTCCTCCAAACAGTGCCTGGGAGTGGCCCTGCCAGGAGACATCCTTGCAGTGAGTTAGGAATCTGAATATGCTCATCATAGAGGGAGCATGCTGGGGTGAGCCCTGAGTTTTATTATTCGACACTCCTTTCTTAAGTGGTACCCAATCCCTGGGCATCTTTATGTAAAGTACCTAGTAATATAACTAAGCAGCTGTGCTAAAGAACTAGTTACTTTGTATAAACAGGGAAACAGAGACTTTGTTAGTCCTGTTTGAAAGGAAAGTGACCACAACACTCAGAGCAACCAAGAGATCTTTATTGCACCAGTGCAAAAGAGGAGAAAGAGAGAGAGAGAGAGAGAGAGAGAGAGAGAGAGAGAGAGTGCGTGCGCGCGCAAGGGAGAGCGAAAGCAAGAGAGGGAGCGAAAGCAAGAGAGGGAGACAGAGCAAGAGCAAGAGAGAGAGAGAGAGAGAGAGAGAGAGAGACAGAGAGCAAGAACAAGAGAGAGGGGCCCGGCAGGAGGGAGTTTTTATAGCCCAAATCTAATGGGGTCTCTGGGTCTGCAAGCTGCCTTGTTGGCATACAGTGATTGGATCATACAGTAGTTGCTAAGGGTGTCATCTTCTGCCTTCAGGCAGATGTGGCAGGGATCAATCAGATGTGGGTTTCCGTTGCACCAGACGGGTGCGGGTCTAGTGTTCAGCCTTGAGTGGGGTTGAGTGTTCAGACTTGATGCAAACAGGTGATAAAGGACCAGACAGAGGGGGGTTTGAGTGTGGGGGTTATCCTGCAGCTAACGTTCGTTCAGCCTGCCCCGCACCTAACAGTGCTCCAAACAAAAAATAGCTATAAACACTAGAGCTCTGAATGGCCCATTTTTTTTTTTTCTCAATGGGAGACATCTGTGTTCTTATAGTATCCAAAAATCTAAACCCTGAGCATATTTCATTAAACTTTGGGATTTTACAAAGTAACTTTCTTAATCTGGATCTCCAACAATAGGAGAAATAAATATCCCTTTGTGTACCACAGGGATGTCATATAGCTATCAAAATGATGACTACTTAAAATAATGGATATATTTGCAAATTAGGTCTGTAAAGGTAAAATTTCTAAGCTGATTCTAAGCTGCAAAGCCTGAGTTAAAGTGTAAAAGACTGGGCATTGTAAAGTTTTTAAACTGCAAGGCCTGGGTTGAAAAGTAAAAGACTAGGTATTGTTAAAATTCCTCTGCTACCCCCAAAACCTGTAATCCCTGTAGCTGTTAGGACAATACCAGAACTGCCCAGTAAATATTTCCACTGACTCCCTGGTTGTTTAATAGCTAAGGGCTCTGAGTAGCTCGGCACGTAGGCATCCAGGCCCCAAAACCAATCAGTTTGAATGTGTACCCCGCTTAGGAGTGACCAATCACCCCTGCCCAGCCTGTTCCTGCCAATGAATGTACTAATCATGTCTCAGAGTTGTTGTTCAATTTTCCCGAGCCTCATGATGATTTGTTCTGATGTATGCAAAGCCCCCCACCCTCCCCCAAAAGTGTACTTAAGCTCTGCTTGACCTCTGCTCTGGGCTCTAGGCTGCTCTATCTTCCTGAGTGAGCCCTGAGCCCCAGCATGCTGGTTTAATAAATCCCCTCCTGCCTATTGCATGAAGTCAGTCTCTTGTGTGGTCTCTTTCTCCGACGCTTCGCCGGACCCTTACAGGTCTTGTCAAGTTAAAAAGGATCCAAAATATTATATAAATAAGTTAATAGGCATATGAACTAAAAGAGAAAATATCTATGTTTAATTATGTTAAAAAATTAGCACACTCACCAAGGAGTATATTAGGGAGAAGCCCTCTTCTGACAGGTGAGTGGTAGTTCTTTTATCTACTCTATGTTCTCTGCATTTGGAAACTGCATCCCATTGGCTTAGAACAGATTCAGATTTCTATAATTAACAGCAGGTTGTATGGGAGCTGGGGGTGAAGGGTGGGATCTCATTTAGGATTTAATGAAGGTAATCAAAAGATGGGTTAGCGTGGTTGAACCCAGTCTAAAATTAAAATTTTAAAGATTTTTAGACAGTTGGTATACCCATAATTCATGTAACCTATGAATATTACAAATCAGGGGCTTAAAACCCCTCCAGTTTCCTCTAAGATATGGTAAAATGTCTAACCTACCTGTGCCAAGAAAATTGTCAGTTTTTACTTAGCTGCTGTTTTTTTTGTTGCCATGCATCTTCTGTCTTTCCATACCATTCTGGGCACATGCAGATTTACCCTGAGATAACATTTGTTTTGGTCAGACCCGTGCTTTGAGTTGCAGAGTTTTAGGGGTTTCTTTTATTGAAAATTGTTAAATTTGCAGAATGCGCAAAACAACGTTAATATGAAGTCACATTTAAAGGGCATTCTCTCCACCCCCAACCAGCTCCACAGTACACAGTGCACAGCCACCTCCCTAATTTGCTCTGAGCAACTCTCCGATTTCTGACCCCTCAGGTGGTTCCAATTTCCTTTTGATTGCCTTGGGGCGTGGCGCTGTGGCAGGATTTTCATAGCAGCAATTGCTTTTCCAAAATGGGAGCATACAAATAATATAAATAATGTCTCAGTTGCAGATTCCACGCATCTTCCTAAATTTCACAATTCAACCCTGAGATTTCACACTGAAACAGAGGCCAGGAAGGGAACGTGTTGCCATGTTGAGCAGTGATTGAGGTGCAGTTGTGGGGCTGAGGGAATATTTTTCCCCTTGTTTCCCTAATGTCCTTTATGACTCATGAAGAAAAGAAAGTCTTTTGAAAACGAGAATAATCATGCTACTTTTAAATGTGCATACTGACATGGTCTCAGCTGATTCTCTTCATTCCAGCAGTTTACCATCACACATGAGAAATTCTAATATTGAAATTTATGGGAAGAAGACAAACAAAATAAATTCTCATTAAAATCATGACCATATGGTGGATGCTGGGAGGGATGATTTTCTAATTTCAAAGTTAAAAAAACAAAAACAGAATACTTGTCAAACCATGCAAATAGAATAAATAGAAATATGTCATGGAGAATATTATCTGTATGTGTTTAAAATGTATATTTAAAATATATTTTCTATATATATTTAAAAAAATTGTGTCTGGTTCAGTGGACCCCAAACTTTATATAATCACTCATTTATTTGTTTATTCACTTAACATTATATTTAGGCTTGTCCATTGAGTCCAATGGTCAGCCAAGTCCCTGGTCCTGAAGAAAGAATTAAAGACTAACAGTGTAGACAGGTAATTGAGTCAGATGGAGAAAATGGAGGCCAGTTTGGGTCCTGGAAGTTGGAGACCGCCCCTGGGAGATTGGGTTATTAATATCTCCAGAGCCCTTTGATTACCAAGATTACTAACCCTCACAAAAGGTTGAAGACAGGGAGTTGTTAATTAATGCCCCCTGGGCTGCTACCTGCTTGGATCACTCCATTTGGCCCTTCCCCCTGCCCACTTGCTTCTCACTTTTTGACCAGCCTACCGGGCATCTCCTCAGGGAGGAGAGAGAGAAGGGGCAAGAGAGCAGGACAATAAAGAATGTCTAAAATATATAAAAGGGGCAGGACACTCTCACTTCTTAGGATACCAGGACACCAGCTTGGCCCCCTTCTCCCTCCTGGGAGAAGTCTATGTTACTATTTTATTAATAAAACCTGCTTTATACGCTTGCCTCAGCCACTCCTCTAATGTTCAAACTTCAACATTTGAGAAGCAGAACTCCTCACTGAGACTGGTGGTATCAGTCCTGTCCTCAGGGAGCTTGAGTCTTGGGTTCATTTCCTAGGAGAATAAGCAGATTCTAGGATTACAGATATTTAATTAAAAGTATGTGGAGAAGAAGAAAAAAACAATAGATGGTAGAATTATGTTCTGCACATAGGAAAGTATGTAGGATCTTCAAAAAAATTCTCTCCTTTATCCAATAAACACACACACACACACATGCACACGCACACGTGCACGTGCACACACACACACTCATTCACTGTTCCCACCTGTTCATACACAGGGACCCATACTGGTTACAAAAACATGTATTTATATAAATCACCTCTTGTTCTTGAAAAGGACAGCTGACTCTCCTACACCTTGTTCTGTCCCACTGGTATCTGCTTCTAGGAGATGAAAACAAGCAATGAGCATGGACTGGAACCAGTATAAGCCAGTAACCAGAATCCCTACAGGGAAAGGGTGTGCTGGGGCAAGGACTGAAACATCCTACGGTCAAGGTGACTCTGATTTCATGGGGTCATTGATTTAAAGTATTAGAGAACCAAATAGATGGATTGGGTCATGAGCCCACCTGGGTCTATCAGCACCTGATGGGAAAACCCTTGTGGCAGAGTAGCCATTCTGCATGGTGTCACTGGAGAGAGTCTATCAATGAGCATGAGGCAAGGGCATATTCCTACATAGGTAGGAACGAGTGCAGAACAAAGTATACTTTGGGAGTGCGGCCCATTATAGAGGCTGGGGCTGGAGGGGGGGTCACAGAGAATGCAGGGTAAAAGGCAGAAAGTTAGGACCCAGCCATTCTGTAAATAACAACCAGGACATAGACTCATACAAAAACTGGAACTGGGCGATACAAGAAGAGGCTGTAAGGAAGCTCACACCCAGACATGGGAGGTAACGTGGGACTAACCACAGTCCAGGCAGAAATGGTCAGAAGTCAGATCACAGCTGAATGGGGCAGACTTGAAAACCTGTGCCCTGAGTGGACTTCCTTCTCTCCTCCCTGCTTCCTCTTTTCTGCCTTTCTTTCTACCCTCCTTTCCTCTCTCATTTTCCCCCTCCTCTCCCTCCCTCCTTCCCTCCCTTCCTTTCTCCCTCCCTTCCTTTCTCCCTCCCTTCCTTTCTTTCTTTCAAGAAATTCAGATTGAGCATACAATAAGAAGACAAAGGAAAAGATAACAAAAGGGATGGAGAGGGAGAGAATGGCTATAATACACTTAAATTTCAGATACTTCTGAAGATTCAAAGAGAGCCATTGAAGGAAAACAATCATCAAGGGTATAATTAGAGACAATCTCCTGAAGTTGAAAAGATATACATATGCAGATCAAAAATCTTCATTGCATTTTAAGAGAAGACAATGAAAAAGATCCACACCTACAGGGACATGGTAAACACCCAGAAAATGGAGCATGGTGTAGAGCATTTGGGGGAGAAGTGTGTGTGTGACACAATAGTGTTGTAACCAGCCACTCAGCCACCTGCTGTGCCTTGACTGTGTCCTCCAAATTTCATACATGGAAGCTGAATCCTCAAGTTCATAGGTTAGTGGTATCTGGAGGTGGGAAACCTGGGTGACCGAGTTCAGAGCGGCCTGATCTTGGGAATAGATTTATCCATTCATGGTATGTTCACTCCATCCTGCCATGCCATGCCCCAGTAGGAATGCCCTCACCATGATGTCAGCACCATGCTCTCGGACTTCCCAGATTCCATAACTGTGAGACAAATAAACCTATGTACTTGATAAATTACCTAGCCTGTGGTATTCCATTATAGCAACAACAAATGAGCCAATTTACCATTCAGGTAAAGGCAAAACACACAAAGTTATAAAGAAACAAAACATGAGATGAGAACTTTCTAAGTATTCATAAGTTCTTACTTGAGAGAAAAAGAACCTGAGTATGACTTATATGCAACTAGGAATCAACTTGAAATGAGTGACTCCAGAATGGGAAACCGTGGCATTAAAAGAATGATTGTTGGAAAAGAAAACAATTAATATGAAGTTAAAACTGTAAATATTCTGCCAATCTGAATGCAAATGCCAGTATAATTCTCAAGAGATGGTTCTCAATTATACAGCACTAATCAAATAGAAAATGAGTTTAGCAAGGGGGGATGGAAAACATCAACACACTAAATTGCTTGTCTTATAAGGGGGTGGGAGTTGACATAAAATCTTAAAAACTAGAGAACAAGTGATTCAACTGTATAAAAGTAAGACAAAGCAAAGGCTTAAAATTAGTGAGTTCCTTCCACACAAGTGGGAAATAATGAACAAAAAAAAAGCCCAGATCAAAAATAAAAAAGTAATCAAAATACCATTTAGAGAGGAAGTGGTAAACCAGTATACAAAGCAGATGTAAAATAAGATGACCAAGTTGATCAATAATAGTATTAACTGACTTGTGCATTTGATTACTGCATGCTAAGACAGCTGCTCTAACATTTTACACACACTACTTGGCCTCCTTTAATCTTTATTTTGCAGAAGAGGAGACTGAGGCACAGATGGTTCAAGTACATATGAAGGGATTACAGCAGATCTCTTCCCCAATGGTATCCATGACTGACATGACCCTTGGGCAGCTTAGACAAAAGTCCTTGTCTAAGTCTGCCCAGAATACAGAGGATTCTCTCTGCATCTACAAATTTCTTCATTTTTTTTAAAACTGTGTTATCATCCCATGATTGTGTTGGGAGTACAGAAGATGCTTTGGCAAGAAAAATACATGGAGAAGTACCTGACAGATTATATTACTACTGTAAACAAACACCAAGATATTACCAAGCAGTGACATCTTATTTACTGTTCTCAATTATTTGTCTTCTCTGAGTATCAACACTGACTCTGTAGCCTAGAGACATTGTGGCTTCACCAAGGACTTTCAACCAGCAGCCAGGAGTGAAATGGACCCCAGAGCTGACGGTCATAGCCCTACCCACTTGGAAGAAGGCACCCAGAGATGGCACAGTGGCTGCCCATGAAAGGTGTCTGCTGGCATTGTTAAGATTATTTTTTAAAGATTCTGCATATCCTGACAGTATTTCCCAAGAACAGAAAAGACCCAAATTCTTTGATTGTGTTCAGTAAGGAAACGCACTGAGTGCTTCATAAAACCAAAGGACAAGGGTAGTTGAAAAATGTGGTTAAGAATGTTGTCAGGAAAATGCAAAAGGGGAGAGAACGGGGCTGGAGACGTCTGTTCAGACAAACTTTATTCCAGGCCAAATAATATTAAAGGAGACAAAGAGTGTCGTTTTACAGTCCACAGCGAGGATAAAATAGTCATGAATAACATAACATCAAAATATATAAAGCTAAAAACATTGGAAATAAAATGAGAAGTTTACAGAAACACATTTGCTTTGGGAGACAGTAACACAACTATCTAACCCTCTACAGATAAATAGACTAAAAGTAAATAAGAAAGAACCTGGGTAAGTTCGAATAATTAATAAGGATATACATATAGTAAAATAAAAACATATTCTTCATACTTCCATGGAAGATTTACAAAGTTTTACCGTGTTCTAAGACACCATAAGCATAATTAATTCCTCAACACAGATATCTGTAAGATCAACTCTTTAGATTGATTGTCAGATAAATAGAAACAAAAGTAAAAGCAAACAACAATAAAAATTAAAATGATTCTCTAAAAATACTTTTGAATTAAAGAATAATAAGCTCTAAATTATTTAGAAATAAAAGAGGTAAGACTATTTTGTCATAAATGTGTGTTATACTGACAAATTTGTACTCCAAAGTAATTTCATAACTGTAAGTAAGTTCATAACTGTAAGTAAATTTCAGATAAGGCAAAATTTAAAAATAAGAGAATAGATCTGGGCATAATGGTACAAGCCTGCAATCCTGGTGAATCAGGAATTTGGGAGGCTAGTAAGGAAGATCACAAGTTCGAGGCCAGCCTTAGCAATAAACCAAGACCCTGTTTCATTAAAAAAAAAAAAAAAATTACAGGGGACTGGGGTCATAGTTCGGTTGGAAAGTGCCCCTGGGTTGGATCCCCAGTACCAAAACAAAAAGAAAAAGAAAGAGATATATTACAACCCACAGCTATAGGTTAACACAAAATTATTGACAAAACAAATATTTAGGAGGAAAATAAAAATAACTACAACGTACTGGGAAAAAAATCTCACAACTAATTAATTGAATAAACCAGTAACCACAGAAGGAAATGAAAGAATATGGTCCCACATGGCAGGCAGTTTCATTGACTACCCCCCAGATACTGAGAAATTCATTATAAACCCAATAGTTCCAGATCCTGACCCATTGCTTGGCCTTCCATTAATTTTTACCTTCTACTTACTTTTGAAGACATGTAAATAATAACCCAAAGAGACACAGAAATAAAAAATGGCAGCAAAAGGTATTTCATTTTGGATTATTTTGTTGTCTGAGAGAAAGTGGAATTAATAGTGGTTGGGAACTGGCCGTCGAAGCAAAAGAAAATTAAACCTAACCCCATTGGATGAAAGACTGCAACCAATATTCCAAAGAAACTGGGGGATGACTGGCCTTAGTCTCATTCCTTCTAACTTGGCATGAGTTAAATAAATAAGTAAATAAGTAAATATTTATTCTTTTTTTCCAAGAGGTAAAAGAGTATGGAACTGAAGATTCAAAGAAAAGTCAGGGGCTGGGGTTGTGGCTCAGCGGTAGAGTGCTCGCCTAGCACATGCGAGGTTCTGGGTTTGGTCCTCAGCTCCACATAAAAATAAATAAAATAAAGGTATTGTGTCTAACTACAACTAAAAGATAAACTTTTTTTAAAAAAAGTTAAATTCTGAAAATTATATTTTCCAAGATAGATTAAAAAAAGTAAGATATCTGAGACACATCCTGAGAATTGCCATTTCAAAATGAAATCAGGATGGTCAATAAGACGCAAGAGATTAAGATGAATACAGAGATACCCCCCCCAAAAAACAAAACAAAACAAAACAAAAAAACTCAAAAAGCAAAAGATAAAAAATGTGAAAAATTTATGGTAAAATTTCAGATTTGTATTGGAGGTAATGAAGGACAGAAGAGTCTGGAATCAGTGATGTGCAGGGGGAAATACCCAGTTGGAATCTTCCACCAGCTAACTAGGATATTTAAGACATATTTGTTTGTTTATTTTGATGATTATGGGATTCCCCTTTAATTTCCCAGTTTTTGTGCTTCTCGAATATGGTGATTCCTTCAGGAGTCACTGAGCACAGGGATCCTTCTGTCTTCTGTGCCCAAGGGTCCCAGGCTGCTGTAGGCCTCTCAAGTCCATCTTGCAACGTCTCTACTTCATCATCCCCTACCCACTTCCCAAGCTCCTCATCTCTTTCTGAGCTACATCTGCCTCTCTTCCTCCCTTCCAAACTTTCCCTTTAAATGCACACGTTCTAATCTGCTAAAAAAGCAATCAACAAATTTCATTAGAAGCAGGTGAAAGATAACTGCCAACCGACCTTAAGTTTTAAAAATAGCAGTGCAAGAGGCCATAAAGAATTCTTTTTTGAGAATCAATTAAGAGACATCATGATCCTATCCTAACATCTCAAGGGTATTTTTCTTGGTTCCTGTATCATTATTCACTCTCATTCTACATGGTGGGTTGATTTAGTTGTTGAAGTGTTCCTGTATGTAAAATCACCTTAATGAGTATTGACTGATGCACACATTTGCATGATAGCCTTGGAGGCCTTCTGTAGAATATCAATATGGTAAGGCATTGGGTTTCTTTTGGAATGGTTCACAAGGGTGGGGTGAATATTGTTTTACCAAACCTAATAGATAATTTCTTAATCTATAGAAATAGTTGGATAGGCTAGAAACAAGAAAGTAGAACATTTCTTCAAGATTCCTGGAATCAAGTAGTGTGATGTAATCCCAGCAACGATGATTTGAATGAGATTATGGTTTGGGGGAAGACAGTCACAGAGATAAAGCACCACCTTCAGGACATCCTATCAAGGGTCCATATTAACAACATGTCAATCATTGTGGAGAATGTGTCAAACTAGAAAGGGAATCCCCACATAATAGGCAGATGGAGCTCCATCTGATGGCTGCCCATTTGATGGGTTCACTCAGGTTTTTAAAATGCTAAAGCAGGAGGATTGCAAGTTCAAGGCCAGCCTGGGCAACTTAGCAAGATCCCATCTCAAAATAAAAATCAAAAACTAATGTTGGGCTGGCTGGGGAAATAGCTCAGTGGTAGACCACTTGCCTCACATGTGTAAAGCCCTGGGTTCAATCCCCAGTGTTGAAAAACAGAGGAAAAGGAAGAAGATTCCTGGAAGCTAGGATGACTCTTGCATTCTATGATCTAATTATTCTCCAAGTCAGGGAAGGCTTGGGCTGTACCCTCTTCCAAGCTTCCTTTCCTAGAGCCAAAAGCAGTCTCAAGGGCGCTGGTGGCATGACATCACTCTTCAGTTCTTTCCATGCCTGGAAAGTTAGTTGGTGTAGAATAGTCATAGCAGAAGGAGGCCTGGGAGGTGCCAGTTATGCAGGGCAGCTTCTCCTAAAGCCAGGCTGCCGCACTCCGCATGGGGACTTGCCAACCTTATGTTTCAGTTGAATTTCTCTATCAAATGGCACAGTTTAGGCTGGAGATCTACCTGGGGGTGGGGGTGGGGAATAATTGCTCACTTTCTGACACTCCAAGGACTGGAAGATTCCTCTATGGGCATTTTTTTTCTTTGAGTTCTCTTTGAGATGAGTGAGATTTGTGCATTTTAAATAAATAACCTGATCTGTTGGATAGCGGTGGGGGCTGAAATCGCTCTGGGCATCATACATTTTAGCTCTTTTATTTCAGTGTCTTATTAGGTGGCATCTTGGGGTGGCGTCATTGGCTTTCTTTGCAAAGAGCTAAAATAAGAAAAAGGATGGGGAGGATGAAGAAGCAGAAGAAAAGAAAGAGGAGGTTGGGGAGGAAAAGGGAGAGAAGAAGGAGTATACATTCATGCATTGCTTTTCTCCAGGGAGAAATTTGGATGAAGGATCCACCATGATTCAGCACTACTGTGAGTGAAAGAGCAGGGGTTTTTGTTTTCACGCCTCAGGAAAGACTGAAGAATAAAACAAAACAGACTCATACTCAGAACAAGTTAATTCTTTCGTCTTGGGATTATGAGGATGGAGAGCCAACTTAACTTCAGAGCCATGAATCCTGCCTGGCTAGAAGAACATGACACAGATTTTAAGATTTTTTAAATTAGGAGGGATTTTGGAAAACTGAGCTCAACTCACAACTCTTCCAGAAAGATCATCCAAACCCTTTGATGGACAGCTCTCATTCTTCATGCAAGTTTGTCTCTATTAGACCCAGAGCAGAGTCAAAGGCTCCAGTTGCCTACTCCCCAAATGAACATAGGGATTGCATTCTAGCTTCTCTGGCTCCTAGTTCCTGGTTCTCTTCCTCTTTCTGGGGAGGGGGATAATGACTTATGGTAGTGCTTGGGTTCTGAGCGCAATTGGGCACAGTAAGACTCCAAGTCTAGAAGGCTCAGGCAAAGTGAATCCCTTTGGTAAACTCAGGTTTAGAGAGTTGTGGGGAAACCAGTGTGGTCCAGTTGGAGATGGGTGGCATATTTACATTGTATCCCTGGAGGACGGTTAATGGAGGCCTTTTAAAATAAAGTAGAGTACAGAGGAACCATAAGGAAGACAGAAGTACCTGGGGGGGTAGTAACAGAGTGCAGAGGCATTACTGTCCCCAGGCCAATGAGGGTAGAGAAGAAGGTACAAGCACCTGGGAGGAAAGGGTGACAAGGAGAGGGACATTATGGTCAGTCTGAGGGAGGCCTGCAGGAAGGGAGTCTGAGGGAAAAGTACCTTGATCTCCTTTTTCTCTAGTCTCTGATTGGAGTGCCCCATTTACCACATGCAGAGATGCCACAAGGTAAGGGAGTCTGTGGATATAGTCCCAACAGGACAAACTTCCAAGACAAGGGCAAGAGAGAGAAGAGTGGAGAAAGGACTTGGGGTAGGGTAGTGCTGCACAATTCAAAGATGAAGGTGGATGGAATTCTGAGACTTTGATCCAACCCTACCCTCCAGCATCATTTCATCTGCCAGTCACAGGGGTGGTCAGCATGAGAGGAAAGAGGAGGGCACCGAGGATTCTCTTTCCTACATTGCCCATTAGACAAATGAGGGAAAAGAAGGATTAACCTCAATACTGTCACCTTCCATGGGAAAGGACCTCAATCCCAAGGGAACGTTCTTTCCAGATAGAAGCAACACATTGAGTAAGAGAAGTCTCAGACTCAAGAGAATACAGATGCAAGTTTTCCAGAACATGTTAGCATGTCCCCCCGTTGGGCTCTTGTAAACCCATGAAATCCCATCTGGTTATGGCACACATACCAGCAAATGCTGTGGTCTCCTCCATCATTTGGTTTTAGGGGAGACTGTTTTCAAATGGAAAACAGTCTCCCCTAAACTGTCTTTCTTGAGCCTGGGAAAAGTGGCTATTAACCATGGGCAACTGGCTCTCACAGTAGGTCAATTAATTACTGCATTTTAAAGCAGCCTCTTAAAAAAACAGCAATTAATTTCACTGTATTTCTGGATATTTTTTCAGTATACCTTATCTGTTTGAAATCACTGTTATTCTGGGAAGATATGGAGACTTTATTATTTCTGAGAGCTTTGCAGGAGATCATATTCTGGGTTTTTTAATGAATGCAGGGATAGAATTAGGTTTTAATTATCGCTGGCACCTTTTCACTATTGGAAATAGACTTTTAAAAAAAGCAGAAAATGAGAAGAATTCATACTGAAAAGAGAATTGATAAATACTCAAAAAAAACCCACTATTTATACCAACACATTTTCAACTCCAAATGTAACTGGATCAGAAAAAAAGGACAGAATCTAAACACAATAAGGGCTATTTCTGTTTACTTGTTAATATTCTTTACACTTTCCTTGTCTAGTGGTTAGGATGTCCATACGCCTTTTTTCTGGTGAAAAAAAAAAATCAAAGAGACTGTTTTTACCAGTTCTTTAACCTTTACCTTAGTTTCGATGGCATTCTTTGACTGGATTAGACTCTGTTGCCTTCCTGTTGGGTTTACCAACAAGCTACAATGAACAATAATTTTCCCAGGTGTATATCATCTGGCAGTGGTATCTGGAAAAATCTGGGTTCAGGAACAGGACTTAAGTTGGGCATTTTATGATGACCTTGACGTAACCTTTCTGAAGATGTCAAGTTCATGCAGTTGTTGCAGGTATAGATGAGGTCCTCTCCATCTGAGCCCTTTTGCCAATCTAGACTGGATAACTCTTTGTCAAGAAGGGCTGTCCTGTGCATTGCAGAATGTGGGACAGCATCCCTGGCCTTTACCCACTGGAGGCCAGTAGTATCCCTGGCCCCTCTGTTATGATGACCAAACACATCTCTAGACATGGCTGAATGTCCTCCCCCCAATGAAGAGCCACTTGTCTTCATACAACTCTTTATGATAATAGATATTGGATAGGTAGGTTTTAGATAACCAGGTAGATAGGCAGACAGGTAAGCAGGTAGCCTTATATTTACAATGTGTTTATCTACAGTTGATCCTAAGATGTGAAGTTTTCAGGACAGAGGGTGTACACATCTTGAATTTTAAGATAAAATACCAGATTTCTCTCCAAAGTGGTCAGATCACTTTGCATTACTACCAATATTCAATATCAGTCCATTTAATTCATTTTTGGCCAATTTAATTAAAAGAAAAAAAAGTCGGTGTCTTGTTTTAATTTACATTCCACTGATTATTGTCAAGGTGAATCTATTTTCTTATATTTGTTAAAGCTCTTTTTTTTTTCTTTGAGATTTTCTTCTTCCTTGCTTGTGCCTGATTCCGTATTGGGTTGTCCTTATTAATTTGTATAATTTTTATTAATTTATATGACTTTCTATATTGCACATATTAATGTTTTTTTCAGTTATACACATTGCATAAGAAGATACTTGGCATGCATATATCATCATCATCATCATCATCATCATCATCTGGGGTTTGTGGTAATTGAAAATACATTGTGATATACCTTCATCCATCCTGATGGATTTCAGACAAGGCTTGGTTTGGTTTTGTATTTGAAAATGGGCTCATGGATATTTCCTCATCTTCAGAGTGTAGCAATGATGACCCACCAGGCCCTGGTGAAGAACACATGTGTGAATGTTCGCCAGCTGCCCTCTGCTGATCCCAGGGCATAGTAGGTGCACATTTTCCTTCTTCTTGATGTTTTACCCCTAGACCACTCCATACCCAGAGGCAACCCTGACAACGGTTTGGGGCGTTTCCTTTCAGGCTTTGTCTCCTGCCTTCATGTAATTATCACTTCCTGTATGCAAGCATATGTGCTTTCACCTTGTACTCAGTGGTGTGTTACCTTTCCACCATAGGCACTATTTATACGTATGGACTCTACACATTCTTTTAAATTGTTATTTGGCATTTCATAGTTTGGGTGCCTTGGTTGTTTCAATTTGGGGTGATCACAAACACTGCAGTTAACAGTCATGATAGTTTGGATCTTGAATGTCCTCCAAAGACCCATGAGTTGAAATTGTCCCCCAGGCTGTGGTGCTGTTGGGAGGCGGTGGAACCCTGAGGAGGTGGAGCCTAAGGGAAGGAAGTTAGGTCATTGGGAGTGTGCTCTGGAGGGGAATATTTGAGGCTCTGGTTCTTTTCTCATCTCTCTCTTTGTTTCCTGGCCAATATGAGAAAAGCATCTTTCTCCACCATGTGCTCCCTACCACTATGCTCTGCTTTGCTACATGTCCAAAGGCAATGGGACCAGGTGACAACAGACGGAAACCTCAGAAATTATGAGCCAAAATAAACACTTCCTTCTTAAAAGTTGATTTATCTGAGGTATTTTGATACAGTACCACAAAGCTAACTAACACAACAGCCTTATGTCTCGGTATGTGTTCACCTACAATACAGCCTAAGAAGGGAAATTGTCAGAACTGAGGTGGTATGCATATTTTAAAATTTAATTTAAAATAACTCTTCAACGTAGCCAGACCATTATACATTACAACCAGTATTAAGCAGTATCAAATTTAAAATTTTAAAGCCAATTTAATGAAAAAAAAATCCATGTATCTTGTTTTAGTTTACATTCCACTGATTACTATTATATTTGTTGACTTTTTCTTTTTCTGTCTTTTGAGATTTTTCTGCTTCTTTCTTGTGGCTGCTTCCATATTGAATTATTTGTTTTTTCCTTATTGATTTGTATGACTTTTTAATATGTTCTGCATATTAATTCTTCATTAGTTATACATGTTGCGTAAGAAGAGACTAGAAGATGCTGCACAGTAAGCATTTCAAAGGGCGTTAGGTTAAAAAGCTGCTGTCTGAGATAATTAGTGAGCTCTTCCTAGCTGTACTGTCTTCCTGTCTCCTTGTCTCTGCTCCCCATCAGGGATCTGGGCGTCCACTCCCAATTATAGTTTGACATTGTCCCTCTTCAGCTGATGGTGATCATCATTGAACTCCTCAATCTCCCACATCCCAGGAAGTCCCCCACCTCCCTGTCTCTGGGATCAGAGACTATGGCTTGTGCCTTCCCAGCAGAGGTGCAACAGTGGCCTTCTCCCTCTCTGTCCCATTCAAGCCTTCCCTTCTCCAAGTGCCTTTCCCAAGGATGCAATATGGAACCCTCTGCCTGTGGAAGACTAATAAATGTTGTAGACAAACAAGACTGGAGACAGTGTGCCAAACACGTGGTGGAATCAATTCAATACCTTTGCTCACTGTAGGTCTTTTTATTTTATTTTACTTTTCTCAGAGACTTTGCTATGCCAATCTGCCAGGGGAAACCTCCAAGAGGGGATTGAGTTAGTCCACTTCCCAGATGCAATTGACAAGATAGGACTTTCCCCCTAGAGCTTCCCGCAAGACCCTCTCACCATGGAAGATGCCTTAGGGCATTTTGTTTGTGCCTCAAGGATACAGTTTGACAGCATCTCGCGTTCTCCCTGGAATAAGGATTTCTTGGGGGTCATCGTGTGCCTTATATCACTATGCACACACATAGCATTAGGACACTGCATGCAGTGGATGGTACCTGATGGGAGAGGGATGCAGAATGCTATCAGGATACATGTGTGCATCGGGGTGGGGCCTCCCGGGAGAATGCTGCTTGCAAATTTTCAGCCCTGGGTTTGAGGAGTTATGTGACCCTGGGCAGCTGTCAACCCCACCCCCAGGGGATTGATTGTCCCTACTATAGCAGAGATGCTGAAACGTGATGTTCAGGAACTTTGAAGAGAACTGAAAGAGATAACAGATGCATTAGCATACAGCAGGTCCTCGATGTGTTAAAACAATAATATTTGTTTGTGGTTTGAGACTTGGCACACTGTGAAGTGTCTGAGAAAACCATAACCTCAAGTGTTCTCTGATGCCCGAAGCCATTCATTTTTCAGAGAGACAGATAGCACTTAATATGGAAAAATGTGAGGAGGAGGGGAACACAGAGGCTCCTTCCTCCCTTGTGGCTGCTTCCGCTGGGCTTCTTGTCAGTTCCTGATGCTGTGGGCAGTGCCCTAGCCCAGCAGGAGCAGTTCCTTCCTGCACAGCTGATTACACCTTGCAGTTTTTCCAGTTTTTCACCATTTGCAGAGACAGTCTCATTGCACCTCTTCGAGGTGCCTGAACACAGCCTCCTCCGTGATGATAGGGCCTCTCCCCAAAGCTTCAGGATCACAGCTTTTCCTCTGCATTCTCCTAGCCCATTGCATAGTAGCTTCCTGTAGTTGTTTGAACTGTGATATTTTAAGAGTTCTCTTTTTACCTATTCACCTATGGAGTTACCAGTTTTATTCTCAGAAAACCATTTTTTTATACTGAATTTTCCCATTTTCTCTGTTCAAATAGCTGGTACTAGAATATGGATCTTGAATGTCTCCCAGAGATCCATGTGTTGAAGGCTTGGTCCCCAAACTATGGTGTTATTGGGAGGTTGGTGGAACCTTTAAGGGGTGGAGCCTAATGGGAGCAAGTTAAGTTATTTGGAATGTGCCCTTAATGGAGATGTTAGTACTGTGACCTCTTCTATCTCTCTCTTCATTTTCTGGCCTCCATGATGTGAGCAGCTTCTTCTGCCACATGCTCCATCATGATATAGTATCTCACCACAGACTGCAAAGCAATGAAGCCAACTCTCCATGGACTGAAACCTCCAATAGACTGAGCCAACATAAACCTTCCTTCCTTTTAAGTAGATTATCTCAGGTATTTTGTCATAGTGATGGAAAGCTGACTAACAGAATTGTGCTGATTTCTAACTGGACTCCCACTGATAAAGGGACATATGAAGAACAGAAATGGGGGATGAAGGATGAATTTAAAGGAAGCATGAAGGTTGTCAGTCTTCTAAATCTGTCTTATGTTCATCTCTGACATACTCAGCTGCCAGCCTGTCCAGGGCTTGGTTGACCTGCACTAGGCCTTCCAGTAGAAATTGAACATTCAGCATGTGATGTTTCCCCCCAAGCACAATAACCCACTTACCATAGATTAGCTTATTAATCATGACACATCTTTTCTGTTTCCTCATGGGATTGGCTGCTCAAATGTGTTTTTCTTTAAGGTGATGGAAAGTCATCAGGAATTCATTAAAGTGTTCTGGTGATGTTGATTGCTGTTATAATGATTATTACATTGTTGTATTAGGTTATAGATATTAACATTGTCTCTTTTATGGGACTCTGTTAATCAGCCACACACACTTGCAGAGGCTACTAAGCCCAGGAGTTTGGTGTTTGGGGCCTGCTTGTTTCATGATCTCAGATGGAGATGAAGGATTTTCCTAGTATAGGGCTCAAGAGTGAAACATCAGAGAGCATGGCTCACCTTGTACTTACGGTGGGAAACTGGACCATTCACTTAACTTTCCTGTGCTTGGAATTCCCAGTTCTGAACTGGGGATATTAATAACATCTCCTCATAGCTTGTTGGTAGATTAAATAAGATAACAGAGCTTAGCACATTATCTTGGGGCACCCACTCTCTAGGTTTGCTTTCATGAACAGTTTCAGATGTTACAAATGTTCAGTCCTGGTTGGCTTCTTTCTGTCCCATCACCAACTTTTTTTTTTTTTTTAGAGAGAGAGTGAGAGAGGAGAGAGAGAGAGAGAGAGAGAGAGAGAGAGAGAGAGAGAGAGAGAGAGAGAGAGAGAGAATTTTTTAATATTTATTTTTTAGTTCTCGGCGGACACAACATCTTTGTATGTGGTGCTGAGGATCGAACCGGGGCCGCACACATGCCAGGAGAGCGCACTACTGCTTGAGCCACATCCCCAGCCATCACCAACTTTTTCTGCTGATATCTCTTAGAGCAGGTGTTTAGGAAAATGAAGTAAACAGGTTTCATCTTTGTATGTCAGTATGATCCTGAACCACACCTTAGTAGGTGCTCCATAAATGTTCATTGAAGGGATGAATCTATGACTTGGCTCACAGGTTTGGGGATTGTAAAGAATGGAGACTGAATCTGTGATCCAGTGCTATATAAACTGGACAAGATACTGAATCTCCATCGGCCCTCACACTTCTCATCTGTAAACAGGGACAATGAATGGAGTAGGCTGTCAACAAGAGTCTCTGGGAAGCTTGGTAAGATACATTTCCCCAGACCTGACCTCAGAGACTTGCAGGCAGTAGGTCTGGAGTGGACTCTGATTATTATATCCCAGCTCCTGGGGAAGTAAAGGACTGGAGGACTGGTCATGTAGGTGACCTGGGGAGCACATTTTGGAAAACGTTGTATTGTGCTGTCATTGTGAAGCCTTAAAGTGGCTACATATGCAATGCCCCTGGCTGGAGTCCATTCAAATTGAACTTGTGTCCCTTCATCCACTGGGATGTTCTTTGTGGTGGGATACCTCCTGGATTTTACCTCAATTGGGCTTGAACTTCAGACTTGTCAAAAGCCAGTGGTGAGAGATTAAACACATGACTTAACTTTTCTGAGTGTCCCTTTCTTCTTACATGTATGTTCAAGTTTGAAAGCAACTTTCCAAGAGTATCAGATATTATATAAGAAATATACCTATAAGCCATATAATGTCTTTTAAATGCTACATTTAGAAATTTATGTGTTTATCCATTTTTGCATTCATCCTGTTAATCCTTAACAAGAAATCATTTTTCCCAAAGAATCATTTATAAAGAGAAGTGGAATTAAGTCAGCCCAAGGAAGTCACTATAATTCACAAAGCCAGTGCCGAAAAGGAGCGTGGGTACTAGCAATCACCATGACCCCTTAGGTGACAGGTGTGGGGCTGGAGAACAGGCAACATGACTTGCCTGGTTCCTTGGAACTGTATGGGCTATTTGAGTTCTGTTCCCCTGTCTCTGCCCAGTACCCCAAATGCTCTCTTTGGTTCACATCATTGACTCCCCATGTCTCTTCTCTTTCCTCTACTCTCTGGGGTGGAGTTGGAGAACATTTCACAACTTTCCCTATTGCCACCTCCCCATTTCCCATTGTGATGAGAAAAATCCAGATTTCCAGAGCTCATACCCTGGGACCTGTCAGTGATTTGAAAAGAGCTGACAATGGGGAGAAGCCACAGTGTTTGAATCAGAGAGTAAAGCTCAAACCGTCCCACAAGGTTCCTATCCCAACAGCCTCTGACCCTTACTCTTTCTCAACTGGCAAAGGTAATCAAAAGAATTTTCTCTCTTAGTTCACATGATTTAAAAAATGAGAGTGAGGAGTGGAAGAAACAGGCATTTATTAAACACCTACTGTGTTCCTTACCTATGTTATCCCATAGGATTCTCATTCAAGTTCATGCAGTTGGGGTTATTACTGTCAACATCCCATTAAACTCTAAGGACACTGGATTCAGGAATGTGTGTCCCCTTCACTCCCTAGAGCACTTCCAACACCTCCAACATGGTGGATACACAGCTATGTCTTCTCCCATTGGACAGGAACGGATTCTACTGGAAAGGAGGACCCTGAGAATATTAGCAATCTTCTAAAGCCAGTATAGCCTGGAAATGGCAGACCAGGAGCCAGACCCCCATCTGGCTGATTCTGGAACCCTGACCACACACACTCATGTGCACCAGGTGGCACGGTTCTTGAGTTGGGGACAGGCTGGGCGTCACTCACCTGCAGGGACCTGGATGCTGACTGGCAGTGTCTGTCTTTCTTTGCTCTTCTTTCCTCCTTCCCTCCTCACTCTCCCTCAGAATTTACAATTAGCTCATTAAAATGCAATTGCATGATTCATCAACATTATTGGAGAAAGCAGTTAGATACAATAAAGAGGAAAAATTAGTATTTGTGAAGACAAGTAATATTGAGCTTTCTACCTCATCAAGGGGCTAAATGCACACATGTTAGCTGTATCACCCCGACTGCCAGAAATCCCCTGGGAGTGAGTTTGGGTTTTATTTCTCTCTCTCACTTTCTCTTTGCAGTCTCTTATATGATCCATGATCTTTACATTTTGCCCACAGTCCTGAAAGCTAATGGCATCATTTTCATGCATGGACACGGGCCTGCCAGCTGACAGTGGTTAGCAATTCTTATTACAAATATATCTTCTAATTCCCGAGCTGGAATTGTAAAGCTTTTCTATAGTGACACTGAACCAAAATATCGAAATTGCTGAAGCCTTTAAAGAAAGCAGAGGCAAAAGGTTGTGGAACGCCTGCTCAGTAATGCTGCCGAGAGGTGCTCTGGAATACAGATGGGATGCCTGCCCGAGTCTCCCTGTCACCTCACATCACCCGGGAGCTCACAACTCCAAACTTCCAGTGCCTTTGGCAGGACTTGAGCAGAGAGAGAGAAAAAGACAAAAGAAAAAGAGAGAGAAAGCAAGAGAGAGCGGGGAGAGAGGGGTCTCTTTGAAAAGAAACTTCTGCAGTTTTGATGTTTGCCACTATCTGAACATGGAGAGGCCTCTCTGTAGTTTGGAAATGGAAATGATAAAATGGGATGTGGGTCAGATAGAACCTCCAGGCCTCTCTGACTCCCCAAATGCTGGGGATGCAACCTAGGGCCTTGTGCATGCAAGGCAAGTACTCTACCACTGGGCTGAGTCTCCAACTCCAGGCCTCTCTCTTGAAAGCCTTCTCCTCCTATCCTTTGGCCCTATTGATCTTGACTCATCCTGTAAGATACTGTTCAAGAGCTCACTGTCCATATTCCCAATGGGGGCACCCTGTCCTGCTTCCCTCTAGCCTCAGGCTGGTGAAGGTTGTCTCATTTGGACTTTCACTGCCCCCCACATCACAGAAGAGTAAAACCATTGTATTATCTCACATCACAAGAATGAGTTCTGTACAAGAGAATATTTCGAGAGAGAGATCATATTCACATAACTTATAACAACACGTCATTATAATTATCTTATTGTTGTTACTATCTTATTATGTTTAAATTGTGAATTAAATGTCATTGTAAGTGTGTATGTATAGGAAAAACATATGCATAGGGTTTGATATTATACATTGTCTCAGGCTTCCATTGGAGATCTTGGAACATAGTACCCAGGCATATAGAAGGACGACTGTGTTAGTCTTAAGGAACCTGAGGGACATGCTTGGGTGATATTTCTGCCATGGATTACATGTATCAGGTAAGCAAGCACCTGCCTGAATGTCAACTCCCACTGTCTTCCATCCCAGTGTTCTGGAGTGAGGTTGGGCATTGGGTGCTTGGTAGCCCCAGGATTACATCAGATTGGCAGGGGCAGGTGTCCAAAAGAAACAGGTTGAGTTGCTAGCATCAGGGAAAGTGGAGGATCCTTGAGAAATCAAAACCAACAGACACACACATCACAAAGCCAAACTCTGCTTAATATATGAATTGCCAGTAAATGAACGACTGTTGGTGGTTTAGTGCCAACAGTCCTGGCTTGGCCATAGGGGGAATTAAGTTCATGGCCTGATGTCGCTATTAATGTGGGTGAACTTGGCCTCTCTAAGCCTGGTGTCCCTCCCTCACTATAGAACTTTCTGGTTGAATTAGAAGATCTCCCAGGCTCCTTCCGATTTTACATGTCTATTATCTCATGCTGCTACTCATTAAGAAAGAATCGTAAGTTAATTGAAACAGGGCTCCTTCAGCGGGCTCTGGAGGAAACTGTATAGATATCTATAGGTTAAATAGAAGGGAGAGTAAGGACAGGCTTTCCACTGCTTAGGGGAAGAGTAATTCTGAATATGAAAAATAAATAAGACTAGCCGTCCTACTTGGGCAGCACTGTGCTCTCTTGAGGGGATCCGGAGATGGGAAGGAACATTCCACAATTGACAGTGGGAGGGTCAGCTTGTGTGGCAGAAAAGATGAGCTGGGGCTACTGGGGATGAGGATAGGCAGAGAAAGCACACATTGTTACCTCACTTAGGATCTCAATTGCCCTTAGAAAGGTCTGGGTGGTACATGCCACTGTGTGCTCGCCTGGGGTCAGGGATGGGGGCAATCTTAAGATGGAGAGACTTCTGTTGCCAGGCAGGAGAGCACAGAGGGCCAGGTAGCCCTGCGTAGGTTGCATAAGAAGGGGTTACAGTCCAAAGTAGAGAGGCCTGCTCCTCTCTCTCCCTCCTGCTTCCCACCATCCTTCCACCTTCCTATCTCCCAGCTACCCCAAAGGGCCTTCAGTGCCCGGGAGAGCCTCAGGGCTAAGGCTTTCAACAGAGCAGAATCTGACAGGCAGGAAGGCTGAGGGTCAAATTCCCCTTGGAAGGCCAGAGGCCCTCTCTGGTTTTCTCCACCAGCCTCCATGACTGCTGGGCACTTTCCCCTGCCTCTGTCTCTGTTCTCTCCTAGTCTTTCCTTTCGGACATGTTTCCTTGATTCATTTGTCTCTGATGATTCCATTTGCTTCCTCCTACCTCTCTGTTCATTTCCTTTACCATCTGTCTCCCTCCCTGCTCTTCTCTCTAGTTCAGTCTTTCTTTTTCATTCTGGATCTCTCACCTCTTCCTCTCTCTGTTGCCCTCGCTCTGTCCAATTTGTTCCTCCCTGTGTGAGATTCAGCTGGCTCCTCTCAGGCCCACTTTCCTCCCTGGCTGGGGCCTGCCTACCTCTGATCTCTAACTCCTGCAGTGTCTGCTGCCTGGACCCTGAGAAAAGCTTCCCTATCTGGGCCTGGCCACTTGCCCTGCCCTCAGCACCGCTGTGTGAGGTCCTGGAAGTGTTTATGATATCTCCCTCCCCCACTCTAGAGAATGGAGGGATCTGAGGGCTGGGAGTCAGGATGTGTGGGCTGGATCCGGGCTCTGCTCTGAGGGCCAGTGCAGCTCCTCTGTCTGCAATCACCCCTCTCAGAGGGCTCCCCCTGCCTTCATCTCCCACCTCCCACAGTGAACATGACAACCCTGGACAGCCTGCCACTGTGGGTCCTTAGTGGATATGATTCTTCCTGTTATTTCCCCAGGATAGCTCTTTACATTCTCATCTGTTCACTCGCTCAACATTCAATCAACATTCAGGGAGCATTCCTTGAGCACCTACTGTGTACCTAACAATGTCATGCTGCTTTCCAAGCACTAAACAGTGGAGAACAAGCTAGGCATGGCCTCCCTCAACACAGTGCTCACATTCCATGGACAAAACCAAACGGGAAAATGAGAACAGATGATGCCAAGGGGTTTGGGTTGAGAGGGGCATTCAGGACACAGGGGAGGAACTGAGCTGAAACCCACCCTGAGCAAATGTTCTTAGGCTGCAATACTGAAGAAGGTACCAGATTTCTCTGGTAAAGGAGTGGGTGTTCAAGGGTGGGAGTGAGAAGGAGGGAGGAGAGTTGGAAATTGTCCAGGCATGAAGAACAGACCCTGGGAAGGCTTGGAGGTCAAGGTGAACATTTTTTCCCCTCATTTTGTTCCCAGAGGGAATATGCCTTTATCTTTCAAGATTCAGCCCATCCTGTAATCTGACTTCTTCTCATATCCATACATATCCATAGCCCCACCCCTGTCTCTCCAGGAAGAGCCTTTACTACTCTCTGCAGTGGGCGTGGTCCCTTTGATGGACAGGGGCCATCTCATCCTCAACATCCCAGAACCTGGCACCAAGCCTGGATGATAATCAAGTCTCTGCAGGTGTGTGTGTGTGTGTGTGTGTGTGTGTGTGTGTGTTTTCTCCTAGTTTTTATGGGCCTCACGCCTGCCAGGCAAGCGCTCTACTACTGAGCTACCCCTCCAGTGCAGAGTAGGTGCTGTTGAGTTCTGCTCAGTGGATGGATGGATGGGAGGATGGATAAGAATAAGTAAATGAAAGAAAAGTGCTCTAGACATGACCTGAGTCCTGAGACTTCCTGAGTGGGCCTCATCTGCCCCATCCCTTCCACAAACAGCACTGCTATCCAGTGTTCTGGAAGTCTCCAGAAGGCTGATCCATCCTCATCTCTGGCTGCAAAGAACTCCCTTTTTTTTTTTTCCTCCAAGAAATCAAACTAACCCTCCAATGTTGGGTGTGGGTTGTGTTTCCTGCAAGCTGAGGCCCAGCTTTTGAGAAGTAATCAATTCCAATTGATTGGCAAAATCCAACTTGCCTTCTCTGGGCCAACTTTGGATGGTAAAGTTCATTAAAAGCAGGCCTCTGGCAAGGCTGACACCCCTCGGTGCTGCAGTAATCAGGGATTCATTATGCCAAATAGCAGGATCTGCCCTAAAGAGTCCCTGGCACAGTTTTATGGGGACTTGCCCATCTGAAGCAGCATTTTTTTTTTTTTTTTTTTGTAAATGAGTAATTTGACCATGATAAAAATCCATGAGGAGCTTTCTGAGCTTGGCTAAAGAAGGGCTTGGAGAGAAACTTGTTGGGAGAAGAGCAAGAGCCTCTGGTGGTGTGGAGACCCATCCTGCCTCTTTCTCCTCCCTGTGCTAATGCACTCTCCTCTGCAGAGTGACTTCTCTTGGAACAGCCCTCAAAACGTGCTTCAGTTCCTGGCAGGCAAAGGGTGCCAGAAGTCGGGATACATGTCTCCTCCCCAGTTGTTTTCTTTCAAAGGCTCCAAGGGCTGGAGTCAGGAAGGTGTAAATTTCTTTCTGAATCTGCATAGGACAGCAACTTCTGGAAGTCATCAACTCTAGAAGCAACTGGCACAGGGCCCCCGAGCATGCGCTCTTGTCCAAAAGCAAGAGTCTAATTTTAACTAATATTTATGGGGTGCCTATCACGGGCCAGGCTCTGTGTTGGGTTGTAATGTGCAAAACCACTGTTAGCCTTTCTACAGCAACCACCAGGGCCAGAGGTCATTGATACCATGATTTTTAAAACAAAGCTTAGTTATTAAAAAAATAAAAAAAATTAGAAATGTTTACATGGAAGTTTTAAAAGGTTACACAAAAATTACATATTACAAGATTTTTTTAAGATGTAGGGCTTAGGGGTTGAGAGGAGGTTTACATTTTTACTTCACATTGTAAACATGTCACTCACAAATTTAAAGGTTGGTTATTAAAAATGCTTACTAGAGAAATTTTGGAAAATAAAGGTAAGAAAGAAAAAAAGTACCTCCAATTAGACACGATTAACATTTCTATTTTTAGCCAAGTAGCCGTGTGAATCTAGAGAAACGGTGAGCTGAGATTTAGGCTGAGACTTAGTAGTGGTTTTTGGCCTACCAGGGTTTCTGAAGGTGTGTTCTACATAGCCCTTGGTCCTAAGAGGATTTCTGTTAGGAGGAATGAAAGAGTTCCTGCTCAGATGAGGCCAAGATTCGCTGGGCTCCAAGTCTTACATAATTGACAATTCACAATCCATTTGCTTACCGTTCTTATTTGCTTATGAAAAGCCCGAGAAATCCTAGAAACTTACATGAACAAAGAACCCTCGAGATCTCTGCTTCCTTCAAACCTCCCATGGAACCTGTACCCACCAAACTCATTCTGCAAAATACAAAATACTGCTTCTTGTCTATTTAGTCACTTCCTTTGACTTGAGTCTCTGGAGCTGGTACGGGTAGAATCTCATGATGGAGGCAAGAGAGAAGTTACTGATGGGAGGGAGATGGTGGGAACCTCGCCGGCTGACAGCCTCCCTTTCAGTTATTTTTTAATGGGTAAGGTAGAAGAGAAGTGAGAGCATCTCACCTGTGTAACAGAGGAAGCAAGTGACAAGATCAGGATTTGAATTCAAACCTCAAGAGTAGAACTGGGAGCTCCTACCAGATGTGGCTACCTGTGGAGTTCTTGCCAGGGCTGAGTTTCTGCCACCCGCCAGGGTCTGATGCCTGGATGGGATCCCTCTGGCTCTGATATGAGAGGGTCTGCGACTGAGTGCAATCATAAACATCAATATTCAGCCCCAGAAGTGCATGAAACTGACTTGTTTTTCTTTTTGACGCAGAGTAGAAGTCATTTCTGGACTTGAAGGGTGGCTGGGGCTGCAGGGATGGCTTCTGCCCAGTGTCCTAGTAGCCCTCACTTTTTACATGGCATATCAAGGTGGGCCCCGGAGGACTGACTGGAGTATGGTGTGTGGTCTCTGTGCATAGGGTTCCCTCTCTCAGTCCACCCTTTGATCTGATCTCAAAGGGTGTGGGATTTCTACTCTTTCACACTCCAGAGAAAACCCAAGCTGCATTTTCATAGGTGAGAATCCAGGGGCTGGGCGTGGTGGTGCACACCTGTAATCCCAGCGGCTCGGGAGGATGAGATGGGAGGATTGCAAGTCAAAGCCAACCTCAGTAACAGTGAGGCGCTAAGCAACTCAGTGAGACCCTGTATCTAAACAAAATATAAAATAGGGCTGGGGATCTAGCTCAGAGGTCGCGTGCCTGAGTTCAATCCCAGGTACCCACTCCCCTCCCAAATAAATGAATCCAGGGCCCAGAACCCACACCCCATTTTCCATGAAACTTTGTTTGCAAACCATCACTGACCAAAGTCTTCAAATTCCCAATACTTTTGGCTGCCTGCAGGATTAGAAATCTCATACATTCATGTATTTTTTTTCCCTGTCTTTCACTAAGCATAAACGTGTGGCCAGGAAGAATCTAGATGTAGGGATCCCAAGGTAGTAGATATCTAGTTGGGGATAGTGTATGAACAGCTCGATGAGGTAGAGGTACCCACAGTGTAAAGTTGAGAATTGGAAGGCTCAGAAGAACCCTCCAGGGTAGAGACAATGGAGATGGATTTTGAAGGATGATGAAGGGTTAATATGATGGAGGTAAGCCACTTGGTTTTCACTACTGGAAATAGCTTAGCCAAAGGGAAGGAGGAAACAGCACCCATGGGTGTAATAGGAGCTCATATCTGGAGGTGTGGTCTGAATTTGAGGCAGAGAAGGCAGATGCCAATTCAGTGACAGGCAGGAATCAAATCCAGAGGGATGGCATGAATCGATGCTCTTGTACAAAAATCGATGATCCTCTGCAGTATGGGAGGATGGATTGGGGACACCCAGGGATCAGAACAGTGAGGACCCAACAGGAGACAGATACTCTAGTACAGGTGATGCCTGAGACAGTAGGATAGCACTAAGATTACCCAGGGTGTGACACCTGAAGGGAGGGAGGCAGGAAGCAGGAGTTCAGATGTTGGGAAGGAAGGTCGGGTAGACATGCATATCTCTGACCTGCTCAACTGCAGAATGCAGGCTAGACTCAACTCCAGGTGACATTATTCTTTCTACTAAGAGTGAGTCATTAAATGCAGATCAAAATGTGAATAGATAGTTAAACTTTAAAGTCTTTCCCCCATATATTCAATGAACAGTCTTTTTTAGACCATATCTCAAAGGTAGTGTGCCAAGGGCAGGAAGGTGGGAAGAGTCTGCACTGGATAAGGGAGTGAGGGGTATATACAGAATTTAACACCAATAGCAGGACAGAATAATCTCACCACCAAAACATCCTCTTTTTTGATTTGAATGCTCAGCCACGAAGCCTTCAGCTAATTTAGGCCATTACCATTTAGGGCCCTTGTACTTTACTAGGGGACACCCTAGAAGTGACTACCTTGAGCAGGCCACTGGGTCTGGATTTGAGAGGACCCCACACCTGGCCTGGATCTTCAGACTCCAGAACAAATCGCCTTGCAGAATGGGGAGAGCTTTGCATTTTCTTGCCAGCAAGTCTTTCCGTGTCTTACTGACTGGGCCTCTGGCCAGGAAAAGGTTCAGTCTGTCTCCATGCAGGGAAAGCACTTTCTAGGCCCTAAATAAACCTCATAAGTCATGCAAATGCTCCCTGAAAGAGCCTATGATCTTTGGCCTTTCTTGGGGGCAGCCACACTTATTCCTAGAGAACATACAAAGCATAACTCCTGTGAGTGCTGTGTCAAGGCCTCTGGGTATCAAGGCTCTAAATAAAGCTTCCTGGCGGATGGTGGTGGGGTTGGGGAGAAACTGAGGGCGATCCTTCCAGAAAGTAGCTATGGAGGTGCTTCTTCCAAGTCAAAGGCAGAACCTGGCAGCTGGCCCCAAGGACAGAGAGACCAGGGCTCTTCTCAGACAGGGCTCTCAGGGCTGGCTGTACATCACCAAAGGAAGCTGCCAGTGGCATCCTCAGCAATGGCAGGGTTAGTGGCAGATGGCCTCACGCCTTCCTGCCTCAACTCTCATAAGCACATTTTGGGGTGTGCTTTTGGGGAGGGGCTGGGGAGGGGATGGTGGTGGCATGAGGATGGGCCACAGACACCTGGACATAACACCGTCACACAGTGACCCGGCATCTACCTGGAAGAACATTGTAAATACTCCTCTTGAATTATAGTGGCCGCCCCAGAGAAAGGTTGAGTTCCTACTTCTACTCTAGGCCCTTCAATTCTCAAGTGCTAAGTGAGAGGCCGGAAATGGAACAGCTGAGTGTGAGTCAGCTTTCTGGTACGATAACAACTACCTGAGATAATCAACTTATAAAGATAAAAGGTTTATTTTGGCTCATAGCTTTGGGAATCCCAGTTCATGTTCAGAGAGGCCTATTGCATTCAGGGCTCTGAAGGTGTATGTGTGGGGGAAGCAACACATCATGGTAGGAGTGTGCAGCAGAGTAGACCATTCGCCTCAATGCTGGGACACGAAAAAAGAAGGAGGCAGGGACTGTGGTCCCCCTATCCACTTCAAGGGCACACCCTCAGTGACTGGAAGTCCTCCCACTAGGCCCCACCTCTTAAAGGTGCAGCCATCTCTTAACAGGTCCAAGCTGAGACCAAGACTTTAACATATGGGCCTCTAGGGGACATTTCAGATCCAAGCTATAGCAGTCTGCAGAGATGGGACTTGCCCCCAGTGGCTAAAGACACGTCACCCTGGGTTAGCTGGCATCTGGTGATATTCTTTCCAATGGCTCAACTCTTTCAAGCCAGTCAAGGCTAGAGGACCCTATCGCCCCAACTCCATATTTACACACATTGGTTTAACCCAGGCAACACTGAAGGTAAAAGCGGTGTCTTGTGGTTCCTTCAGTTTTTGAGCCCTGATGACCAGTGAGGGCAGATTGTCCCTGACATGGATCAGCTGTTCATTCTTTTGTTTCTGTAAATTGCCAATATGGAGCTTTAGGTCATTATTCTGGTGGTGTGTTGAGTCTTTTACCTATTGATTGGTAGACATTTTATATATTCCCATCATTAATCTTTGGTCTGCAATATAGTTTAAAAATATTTTCCACTTAACTTTGTAATCCAATGCTTTGTTCTTTCCTTTCACAGTATGTATGTTTAAAAAGGCCTGGTTTGGCTCAACATTATGAATGGATTTCTCTTTTTCCAATCATTCAATATGTTTACTTGTTCGGTATCTGAGACTTTAATAATTCTGGAACTTATTTTTATGAATGATGTCAGGTAGGGGGTAGACAGAAGTCTATTTGGCTATGTCAACTGAACAAACTGTTGTTCTCAAACCACTTATTGAATTGTCTAACATTTCTCAATTGATATGAAATGCATGCTTAGTCACAGAGCATATTTCTGCATGTGTTTTTATATATGTAAATATAAGCATGCATAACACACAACTATGTATTTCTACATTTGGATTCTGTCAGTATAAATAATAATACTAATATAATAACTATTATCATTATTATTATTATTATTTTGTTCAAGGGATTGAATCCGGGGTGCTTAACCATTGAGCTACATTCCTAAACTTTTAAATTTTTTTTTTTTATTTTGAGAAAGGGTCTTACTAAGTTGCTTTAGATCTTGCTAAGTTGCCGAGGCTAGCTTTCAAACTTGAGATTCTCTTGCCTCAGCCTTTCAAGCTGCTGGGATTATCTCCACATAATTTTATTAGCAACATGTATGGTGGGAGGGTGAAGAAGAGATCATGGTTTTAATGCATTTTTGAGGTCTTTGCACTAATAAATAGTAGTATAACAAACTTTTGCTAAGTCTATATTGCCTAGTGCGTTTTCAGCAAATGCATATTTTCTGGATTTCATCCAAAGTCCCTTTCTTTGGGAATTCTCATTGCCTAGTGAGTGGGCAGACAGGATGCTTTAAAAATTGAGAGACATCTAATTAGCATCTAAATCCTGGATTGCATCCGGAAAAAGAGAACGGCATGGGTAGAAAAACTGGTGATATCCAAATATGGCCAGTAGTTTAGTTAACAGTATTGCACCAATGTTAATGTCTTCATTTTAACAGATCCTCCAGATTATAGGAGATGAGAGCTTTGGGGGATGGATGAAGGGTCTACAGGAACTCCATGTACTCCCTTTGCAAATTTTTGGTAAATCTTAAATTATTCAAAGATAAAAATTTGATTTAATCATGTTAAAATTAGCATGCAGAGTTAATGAGACAATGGATATGCAATTGTGAGCTCCTTCAGGCACTGTGCCGATGTCTAAGAAAGCGGGAGCATGTGGAGTGTGTGGCTTCAGCAAGTATCATCGCTGGTTTGGTTCGTGTTCCTTCAAATGGAAGAAGGAGTTGCAAGATGAAACTCTTTCCACCCCTTGGAGGTAGGATTATTTGCTCTATTAGGAAATCCCCAGACTCAGAATTCTCCATGCATCTGCAAATTTCACACTCAATAAATGCTTAATGAGTTCTGCCTTCAAGCAGGCGTAAGCCATCAACTTGTAATGCTGCAGGAGCACGGAGCTTGGCTCGGAAGAAAACAGAACTGCAGGTCAACAAACGGTCTAGTTGTTGCCTTTTGGCACTTAAATTCCTGAAGTCTCGATTTGCTCATCTGTAAAATGGGGATTGGAAATTTGTGGCTGTGAGGGCTACTGTGACAACCGAATGTGGAAATGTGTATGGAAAACCTTCCTTGCCGAACCTGGCATGTTGTCAAGTGCTCAAGGAACACATCTTTCTCCCCATCCTTGCACATTTTTAACTCTCATTCAAATGAATATGGCTGCGCAGTAACCCTGGTTAACAGCCAGAATCTCATTCAGTCCTTGCTGTCATCTTCCATACTGTCATATCACTCAGGGCTTACGTTTCTTTTCGGATGCTGAGGACAATAAAGCAGGCAAGATGCTTTCGCAGTAATGTGAAATGTGATTTTTCTAGGATGCTATTGCATGGGGAGGACATCTGAGTTGAAAGGAATTTTTAGTAGGCTCACTGTCACAAATAGGATAACAGGAAATAAAACAAATACAACTCAGGCAGTAGACCAGCAGTGTCAAATTTCTTAAAAAGCAGGCACTCAGTCCTGGCAGAGGTTTGAAGATCAGTGCCAGTCTGTGTGCAAAGCAAAGAGGTAAAAGCAGGAGCTTTGGCAGGGCCCTGGATCACACAGCCCAGAGGGAGGTACCATCCCCACATACTGCCAACCCAAAGCATTTCCCCGAGTTGTGCAAAGTGCCGCCTCCAGAGGGCGCTAGGCAGCCCCAGGGTCACAACCTGGCTCTATGGGGCACACACACTGAATTATTTAATACCTCCAGGCTTGACATCTTTGCCTGTGAAATGGGGGTAGGATTCAACAAATCATTAAGATCTATAGCATCCAATGCAACATAACTTTTTAACGAACTTTCATTAAAGTAAGTTGCACAGACTGTTTTGCTAGGGGTCAAATTCCGAGACAGGAGTATTCAGAAAGCCGGGTGCTTTAATGATGTTCTGCTTGTCAGGCCAAGTGCTCTGTACACGGGTATG
Source organism: Spermophilus citellus (assembly GCF_964194105.1). Taxonomy (NCBI): domain Eukaryota; kingdom Metazoa; phylum Chordata; class Mammalia; order Rodentia; family Sciuridae; genus Spermophilus; species Spermophilus citellus. The sequence continues at coordinate 50,555,762 of NC_138200.1, read as the reverse complement.
AGTTTTATAATTTTGCTTTATATCTTGCCTATACTTCATGTATATTTCATTATGTATAAAGTATTACATATTTTAAAGGAACCCAAGGCAACCACTCTGAAAGCAAGTTTATGTTAAGAAGTTTATTGAATGGGGAAAAAAAAGAAAAGAAACACATTCTCAATCAGCAGATGTAGAAGCAGCAAAGACACAGAAATTCCATGCAACATTCAGCTTTAGGACTGATTGCATTCACAGCCAGGAGTGGCAGGATCGACTTCTAGGTCCCCCTCTCCCACCTTTGCTTCTGTGACTCTGACCCTGGGTCCAGGGGCAGGGGTATTATTTTCACAGAAGGTCCATTAATTTTTTTCCCCTCTTAGCTTTTCCATCTAAGTAGTAGCAGCAACATATCCTCTTCTTTAAGCATCTTTCTGCACCTGAAACTCCCAAATCATCGCTCTCTCTATTATTTGTTTCTATTTTATATGGTCTGGTCACCAGTTTAACCCCACATGAGGCTGTCAACAAATGTTCCATCATACTTTCTTTTTCTTAACACATTTCCCTTAGTTTCTCTGACCCTAAAATGGGGACCATGATAACTGAAAGGAAAGTGACCACAACACTCGGAGTGACCAAAAGATCTTTATTGCAGCAGTGCAACAAAGAGAAAAGAAGGAAGGAAAGAGAGAGAGGAGAAAGAAGAGAAGAGATGAACAGGGAGAGAGCAAGAGCAAGAGAGAGACAGAGAGCGCGCGCAAGAAAGATAAAGAGAGTAAGAGAGAGAGAGAGAGAGAGAGAGCAAGAGAGAAAGAGCAAGAGAGAGAGGGGCCTGGCAGGAGGGAGTTTTTATAGCCCAAATCTAATGGGGCCTCTGGGTCTGCAAGCTGCCTTGTTGGCCCAAGTGGGGTTGAGTGCTCAGCCTTGAGCGGGACTTGACACAAACAGGTGATACAGGACCAGATAGAGGGGGGTTTGAGTGTGTGGGCTATCTTGCAGCCAGCATCTGTTCAGCCTGCCCTGCAGACAACACAGTTCAGCCTGCTCTGCACCCAACAATAACTACCTTATGAGGGTATTGTGACAAATCCCAGGTCCCCTTCAGCATGGGAACCAGTATAAACAAGGTTTTGTGAAGTTGTTGAGGCTGGCCTCAAACTTGTGATCCTCCTGCCTCATCCTCCCGAGTTTCTGGGATTACAGGCATGTGCCACTAATCCCAGCCCAGGGTAGGTTGAAATGCTCTTACAGTCTTGGAGCATCTGTTTGCTTTGCTTTCTGATGGCCCTGTATCCCTCCTTGGTTTCAGAGTCATTGCTCATGAGGCAACAAGTTCACCAGTCCCCACCATGTCTTGGCCGCATTCATTTGCAGACCCCTCTGCTCTGTGGCCTCAGCTGCTTGGTTTGTAGGTGAAGCCAGAGTGCATAGATGTGGAACCTGGCAGAAAAAAGTGCCCTGGGGAATCTGTCATTCATGGGCCAAGGGTCACAAGGAGGTCACAACTTTCTTATTTTGCTTCCTCTCAGCATTGAAGACAGCTCCTGTCCCTGGCCACTGTAGCCACAGCCAGAGAATACTTCCTGCATCGCGGCTGTGACACTTGGCAGGACTTGTAACATATGGAAATCAGCTTCTGTCTGCCTTGTGGCGTGGTTTTCAGTTTTCAGGCCCCAGAAGGTGTCGGAAAGCAGACAGGTCTCCCTCCTGCCCCAGAGAGCAGACTGTGCTCACAACACAGGTCTCAAATAACTTGTCAAAACTGGGAAAGAGAGGGCAGCAAGGAGCCACCTGGGGCTCAAGGCCTTAGGAAGCAGAAGATCCATGAGGTGCCTGCAGGGTGAGAGAGAGTCAGCCACCCTTTCAAGTCTCCTGTTACCACCCTTTGACTGCCTGCAGGATGCCTTGCTAATTAGGTTGCTTTCCTTGTGTCCTGTCATAATCTTTTGATCTATTTGTTCCACCTGGGCCAAGTTTTAGCTGCCTGACCTTGGACAAGTGACCTACCCACCCTGAACTACAATGCCAGCAGCTGTAAGAAAGGAGAAAATACTCCCCTGCTGAGTTATCTTCGAAGGTGAGAGCTAAGGCAGTTAATTGTAGGGGAGGAAAAACCAATTTCTCCTCCTCTCTCCATGAGTTCCTAGCTGGGACCCTCCGGAACAAAAGACAGATTAATAAGAGAAAAACAAACAGATGTTTCAAAATCCGCACACAGTCTGTGCACATGAGAGGTAAAGGAAATAAATCAATCTGTAGAGTGATTCTTGGAGAATTGTCTGAGAGTTTGGGTTTAAATACCATCTTCCTCTGAAGCTAAGAAACAAGGGTGTTGGGTAGGTTTGATTAAAACAAGATGGCCAGGAAAAGCACCATGGAACAAAATGAGGTGTGTTCTGCGGGTTTAAGTTGGTGTCTCCTCCATTTATTAATAATCTCTAGTGATTTAGTCATCCTTCTCTTTCTGGTGGAGAGGGTAACGTCCTTACAAAAGATTTCCTTTGATCTTACTGCACAGTAACTTCTCAGGGCTTCTCATGTGCCTGCAGTTTCTCAAATTAACAATTCAAAATAATTCATGTGCCCAAAAAGCACATTTAGGGGTGGTACCTTTGATCTCCTATAGTAATATCTTGGGGTAGTGTCCTGAGCCCCATCAGTGTGGAATTCCCAATACCCTGCTGAAGACCCAGAATGTGTGAGTTACCCATGTAGTCCTTGCTTTATTCACTGTTGTATACCCAGCACATGTAGCCTGCCTTTTAGGGTATATTATAGGTATCTGATAACTGATGATTGGTGTGTAAGTTCTAACATCTTAAACTGGGAAACCGGAAGGAGAAGATATCTGCAGATGAAATCTCTTTGCTCTTTTTCATCTTGAGACACATTTTCTCATTTTTAAGATTCATGGCATTAAAGAAATTCATTTCTGACCCCTATCATGGAGGTAGCACCACATCTGTTTGCTGAGTAGGCTTTGGGGGCTGCATCTTCTTCTTCCATTCATCTCCTCATTGACAGCTCATTGTAAATGCATCCACATGCTCTGTGGTTATGGTTCTTTGGACCAACCAGTTCTTTGGACAAACGCAATGCAGAAAGCATAAAAACTGTACATCACCAAGGCTGTGAATTTTCTTCTGATAGATGAGGTCAGGCTGCACTTTACATACTTAAAAATGTGTTTTTCCTAACTTGCTATCTCATAACAAAGGAAGAACCAAATCAAACCCTCATTAGCTTCAAAGAGAAATACTGATGTTTTGGGTTTTTTTTCCCCCCTTTTTTTCTTTTTTCTTGCATTGGCAAGAGATTTAGTTTTGCTTAAAGGAAACACAGATGACGCTAATGAGACTGCAGTGTCTTAATTTGCATATTAGATGAGATAAGTATTGAGCTAATTAACACCTAGGATGAATTTTCATTGCTTGGTTCAGTTGTTCTATGGTGAAAGTAGTTCTTTGCTACTTACGCAGGAATAGAACCATTTGAAGGGAGACTCACTTCCCCACAAATACTTCAGGTCCAACAAAAATTCTCTCAGGAAATACCACCCAGGATTCTTATTTTAATTTACAAACGATCAAGAATCTTCTTTCAAGTCAACCCTGAGCTTCAGCCTCGTGGCAAGGGACACTAACAGAGGAATGAATGGAAGAGCAGAGCAGAATGTGGGTTCTAGAGCAGAGTTTAGAAAGGATAACCTGTGTTGGAACGGCTATTTATTCTAGTAACAGCCTGGCTATGTGTATATACTTGCTAAATCTTGGCAAGGTGGACTTTATTCAGGACCTTCATGACAGGCCCAGGGGTATTTGCATGGAAGAAATAGTTCATATTTAACTCCAAATACAACAGGGACTAATCGCTAAGACACAGAGTGGTCAGGGGATGCAAAATTACTAAGTGGAAACATCAGAGGTAAGAGGAATTCTGGATCAACTAAACAGGATTTTTGCCAAAGAAAGACTAGGGTGATCAGATATCCATGGGGATATGTGGTGATAGAGGATGAGGAAATTCATTAGATATCAAGGGTGATTAGGAATTAAGGGTTGGGAGGTTGTTACAATTTGAATCTGAAATGTCCCCCCAGAAGCTCATGGGTTAGGCAATATGACAATGTTCAGAGGTGAAAAAAATTGGATCTTGAAGACTCCACCTCAACAGGTATTAATCCATTTGATGGATTGATAATTTGAATTGATTTACTAGGGGTGGTGAAAACATTAGGCCAGTGGGGCATGACTGAAGGAGGTATGTCACTGAGACATGGGGACTATATCTTTCCCTGGTCCTTTCCATTTCTCTCTCTCTCTCTCTCTTTCTCTGCTCTTCAGCTGCCACAAGCTGAGCCCTTCCACTATGATGGTTCTACCCTGGAGTTGGCTAACCATGGACTGAACTTCTGAGAAACCATGAGTCAACAGAGATCTTTTTTCCTTTAAGTTGTCCTTGATAGATATTTTGGTCACAGCCACAAAAAACTGACGAACAGAGGGGTTTTGGCTAACCTGACTCAGCAGAATTTTTGGCTAAAACTAGATTTCCTAAAGACCTGCACAGGTAGGCCTAGGATAAGGTGTAGGAGCCAGACTAAAGTTTTGGCCAAGCCAAGAATCTTTATCGGTAATAAACTTTGTCAAGACCAGTACAAGATGAAAAAGGCAGGGTTCCTTGTTGAAAAGTTAATTTTAAGACAGCAAGAGTAGGACATCAAATCACATTTGTAGGCTGTTTGCCTATAAATCTTTCATGCTCATGAAGCTAGTAGAAATGTGAGCTTTGTAGGCAAAGAGAAAGGGGAAACAATATAAAAAGGAAATAACATTTCCTGTCATTTCAATGAGTTCGATGAATATAGTTGGATTTAAGGGAAATTAAATGAGAAAACAAAACGCTCAGCACCTGACTGGCTGAGGCTTCATTGTACTCTTCCTGCCCTCCAAAGTGAGGAGGGCCGAGTCTGTTGGCTCTTGTGATTCTGCTGACAGGGCGCTCAATTCCCCGTCCTCCTCCCACGCTCTCAATGGCTTTCCCTCCTTCCACAGTGCTTGCTCAACTTTCCGCTTCTGAGTGTTAAGCTTTGCTCTGCCGTTTGTATCTTAATTGCTTTCTCTCTTGGTTTTAATGAGCAATCAGGGCTATTTCTTTATTGAGGACCTGCTGGCAGATTTCAAGCAGAGTGTGTGCGTATGAAAGGAACAGGTGAAATCACATGCTATGGCATGATTAGCCGTGGGGAGGCCCAGAATAGCCATCCATCTAAGGGAAAATGTCCACTTAACTTGCAGCCTTAATTCAAAGGAAATGTCAAGTACGCAACTATATGCTCTGTGGCAATTGAAGAGAAGATTGGAAGGAAGGTTAGAGAAAAATAGCAGAGTATAGCCACGGTGGGGACATTAGCTTAGGGAGGTGATTGAACCTGTGTGTGGGGGGACACACGTGTGTGTTTAATGTCTACCCTTGTCCATCAGAATTAACTCTAGGGACAAGTAGACACGGTATATAGACAGCAGCGTGGGCTTAATCAGGCGAAGCTATACACTTGTCATTATGGGGTAAGGACCTGTATTAGTGCAGGGCATACTACCCAGGACTGCCTGGAGGGACAGGTCATTTTTGCCTAGGATCTTGTTTTCTTTGGTTGATTTATAATGATGTTACCAGTGGGGTGTTTATTTCTTCACATTTCTTTGTTTTTCTCCGAACCACCCTGGTGCCCAACACTCAGCTGGTTGCCAATACTTGCATGTTGATTGACCGACACAGACGTGGGGAGCCATCCAATGAGGTTCCTCCTTGAAGGACTGGACACCATGTGCCTTCAATTAGTAGTTTTCCTCCTGGCTGGAGCTCTTCAGCATGACAAAGGCATCAGCTTACAAAGGGATGTGGGGAATTGTCCTAGCAGTACCACAGATGTCACACATGTCCCAAGCTCTCAGAGACAGCTGAGTTCAATGATAACAAACGTGGCTATGAGTCTGGGCCATCTTTATGGGCTCCCCCATGCCCTGAAGGGCAAACTTTCTGAGTTAGAGCTATAATAGCCATTGCCCCCAAGGGGCAATGATTTGACTACACAGGTCAAATCGAGCAAGTATTTTGTATGAGTTATTTTCGTTAACTAAACCATCAAAGCAGCAGATCATAATATTTTATAAAGGAAGGCTTCCTACGCCTACTACCCTAAAGCTATTGAAAAATGGTTTGCTTTTTTTTTTTTTAAAAAAAAAAAAGAGGAATGGACATTTGGAAGATCTGAGTACTCCATCATGTCAATTGTAAGAGTGGGCAAGACATAGGAATACATTGTGTGTGTGTGTGTGTGTGTGTGTGTATGTGTGTATGTGTGTGTGTATGTGTGTGCGAGCTTGTGGGGCATGGTCTTTCCCAGCATGGCACACTCCCTGGCAGTTTGAGAGTATTATGTTTCCTATGTATCTCTCTCAGATGTTAGCGGGGAGCTATCATTGTCTGAGTCTTTTTGGGGTGCCAGCACAAAATGCCACAGACGGGGTGGCTTGAACAATAGAACTTTATTTTCTTTCTTTTTTTTATTGGTTGTTCAAAACATTACAAAGCTCATGACATATCATCTTCCATACATTTGATTCAAGTGGGTTATGAACTCCCATTTTTTACCCCAAATACAAGTTGCAGAATCACATCGGTTACACATCCACATTTTTACATAATACCGTATTAATGACTGTTGTATTCTGCTACCTTTCCTATCCCCTACTATCCCCCCTCCCCTTCCCTCTCATTTTCCCTCTCTACCCCATCTGCTGTTGTTTAATTCTGTCCCTTGTTTTTTTTTTCCCCTTTCCCCTCACAAACTCTTATATATAATTTTGTGTAACAATGAGGGTCTCCTTCCATTTCCATACAGTTTCCCTTCTCTCTCCCTTTCTCCCACCCCACTTGTCTCTGTTTAATGTTAATCTTTTCCTCATGCTCTTCTTCCCTGTTCTGATCTTAGTTGCTCTCTTTATATCAAAGAAGACATTTGGCATTTGTTTTTTAAGGATTGGCTAGCTTCACTTAGCATTATCTGCTCCAATGCCATCCATTTCCCTGCAAAATCCATGATTTTGTCGTTTTTTTAGTGCTGCGTAATACCCCATTGTGTATAAATGCCACATTTTTTTTATCCATTCATCTATTGAAGGGCATCTGGGTTGGTTCCACAGTCTTGCTATTGTGAATTGTGCTGCTATGATCATTGATGTGGCAGTATCCCTATAGTATGCTCTTTAAAAAAAAAAAAAAAGAGAGAGTGAGAGAGGGGAGAGAGAGAGAGAATTTTTAATATTTATTTTTTAGTTCTCGGTGGACACAACATCTTTGTTGGTATGTAGTGCTGAGGATCGAACCAGGGTCGCAGGCACTCCAGGCGAGCGCGCTACCGCTTGAGCCACATCCCCAGCCCCCTATAGTATGCTCTTTTAAGGTCCTCAGGGAATAGACCGAGAAGGGCGATAGCTGGGTCAAATGGTGGTTCCATTCCCAGCTTTCCTAGGAATCTCCATACTGCTTTCCATATTGGCCGCACCAATTTGCAGTCCCACCAGCAATGTACAAGTGTACCCTTTTCTCCACATCCTCGCCAGCACTTGTTGTTTGACTTCATAGTGGCTGCCAGTCTTACTGGAGTGAGATGGTATCTTAGGGTGGTTTTGATTTGCATTTCTCTGACTGCTAGAGATGGTGAGCATTTTTTCATGTACTTGTTGATTGATTGTATATCCTCCTCTGAGAAGTGTCTGTTCAGGTCCTTGGCCCATTTGTTGATTGGGTTATTTGTTATCTTATTGTCTAATTTTTTGAGTTCTTTGTATATTCTGGATATTAGGGCTCTATCTGAAGATTTTCTTGCAGTCCTGGAGGCTGCAAATCAGAGACCCAGGAGTCAGTTGGGTGGGTTTCTTCTGAGGCCTTTCTTTCCATGGTTTGCATATGGTGCCTTCTGTGTCCTTAGAGGTTCTCCCCTCAGTCTATACATGGCTGTGTCCTAGTCTCTTTTTAGAAGCACACCAGTAAGGATGGATAAAGGCCTCACCCAACAATCTGATTTTGACCTGATTACCTTTTGGAAGTTTCTGTCTCCTAATAGACGTTTCTGAGGTATTGGGGATGAAGGGATTCAATGTATGAATTTTGGGGGAGGAAAAATTTAGCCTGAAACAATGATCAAGTCATTCCCTTTCACATTACCCAGTGTAAGTCGTTGAACATTGGAGATCAAGTGAAGACCTTTAAAGAGACTGGAACAAAGATGCCAAGTTCATCTTTACGTCACTAGCAAGTCAATACTTGGGAGATGAGGTAGAGCTAAACTAGCATAGGGTGGTGCAAGACATCATGGGACTAGTAAACATGGAATACAGGGACAAGTAGACATGGAATATAGTGTGGGCTAAATTAGGAGAAGCTATACACTTGTCATTATGGAGTAAGGACTTTATTAGTGCAGGGCATACTACCTTAAGGACTGCCTGGAGGGACAGGTCATTTTTACCATTATTGCTTTTATACTAGAAGGAGAAGGGTGAAGAGGGGGATGAAGTTCTGTTTTTTCCCCTCTTTGCTTTCAATCCACTCCATCCTCACCTTCTGGAAGTGCCATCTCCAAAGGCCAGGCACTAGAGGACACGGCCTCCACACACCTGGCTCTCTGCTCCTCTTGCCAGTACAGATGCTCATAGACTGTCTCTGAATTTCACTCCATTGTCGACAGTATTGTTATTATTTTTTATGATACCTTAGGACTGGGGACAAGAATTATGAAAATATATGGGGCTAGTAAAAAAAATAAAATAAAATAAAGACTCTGGAGGAGGTTAAGCCTATTGAATGTTTTGGTTTGTAATTTTGGCCCTTGATTCACCTCTCCTTTTCTATGTTTCTTAAAGATTGTGTCAGTTAGCTTTTTATTACTGTAATGAAATATCTGAACAGGGCACTCATGAAGAAATGAGATAGGAGGTTCAAGGTCCAAGCAGCCTTCACAGACTCTATAGTGAGGACTGCCCCTTGTGACATCACCTCATGTTATGAATAGCAATGGAAGGAACACACATTTAGGGGCAAGCAAGTGATTACGTCTCAAACTAGGAGCCCAGGGAGCTGGGTGGTCCATGCTTGCTCCTTTCATACAACCCTCTGTGAGAACTTAAGGGATGGAATGAGAATTTCTTCTGAGAGCATGTTCCAAAGGACCTGAGGACCTCCCATGAGGCCACACCTATTAAAGTCCCCATCACCTTCCAATACAGCCAGCCTGGGATACAAGATTTTATCTGTTGGGAACACAATTAAAATACATCCAAACCATAACAAAGGTCCAGCTTCTGTGAGTTGAGAGGCCTTTGATAAGCAGAGAAAGGCAGGCAGGCAGCTGAACTTGAGCCCAGGCCCAGATTGCCCGCTTTGCTTTGCTCAGCCCCGGCCATGGAAGTTGTCAGGCCGAATGTAATTCATGATCTCCACTCAAGGAGGAAGAGCCAGGAGCCACCACCTTCATCCTCCACTGAATCACTGCTCTCTTCTAGGGAAGGTTTGGGACCCACCACCCTCCCCTAAAACCCATCTCCCCGCTAAGCTCAGACCAGTCTGTCTGGCAACTGGGTTCTGCCTAGTATATAGAAACGCTCTGCTTCTGAAGGTCACGTAACATGTCATTCCTTATCTTCTGAGGCTAAAATTACTATTCTCAGTAGTGATTTCCCTCTTGGGGTATCTTCTTCCATACAGAGGGGTAGTTCATGTGTGGTGGAGTATAGCTAAGAGGGAATCTCCACCTGAGGAGAGGCAGGAAGTACAAGCTTCTGTGAGTGCATCTCTCCTTCCACTTAATTTCAACGTTGCTCTTCCTTTAAGTTCTGCAAGTCCCTCTTCCAAAAGGCCCTCTTTGACCAATCCAGAGCACCTCAATCTCAGCCACAGAGCTCCTCTGGGAAAGAACTGCTTCCCTGTGCAGGTACTCTTTGGGGCAGAGCCTGTGGCTTTGAACCTGACCTTCAGGACTCAGCCTAGGGATGGGCACACACTGTTACTCCATAAGAATGCAACAACTGGGGCTGGGGTTGTAGCTCAGAGGTAGAGCGCTCGCCTCACACGTGTGGGGCCCTCGGTTCGATCCTCAGCACCACGTAAAAATAAATAAATGAAATAGAGGTATTGTGTCCAACAACAACAAATACAAAATATTTTTTTAAAAAATAACTGAGTAGGGTGAAAATGAATGTCTAGTAACAAACTCCTCTGCCCTCAACCTTGACCTAATCAGGTGTGACCATTTCAGTGAAGCCTCTAACTTCAGAATTCAGAATTTATAGCCTTGTACAATGGTTGGTTATGGGCACATTTCATGTTTTTAACATTTATAGTTGTCCCTCAATATTGGCGGGGGTGGTTCCAGGACCCTGGGGATACTAAAATCTGTAGATGTTCAACTTCTTTGTATATAACATGTATCTCCTCCCATTTAGTTTAAATTATCTCTAAATTCTTTATGCTACCTGTTATGGTTTAGATATGAGGTGTCCCAAAACTCTGTGTGAGACAGTATAAGAAAGTTCAGAGGTGAAATGATTGTGTTATGAGAGCCTTAACATAATCAGTACATTAATCCACTGATAGGAATTAACTGAGCAATAATGGTAGGCGGGTAGGGTGTAACCGGAGGAGGTGGGTCAATGGGGGTGTCCCTTTGGGGTTCATATTTTGTCCCTGGTGAATGGAGCTTTCTCTGCTTTCAGGTGACCATGTCCTGAGCTGTTTTCCTCCTCCACATGCTTTATCTGCAGTGTTCTGTATCACCTTGGGCACAGAACAGTGGAGTCAGCCTTCTATGGACTGAGACCTCTAAACCATGAGTGCCAAATAAACTTTTCCTCCCCGCAAATTATTCTTGTTGGGCCGGGGCTATAGTTCAGGGTAGAGTGCTTGCCTGGCATATATGAGGCACTGGGTTTGAGCCTCAGCCCCACCTAAAAATAAATACATAAAATGAGGTATTGTGTCCATTACAACTAAAAATATTTTAAAAAGTTGTTCTTGTCAAGTCTTTTTGTTAAAGAAGCAAAAAAAGAGTTGACTAAAACAATATCTAATGTAAATGCAATGTGAATAGTTGATGTATTATTTAGGAAATAATGACAAGAAAAAATGTCTGCACATGTTGAATATAGACACATTTTAAAAAACATTTTTGATCTGTGGTTATTTGAGCCCAGGGATGGGGAACCCAAGCCTATGGAGGGTCAGTTATATGCCATTTTATGAAGAAGTTAAATCACTGGCCAAAGACAATTATCTAGTAGAGCCATCATCCCTATCTGTCTCGTTTTTTTTTTTTTTTTCTTTCGCTCCAGTTGACACGTATTTCTATGTCCTCCCAATCCCTCCCAGCCTTGAGACATGACAGTGTTTCCACTTTCTTCGGTCAAAGACACTGATGGTCACTAAGTGAAATGGGACGCGAGAAATGTTCTAGTTGGTACTGGAGGAAACGTGGATGGTTATTATTACCATTATTATTCTTTCCATGCTTTTCAGACAAATATCAGCTGAACTATCTCAGAGCGCTGATGACTCTGAGAAGGTGGTAATCAGTGTGGCCTGGCGGAATTAGAGTTTTGTAACTTACACACAAAGGTTGTCACAAGAAGGTCAGCCAAGGACCATTAATGGCAGACACTAGGACTGCAGGAAAGGCAGACTTTGGCTTGACCACCACTCATTTGTCCAAGGAAATTCATTAAATAGCAAGAATGGGGCTGGATTCTAAAAACCAATGAAGCCTGTTCCCTCAAATAACCCATTATCTACCCAGGGAAACAGAATCAGTCTCGTAGCACAACAATGTGATAAAAGGATGGTCACCCTCTAGTCCTGTTGCTTGGAGGTAATTTATCAGTGTGGTGGTCTTGTTTGTTAACTGGATATTTCTCTAGGAGAGAATCCCAGGCTGGAGGGTATTTATTGGCCAAGGTCTTACTGAATGGAGCCTTTGTTTTTTTCTACCGAAATAATCATCTCTCCAAGAGTGGAAACTCAGCTCCCGCTGTCAACCCAAAGCTGGGGAGAATTAAAGCTCTTGATCTGCAATTGATCAACTATTAAAGTCACAGCGTGGGGTGTTTCTGCGCTTTGTCTGTTTTCCGTTTTGTTTAATGTTTGCCTCGTTGGTTGGAATGGCACTCCTTCATTTAAGACACACGGGAAGTGCTTCTTGATGATTTATGCCACTGGAGGGTCCAATTTGTGGGATAGATAACAGGTGCTCTTTTGGGAGCATTAAAATGACATTGTTGTGGAATGTTTATGCTAATAAGCTGCTCAAGTGATCACTCCTGTGTTGATGGCTCAGGAGTGGCTGTCACCGCTCCAGGAGCAGGTTGAGATGTCAGTCTCCTCATGTTTCCTGACCCTTTTCTGGCAAGACAGGAGAGAAAACAGGCTCTCACTTATTCATCCCCACTTATGGGCCTGCTGTTTTCGATGCTTGAACATATTTATTCAATCTGTGTGAAGCCATGATTATCCCCATTTTACAGATGAGGAAACAAAAGCCCAGGGAGCTGAAGAGAGCTGCTTGAGGTCACAGAGAGGTGTGTTTTGATTTGGTCGGTGACTTGGAAATTAGTGCCTTTTCTTTCTATACTACATTTTCTCTCCTAGGCTTTAAGAATTCTGCTGGCTGATTTCTAACATGGCTTGTTTTGTGTGCATTTTCTGAAATAGAGATAAAAGACTGAAAGAGTTGGGTCTCATCGTACACACGGGGTGAGCTTGGCACCCATAATCCTCTCCTCTCCCCTCTAGGAAGCCTGATTTCGACAGACATGTCAGGAATCCAAGTAGGAGAGCCGGAGAGTAAAGCAGGAGCAGTTATCATGCACTAGCCATGGCCTATGTGCCTGTCATGAGATAACATTTTTAACTTGAAGAACACCTCAATGTGGTAGATGTACAGAGAATGACATGAAGATATAAAGTTGTTAAGTGAGCCACTTCCAGTCATTACACAACTGGGAGACAAGTTGGGATTTCCATTCATTGGCCTCTCACTCCCAAATCCACACTTTTCCTACCGGGTTACTATGACTCCTAGTTGGAGAGAAATGGGAAAATAAAATAACATTTTAATGGAATGTGTCTAAGTGAGGGGGATGGTACTAAGCATCTATACTTGGGAGGGGATTGCCTATGTAAGTGGCCATCCAGAGTGAGGGGTGTCAGAAGCGCAGCAAGTAGCCCTTCAGGGAGGGCAGCTCTAGCCAATGAACAGGGAATGCCCATCTCCAGATTTGGAAAGGAGGGCAAAGAAGCCTTCTCACCCTGTAGGTGGGGAGGTAGACACACAGAGACTCTCATGCACCCTGTATGTAAAAAGGAAAGAGTGAAACAACTATTGACATTGTCCTGAGTATTGCCCCCTCTTCACATTCCCAGACTACCATCCAGAATCTTGGGACTAGTGAGGTTTTGTTTGTTTTTGTTTCGTTTTGTTTGATGATGGCCTGCAATAAAACCAAGTCTGCCAAGGAAAAGATATATCCAATGTCTAAGTGAGGGGGATGGTACTAAGTGTGACTGAGAAAGCCAGAGTTAATTTTATGTGATCACTGACAAAGTGATTACAATTAAGATCCTAGTTAATGCTGGCAAGGGGACATTTAATAGTGTTACACAGGCTGGTTTATGGCTCCGTTGGGGGAAGTGCAATAGTGTTACACCGGCTGGGTCATTGCTCTTTTAGGGGGAGGTTCAACAGTGTTAAACAGGATGGGTACTGGTTCTGCATTGTGGGCTTCTCAGAGCAAACAGGAAGTGATTCCTGGTAATAAAAAGGGGCTTAAAAGTGCACAAGGCAGAGGCAAAGCATAGGTTTTTTTTCCCAGAGCTCATGAACAGAGTTACAAATTGCTGCTCATCTTGGGATTCGTCTAAAAGCAAAAGGACCCCACAGATAGGGCTTAGGAAAAGCTGCCAACTAGTGGAATGTGGTTCCTGAAGCCTGAAGTGGACACTCCAGTGCATACAGACCATGGGGAACAAGAGTCTCAGGAGCACTCATTCATTCAAACATATTTATTGAGAGCCTTCTAGAGTAGGGTCAACGATGAAGGCATTGCCTCATGGAGCACATATTCTAGGGATGGAATTGTGGGTTGGAAATGGGCTACAGGTTATTGGACACTCTTTGAAGCAACACTTTCCAGATAGGGTCCTGTTAAAATGCATATTCTGATTCAGTAAGTCAAGAGCTGGCCAAGATTCTGCATGTAAGTCCCAGATGATGCTGACACTGCTGGTACCCTGTCTTCAGTTTTCAATAAGACTTAGGCCCAGAGGTCACTGTCCTTTCTATTTGGTTCATTTCAGTGTGTGCAATAACAGATATCAAGTTCTCTTTCCAGAGCATGAACTTTGCTGTACTAAATAAGTCCATACATCTTCAGAGGAAGAGGCTAGAGATGAAGACCTCTGTTGAGCATGGACAGAGACCTTGATGAGGGTTATGGTTTAGATATTAGGTATCCCCCAAAAGCACAGATGTAAGATAATGCAAGAACATTCCGAGGTGAATTGATTGGGTTATAAGTTTCTTAAACCATCAGTGAATTAATCCCCTGAAGGGATTAACTGGTAACTGAAGGCAGGTAGGGTGTGGCTGGAGGAGGTATGTCATGCTTTTGGGGTACATATTTTGTATTTGGCAAGTGGAGTCTCTCTCTCTGGTTTCTGAGAATCATGTGAGCTGCTTCCTTCCACCACACCCTTTCTGCCATGTTCAGTCTCAATAGAGCTCTTATTTATGGACTGAGACCTTGAAGCCTGGAGCCCCCAAATAAACTTTTCCTTCTATAAATTATTCTTGTCAGGTCTTTGAGTCACAACAGAAGGGGGAAAAAAAAAACAATGAGGCACAGTCTTCTTTATCTGAAAGTCAAGGGTTCTTCCTACAGAGATTACAGGAAAAGACCTTCTCACAGTTTGACATTCTGCTCTGGCTGAATTTGGGGGACTGCCCCTAGTTGTATGGAACCTAGGCAAGTGCTCTACTACTGAGCTACAACCCCAGCCCTTATTACCTTATATTTTTAGAAGCACCTCCAATTCATGCTTTACTCTTTTTGTCTCAATAGAAGCACCTTTTTTAAGACTACAAGTGTTTATTGTTATATACATGTAAAAATATGTATCTATAATATTTTCTGGAACATCTCAGTATTATGGGGCATGTTTGGTCTCTGAACCCCCCAACCCCCAGTTAGATATGGAATTTAATTCTCAAACTTCCTTCAGGGGGAGGCTGAGGTTCCTAGCCTCATGGTATCACACACATGCTGCTACTTCACTATAACCAAGATGGAAAAGTTAGGAGGATGTCTGCATGTGCAACTGAATAAGGGCCTGTGACAGTTGGAAACCCCTATAGGGTGGGAGCCTGTCTCACCAACATCACCAAGCACGGGCACTCTAGCCTCCAAATTGGTGTTGGGAGAGAAGCAACAGGGCACAGCATGCTCTCAGAAAAAAAAGAACTTTGTGTTTGGCAATTAGGGCTCGGATGCATGACCAGGAACAGAAATTTCAAGCCTTTCTATCTGACCAGACAGCAGCAGCTTCTGGTCACAAAAAAGTTCCAGGAGGGATGAAGTTTCACCATGGAGAAGGGGGACCCACCTGCCTCTTGCTGAGGTAGACGAGTTTCCGAGGTGAAAGATACAGGCTAGGGTAAATGCTATTTACTCTAAAATGTGAACTACAAAGAGAGCAATTGTTTAATCATCCGGGACCTGTAAGCAATTCATACTGTGCTGCTCTTTTCATTCCAGCATCATTACCTCTATGTGGCCCACCTGTTCCCCTACTAAATGTGTGTGTAACCAAGTTGATGATGCTGTTAATGCCACTCACTTGAAAAGAGGGAACCCTTAACCTAGGACATAAAGTGAAAACTAAAATAAATAAATAGATGATAGACAGATAGATAGGTAGATAGATAAAATCCCAAATTTAAAAAAATACTGTTTTGTGAAATTTTTTTTTTTTTTACTCTCTAAAAAAGACTGGAGAAAATGGAGTTGGCCATATTAGAAACAGTAGCAAACCAAAATCACCTTTTACCAATTTTTTCCAATGAAGATAATAACTACAGTGCACATACTTTCTGGAAACCACTGGACTCTTAATTAAAGGGCCGTAGATCTTTAGATTCCCACATAATGAAGGTTTAATAATTGTCATGCATTCTGCCACCAGCACAATGTGGCCTGTAACTTCCCGAACTTGCAATTTGTTTTTTTTTCAAATATACCCAACAATTTCCGTTTCAGACTCTGCTTATATAAAAGAGGTTGCTGGAAACTGTATAGCCAAGACAGCTTTTTTTTTTTTTTCTGTCTTGAAGAGTAACCTAATAAAACTGTTAAAATGTCTCAGGATGTCTAAGCTGTATTTTTTTAGTCATTTGCAGATAAGGAGAGATTCTCTAGCCCCAAGAAACGGAATAAATACTTGGACACCTTCATTAACCTGCTAAATTTCAGGAAGAGATAATGGTCTCTAAAAGAGGCATACGGTTGGTTATCAAGCCTGGGGACATGTTCATAAGGACATATTGGGAGTGATTGGCGGGGGGTGGGGTGGGGGGGGGAGGTTTTGCTGCTGTTCATTCCAAGCCCTCATGGAGCTCGAGTTTATTCATTTGTCCAGACATCTGATATATATGCTGACATGTTCTGGGAGGCCATAGTAAGAACAAATGATAACAATAGCAATAACAAAGGGGACCCAGCACCTGTCTATGCAGTGTTTACCGTCTAATGTGTGACAAAAGCTAAAGGACCACATAAATATGTATAAGATGACAACTGTGGTAAGTACTTTTAAGGATGGTCACTTGGTGCTCTGAGAGTGGGTAACCGTGGGAGTTGACCAGTCTAGGAAGGACTAGGAAGCTTCTGGAAGAAGTTGACAATGAAACTTTCCTGAGCCAAGGATTATCCTTTAGTCCTACCAATGTTTCAGGGCTTATCTCACCTTCTTTTGAATCTGTCCTCTGATTCTCACACCAGGTAAGTAGGGCAGAGATGACGATCCCCATGTCACAGATGGGGACAATCAAGCACAGCCAGATGGAGCCCAGTTTCTGGTCTTCCCTGGTGTATCACACCAGCCTTGCGAAGACGATGTCTGTTTTTGTTTACTTGTTTCTGCTGTATGTTTTACATATTAAGTCTGATCAGAGTTAGCTGCCACCGGCTTCTCCGAAACTCTGAGTCACCAAAATAAAACTATTTTCAGCTGCTCCTGTCAGCCGGCCCCCTCAAATCTCCACTCTTGGGTCTGTGAGTGAATCTTGCCCCAGCTCTGCTGTCCCTCCTGCCCTGCTTTTCCATGTCTGCTGGAAAGCTTCTGCAGGTGAGGCCTGGGGACCCCCCCCCATCCCCCGCCGGTCCTCTGCCTTTGGGCAGCTCCACATTTTAGTGAGATCATGTTTACAATAGATTGATAACCTTCTTGCAGTGTCTTTTGCCTAGTCACCTCTCTCTGTGTCACAGCAAGACTTTGTGCACATGAAGGGCCAGGACAGGCCAGTTTAGAAGGGCATGTGGTTTCTGAGGGGCTCCTTTGCCAAATTCCTGGGGGCGGGGAGGAGGAGAATTTGGGACCTTGTGAAACTCAGTGAATGGTGCTTGCAGGTTCCCACTGGCACCTAAAATCAGCTTGAGGACCTGTTGACACCTGATTGTTTGTGATGATATCTCATACTCCCCGCCTTAGTTTGCTACAATCACTATCCCAAGGACTGGGTAACTTAAACCTCACACATTTATTTCTCACAGTTCTGAAGACTGAAAACCCAAGATCCAGGTACCAGCTGGTTCAGTTCCTGATGAGGACCTGCTTCCTGGCTTACAGGGAGATGCCTTCTTTTTGGTTCCCTGCCCCAGACTGAGAGAGCAGAGAGGGCAGAGGGAGAAAGCAAGTCTATTCTCATAAGGACACAAATGCCACCAAAAAGCCTCTACTCTCATGACTTAATCTTCTCTCAAAGGTCCCAACCTCCCATGGCTATTCTTGAGGGTTAGGGTTTTAGCATATGAATTTGGGGAGACACAAACATGCAGTCCCTAGCCTTTCCCTACTCTCCATCCATCAAGACTAAATCTAGACCCAGTGGGAACCTGCCAGCACCATTCATATGTTGAAACCCTACAGATGACAGACTCCCTGTAGACGGGCACATACTGCTTCAGACAGCCATAGAGAGAGTGCAAACCAGGCAAAGATGGTCCCCAGGTAGTCCAGTGTGTACCACAGATGGCAAAACTGCGCTCCAAAGATGCGATCAGATGGGGGAGAGTTTCAAATTCATGCTGCAAAACCTCTGCTACTACAGGGAGAACCCATTTGGTTTTGCATAGGGAGAAGGATGAATCAGAAAGCTACCTCAGGAAAATCACATTCTCTTCCAAATATATACCTTGAAATCAGATGTCTTCTTATACCACCTGGCAGTGTGCTTGGTTCTCAAGGAACTAAAAAACAAAATCCCACTCTTCTCAAGAGAGTCTGATTTTGCATTCAACTCATCAGGACTTTACTAAGCTCTATGTGTGGGGGAAAAATGACATTTGATTGCCTACTCTTGACATGACACATTTCTCAAATGCTCAGGGAAATCTTGACTCATGGATTCGATTGTGCCCATTTTGCAGATGTGAAAAGCCAGACAATCAGGAAGAAGCTGCCCCATTAGGACCCTGGATACCTGTGCCAGTAAAGCTCTTTGCTTTTTCATAAGTCAAATTGCCTCCTCAGGACTCAGTGCTTTGTGCTAAGGTGTCAGGATTGGAGGATGAAGGGGGTAGGGCTGAAAGTGCCATTGGCCGACCTGTGGCAGACTTGAAGAAGAAGATGACTGACGGGAGGCTTCTTGGTACAGAGACTTGAGCAGATGTGAAAGAAGGAACTTAACAATTAGAAGACAAGTATTCCTAGCATGGCACTCTTATGGGCCAGGCTTTGTGGGCAATGACCAAACAGACTCCATTTAACTCTAAGACATCCTATCACATAAGAAATGCCTCTCCCATGGGAAAGCCCCGCCTCTGTCCCCATCAACCGTTGCTTAGCATAGCATGTTTGGCAACACAAAATGGCAATTCTTATACAATGTAAAATTGTTCGCCTTTTGGTTCCCATTTTTCTTGGACAATGTACCCTGTCAGAGATTGATTGTCTAGACATTAGTAACCCATATTTTAACTTGTACTCAACTAGGGTCGTTTTGACCTACTCCCCCTTCTGCTTATGATTTTAGATTTCATGACGTTTGTTTAATGGTTTTGAATCACAGCAATAGCTATTTATGATTAATATGGTTTTGGACTACAAAAAGGTATACTCAAACCTCTGGGAGGAGGTTGAAGGGTGTAGATTTGCAGCCTGCTCTTTGACCCGTCAGTTGGGGGATTGGACGGCTGGCTGGTGAATAAAGATTCCGTCTCCTGCTTTAACATGGACTCAGTGATTTATTGCAAGCTCGCCGTAACAGCACAGGTGTGGGCAAAGCCCCTGGAGAAGAGAACTCAGAAAGCCTTCCTAGAAGGCTGAGGGGACCTTTACAGTTGCTTGCAGGTGAGCTGTTCATGCAGAAGGGAGGGGTCTAGAGGTAGCCTGTGCAATTCCAGTTCTCTAGCCCAGTGTTTCAGGACCTCAACACTGTTGGGCTGCGCCATTCTTTGTTGTGGGGCTACCTTGTGCTTTGCAGCAAGTTTAGCAGCATCCCTAGCCTCCTCTCCAATTGTGACAATTGAAAACACCTTCAGACATCACCAGATGTCTCTGGGGAGCAAAATCACCCCTGTGAAAGTACTGCTCTAACTCAATATTCATGGCAACGTTGTCAGCAGGCAGCTCAGCTCTCTTTTATGCTGATATAGAAACTGAGGCTAATAGTTACAACCTCGGTGGCTGGGAGCATGGAATTTTGAAGCCACATTTGTTCTAATCCTATACAAGAGTCTGCTTTACTGCCCAGGGATAGATGGGCCAGGGCAACCTCTTGGACTCAGTTGCTGGGAGCTTTGATCTGTTTTCTCATGCTCCATTGCTTGCCCTGGGCCTGGTTAGCTTATCCAAATAGGCAGAAGTGCCCTGTGCAGCATGAGAGCGAATGGTTGGATTTTAATCCCTTTGGCATGGCTTATTAATGCGCTTGCATATCACACTTGAGCTGACTCATTCATGCTCTGACATGTCCTGGGCCCAGACTATATCTTAGGTGTGACACTAGGTGCTGGGATAAAAGAGTAAATAGATGACACCCTAATTCTTGTTGTTCTGGGGTCATGTCTTGGCCAGAACCAGATACACCAGCACAACAGTAATATGACAACAACTAGAACAGTAGCAGCAAATCCAAATGGTGCACACAGTCGGGAGTGCTGGGGTGGGCGAACCAACTGGCTTCCCTGGGGCCTGAAGGTGAGTCTATACCAGCTGTATGACTTAGAAAGGAGTGGAGGGGTTCCAGGCCCAGGGTCAGTTCATGCCGAGGTTCCCAAGCAAGAAAGAGCTTGCTTTGTTTTAGAAAGTCACAGAGAGTTGTATGGGCTGGGTTTGCAGCGAGTTCTGCCACCTGTCACACTTGCCGATGATCATCAAAAGTTTCATCTCATTGTTTGTTCTCTGTAGGAATTTTCAGAACAATGAAGCTTCTAGTATGGAAAAGAAAGCCCAAGGACCTGAATGCATCTGGAAAGTCATGAGCTCCCAGCCTGATAAACTCTGAAGACAAAACCATTACATCCATGGGTGTCTGCTTCTTTTTCAGATTTCTGAACCCACTTGGGCTGAACCTAACTGAAGCAGAGCGAGGGTCCTCAGCAACTGTCTCTGGGGCTTCATTTCCCAGGCTCCCTCTAGTTAGAGCCTCACCTTTTCTCCCTGCTGCTGAGCTCTCGGGCTTTGCCTCTGTCCTTGCCTTTGAAAGGGACACACCCATCCCCCATTCTGTGCTCTGCATCAGCCTGTCTCTAGGTTTCACCCACTCAATACTCCAAATTTGCATTAGCCCAAGGAGACCCCTGTCTTGTGTCCACCTACGTTCTCCCCAGGGGCCAGGCAGGCCATGGCACCATCTCCCTTTCTTTGCTTGGCTTTCACAGCTGTCCAGAAGGCATTTCTCTTCTGACCCTTTGCCTTAGAGTTTGCATGGAGGCTGGCCCTCTCTGTCACAAGGGATCCCTCTGATGTGCAAGTGCCCAGTAAGTGCTCTGAGCTTGCCTGGAGCTATGGAAGCCCTGGGGATCCATGGAACACTACGCCAGGATTCCTGCCCACAGGGACTCACAGCCTCCTGACTCAGGAGCTGAAAGTGGCACAGTGAGAGAAGGCTGCAATCTGGGGTCCAGAAACCTGAGCTGGAAGCTGGTCGAGAAACTTAGGAACTGTGGAACTCAGGCAAGTCACCTGAGATGTTCTTATCTGTGTGTGACAGCCAAGGTGCCTGGCAGCCAGAGCGGGAGAGGATGAGGGGCAGGGCCTACACAGGGCAGCTGCTCAAGGACACTCTTGCCTAGCCCTTTTTAGAATGTGGCCCCTTAGCTTTTCTCGTCCCTTCTGAAACCGAAGCAGCTCTGAGTTTCTCTCAGCCCTGTGTCTTATGACCATTTCTCAGATGGACTGTAAATAGACTGATCCTCTTTGGCTCCAGCTCTTGTGGAAGCCTGGTGCTGTGGAAAAATATAGAGTTGTTCATATAGATGTGGATTCAAATCCAGTTTTCACAACTCCTTGGCTGTGTAACTTTGGATAAGTGGCTTAACTGTATAAGGCCTCTTTTTCTTCATATGGTAAGATGGAAATAACAGCTTGCTTAGGAATCTGTGAGATTCAAGCATGGAAACCCCAGCTCAGGCTTGGCCCTCAGAGGTATCAACCACATTAGCATCTCCTTCCTTCCTTCCTTTCTTCCTTCCTCTCTCCTTCTCTCCCTCTGCCCGCCCATTTTCCTCCTTTCCACTCTCATGCTACCCTCCTGAATAAATGGGGGCAAGATCATTTGAGGACATATATCTTTTGTCTCCTGGAGAAAGCCACCCTCTTTTCCCTGCTTCATGTAATTGTCAGCAACAAAGTTGGAAAATATGGACGTCTGAAGCGGCTCTCAGCACCGCAACATCTGCACCAGACGAAACTCAAAAAAAGCCCTCAATCCCCAGTCATGAATGCACTATAAAAACAATGTGGCAGAAATGAAAATTGTTCCATCATAATATTTCACAGTTCTTTTTGACAAAAGCCAAGCCGCCGTCATGAATACACATTTCCCAGCACCTTATGCATTATGCATTAGCCTATAGCAGGGGACCTGGGAATTGCCAGTCCCTAGTAAAGGGCCTTTGAAAGTGCCTATTTTGTAAACAAATGGAGCCCAGGCCCAGCACTCAGGCTCTTTAGGTAATTTAAGACTGACTCCTGCTGCCCGAGTGGGTACTGGCTCTACTCAGGTCCATAAATGGCAGAAGAATTGTCAACATTTCCAACATGGAGACATGGTGTTTCAGCATTTGGTATTCTATCTCTCTAATTCCATAGCATTCAAGACAGACCTTCAGAGGGTCTGGGACAATTCCTGCTGCAGTCAGAGCCAAAGCCAAATGTCACTGGAATGCCACATGAACCTGCCAAGACTGGCTTTCTGCTTGTGCGCTTAGGCAAATGAGTGAGGACATCTGGCTCCCAAGAACCTCAAACAGGATTGAGCTTTGGGATGGGGGTTGAAATGACGAAGGAGGTGTGGGCCGACACATTATCCTGTCTCAGAGGGCTCCTAGGAGACATTTTTGTTAGCCTGAGGCTGACCTATTGGATGTGCCTATCAAGTGCTAGATTGTCAGTTGGGAGGACTTGTGGAGTTATTAACTAACCCCTGAGTTTCCAGGATGGGGAAACTTAGGCCAGATCTTTAAGGAACATGTTCAAGGTCACATTGTGAGTGAGCAGCAGGTCGGGGACTGCTGGAAGCCGAGGTCATCCTTTCCCAGTCCCTCCCACTGTCTCAATCATAGATTGGCAGTGACGGAAAAGACCAGAGGCAAAATGGTTACTGATTGCAATGATTTGAGTAAAGGGCAGACTGGGATTCTCCAAACAGCCCTGGAAAAGAGCATCATTCAGGGCCGTTTTGTGTAATTTGCAATCTGTCCTTGATGGTAGCCTTATTTTAAATGGTGACTGATATGTGACAGATATCTACTCATGTACATTATATCTGTTGCAATAACAAGGTGGTGATTGATTCCTTTCTACATGTATTTATTTCATAAAAATATTCAGCTCACATTGAAATGCACTGCAAAAAGCATTTGAATGGAGGAACAGAAATTCAGAATTCCAGCGTTGAGTATGCCCTGTTCTTCTCTTCTTTGGAACTTGAATTCTCGCTGGGTTCAAGAGGGGTGTCCCAGCTGGAACATCTGCCTGCTGTGGCTGAGCACAGGCACTGGGCAGAGGGCATGGTGATACCAGGGACAGGGGGAGCCACTGCTTGCTGAACAACACACCTGCAGGGCTGGGCTCCCTGATGGGGGGAGGCATGGGCTCCAGTTAGGGAAAATGGGGAGATTCCTCATTCCTGTTTGAATGACTGATGGCGCTCCAGCTGTAGGACCCGCCTGCTGATTGGTACAGTTTGACTAATGAAAACAGCAACAGCTGAAGACTGATTAAGACGAGGAAACTTGTTACTCCCTTCAGACACCTGGAAGAATTTACTCAGGGGGGAGGCTGCTTCCCTTTCCTCCACTGACCTGGAGAACAAGTCAATGGTGCAAGGCAGATAGAAAGGGGAAATCAAGGTCACCAAGTCACCTTGAACAGGGACAGCCTTGCCCATGACTCTCTAAGCCTAGAGCAAGCGTTTCTTAGACTACTGTTTGCTTTGGTTGAAACTCTGCAGCCTTGGGGTCTCTGATTCAGTAGAGGAGTGTGCATAAGTGTGCATGTGTGTGCATACACACATGTGCACATGTGTGTGCAAAGGGTGGATATTTCCAAGTTCCAAGGTGATGCTATTTGTCCAAGAGTCATATTTGGAGAACTGTTAGTATAGGACCAAAAAAAAAAATATCTACAGATCCTCTATTTTCATATATTAACATATTTCAACTATTAAAAAAATTCTCCCAAATATTTGTAAAAGTAAACAATTTAAATTTTTATAACAGGCACAGCAATAAGTTAAAAAGTGTCCCTGAGAACCACAAATAGTTCTTTATTTGGTTTCAGACCAAGAAATAATTTCCCCTGAATTATGAAAGTAAAATATTCAATTTAGAAGCTTTAGAAATTCAGAGAAGTATAAAGATGAGAATGAAATGGAAATGCATTGCATAAAGATAACAGCTGTTTACAGCTACTTTCCCCGCCATCTTCGCCCAGTGAATACATGAATATATGTGTGCAGGGTCTTGGCCCTGGTCTCATGCAGTTTCCCTACCCGGAGATCCTTGAGATGTCAAGTAGTGTTATGACCCAAATAACAACAACCACAAAATCAAACACAAGGGGTGGAGGCAGCCCAGTGTTAGAGCACTTGCCACGCATGTATAAGACCCCATGTTCAATCCCCAGTACTACAAAGCAAACCAAATAAAAAAAAAATGAAAACAAGAGTGATGTCAAAGGTGTGCAATGGAGGCTGACCAGAGGTGAAAATCTCAGGAAATGCTGCAGTAACCAAAGTCAGAAAAGTTGAATAGTCTTTACTTGAAGAAATTCTACTCTCCCAGGCACTCTGTAGTAAAGGCTTTTGCAGAAGAGGGGGATATTCTCCCACAGAGGCTTCTGCTATGGGTTGAATATTCCCACCACAACTCATGCTGAAATGCACCCTCATTAGGAGGTATTCAGGGGTGGGAATGGGGGGACCTTTAAGAAGCAATGAGGTCATGAGTATCTTCCCTCAAAACTGGATTAATCTGGATTAATTCCTGGGCGTGTTGGTGCACTCTTGGAATACCAGGGGCTCAGGAGGCTGAGGCAGGAGGATTGTGAATTCAAAGCTAGCCTCAGCAAAACTGAGGTGCCAAGCAACTAAGTGAGACCATTTTTCTAAGTAAAATAATAGGGCTGGGGATGCTGCTCAGTGGCTGAGTGTCCCTGAATTCAATTCCTGGTACCAAAACATCTACAATAACAACAACAACAACAAAAACCCCCAAATCAAAAAACAAACTGGATTAATCCATCCATGTATTGATAGATTAGTGGAGTTAAAGGGTTGTCTTCAGAATGGGCCTCCTACAAAAGTCAGTTTATCTCTTGAGTGTGCCTCCACACTGGGTATTGCCCTGTTGCCATCTTTGGCTACCTCAGTCTCTGCTCCCCTTTTACCTTGGGCCTCCTCACCTCCAAAACTGAGACAAAGGAATTTTCATTTTCTATAAATGACCCCATCTGTGATATTTCATTATAACAACAGATATTGGACTAAGACAGTTTCCTTATGGATTTCCTCCCCTTCTCCCAATCTTTCCCAATCCTACCCCAATTGTTTTTTTTTTTTTTTACCCCAATTGTTTAAAGGAGAAACCCTCAGAGGGAAATCCCAGGATAGTTGCAAGAAATTCACCAAGTGTATAAAATATCGAATAGTGTTAAGCTCATATCACATCATTCTCGGTTGTTGTTCAACTCAGGTTTTATAAAACAAGTTCACTTGTTTTGTTGAAAATTCAATAAGTCAACAAGAGATGGCTCTTTCACCTCTATCTAGGATCACTCCCTAGACTCAAGAGCCAACCCCAGACTTCCTGTGGCCTTGACCTATACTGTACTGTCTCAGAAGTCCACACACGGAGTCTCCAGCTCCATGTTCAGATGACAGCCTCCTTGAGGGGAGGGCTGGTTTCTTGCTGTACCCTGCAGGGAACATGTGTTAACAATGTTCACTGAATACCACAATAAGATTTTTTAGAAATTTCCTTTTGGCAGAGACTAAGATTAGAATGGTCATACCATCTGAACTTGAGAAACCACAATAAGCCAAGTTGTCTGTGAGGAGGAGAAGACGATCCTCTAAGCTCTGGGGAGTAACATAGACCTGAGCCCAAACCCACTCAGTGAATATCCAAAGATATTCTTTTCCTCTCAATGATGGCTTTGCTCAAGACATAAAAAAACTTCTTCAGATAATTGCAAAATTTCCCATACTGATTGAACTAGGTCCATTTTGTTTATGGATCATGGTTATAACCTGCGGGTCTCCCCAAAGACCATCTTATTAACATTCTTGAAGCATTGGCTTTGTTCATTCCAAAGATGGTATCAGCACACAGTTTCTGGGTTTCTGCAGAGGATCGGGTCACGGGTATGTCTACAATGTGTCACTATCTAAATGGGTCTCTATGAAGATCTCAGGCCTGCATTTGCTGAAAGTGTAGTGATGGGTAGCTTTTCCACAGCATCTTGGTTTCAAGAGTCAATTTCATTGACCAAGACTGGGCTGTGCACTCTTTGACCTTATGCAATCTTTACATTCAGACAGCATGTGTCTATCATTACTTCTACTTTGTAGGGGGGAAGAATTGGAACTACCTAATGAGGCGGCTCCCCAGCTCATGAGAATCTGAGTACTCATCTACTCTACTAATTTAACAAATGGGTTAAGTAAAATTCCCAAAGGAAATAACTTTTCTCAATGCCATTCTAATTCCACTGTGCAGCCTAATTTCATGTTGGTCATTTTAACATGCTTTTGGCTTCCATTGAGATTGTGAGTCCCTGAAGATCTTCAGGCATTTTAAAATCCACTTTACATGAGTTTTTGCCATGATTCATATCTCACTTCTATACAGTTTACTGAAAATAACTGAATATAGAGTCTCAAAAACATCCAGGTACTTATTCTGATTTCTGTGTTCTATTTTTTTTTTTTAAATATTGCATCTTAGATTCACTACTGAAGCTCTTTCAACATGTTTTTTTCATTGGAGAGAAACAAATTCTTGTCCCCAGGAACTTTCCCTTCAAGATTTTCAATCCTGACTTTCATACCATGTGGATTTGCAGGTTTGGAGTCCTCCCTGAACTATTCAGTCTGATTGTAAAATGAGAGCAGTGACAGGTATTTGGCTGGGTTATTGCCATAATTAGACATATTGTGTGTGATGTGCCCAGTATAGCATCTGACACACGAAAGGCACTTGAGAAATATTGTTATTTGTCAGGTAATGCGCTTGCATCTAACAATGTCTTTCATAAAGAAAATAAACCAAACTAACAGTGCTATTTGGGGAATCTCAATAAGCAAAAGGGGTGGCATTTTGATTTGGTCAGCAAAGAGTTAAACCCATAAAATCATCAAAGGACAGGGATCATCTTACAGGCTGCCAATAAATGGTTGTGCAACCTTGGGCAAAATTCTTAATCTCTTGGGCATTAGCTCTCTCATCTCTTAGGTAAGAAAACACAGGGAGAGTATCCTTCTCCTCTTCCTCTTCCTCCACTCTCCTGCCTTGGACACCTCCAAATATCTCAGTTCCAGGCATCACAGTTCATCAACTTCTCTGTCCTTTGGGATTTCAGGTACAGCTCTGAGGGCTTCCTGAGACAGCAGCTGACTCCATCAGCATGGGCTGCTACTCCATCAGCATGGGCTGCTACACTCCATCAGCATGGGCTGCTACATGGTCTGGGTGGCTTACACCCTTGCTCCTCACAGTTCCAGAGGCTTGGACATCCATCAAGGTGGCCCTGGTGGATTTGGCTCCTGCCCACTGCCCTTGTACTCCTAGGGCCTTTCCTCAGTGCAGGCCCATGTTCTCAGTGTCTTTGTCTTGTCACGAGGGTTCTAATCCCATCCAGAGAATGTCACCCTCATGACCTTACCTGAACATAACTACCTCCTCAGAGCCCCACTTCCAAATGACATCAAGCTGAGCATCGGGGCTTCAACCTGTAAGTGTTGGGGGGAACATAAACATTCTGCCTGTAACAGCAGCTTCACTTCGGGAACAACCAACTCACCTCACTGAGGCTCTTCCCATTTCTGAAAGAGGAAGGGCGATGTCTGCAGCTTCCGCAGACGATCGACTCCTGCAGCCACCGTGAAGCGGAGAAGGCGAATGCAGAGGCTGGTGCTCAGTGAGAGTCCTGTGAGCCTTGTGGCCTGGGAGTCATGATTTGTAAATAGAGAGTTTGCTTCTGTCAAACACATTTGCTCCTTTGAGACCAGCGTGTGCATGTAGGATGTTCAAGCAGTCACAAGACCCTCCCTGCCCGACCCTCCCGGGTACCACTCTCTCTTCATAATTTCCCATTCACCCATCTCATTTCGTCTGAACCTTGGAGAGGCAATGTTGTCTCATCCGGGCAACACACCTCCATCCAGCTCTTGCTGATCTATGTGTCTCTTCCATTGGGCTGTGAGGAGCTCCATGAGGACCCAGATAATATGTCCCAGCTCACTTTTATTCTTCAGTGTCCAGCAGTCTGGGATGCTGTAGGTGCTCAACAGATGCTGGATCACGAGCGCAATACTGTACACTGTAAAGATGAAAAGAGATAGAGTGTACATGTGATTGCAACCACCAGAGAAAAAGACAGAAACGCACCAGCAGAGACCGTGAGTAAGCATTCAGACAGTGATACGATTGCTCACAAATGTTCCAATGAAAATTCCTACCACAATGATGGAAGGAGCCAAACCAAGAGCAAAGCATTCCCCCTATCAGGATGAAAGACTGCTGTTCAGAAACCAACTGGTTTCCTAGGCGGGTCTTGTGTCTGTGTGAACATTCTACATGCACATGCTGGTCCCAATGGAGCAACTGCGTCTGATAGAAGCAGACTCTGTATCTACAAATCACGAAGCTAAGCATGAGCTTGAGCAGCTAATGATCATCTTAATTAACCCACAAAACTTTATGCACAGCCAGTATTCAGCCAACCTTTTGATCCTGGACAGAAATCTATTAAAGGCAATTGAGAGAATGAAAAGACAAAATCTGACAAGCATTTTTACCTTGGTGATTGTAAAAGTTGGCGGGTTCGATGACTCTGAGAGTGATCTATTTGCCAATAGCATATTACATTAAGTTGGGGAAATATCATTCCCTTAAATGCAGGTTGTGAGTGGGCTGAAAAATGGCTTAAAATCACCTGTGACCAGGGCCTGTTGAAGCTGGAAGTGATGGAATTAACGTTCTTACTTTGGAAGAAACACATTTTTCCCCCCAATGGAGTAGTTTCTAAGCTTCAGTCAGTAACTGGTTGGAGAATCCAGTGAAAATTATGGACTTGCTCTAGAATAATGCAGGTGGTCATGCAGAACACTTGCTATTTCTCAGGGGGTTCATGGATCTCTGAGATGTTGAATGTGGATACCAGTCTGGAATCCATTCTCCTGGGAGGCTATGTTGTCTTGTGCACAGGTTTCCAAGAACAAATGTGAGGAGTCTTACCAGAGTTACCTTCAAACCTTTCCAAAAGACACATTTTTCCCCATGTGCTATGAAAGGGGATCATGGCAGCCTTTAGGAGGGAGGGTGGTGGTGGGGTTGCAACTTGGGCTTTTGGGGAGATACCAGTGATTCACTTGTCCTCTGTTCTCCCTCATTCATGAGCAAGGGAAAATAGGTTGAGAGAAGAGAGAGCTTTCTGTTTGGATCAGAGACCTGGGTGGAAATTGCAACTTCTTTCCTTCTCAGCTTTATGATCTTTGTTAAGAAACTTTGCTCTACCTCTGTTTCCTGTCCTGTGCATAGTTTGGGAAGACTGACCAAAAGGGAAAGGAATTTCTGACACTCATCCTAATTCATCCTACCTTTTTTTAATGGAAACTTACAGGTATGAATGATGGGTGTGTTACAGGGCCTGTTCAAGAAGGAAATCCCAGACACTGGCTCCCCCATGTCACCTTTAATGCTTGACCCAGAGGGAAGTCGATGATAGGAATTCTCCATATTCTTCCTAAGAATGTGGGATGTTGGGAAAGTGCTGCAATTCTACAGATCTTCTGTTAGGGATTATATCACTTATAAATGCCTCTCTCTCTCTCTCTCGATATATATATATATATATTACAGTAAAGTTGTAAACAAGTGTATATTGCCAGTATAGATGAGAATATTTCACCATATGGTAGCTTTGCCTAGTTTGGCTTCCAAGGGCAATTCTAGTTATCATGCTATCATAAAAGTGTACAAATGTAGGTGTTCCTGTGAAAAAATCTTTTTTTTAAATTGTTGGAGTCGAGGGATGCTTCAGTTGGGCAGGTACTACAGGGCTCAAGGTGTGGTGTTAACAGCAGTTATCCAAGTTGCATGTAGTTCTAGAAAGGTCATACAGGCACTCAATTTCCCACTCTCAATTTAGATTTTCTATCATGGGGAGAATTTTCATCTCACGGAGCAAAGAGGGAGACTCAATTAGACAAGCTGTGGAAATCTCCCACCCAGCACATAGTAGAAACTCAATGAATGACAATTATCTTGAGGTCAGTAGTGGTAGCAGGGGGTGATGCTAATAGATCAGTTGCTGTGGCCAAATAAGACTCAGAGGACAGAATGAGTTTGCAGCTCATGGTGAAGCCTCAAGACCTAAAGGGCAGGAACAGAGCCCAAGAAGAGGACCACAGTGACCTGAGAATGAACAGGGAGATCGGAGCTGAAGTGAACCAAAACATCAGGCTGAGCTGGGGCACTCCACTACCATCTACATCACCTCTGCCAGCTGCAAAAGATGGTGTCTCTCATCTGCAATGACTGGTTCATCTAGGGTTTTCCTGGACAAATAAAAAGGCCAATGTGCCTAAAGCGCCTGGATGGTAGGTCTCCCTCCTCCCACCTGCATGCTCCAGCCATAAGCATTAGGCTCATTCTGGCCAGGTGGCTGAAGAGTGATTCTTATTCTCCTCACTCGACATCCTCAATATCAGCCCTCCTTTACCCCTATCCAAAAGGGCCTGAGCTTTAGATTCAGCTTCATACCTGGATTCATGCTCAGAATGCAGGGATGATTGTCTAGTGCTCTGTGTCAACCACTTGTGGACAAATCCTGGCATCCTGGTTCTTAGTGGATGCACAATAAGTATATGCTAAGTAGATGAATTAAGATCTTGCCCACAATTCCAACTTGCTTGGTCAGGGCCCCAAGGAACTGCTTAAATCTAACAAATTTTTCTTCTACAAAATCAAACCATATAGCCAGGGTCTGAATCCAATCCTAGTGGGTCATGTAGGACGATATAATCTGCATGCTAATATTTGCTACTCCTTGACATTCTTCCAGGATCGTCAGCTCACCACATCGATGCATAGTCCAGAGCATTAGGACTTTCATCTTCTTCTTCCTCTTCCCTTTGGCAAGTTTGTCAAAGCTCAAGTCAAAACTCATCTCAAGTTATGAGAGGAATCGTGGTCAATGTAGAGATACTTTAAATATTTTCTGTAGTTGATGTCTGCATCCAAATTGTAAGAGGTGAGTCAATTCTTTGCAGGGTCATGACAGCAAACCACAACTCATTCTTTGGAATATAGAGTCACCATAGGTCTGAATTTTGGAACTGGTGCGAAGAGACATAAAAGGGTTAACTTTCATGTTGAAAGTAACAGGAAGAAGATGAAATAAGTTGAGTATGGTTGAGGTCCCTCCAATTGGTGATAGGGAGTCCTGCATTCCATGAGCATCTACATGGGCTGTCACCATAGTGTGAAAAACAAAGAGGTTTCTGACTAAGACACGCCCATGTTTAGCTCTCAGTCATACACTGGATTAGTTATGTGACCTTACTACTACTGTTTTATTATTATCACCGTGACGCTGGGTGCAGCCGATTGCCCAGAGGATTTGCCGATTGCCCAATTCTGTACCAATCTGAATCATCTTCAGCCACTCAATCAATTAAGCCCAAAATGAAGGGGAGACGGGGTGTCACTACCTCCTGTCCATCCTCCTCTATGTTCTGACACAGTGCTACACCTCCAACACTTCCTCAGGTGCCATGAAGGGAAAGAAGAAAAGCAAGAATAGGGTCCATTGACTCAGGACAACCCTGACTGAGCATGGGAGGGTGTTTTTGTATCCTTGCCCTTCACCCATGAAGGGTATGGTGTCCCCCAATCATGATTATGACTCGAACTGTTCTGTTGGTGGATTCCATTCCCAACTGAAACATCCTTGAGGTAATTTGGAGAGAAATCTAAAGAAGAAACGCAATAGAAACTTGAAGAATTCTGAGCTCTGGGGATATGTGTACACAAGAGACCACTTGAAGAGGTGATCTTGTTCATGGTCTTTCAAGTGAAAATACACTGAAGTTGAGAGTAACCTCACAGCTCATTGGTTCGTGCCTAATCTCTTAAGGACTCAATCTATTTCACCCATCCTCTCTCGCTGGGCCAAATGTGCACTTCCCTGTTGTCAGTCACCTGCGTTGGTTTTAAATATCGTCTCCCTGTCTTGCCCTGTGCTTTTGCAAATTCAACTTCTCATTTAAGGTTGAGAGCAGAAGTTCTCTCTCTAGGATACCCTTGTGTGTTCTTGGTGTCTCCATCTGGTAGCTTTTCTGTCTGCCATCTGTCTGTCCAGACTATAAGGTAGTTGAGAGCAGAGACTGCCTTATCTCTTTCTGGTCCCTCTTTAGCACAGAGTCTCAAGTGCCACTGGTTCTGACTTCTGCCGATTTGCTACGCAGAAAGATCTGCACCCTGGTGCGGGTGCCTTTCCTTTCTCCGTGGTTGGATGGAAATTTCCAACACATTTCAAATCCTGAGAATAGGTACTTGTTTGAACACAGCTGCTGGGCAGAGGTCATAGCTGTAGATGAGGTCTCTCTTCTTTCTTTTTTTAATGAACTTAATTGTTTTAATATCTTTTCCAAAGTAGAATACATTCAATGACCCTGGCTTGGCTGGAAACCTTCTCTTGAGTGCTTCAGGAGGATTAGAGGGAGTTCTTTTACAGCTTCTTAGCACGACAGGCTGCATTTTCTTTTCTTTGGGTTAAGGGAGACCGAGATTTGATCCTAATTATCCAAGGGGAGCCCTGAGCCATGCAGTTTCTGCTCCCTGGGAGGAAAGCAGGGGTTGGGTTCTTTGGAGACTGGTGAGGCTGGTGTTTTCGCCTAGCTCAGCTCTCGTGTTTGAACATGGGGGCTAATGCAGAAGTTGTCAGGATAGCTTTGGGAAAACAGAGGGTCCCAGAGAGGGGAGAAAGCCTCCGGGACAGGTGAGACAACACCATCATCATAAGACAGTCGCCTTTGGCAATGGAGACCATCTTGAGCACTGTTAGAGCCAGGAGGCATGCCGAGTGCTGCAAATTAAAAGTCAGTCACAGCATTTTTTTTTTTTTTTTACTATCCAGAGATCATAAAAAGAGAACAAAAATGGGACAAATTAATCAGCAATGTAATGAGAATGGAAAAAGTACAGAATAAAGTTGTTCTCTCTATTGCCTTCAAATTTCTGGCTTGTGACCTTCTGGGGACTGATGTGCATTGGTGCACACTTGGAGAGGGTCGTGTGAAAAGAAGGAGTGGTTTCAGGTGGCCTCTACCGGGTCCTATGGAGGTTGTCACTGGCTTCTGTTTGTTTTCTTGTGGCCTGAGATAGAATGTCTTCCAGAAGAGCAAGGTATAAGAAGGGACCTGGGGAAGGGTTGGATGTGTATCACTGTATTGGAACATAGAGGAGGATGGGTAGGAAGCAGTGACACCCTGCCCCTTTCATATTGGGTTTAATTGATTGAGTGGCTGAAGATGATTAGGATTGGTACCGAACTGGGCAATCGGCAAATCCTCTTTACCATGATACGCTGACCCAGAAGTGAGAAGTAGAGCCCACATTACCCTGTCCTTGATCTCAGGAAAGGAAGAAAATACCATTAAGAAAACTCAAAGAAGAAAGCATAAAGGAGAATTTGTCTGAATATCATAGGCAAATCTGTTCTTCGGGTTTGCCAATTGCATCGCTGGTTTAAGCCTGCATCTTTCTCAGAAAACGGCATTAAAATATTCTGCTCAGCTGCTCTGCGCTCCAGAAATACAATAAATAGCAGCACTATTTTTAAAGGATCATTGGGCTTTATTAAGTAAAGAGAGGCTTCTCTTGAACATGGTTTTGAGGATTCACTGTCTAAGCAGCGGCCTTGAGTGTTGACATCCTGGCAGAAGTTTCCCCAGCCTGTATTAATAGGCCTGGCCAGTTCCGGGGCTGCCACTTCCTCTGGGCATCCTTCAGTCTGTCATTTCAACCTCTCCAGTCCTCACTTTTTCATCTGTGTTATGGGGATTAAAAAATCGATTTCCACTTTATCGTGTGGATGAAATGCAAGGCGACTACTCTACCACCATAGCCAAGCGCTGATCCATCCTTCACTCAGGAATTCACTGAAGGAGCACCTTCCAAGGGCAGGCCTTAAGAACACTGTGGCCAGAGGGTCTCCAGATGATCCTGCCATCTTCACCTCTCCTGGTTCCATTTCACCCACATGCCATCGTCATTGACCAACTCTCATCCAGGATCAGGAAGTAGATAAAAATGATCTTCCCATGGAGAGTAGGAACAGAGCCTCGGCCAAGGGATAATCCCTGCAGTCGAGAAGACTGATGAAAATTCCAGATTTGCTCCTTAATGGCTATATTTAGGCAAGTAACCGAGGTGTTCAACAGCTTATTTCTACCATTTGTAAGGAAGGACTTATAAAACCTGTCTCTGAAAGTGGCTGTGAGGATGAAGTACAAGGATGCCTAGACTGTGCTGGCCATGATGAGCACCCTGTGGAAGGTCAGGCAAGGACAGACTCCCAGAATGAATGCTATCGAGGTGCAGCCCTGGTCTCCACTGTGTCTCTTTCCTGCTTCCTCCACCCAGGGCTCTCACCTGTATTCCCACCTCCCTGCCACCCAGGTCTCCATGTTTCCTCATGTCTATCACCAAAACCCTCTCTCAGGAAGCACATGGACAAGTGTCTTGTCCCTCTTGGCAAGTTGGACTGGCCAGGTTCCATCTTCCTGGGTGGGATGACATGCTTCGCCCCCTGTTTGACTTAGTGGGATCAAAGAATTTGTTGGTTCATTTGTTTGTTTTGAGATGACTTTTGTACTCTTAGAGTCCTCAAAATTTTTTATTAGGATATAAAAAAGTCCATATGTGGACACCGAACAGCTCCTCTTATTTTTGTCAAATGGACAAATTCTATCATTAGCATCCAGAATGACGATGGGATCATTGCCAGTGTCTCAGCGCTCTCTTCCTGTTACCTCCTTCTCTGAGCTACTTTTGTCTGCTTTGGGACATGATATACAGGGAATCATGCAACATGTACTCTTCTGTCTGGCTTCTTTCAACTTGAACTACATTTGTGGGAACCATGGATGTTGTCACATGTAAGAGTGTTCCTTCTCCTTCCTGTATCTTATTCCATCACATCAAGAAATCACAACTTACAGGCTCAGTTGTCTGGATGGGCGTGTGGATTTTTTATTTTTTTATTTTTTGACAATCTGTAGTTTCAACTTTCTGAGTTGGTTGATGGAGCTTTTGTCCTGAAGGCTCACCTCCCTAGGAACCTCTGGGTGGACCATTGATTGGAACTGGAGGGCAATTACAGAGGAAGCCAGACTCTTTTGCATGAATTTTAATTTAGGCCTTCATGTTTTCCAGGTGACAACTTTGTAAGGTAGGTAAGGAGTCTCCCTATCAGACACATGATCAAACTGTGCCAGAGAAAGTTAGACATTTGCTGGAGGCAACAGATCTAATAAATGCCAAAATCAAGATTCTATTCCCGCTTTCCACTTTTCTAGAAAGATTTTTACCTCTTTCACAGAAAACCTCTTTGCAAGATTTGATGAAAATCTCTTTTTCACTAGGAGTTAAGAGAAAATATTTTGATTCCAAAATTACTGTAAGAGGCTTGGCCAGGTCCACTGCCCCATCACTAGATGCTTTCTTCTTAAAGACTAGCCATAGAATTCATTGTCCCTGCAGACTATAGGGCAGAGGGGGAAAGGAAGGCAGAATGTAAACTCGGGCTCCTCATTTCCCGACTCAGCAGCTATGTGACCTTGGGCAGGTTCCTGGCTCTCCCTGTGCCTCAGTTTACTCATTCACAAAATGAGGTTAATATGTAAGTGGCTACCTTACCAAATTGCTGTGAAGATTAAATGAAGAATTAGCATAAACCTCTTCACATAGCATTGGCTACGGAGCTGATATTTCTTGGGCACTTAGTGTTATAATAAAATTCCAACCCTTTGGCAGCTCTGACATTCTAAGAGCCAGGTACTGTCACTTCAGCCAGCACTTTGAATCAAAGATCTTCACCAGCTCCTAAATAAACGTTACATGGCTGCTACCACCGCTTCTCTTTTTGGAGATGTCTATTAAAAATATGATTCAATTGTCAGAAACAAAATATTCTTAATATGTCTTCAACCATACCCTCAAATTATATGACAGTGTCTGGCTTTAATACCCATCTAAATAGTTATACTGTTGACAGGTTTTGAGAGCAGCGTTTGCTCCTTCCATTTCTCTCATTAACTTATGTAGCAACATCATAACTCTCTGGAAGGATTTTTTTTTTTTTAAGGATGCTGGCATATTGCATCTGAATTCATTTCGTATAGCGTCTGTGTCAGAGTGTTTGCATATGAATGAGATGCTTTGACGTGCGCTCATTAACATGGGAGCTTCGTGGTGACATGCTTTAGAGTTCAGGTTCAAGAGTTTGAGGCGGGGGAAGAGAGGGTGGGGGCTTAGTCCATTTCTGATTTCCCTGTAGTAGCCTGGTGTATAATCTCAGGCTCAATCTGGAACCACAGATCCATCTCTTGCCTTTAGGGTATAAACCCAACCTTCCATTCATCCTGTGTTCCATGGACCCAGAGTTGTAGCCATGCCGACATATTTTCTCATGAATACTTTAAAATCTTTGTGTATATAAACTGCTGAATCTACTCGATAGGACTCTTTTCCCTATCTGTTTGGCAGGTCTTAGCGTTTCCGCTAAAGATCAATGTGTTTCTGAATTCTTGCTCAATTCCTCCAGGCAAAACCAGCTATTTCCTCTCTGAACCCCAGCACCAGATGGCCTTGTTTGGAATGTCCCATGCTATACAACTCATTTGAGCTGTTCTCTGAGATACGAGAAAGCACCTTCTTCACTCTTCCAGCCCAGGGGTTCAAGCATATAGATAGTATTAGGTGCTTCATTGTGTTTACAGAGTGGATGAATGAAGAAAGCTTGAGTGAGACCCTGGGGCCACGTTCTGAGCTTTCCTCTGCAAGAGACCAGAGGCATTTAAGCTGCTCCCTCACATGTCACTGGAAAATGTTAGATCCGGTGACAAGGCTCAGGTTTAAACTGGGCCTGGGGGTTTCATTTGAACTGTGCCTTTGGCAAATCACAAGCTTTGGAAGTAGACTGAGCATGTCCTTGTAATCACCTGGCAGCCTGTGGCTTGTTGGTGATCTCACTATGGAAGAAACAAAATTGGTGGCAATTACCATCAGCATCAAGCTATGGCCCCCGTTAATGTCCACTGAATTAGGAGGACATGGCTCTCAGCAGCTGAAGCCTGGAAGATGACCGTACCAGTTGGAGGCATAGCACGCATAGTCAACAGTCTGCACTATCCCTAGAACCAGGGTACCTATGGTGACCCCCATGCTCATTCTGCATGCACAATAAGGTGGCTTCAGGGGTTAAAGTGGATAGAATCTGAAATGGGACTATTTAGATTCTAGTGTCATCCTGATCAGCTGATCATCTGTGTGATCTTGCACATATTCCCAAACCTTTCTAGAACTCAGTTTTCTCATCTGTATAGAAAACATAACATGAGCAGCCTGTGGCATAGGGCTATTTTGTGCTCTCTCTTAGAAACCCTTTTGTGTGACACAGAGTCTATGACACATAGAAGTCTTGACTCCATAGAGGTTGCTAGCTATCGATATGGTTCATCCCATTTGATTCTCAACCAGATCCTGCAAACTAATGGTCATATTTATTTAGAAGACACAAAAATCCTTCATTTAAAAATAGGAAAGTAAAGTAAAACTAACTCATTAAGATCTTTTGACCTGGGCTCTGAATGATTCAATGTCATGGTCAAGGCTATAGAGGGCATGTCTACTGTGCTTTGGATCCTTCCAGGTAGCAGAACACACTTCCACATGTTCTCAGTCTCCATTGAAGTGACCTGGGGGTTATCACCTGTGGGCAGGATCAATGGGTATGGAAGACCAGTGAGGTATAGGTGCCTCATTGGGAAAGACAATGTTAACAGCAGGATATGGGAGGAATGCTTATGGTCAAGGGAAAGGACAAGGTTTGATGGTGCCCAGTTGTGTTGGTTTCCAGTGGCTGCTGTAATGAAAGTCTCCAAATTTGATGGCTTAACACCTTTCTTCTTTTCTAGTTCATCATAAGTCCAACATCAGTTTCACTGGGGCTGAGCTTGGTCCAGGTCTGCACTCCCCCTGGAGGCTGCAGAGGAAAATCTGTTCCTCTTTTTCTAGCTTCTGGAGGTGCACCTCGCCTTCTGCGGCTCCTGGCCCCTCCACTATCTTCTCACCCAGCAGTGGAGCAGCTCACTGAGGTTGTCATATTGCTGCTTCAGTCTCTGCCCTCAAATCTCTGCCTTCCTCCTGTAAGACACAACTTTAAGGGCACAACTTGGTAATCCAAAACGATTTCCCCTTCTCGAAAGCCTTAATTTAATCACACCTGAAAAATCCCCTTTGCCATTTATTGTGATATTTAAGGTTCTTGAGATAAGAATGTTGATAACTTTGGAGGCCAGTGTCCAGCCTACCACACCAGCCAAGCTGCTCCAGCATACACTTGGACCTCAGGGCTCAGTTTTATGTAGATCCTCAGCTTGGCCTCTGCTCAGGTGTGAGGTTTCCTAGGAGACTATTACCTAGCATATATTGGATAGGGACAGAACAGAGGGTCATGCAGAGGCAATCACTGGCTTATATGACAACAGTGTTTTGGAGGGAAATGAACAGATTGGTGCTTTAACTCTCCATCAGTTCTTT
Organism: Spermophilus citellus; assembly: GCF_964194105.1. Taxonomy (NCBI): domain Eukaryota; kingdom Metazoa; phylum Chordata; class Mammalia; order Rodentia; family Sciuridae; genus Spermophilus; species Spermophilus citellus. The sequence goes on along the minus strand of NC_138200.1, from coordinate 50,516,682 downwards.
AAGTCTGAAAAATAGGAGTCTGGTCCAGAGACAATGGCTTTCCCTTTCAAGTGCTGACAATACCGCATTGTCCCAAATCTCTAATTCAAGCACACAAAACAGGACTAGGGTGGATTCTCCAAGGGAAGAGCTACCTAGGCTTGCTGTCGACCCCTTGACTTGATCACATGTGTTGTTGGAAGTATCGGTTATTTTACTGATAAAATAAAAGGTGATTTGAGAGCTATTAACTCCTCTGTGCATGTTGCACCACTGTTTGCAGTTCATTTATTTATTGATTGATTTTGGTACCGATTTTATTTACAGGGTATAGGGCTTCTATTGACCTTTGTGGTTTCAATCTTGACACAGCAGCCTCTGTTTCCCTCTCTAAGGTTCCAGGGACCACAGTTTGCCTTGGTTTCTTCCTTAGGATGATTGTGAGCCCAGTTAGCTCCCTGTGGGAGCTGTCTTGCCCCTTACAGATTCTTCAGTGATGTGGCATTGGAGGATCTGGTCACTGATTTAGTTATTTTGAGACCATACAGTGGGTATCGACTTGCTCACAGAGAAACTTAGATGATTATCTCATGGACCAAAATTATCTGCCACCAGACTCAGCTGCTGTCCCTAGAGCCCTGGAAGGAGCAGTTCAGATGCAATCACTATCAATATGCACATACTCTTAAAGTTTCTCTTTCAAACAGAAAAGGTTTGGGGATCTATGTGTTGTGCCAACTTGATCTGACATCTCCTTTCCAAAGATGGTCATTAAAAAAAATCCCTGAGAAATTCCATCAGCCTCACTTCTTATCTGCAGAGATATGGAGACTTCCCCTAGCAAGGGTCCAAGGAAACAGTAGTTTCCTTAGCTCTGCAGGCTAGAACATCAATGTGAAAGGTAGACATTTGGGCAATGCCAAGTTAAACAGGAAGGCACATGACCCTGCTGCCTGGAGTGCGGGCATGTAACAGGGTGTGCAGGTGAGCCCTTGGCAGCCATAGGTTTGCTCAGAGAGGATCTATCAGCTGTGAATAAGAAGGCATTTATTTTACTCACTGAAGTTGAACCCATTGCATCTGCTACCACTGGTTGCTAGCAAAATCTGAAGCCTCTGGAAGGCTAAGAGTATAGGTGGGGGGCTGGTTAGATTAGTTTGACCTCTTAAATTAATGTTGGTCACAGAGGTCAATACGAGGTTATATACAGGTTACACAATTTCATCTTTCTCACAACCCATGAGTGGGATGGAGACTGTTTTGCTCCTTATTTTACTTTATTTTTTGTACCAAGTCTTAACCACTGAGCCACATCCCCCCAATTTTTTAAAATTTTGAGACAGGGTCTTGCTAAGTTGCTTAGGGCCTTGCTAAATTTCTGAGGCTGTCTTTGAACTTGCAATCTTTCTGCCTCAGCCTCCTGAGTTGCTGGATTGCAGGCATGTTCCACTGTGCCTGGCTTGCTTCTTGTTCTTGAAGGGAGAAGGCAGAGGCTAAATGAGTTTAAGGTACTTGTCTGGGGTCACTCCAACCAGTAAGTGGGTTGCAGATGAGCATAGTTTGTCTTGGCTGCCTCCTCCCTCACTGCTCCGCCACAATGCAGACTTCTCTGCTTTTCACAGTACTATATGGTGCATCCCTGAGTTTCAGAGCAGGATTTTCTCTTCTATTTTGACCCAACCCTGCTGTGATGCATGTGAGGACTGAGGCCTCACTGGAAAAGGACTATTCACTTTGCTCTTTGCCTATAGGGTCTCTAGATCCCTGGGGAGAAGCAACCAGGAGCTGAGATTAGAGACCTTAATAGGCTGTGCATGGATGATGGTGTATCAATCTGGAGACTTAATTGTACAGAATGGAGGTTCTCAAAGGATGGTCCCTGATCCAGCAGCATCTGGGAACTTGTTAGAAATGCAAATCCTCCAGCTCTACCTAGACCTACTGAATCAGACGCTCAGAGCCTGGGGCTCAGCAATCTATATTTTAACAAGCCCTTGAGGCGATTCTGATTCATGCTAAACAGGTTTCCTTTTAGAGTTTGTGCTCTGCCATTCTCAGCATACCTCCTTGTCTTTCTCAGCACAAGCTGAGGCTCAACAAAAAGAGATGCAGAGCTGGTTGGAACCTCCCCAGCTTTGGGAGGGCTGAGAACCTAGTGAGCGATGGCAGAGGGAGGGCGTCCTTCCTGGAATGAAGGGTACTGCTGCCCAGGAGCGCTCTGCATCCAGGAGATGAATCCCAACTGCTCCCATTCCAGGTTCTGTCCCTGTCTCCTGGTAGTTTGGGATTCCTGGCTCATGGCTCCTGTCTGCCTTGCTCCTCCCCAGCAAGCCTCCCCCTCCCTGAAGCCTTCCGACTCAGGGAACTTGTCCAGACCTCAGATGCATGTGATTCCCATCATTAGCACCTTGTAGCTGGGATCCTTGCCTTGTAAATCTCTTTGTTCTCTCCAAGTTCAGGGGAAAGGGAGGGGCAGGAAGCCTGGAGGAGGGCTCCTTTCAGCCGGTTCCTTTGCTCCAAGTGGAACAAAGCTGGAGCATGGGGAAGGCGCTTTGATCCCAACAATGAGAGCTGCTGGATTAAGTGTTTGGAGGGACCAGACAGCTCTGGCACAAAACAGATCGGTTACTTTTCTTTCTTTCTTCCTTTTTTTTTTTTCTTAAGACCAAATTCATGTAGTGGAAACAAAAGGAAAAGGATAATGTTTTGAAGGATGGTGTTTTCAAAGCTCTGAGTCCCAGGCATAACCCGAAGCATCTGTGGACCTCGTGGCCCATGCAGGCAGGAGGCTCTGCTCAGGGGCGGGAGGCCACCCTGATGTGTCAGGATAAAGCATGGCATTCTGCACTCCCAATGGACTCTGAGACCACAGAATGGCAGTGGAGACTAGAAACTAAAAGGGACCTTGGGAAATTTGCTTACATGTTCAGCATAGCTGCAAGACATAGAAAACTCAGAGTTTAAAAACAAATATAATAAAATAAACATTCTTTTACAGAGCACCTACTAAATGCAATGCATATCAATGCACAGAACTTCCAGTACAACTTCTGGGGCCTGTTTCCTCATGAAATTTGTGGCAATTTTTTAAAAATTAATAAAACTCATAAAGGCATGGTTTTTTGTTATCCCCACATTTCAAATGAGAAGGCACAGAAGGGCTGGTACGTTATCCAAGTCACACAGCTAAATAAGTAGCAGAGCCAGCATGCAAACCCAGCATGCAAACCCTGCAGCCTGGCTCCAAGGCCCATCCTCTGTACCATAGGACAAGGTTCCTCTCCCTAATAATTCCAGTCTGTCTGAGAAAGTGATGGGGTTATGTGGGGGAACCCAGCCCATTCTGAGTGCTCAGGACGCGGTCCTTCCCATTGCTGCTGCTACATATATAGTTACACTGAGCACAGCGTGACAAAGCCTGGCTGGGCAGAGTGTGGTGGGACAGCAGAGGAGGGGGCCTGGAGCTCAGAAGTGGCCTGTGACAGGTAGAAGCTGCCTTCCTCACAGAAGAGCCGGTATTCCAAAGCAGGTTCTAGGAACACAGAGAAAGGAGAAAGGGGTGGGGTCAGGCTGGAAGGCATAGTGTGAAAAGACATCAGAATTCAGAGTGACAGAAATTCAGGGTGACAGAAAGCTGTGAACAATGAAAGAGCTTTTCAGGGTTTCAGTTACAGGACCCCTAGGTTTGTGCTGTATCAAGATGATGGAGTCGGAGCTAGGAAGTGACAGGGCTGGGAAGAATGTCAACCTATGCATGGAGCTAATGAATCAAAGTCACAACCAGAAAGCGGAAGCCAGTCTCACGTTTGACCATTTTGTCACCCCTCCACCTTTGACTCCAGCAGCTGGCATTTCTAGAAACCCCTTGCTCCCTGCTTGGCTGCATGCAATGCTGGCCTTTCCTCCTCTTCTGCTCAGTACCCCTCCAAGCATGCCCTCTCTCATCCTTGGTGCCCAGATCTCCTCCAAGTCAAAGCCTGGTTCAGATGCCACTTCCCCAGGAAGCATTTCATGTTCTTCCCACCTGGGAACAATTCCTTTCTCCTTTCAATTCTCTGGGTCAATGACGACTTCCAGTCTTATACCGTGTGTGTGTGTGTGTGTGTGTGTGTGTGTGTGTGTGTGTGTATTAATTTCCTTGTTGGATGCTAAGCTCTTGTAGGCAAGACCCCTTTTCAATTTGGTGTTCCCATCTCCTGCATATCACCTAGCTATGGTGATATTAGAAATTACTTATTAGTTCTTCATTTTGACTTTTTTGTTCATTGGGCATTTGGGTTCAGAGAAATAGAGAAATTCTTTGGAGAGGCTTTAATTGACCATGGACAGAGGGTCCTTGGTCCTAGGATGTCAGCAATGGTTCATTTGGGGTTTCTCTGCTCCAGTATGGTGGAGAGAGAATAGATGCATCTCCAAAATGTCTCTCGAGTTGACAGCTCCATACAGTTTGGTATAGTTTGATGGGGTTCAGGGCAGGTTACCCCAAACTATGGAAACTTGGCATTTGAGAAAACAGCAGGAGCAGGAAGTTCACTCTTTTCCTTCCCCTGCTTCTTCTCCAGGAAACAGCTCATAAAACCCATATTGGAAAGGTGTCCTTCCCGTACCTGAGGCATGAAGGGTTCAAACCGATCCCTGGAGACTCAGGGACATAGAGAGCATCTGAATACATGGAACTTGCAAACCCCCCTCCCAGCCACAGTCTCTCTATCCTATCATGTTTCCCTACAACTCTCCAATTCTTTGTCAAATTCGGCATAAAAATATACAGGTTCCCCCCGCCCCACCCCTTTGTGAGTGTTCATTTCTAAGGCTCTTGCATCACAGAGCACTTATATTAAATAAATGTCTGTTTTTCTCTTATTAATCTGTCTTTTGTTCCGGAAGCCTCAGCCATGAACCTAAGATGGTAAGAAAAGATATTCCTTCTCCCTTCTGGTACATTCTGAAGCATCTGATGAAGCAACGCTCAGAATATGGTCCTTAAACAACTAAAAAAGGCCTTGAGTTAGTTGTGCTCTCAAATTCCAAAGGCCTGATATGCCTGTGATTTTTTTCCTTGGTGCCAAATCAGCTCTGCTTATCAACTGCTATTTTAATGAAACCTCCTGGTACCAGCTCAGGAAGGATATTTTTATTAGATACGACTGGGCGGATTCTCATGTTGAAAGCATTTGGTGTAAAACATGAACGCATTAGTCCTCAGATATCCTTCCAAATATTTCCTTTGAAATCGGAAAATTACCAAGGAACTTGTGATAAAAAGATGAAAAAAAGGAATTAAAAAACAAGGATGACTTGCTTTTCTTCCTCCCCTCCACCCCTATTCTGCCTGGGTGGGTCTTTTGGATTTGGAAATAAAAAAAAAAATTAGATGAGATGGGGAGAGACTCGGGGTTGGGCAACCCAAGCTCTGATTATAGCCACAGGGGAACTTAAGACAATCAATGTTCATTCATGTCTTCTGCTTCCCCCCCTCCTCCTCTAACTTCCTTTTGGGGGCTAGAATCACATAGAGAAGATAACCATTCTGACTCACATGTACTGAACTCTATTAATTCATGATGCTCCTGGAATTCAGCTGTCTACATCCCTACATCCGGGAGAACATTGCCAATACCTATCAGCAATCCGCCCTTCTCTGCTGATTCAAGATCTCTTTCAAGATCACTCGCCTCCTCTAACTCAGGTTGTGATACAGACAGAAGCTTACAGCTTGGGTTCTGCCGTCACCAACCTGAATTCAAATACCTCCTATGACTAATTGGCCATGGGTATTTACTTTACCCTCTGTCTCTCAGTTGCCCTACTGTTAATAAAAAGATAAACAATAGTATTCATCTCATAGGATTGTTATAAGACGACAATCCACATGACACACTTAATCATACCTGGCATACAGCAAACACTCAATAATTGCTAGCCATATTGCCATTACCATAAAGGTCCATCTATCTTGGAAAGTGGAGAATAGAAGGAATGGGAAATCAAATATTTTCCTCAAAGTTGTTCCCCAATAATCATACCTTCTAAGGACACACAATAGTTATCTGTGAACCCTGAGAAACTTCCACATGCACCTGGGCTTTCCAGTGCTGCTGAGGTCATGGGAATCTCACCCCGAGTTTGACAAGGAGCCACTGATACTTAATAGCACTGCGTGAGCTGTACCGCACCAGCGAATGGTGGAGGGGCAGCCTTAATCACGAGGGGATTCAGATCATCCATGGGTGGCTTTGTTTCCTAAATAAAACTATTTCACAGTTGAATCTCAGGGGACATCAAACACCAATAATAATGGTAAGACATTTAACTCCAGAATTTCTGCTCTTCATCAGAGCCTCTAAGACAGCTTCCCCAATTCCCACTGAAATTCTCTCTTAAGCCTCTCAGCCACCATCTCAACATTATTCTCCCCATTTCATGGAATAAGAAGACTGATGCTCAGAGAAGTCATAGTCACGAGGAGGATGTCAGAAGCCTTGAAGGGGGGAGATGGTGCATATTTTAGAGAGAGGAAGAGGCATCACCTGGGATTCACCCTGCAGGGCTTGGAGGGACTTGAGGTTCATTCACTCCAACAGGAAGATCAAAGTGGTTTATACTGTGTTGTCCTGGAAGTTAAGACTTTTTCCTGCCCTTGGAATTTCCCTGGATATTGGTGTAGGGCCTAAGGCTTTCCTTGGAGATGGAAGCTACTTTGGGATGACAGTCGTTCCATGAGTCCTGGAGATCCTCCCACCTGGGCTGAGCTCCCACCCATGGCTGGTCAAACCTTGATCTTGCTTTAGTTTTCTAGGCTCACACCTTCCCTTTGAATCTCTCACTCGGAGTTCCCTTTCTGGCGCAATTCTTTCAAGACATGGAGAGTGCTGGAAATCCCAAAGTTCTGGCCTGGTCTGGTGTCCCTTCTTGGTCAGACCCTTTCAGGGCTCAGAGTTCTGCTCTGGCTCTGTCCAGGATCCATTGTTCCATAAGACCTGACCCATTACTTGTTTCTAATGGATTGTGGCTTTGCATTCAGCTCTCCTCCTGGGCCCTCAGCTCAGGTGTTCCTTACCTTCCTTGATTCCAGCCTAAAACCCTGATTTAAATGGTCTGGACAAGTCTATCTGATATAAATTGGGAGGTTCCTCTCAGCTCAGGGACCCTCAATATTTTCCTCTTCTCCCTCGAAGGGCCATTTAGTGGCTGACATTGGGCCAAGATTCTAGAAAGTCTCTCTTTCACATGAATAGTAGGCAATTTGTCCTTCTCCCTAACTTCACTTCTTTTAGCCATGTGCAGTGGGAGAGTCTCAGGCAGTTTTGTGATAGACTAGCAATATCTTTCCTGGCCAAGGGACAAGGTGTGTTTATACTTTACATTCCTTTCGGACACTCTTGTCTTCATTCTGGGCTGGCTCTTGTCTGAAGCTCTCCTTCTGGGGCACAGTAAAAACTTGTTTCTCTTTGCTGCTGGGCTAAAGGGATTCAGTGCTCCTGAGAGCAGGAATTTCTTGGTACGTCTCAGAAACTGGTAGACATAACCCAGAAACTATGGCTCTAGAAGGGAACAAAATAAGTTTCTTGAGCATCTATTGACACAAAGCATTGAGATATTTTCTTTATTGTGTAACCTGGAGTCTTTCCAGATTCATGAATTCTGGATGAGGCAAGTTTAATGGCCTCCTTAATCCGTACCCTGCAGAAGTTCAAAGACCTTCTTAAGACTTTTGTGATTTTTTCCGAGAGACCTTGGTCTCAATGACAGAACAAAAAGATACCTAAAAGGCAACTGGGGTGGTAAAGATCTCCCTCCACCCACTGTCTAACAAAAACACATTTTGCATTCTGTTTCTGATAAATGCAACAGCAAAACTCTGAGGGTGGATATTTTTTAACCCTACTTTACTGATGAAAAAAATTGAGAGTGTGTTGGGGATTTTAAGTGTGTTTTCCTCTCTCATACAGCAAATGGTTTGCAGATTGATTATTCAAATCCAGGCCTGCGTAGCTCCAGACCCATGTTCTTTCCACTAATTTAAAATGAATCTGGGCCTTCAGATTCAAAGACCGGTTTAATTGTGTAACTGACATAGGTTTTACAATGTCATCTTTATGTCACCATTATAGATGAATTTTATTCTCCTGGGTGGAATTGTAATTTGTACAAGGTAACTAGTGTTTCCACCTATTTAGTCTAAATTTTGACCCTCAGGGTTTTATATTGCAGGATGGGACAAATAACTAATCAGTAAATTAAGGCTCTTTGCAAACCTGGAATGAATCAGGCTCCAACAGAAGGGTCTGCAGGAAGTTTCGTCTCCTGGAAAACATGTTCTGGTACCTTAGTTAAAAATTGCTGGATTCCAGATCTTATTAGTAATCTGCTTGCAATTATGCACTGTCCCAATTTTATCTTCAGAATTGAATTAATTAGCCCAAAAAACATTTGCATGTGTAATTTGTTTTTTTTCTTCAGATGCACTGTGATAACAAGCTATTCTTTTACATCATTAAGATGGAAACATATTATATTTTCATGCAAAGAAGAATCTGTTATTTTTGAAGTGTCTATTCCTTTTGTCTTTAAAATATTCAAAAAGTGTGTATGTCAGACACTGGGTGCCCTGGGCCTTTGGAAGTCAAACTTTGAGCTCATGTAGCTGTGGATGGTTTCATCTAGAACACATGAAAATCGTTCCAGACCAAAGACTTCACAGGAGTTACAACTTCATTAATGCACTCACAGAAGGCTAGTTCTTAATTTTCAGATGGTGTTGGGCCTGAGAAGCAAAGGAGGAAAGGTTAGAAATTGTAACTGGCATTGGCCTTTATGATGCCATATAAAACCCAAAATTTTATAGTTGATTTTTGTCTTTCGACCTTGTAGGCTGGAGAACTCATCACTGCTTTTGAAAACACAGCCACCTTGATTAACCTCATTGTCTATAAAGTTATAGTCCATGAAACTGCCTCTTCTGACACTTTTTATTGGAGGAGATTATCATGGAGATATATTTTAAAGATGTATTGATTTTAAAATGACAGAGAGAAGAAAGATAATTTCATCCAATTACCAAACATATAGTCTCACTGTTTGATAAATATAAGGAAATAGGATTTTATTGACTATTCCTGGGAAACTGGGTGAATTTCTCACCTGGATTTACAGAGATGCACACCACTGATTTTTATTTTAAGCATCAGAAACAATCTAAGCAGGTATTTTATATGAAGGCATTTCTCAATTGGGCAACTGTCTTTCTTATACACCTCTGGTCCAACTTTTTTTTTTTTTTTTAATTCTGACCACTGAGCTCATGCTCTGCCACTGAGCTCCACCCCCAGTCCCTATAATTCACTTTTCTCATCTCCGTCAATATAATGAAAAACAAAAAACAAAAACAAATATAAACATATCCACTTATTCTTTTATGCTCTTTTTTTAAGTTCAGAATGAAGTTATCATAATGCTGAGGAATCACAAAATCTTGGTGTAAAACACTATATGGTGTTCAAAGAATGATGTGTGTTGCAATTCTATTTTGTTCCCTGATGAAGTTACCATGAGAAACATACTCATGTTCTCTGAGCTTGTTTTCTCCCCTATAAGGTAGAGCTGGTAGGAGATAACATCCAAAGCTTCCCGTGGGTTGATCATTTATGGAGGTTATCCATACATGGTGATTTTTGTGTTTAACTCAGGCAAGATGATTTCAGGGAGTAGGCAAGCTATCTATATATTTTAAGAAAATTTCCATGTAAAAATAGTTAGGTTTGTCTTATTTATTGTTCTTGGGACAGACTTAGGATTGATTGGAGCCAGTCCAGGGATATCACCTGTCTTAATTGGATCTACCTGGTACTGGAGGAACCAGGCTCCCAGTCAGGAGAGGTGATCAAGCAGGGCTGGGCATCCCCCAGGGGCAAGTGTCATGGGGTTTCAGGAAGAGCAGACCAAATAACCCAGAAATCAAATCCTGTCTCTGTCATTGGCTAACTGTGAGATCTTCCGGTAAGTCTTTTTCAAGTTTCTGAGTTTCTCTCCTCTCAGGTTATGAACTCAACTACTTTTTCAAAGATCCTGTGGATGGGAAGAACCCTGGGTACACTTTAACTTTATGTGAATCCCATGACATGCAATAGATGTTCAGTAAACGGGTGTTTCTAACCTTCCCACCTTCACTTATCTTCCTTAGCATCACCTGCTGAATGGTTTACAATTCTCAAAATAATTTTTTCCCTTCTTTCTGTTTCTTTCAGAAGTTTTTTTTTTTGAAACATTTATGTGACCTGTGACATGAATGACTTATATCAAATTCTACCCCTTCCAGTAAATGCTTTCCAACAAAGGAAATGGGCTCTGCTTAAACTAATCTCCATTCTGCTTTCCTTTCTGGAAAAAAAAAAAAAAGTCAAACACTGTAGTGTGGAGCATGGAGCAGGTTCTGTTTCTCAAATGGTGTTCCTGCACAGATCCACTTGGTACTGTCTGTGACTTGTTGCAGGAAGACTTAGTGGCTTATAAGAAGGTGCTAGGGTCCCTTTTGGGGTGAGGCTGCATGGATGAGCCATCTAAGTGGTAGATAGGATGGAATGAATTTAGCAGTACGATGTAGGAAGAACAGAGGATTTGGACAGAGACAGAACCAAAGCTTGCCATCCTAGTTGGATGGTGCTAGGATGTGCATGTGGTTTGCCCATAAGGGTTCATGTGCTAGAGGCTTTGTCCTCAATGTGGTGGTATTAAAGGGTGATGGATAATCATATACATATGATAAGAGGTAGGACCTGGTGGCAGGTGGTTAGCTCACTGGGTGCATCATCCTCAGAATGGGTTATGCTGATCTCATGGAGGGAATCAGTTCTCATGAGAGGAGTCACTATAAAAGAATAAGCCTGGCCCCCGAATCCATCTCTTGTCATCTGATCTCTTCTGAATGCACTGCTACCATCGTGATGCCATCTGCCACGAGGGTCTCACCGAGCTGAGTGGAAGTCAGTATCGTGCTTTTCAACTTCCAGAACCATGAGCTAACTAAACCTATTTTCCTTTATATCTCATCCAGCTTTAAGTATTTGGTTAAAACAACAGAAAACAGACTAAAACATATACTACCTGAGGATGTGACAATTTTCCTAAATCAAGTGTCAGCAAACCATTTCTTTTTTTTCTTAAATTTTTAAATTAGTTTGTTCTAATTAGCTATATATGACAGGAGAGTGCATTTTGACACATTGTACACAAATGGAGCACAACTTCTCATTCCTCTGGCTGTACATGGGGCAGAGTCACAACAGTAGTGTAATCATATATGTATATAGGGTAATAAAGTCCATCTCATTCCACTGTCCTTCCCATTTCCACACCCCCTTTGTCTCCCCACACTCCCCTCCCCACAATCCAAAGATCTTTATTCTTCCCTACCACTCGCCACTATGGATCAGCATCCGCATATCAGAAAAATACATTTGACCTTTGGTTCTTTGGAATTGCCTTTTTTATTTTGCTTAGCATGATATCCCCCAGCTCCATCCATGTACCTGCAAATGCCATAATTTCATTATTCTTTAGGGCTGAGTTATATTCCATTGTGTATATGTACCACATTTTCTTTACCCATTCATCTGTTGAACCAACCATCTAGGTTGGTTCCATAGCTTAGCTATTGTGAATTGAGCTGCTATAAATATTGAGTGGCTATGTCACTGTAGTATGCTGATTTTAAGTCCTTTGTGTATATTCCTATTAAGGATAAAATAGCAACTATTTTAGATTTTGTGAGCCCTATTATCTTGGTTTCAGCCACTCAACTTTGCCCCTGTGTCTTGAAAACAGTCACAAATGACATGTAAATAAATGAGCTTGGTTCTATTCCAAGAAGATTTTACATATAAAAAACAGAAGTCAGGCTCAACTGGGGTGACAGGCAGTAGTGTCCCCATCTATGGCTGACATTCACAAGCCTCAATTTATTCATATTCAATATAGGCATTGTGTATTGAGTTTCATTAAGATGAAGTGCAATAATACAGTGAGATATTCAAGCACATTTCCTGACTTGTAAAGATGTCAAAAAGTTACTTCTTTCCTTTCCCCCTGTTCTCCCAAGTGCTTCTGCAAAGTAAGAAGTTAGGAAAAAAAATGTACATAAAGGTTCCTTCCAGCCCTGTGATTTTATGAAATTGCCCTTTGAAAAAAGAACAAGCAAGAACAAGCATGACACAGAGAGAAATTGCGTGCTTGTACTTTTTCCCTGCAAAGTCTGACCACAAGAAGCATTAAATCAATCAGGTGACAAAACAGAATATAAAAAATTGACTTGGTTTGGTTCTAAGTATGCAGGAAGCCTGTGCTGTTGGGAACAGAAGCAGAAATAAATAAATAAAATGAATGTTTTCTATGCATTATGTGCATTGGCTATTCTGTGACTCCCACATAATTCATCAAAGGAAAACTTTGAGTGCAATACACATCCCCCCCACCCAGTTTCATAGCCGCCCTGATCAAGAACAAAGCCATTAACATAAATGCAGATAAATACAAGGCAAATAATGATATTCCCAATTGCTTCTGTATCAACCAGCTTAGCCCATCAATCTTGCCTGACTGGTTAAGAAGGAACCAAGAGAATTTATAGCCAGGGAAGATTTCTTTCTCAAGCATTTCCACCTCACAGAGGAGGAAAAAAGATGAAGTATTTCCAAAGTCCAAGGAAATAACAAGCATATTCATCTTTAGAGCTTCCAATCTCAGGTTCAAGTTCAGTTATTGCCCTGATGCCCCACTTCCCTGAGGACAGGTCCCTCCAATGTGTTATTTCTTTAGGCAAAGCTTGTGGCTGTTTTTATTATTCACAGAGCCCTCTCTTTGTGCTCACTGGAAGAAAGAGTGTCCCAGCAACTGCTGGCACAGGTTAAGGGAGAGAGGTTGGAAGTCTTTCTTATCTCACTGCCTCTACTTTCCTCATCTTTTCTTTCCCTCTTCCACAGTTTATGATTTGGGGTTTTCTATGTTCGGTGATGACATAACGCAAGTTTTGCATGTGTCCGCAGTATGCAGGAAAGGCTGTAAGGTCAGAGTTAGAGCTAGAAGCAGGGATTTATGGTGGACTAGCTGGAGAGCTATGGTTTGAAGAAGCTTGGTTTCCGCTGAAACTCATGTTGAAATTTCATCACCCTGTTGATGGTGTTGAGATTTGGAGCCCAGAGGTAGGTGTTTGGGCTGTGGGGGATGGAGCCCACATGGTTGCATTACTACTTCTCCTGGGTCAGTTCTCTCTATCATGGGAATGAATTAGAGAAGGAGTAGGATGTTATAAAGCCAGGCTGCCATTTGTATTCTTGCTCTTTCCTACACCCCACCTGTGATTCTGCTTGTGGCCATGAGTTGATGCAGTTTGAGGTCCTTCCCAGATGTGGTTACCTGACCTTGAACTTCTTAGCCACTAGAACTGGGAACTCAATGAACCTCTTTTCTTTAGAAATTATCTATTCTCAGGTATTCTGTTATATATGACAGAAAAACAGACCAAGATGGACTGAACTAATGAAGAGATCTTGTATTTTCAGTGTTTGTCAAGCTATACGACTTGCCATTCTCAAATTGAGTTTTCTAAAATTTTTTTTTCAATGGAAATCTTATTTTCTTAAATGTAATAATTGAGGAAGCACTCATTTGCTTTGTTAATTTTTGATAATCTCTTAGTTAGACTGTGACAAATTCAAGTTTGGGATCTATAGCTTCCTGTATAAAAAGATGACACCCTCACTCCCTATCACTTACTTCTCTGAGAAGGGAGTCAACAAGACTATTTTGATAGTAACATAAAGATTGGACATGGACAGAATCTATTTTCATAGAATAGGAGCCCAGGGAGATGAGAGATTTTAACATCTGTTTGTTCACTGCTTTATCCCTAGAACCTACAATAGCCACTCAACAGATGTTCGTTGAATTGATGAATTCAGCAACAAAGAAACTTGGATTCCTTCCACCTGTCTCTGACCCTTTGGCTTGGAAAATATCTCACCTTTCATATCTCTGTACCTCCGAATGTCAAAATTACAGGTCAGTAGAAAGAACAAGATTTCCATGATTAAGGAAATTGAAATTGGGTCCTGCTTCTATCGCTTATCACATGTATAAAATTTCAAAGACCATTTAACTTATTTGAACTTGAGGTTCCTTATCAGTTCAATAGGACTAATAAGTCCCAGTAAATAATTTGCTGTCTACTCAACAAGATATCAATATGCTCTCAGCAGAGTCTTGTATGAAATGGGTGGTCACTACACATGAATAGCCTTTCTCTGGCTTTGCGAAGCTTTTTCATCCACATCTATACCCATACAGGTACGGCTCCTGGTTATGTGACTGGCCACTTGCAATGAAATTCTGTCCACTTCGCGCAGTGATTACATCTGTCTGATGGCCAATCCACCTGTCTGAGTGGCCCCAGTCAAGATGTGAGGTGCTCTGGCCTTCGGCTGGTGACATTTGGACCTGTCTCCCTGCATGTCAACCTGCTCACAGGTGCTGGGCTCGCAGATGCCAATCATCGCTCCCTCTGGCTGATTGGCATGCTGCAACATGTTCTGGCTGAGTTTCTCCAGACAGCCGGGGAAGGATTGAATTGACCCAACATCATCTGTCTGGACGGACGCTCATTTTTCTTCTCCTGCCTGTCTTGTTCCTGCTCATGGCTTCCCATGTGTCTCAGGGCACTTTGGCCCTTGTGATCTTTCCTCTTTCTCTGCCTCCTCAAGGCTCCTCTAAAGGTCAGTCCCGACTTTAACTTCAGATTTCAGTGACGGTGACACATGCGCTCACTCATTCCCCCGCGCATCCATTCACTCCTTGTTTTCTTGCTTTTCTTCCTCATGAACAATTGTTGAACACATACTATGTATGGGCCTCATTTTTGGAGATTTCTGTGCCCAGTTTCTCCATAATCAGGGTTGCCTCTTTTACCCAGAGAGGACATCACTGACGTGTTCAGGTGTGTCCACTGTGATCATTACCAGTTAGGAGGACCCCTGGTTGGGTTGGGGGTGGGAGGTGGTTTTATGCTATGGTATTTGTCTGGACCTGTTGCCAGATTTACAACAACTCCCACACCCTTTCCTCCTCTGGAGCAACCCATTCATTCCCTTTCTGTGGTCCATGCTGCTTCTGCCATCAGGCATCAGCCCACACTGGACCAGCTGTTGATCCAGGCTTCTGTTGCTTGGCTCTTCAAATCGCTGCTGCCTTTTGGCCAAGCTCAGAAGGTGCAGTTATTATGTATAGCTGCCGGAGGTCTCCCTTGTTTTCTCTGCACTGGGGCTTTCTCCAGTGAGTTCTTCCATGTTGGGCTTAGGGGTTGCTTTCCTAGGTAGAATTCAATAGCATTTAATGCCAGGTCTGGTTAGCTGCTGACTTAAGGCCATTCATCTACCTCAAACGGACTTGTTCTCCTTCCTAGATGTGCCATCAAGAATAGTCTGCCTTTGTCTCTCTTCTTTTCCTGATAGCTGTGGTGCCCTGTTCAAAATGTTCCAGGAGCCTTCTCAGAACTTCTCCTATGAGGCATAAGGATCCTTTTGCAAAAGGATATACCTGCAAGCCTTCCTGGACATCCCAGGGTTCCAGAGAGGCTTATGCAAATGTGACTTCTTTGTGGCTTGTGCTTCTCTCAACTACCAGGGAGCTTTTCTTCTCAGTAATCAACATCTCATCTTAATTGCTTTTGTTTATGGTTCAATAAGTGCATTGTTTTGGCAACACCAGCTCACAGCAATATCTTAAATTACCCAAGGCTGCCCACTTTCATTTATGAACTCTGGCTTGTGTCTGATGAGCACTTAGATTTTTAACCATTTATTTCCTCTGCCTGACAGGGAATGAGGACCATAAAGCTGATGGGAACAGTAAAGTAGGGGGAACACCGGAGACTGGGGAGCCATAAAAGAAGTGTACAGTGTTTGAGGCCAATATAAAAGCAATGAGTTTTTAATATACTGCGTGTGTAATACATTCATATTCCTAATAAAGTCAATTATTGTTGAATCCGCTATTTCTCAATTTTCCACCTCAGCTCAGACAAAAACAAATCTGGAGCAATTCAAAAGAAAAAAAAAATTATACTACAGTAATTGCCAATGCAGCAGCTGTCAAAAAAAATTGTCTAATAAGTCCCTGTTTAACACATCTACCCTCCCAGGAACCGGGGGAATATTGGGCTTACCATGAAAATAATTTGAGACAAAACTGTGAATCTTTGCCCTTGATTTGAGTAATTATCTTGCTCTTTGCTTTGCTTTTTCTCCTTCTCTAATTCAGATTGTCATTCTCTAAGCAGCAATGAGCCGGAAAATGGAGGGTCACAGGGGATGTGTGCGTGGCAATGAAGTTTCAGTTATTAGTCACCTGTGTGAACCTGCCCATGCTGCTGAACTTCTCCGTTCCTTACTTTCCTTATTTGTTTAATGAGGAAGTTGTTCCCAAAGTGACTGTTCATCAGAATGGTTTGTCTTCTGAAATTTATTTTTTAATTGAAGAAAAAATTTCTAATTGAAAAAAAAATCGATGTCTCCTTCCTATTGCTATTCTTAATTATAGAAGAATACGAGTTAGCTATCGGTGCATAACAATATCACAAATTCAGTGTCGGTTAATAACGTGCCTCTATTATTGTGGTTTCTGTGTGTCAAGTTGGTGCAGAGATCAGCAGAGTCCTCTGTGTCCGGGCTTCACAGGGATACAATCAAGGTGTTGGATGGGGGCTGTAGTCTCAGTTGATGATGGACAGTGGAACAATGGGATTCCAAGCTTCTGTGCCCCTACAGTTATTGATAGAATTCAGTTCCGTTTAGTTTGTGGAGGTGACGGCCGCAGGTTCTTGCTGGGTGGGTGGCAACCCTCAGTTCCAAGGTAGCCATTGGTCAGAGACTGGCCTCTATTTTTTGCCATGTGTTGCTCCCTACTGTGACCACTGGCTTGATCGGGGGATGGCCAGGAAGGGAGAGACTGAGTAAGTCGGGTGTGACAGTCTTTTATAATGTAGTCGTGGAAGAGCTATCGGCCACCTTTGCTCTGTTCTATTGGTTTAAAAGCATATCGTAGGTCCTGCCCATGACTCCACAGAGGAGGTGACACATGATGCGAATTCCAGCAGCTGTGGGCTCTGCCTTAGGGTCTGCCCACTACAAAGAGGGACACCTGATATTTTCTCTTGTAAAAGCAGAAGATAGATTTAAGTTGTAGCATACCCTGTAAAATTCTCCCTTCTTCCACTCATGTTAACCGTTTCTATTTTGAGTTTTGGGTTAGTTGTGATTTCAGTTTCCTAGAACTAATGTAAAAAAATAAAAAAAATTCCACAAGCTGGTGACAAGAGACAGATATTTTTTCTCTCTCGGGCTTCTGGAGGTGAGGGGGACCAAGCTAAGGTGTCTACAGGGCCATGCTGCCTCCAAGGCTGAGGAGAGCTCCTTCCATCTCCTCCCAGCTTCCTGTGGCTCCTGCCAGTCCCTGGACTCGCTCTAAAGCTGTATCTCTCCAGTCCCTCCTGCAGCTGCCTGTGAGTTTTTCTTCTTTGTTGCTGTCTGTCTCATCGTCTCATAAGAACGCCCGTCATCAGATGTAGGACCTACTAATCCAGTGTGACCTCTTTTTAACCAAGTGCATCTGTAAACAATCCCCAAGTAAGGTCCCAGTCGGAGGTTCTAGGTAGACATGGCATCTTGGTGGGACCCTATACATTCCATTACCATTGTTAGTTTTTCCTCTGTCATTTGCCTGTTTAAATCAAAGATGTAAACCACACTTACAAACTCCCCCCACCTCCCTTGGGGGAGAGGAGTTCTGTTGGAGATAGTGAGGGTAGTGGCCAAGAGCCACTTGTCTTTCACTAGTTATAGGACCTGGGAAGGTCCTTAGTCTCTATTTGCCTCCACCACCTTGTCTGTAAAGGGTTATAATAATAATACGAGTGCTTAAGTTTTTGGTGTGTGTGATACTGGGAACCAAACCCAGGGTCTTGCACATGCTAGGCAAGTGCTCCACCACTGGGCTACTCTCCAGCCCCTTAGAGGGCCTCACTTTTGGAGCTGTTGGAAGATTAACTGAGATAATACATGTAGAACTCTTGGCACAGGCCACAGTAAGATCCGTACGGAGGTCAGAAGTCACCATGTAGCTCTCTCATCCTATCTTCTCTATCTACCACTTTCTCTCTGTTACCGATAAATTGTGTTTAGGGCTGGCTTTATTTTTCTTTTTTAAGTTACATCTAAATGTATTGATTAATAATTATGAGTAGAGTCACAATCAATTCTGAATGTAATTTAAAATAGATATAAACACCTATAATATATACATCAGATACATAAGTACATATAGTTAACAAAATGAAACAAATTAAAATGGATTAAACTTATTTATTAAATTATTTAAAATTATATAGATAGGTGCACAATCCTTTAGTGCTTAATCTATTTATTTTATATAGTGTCTGGTTACTTCTATCTTAGATGAACAAATGCACAAGTCTCCTACAATCTTTCTTTTCTATCTCCCTTTTTTTTTTCGGCTTATTTTTTTTTCCTTCTTGATTTTTATATTTATTTTGTTATTTAATTCCAATTTAGTCTTCTATGTTTGTTAGGCTTATTTTAATAATAACCATGGCATGAAAAATGAGCTATTATTTTTATACTTTAATATAGTACTACTAAGAGTAATAACCCCTCGGATTTGCATTCTTACCCTAAGTTGGTTGCTATTCTGAACGCATTACAAACATGAGCTCATTTAATCTTTGAAGCAGTCCTGGGGAGCCACTGACACTTCACAAATGAGAGAACTGAGGCACAGAGAAGTATAGTAATTTATCCAGAGTCACAGAGCCAGCAAGTTGCCGAGGTAGAATTCAAAGGCAGTCCATGACCTCAGTCAGCTCTGTGACCTCTCAGCATTCAGTCTGGCTGGACTCACACCCAAGGAAAGGCCACACAGTGTCTGTGAACTGTGCCACACTTGTGGGGAAAACATTAAAACAAAACAAAGCACTCTTTTCTTTCCTGACTTCCAATTAGTTCCTCGAAAATATACTGTATTTTTCTGTATTCAGCCTATGCCTTTCACATGGGTGTTGGGTTTTTCTAGAGTGTCCCTTTACCTTTTTCTCATTGACAGAAAAAAAAAAAACAACAACAAAACTATGCCTTCATCTTCCCATTAAGAAGTTGCAGCTTCTTCATTCCACAAATTAAATGGCAGTGTCTGCTCTCCTCTTGAGCATGTTATTTCTGGCACCTCTTGACTTCCTGTCCCCATTTAGGCTGATTGCTCTTTCGCTGGGCACTTGTCATCCTGAGATTTCATTTGATTCCCCTTCTGGGTTTAGTTTCCATTTTTCCTTGGATTTCCTGGACTCCCTTCCTGTTTTTCTTGGATTTGTTTTTCATTTGGCTGAAGTATTTCCCTCCATTTTATTATTGTTTTGCAGAAACGACTCTTTGCAGAAACATTAAAGTACTTCTATATATGTCAGCCAGGTGGATAATTGAAATACATTTCAGCGAGAGCTGATGTGAATCTTATGACTGTCCCATTGAAGATAACACCTACCTGCTCTTTAAGCTTTGGGGATTTTCTCTTCATCGTTGCTATTTCTATTTTGGACTCGCGCTGGGATGCTTGTGAGGGTTTTCAGGTTATCCATCCTCTGTGACATTCCAAGAGAGTGTATTACTCTGAAGACCCCAGTTCTTCATTTATTTCTATGATTATTGCTTTGAGAAGTTTTATTTATTTATTTATTTGAATGTAGATTCCTCCCAAGTCTAGGGTGGGACCCAGGAATTTGAGTATGTCACAAGGTGTCTGAATAGATGTGATAGTTAATGTTGCCTATGAGCTGCTTAGCAAGATGGCCCCAGGGATCATCACTCTGCTTCAGCACCTCTATATGGTAGGAGGGTTGGGGAGGTCTCTTGTGATGTTGCCACATGGTGCTAGGCTCTCAATGCCTTGGCCAGCGGTAAGGGGCAGGGGTGCAGAGCAGTGCCTCCCCTGTCCAGGTCCCAGCATTCTTAGGACAGTTGCATGCAATCCTTATTTGCAAAACTGCTTTAAGGACATTCTGGGACATCTACCTATTGGAAGTTAATCCCTCAAGGTGCTACAGCCTTGGGAGAGGCTCAGCGAGTTCCGGCAGGCTGCATCTTCCTGCAGTGATAGAGTACAGAGAATGTTTGTCCTTGGGTTCTGTTTTTGCTGAATCTTTCCTTCATATGACTTGCTTCTTGGTCCCTGAAGGTAGATAGATGTCTGCTCAAGATAGAGCCGTCTGTTTTAATTTCTTCCCTTGCCTTCTCTCCTTCCCATTCCCTTTGCTGATTTAAGTATCACATCAGGCTTGTGTTCCTATTCTCTAAATAGCAGTGCCTCCTCAAACTACTGTGTAAATCATTATTATTAATAACAAGGATAATAATGATAATACTAAATAGCACTCAGGTAAAGTCTTTCATTACAAAATGCTTTCCGAAATAGTACCTCTGGGCTGCTGGTTTATAGAGAAAACACAAAACCTGATTAAAGAAGGTGACTGTTCTATCCAAAATGTGTTTGCTTATCTGAGCTGAATTCATTTGCTTGATTGAAAATTTCATAGATATGTGTTTCAGAGTTCTGGAATTGCGGAGAAAGCAGAGCGCTAAGCCCATTGGTAGCCCAAATGTTTGAAGTATGTGGGTAAGAGATCTGGATAGTTCTGGAAAAGTGGGGTCATAGAGGTCTAAAAGATCTAATGTCTAAAGTGGAATAATCATGGTCACATCTCTTGAAATAGTCTCATGAAATCATGGGACATCATCATATAGAGGTTCTTGGATTCTGCTTCTGCTGCGTTCCTGTATGGTGTCTCTGGGCATGTTAATTGATCTCAGCGTCCTCATTTCCTTTTTGGTAAAATAGGGGCTTAGAATATGTCTGACAAGATGCAGCACCCACCAGTCTCAATCTAGCACATAGATTAGCATTTTAAAATGGAAGACATTGTTGTTCTGGTTACTATCACTAAAATTTCCTTTGAGTTGTATGTAGTTCCATTGTCTCTTGGTATCCTTTGGGAACTGGTTCCAGAACACTCCTCCTTCCACCAAACCAAAATTTGTGGCTGCTCAAGTTCTGTATATAAAATGTCACAGTGTTTACATGTAACCTAGACATAACCTCCCTTATACTATAAATCATTTCTAGGTTACTTATAATACTTAACCCCATGTAATGGTATATAAATAGTTGTATTATTTTGGGAATAATGAGACAAATAAGTTTGTATATGTTTAGCAAAGACACTTCTTCTTCAAATATTTTTAATCTGCACTTGGTTGACCCCTTCATTGTACAATCTGTCGGTATGGAGTGCCAACTGTATATAAAATAAAAAATGGAACTTGTGATTATGAGAAGTCTCAAGCACCAAGAAATGTAGTTGGCAAGCCACAGCCTCAAGAAAACTGAGGTATAGTTCCAGTCTGAGTCTGAAAGCCTACGAATCAGGAGAGTTGGTGATGTAAGTTCCAGTCCAAGGGCAGGAAAAGACTGATATTCCTGCTCATGCAGTTGGTCACATATTCCCTCTTACTCAGCTTTTTTGATCTATTTAGGTCTTCAGTTGATTGCATGAGATCCACCCTTATTAGAAGGAGCAATTGGTTCCTTAAATAAATAAGGTTACTTCTCTAAAAAAATTAAATTTGAGTGTAATGTGTTTGCATAAGAGTGCACACATATAGTGCAAGCACAACTGGATGGATTTTGCTATTGTGAACAAACTCAAGTAGCCAGAATTTGGAATAAGAACGTAGAACCTATCCCAGAGCTGTCCTGTGTTCTTTGGATCACTTAATATAATGAAATGATACATAAACACTTTTTTTCTTTGCAAGTATATGGAAGATTCTTGCTTCTTTCACTTAACATTATGTTTGCTCCATTCACCCATTATGTTTGCTCTTCAATACAGACATATGATATTCTGTTGTGTCATGGACACTGGGTCATTTGTAGGTGGACATTATGAAGAATACTGCTGTGAAAGTTCCAGTGCCTTCCTTAGGGGAACATACTTCTAACAATCTATCTGGCCATGCTGTCTTTCTCACCCTCTTGTCCCCATACAGTTGATATCTAAGGCTTACCCATGCAACTCCTCAGTGCCTGATGTCTGGCCCAGCCATCTATGGGTGAAGTGTCACCATCGTACCTTCCTTTCCCATGTTTCTCCTCTCTCTAAGCTGATTCACAATACATATTAGTTTGTAGCCCTTGCCTGCTCAAAACATTTAGGCTCTTTAATGCCAAATGAAAAGAAACACTGTGCAGCTCAATCTTTCAGTACTGTAAAAAAATACCTAAGATATTCAACATAAAAAAGAAGAAGAGTTTATTTTTAGCTCACAATTTTGGAGGTTTCAATCCATGGTTGTTGGTTTCATCAGCTTTGGGCATGTGGTGAGGCAGTACCTCATGGCAGGAGCATGTGGTACTAAGTTCACCTCATGGCCAGAAGTGAAAGAGAAGAAGAGGAGAAATAGACTGCAATCCAATGTCCCTTCAAAGGCACATCCTAAATGACCTCACTTCTTCCCATTAGGCCTCACCCCTTAAATGCTCCACTGATCTTCCAGTAGCACCATGATATGAAGACAAAGCCTCTAATATAGGGTCTTTGGGGGAATAATCAAGATCCAAACTATAGATCCAGCCAAACCATCACAGCTCTGAGTTCCTTATACAACCAGCATCTCCTTGAACAAGCTCCTGCTGACAATTCCCACTTCATCCCTGTATACGTGTGCCATATTGGATAAGTCCCTCTGCAGCTCCAGTGCCCTCTTAGTCTGGCATGACCTTCCTCTTTTTTTGCCAAGGTTAAATTTTTTTCTCATGGTGGAAGACTAGCTCAGGGCCAATCAAGTTCCAGCAACAATTCCTGCTTCCATCTCCAGAAAGTCTTCTTCAACAGCCTGGGGTCATTGCGCGTCCATCCTCTCCAGTTCCAGTGCTGATCTGAGAACTAAGATTACGGCTTTCTCCATTTCTCTTGTCTCTTGTTCTGATGGGAAGGCTGCCTCCATGGGCCTCTGATAAATTGAGTTCATCCTCATTGAAGAAGAGTGCACTCTGGGACAGTGTCTTATTAAACAAGTTCCTCAAGACTAGTGCACATAGATCCAACTTTTTTGTTGATGCTATTTGAGAAACGGTGTATTGTAATAACTTAAAAGCAACTTTCATGTGTGCACTTATGTCCACCCTCTAGGCAGTTGAGTGAGTAAACTGTGCTTTCTTTCCAGGAGGAGCCATTTCATTTTCAACACATCCCTAGAGTGTTACTTGGATTCTGGAAAGCCTCCTGGCCTAGGATTTGGTTTGTGTGGCAGGGAGATTTCTGAAATGGCTGAAGTTATGCAAAACAAGAGAATCCTACTCCAAGATGGGATTGACATTCTCTTTTCTGCAAAACCATCCCTGTTCCTTACCTTCGGGCCCCATAACCCTGAGTCAATGCCACTTCCTACCTGGTGTGCAATAATTGTCTGTGTCTAAGCAACTTTCTCAGTAGCCAGCACTATCTGTTTGACTCTCCTACATGACTTCCTACATCCAGTACTGCATATACTTGACATGTAGTAGGTCCTAAATAAATGCTTACTGATGAATGTTTTTATTTCTGAATGGGCAATTAAGAGTCTTTTGCACTTCAGAAATGACTTTGGGGTTTATTTTTCTGGTTTATGGAATCAAAGAAAATGTTTTGGCTGACTCTCCAAATAGATCTTTATCAATGTCCAATAAACATATCTGCAGTCCTAAGGACTTTCAAATTGACAGTGTGTCTTAAGCTGACTAGGGTCAATACCCTACTTTGCTTTGAGTTCAGTTTCAAGTGTGATGCATGACTGCTTCCTCGTGTCAGAGTTACAGTGGATGCTCTGTATTTCTTGTCAATTTTTATACTCATTCCTTTTGGGTATAGATCCAGGAAAAATCTAATCCTTAACAAACATGTCCTCAAATGAACAAACCTTCCTCCCAAGACTGGTGGGGGAACTAAGTCATATGAATTTACAAAGACATGAAGGAAGGTTTCATTATATAAATCAATGAAAACCTTAGTGAGATTTCAATCAATAGCACCTTGTTGTGGTTTGGATATGAGGTGTCCTCCAAAAGTTTATGTGTAAGACAATCCAAGAATGTTCAGAGGTAAAATGTTTGGATTATGAGATCTGTAACCTAGTCAGTGGATTAACCCACTTAGAGGATTAATCATTTGAAAGGACTGTTGGACTAGATAGTAACTGTAGGTAGGTGGTGTGGGGCAGATGCTGAAGGAAGTAAGTCATTTGGAGTCATGCCTTTGAAGATTATATTTTTCCTGGTACCTTGATCTTTCTCTCTGCTTTCTGGCTGTCACAACCTAACAGCTTTCCTTTGCCACACCTTTTGGCCATGATGTTCTGCCTCATCTTTGGCCTATAGCAATAGAGCTGGCTGGCCATGAACTGAACCTCTGAACCCATGAACCAAATAAACTTTTCCACCCCCAAGTTGTTCTTGTTGGGTGCTTTGGTTATAGTGATGAAAGGCTGAGCAACACACCCAGCACACATCTTAATGACATCAAACCATGTTATCCAGCAAATACCCCTTGGCACCTGTGTTAGCCCCTGAGAGGATAATGGTGAACAGATATCTATTTCTTTACTCCTGGTACTTTTATGTCTCCTGGAAAGAGCAGACGAATAAGGAAAAGAGGCAAAGTAAACAAGAAAGTGACTTAAAATGGTTCCAAAATGTGACAATACACCCATAAGTCATTGATTTCTAAGACACATTTCTTTTCACCTTTTAATATTGTTGAAATGGTGATGTCTTAAATGGGAATGTGCATCTAATATATTGTTCTTCCCCCTGAGAAGTTATTAAATTGACGCTTTGACTTCGATCAATGGTGTCTCAGAAGGTAGGAAATATGGTAATAATAAAAGCTCACATTTATTGCACACTAACTGTGAGTCAGGCTCTGAGCAGTCTGTTTTGCAGCCCTGTTTCTTTCATTCTGGCAAACAATCCTCAGAAATGCCTGGGAGCAGCTCTGTAGGTGAGAAAGACGTATCTTAGGGATCCAGTGTTTGAACCCTGGCTTGTTTACTCTGCTTTTCCAACCCCGGCTACCCGACTCCCTGCCTTGGTGCCCCCACCCCCATCCCCACCTGCTGCAAAGTAACCAATGCTGTTGGGATTTTCCACACACTTGTAGGGCAGCTCCATGGTTTCCATGTAACTAGGAGGTATGCTCCAGAACTAGTGGACCTCGTGAGGGCTGCACAGAACCACACGTCAAGGACAGTACCCCTGAGCCTGTCTCCTCTAGTGAATCTCAAACCAAGAATTAGGCAACCACCTTGGCCAGTAATCCCAGGGTCCTGAAACCGGCTGTAATGGGTACTTACGTAGCAGTGAGGTCAAAGCAACCCTTGGGTTTTCCTGTGCTCCCAGGAATGCCTTTAGAAGCATATTCTGATCCTGAGGGGAAACATCTCTGGATCTTACTGTAGGAGGATTGAATTTGTAAGAAGGGTGCTGGAGGAGGTGTTCTCTAAGCTAGGGAGTCCCCAGAGAGGTCAGGAGACTGACCCAGGACTCCTGCAAGAGCTAGCACCACGGGTTCCTGTCTCCCAGCCTCCACAGGGTTCATCCCTCTCTCCTGTTTTCATCTCTTTCCTGTCTCCTCCCTCCTTCTTCCCTCCTCTCCCTGGCTTCACCTCCCTTTCCCTTTTCTTCTCCCACTTCCGCTCTCCTCCATCCTTCCCATTCTGCTCCTGTTATCTAAAGAAGAGCCTAACACATTGAAAAGTCATTAAATAACTCTGCTGGCAGAAAACAGTGCCAAGCGGTAGCTAAAATGGAAAGTTCTGGAACTTGTGAAAGCATGATGAACCACTAAGATGAGTTTAGGATTGATTTATGTGGCTAAATAGTTAATAGGCTCAAAGGGGTTCTAAAATATGAGGCTTTTAATTAATATTTATAGATCTAAGCGATGAGAAATGACCAAAAAAAAAAAAAAAAAAAAGAAAAGAAAGAAAGAAACCTGCTGGGATGACTTAAAGGGTTGAAAATCGCCTGAGATGAAACCGGGGAGAAGGAAGAAAGGGTGCTGGCATGCTAGAAGGGGGTTGCATTAGCTGCGGATGCAGCAGGAGCCCAGAACAGGGGCTCTGGGGGATTCCTGGGGCTCCACTGGAGGCCCGGAGGACTTGGAGGAAATTTCCACGTTCATGGAATTCGTCTCACACAAGTGGGACTGAGTCCGGTTATACTGAGCTGGCGAATCTAGGAGAGCACAGAAACCCACACGTGAACTAGTAACCTATTTAGAAATTTGCAAAAGAGTCAGAGTCATCAGGCCCTTGAGTCTGGCAAGCTGAGAGGAATGCAGAGGCGGAGAGGGACTTCTGGGAAAATAGCTGCTAGTTCCCCCATGCCTGGGCAGAGAGTCAGCCCCTGTGCTGCCCACTCGCCCCCCAACCCCGCAACATTAGGAACACTCATGGTTACCAATTTGCACTGGGTAGTCCTTTGTTCCCCGGGAACCTCATCTCCCTTTGGCATGAGCAATTTCTATACATTTTGCTCAACTCCACTCTAAACAGAATAGAGCACTCTGTCTTGGAACTCTCTCATTGCTAGATAAATGTTTAAGAGCCTGTCATTAGTTTATAAACATGGTTGCAGAAGGACAAAGTCATTTTAAAAACCACTAGCATTTTGACCTTAAAAAAAAATAATAAATCACAGAAGGAATTCTTCACTAGAAAAAGAGACCACTTCGGCACAAGTATCTTTAAAAACAAACAAAAACTAAAAATAGAAAGAAAAAAACTCGTAAGCAGAACTTTCAAACTTTATATTTTTACTGATGGGTAAAATGAGTGTTTAAAATGAAGCTTCCCAAGCTACAGAAACATGATGAACTTTCCTCTACTTTTAAGCTCATGTATTCATTCATTCAACAATACAAGGGACATTCAGGCTGACCCCAATGAGGACAACAAAGAAAAATAGTGTATTAGTTCTTCAGTAGAAGCAATTCTTAATTTCCTGTGTATTGTAATCTTTACTACATTTTATAAAAAATAATTTGTTTGCTGTAGATTTAGAAAATACCAAAAATTAATCACAAGGAAGGAACTGAATATGTCTATAATCTCTCTAGGCAGAAATAGTCACAGTGGGGATATCTGTCCATTTCCTTCCTGTCATTTCTTGGGAGTGTGTATAATTGTGGGTGTGTTTATTGGTTAACAGTGGGATTTGCAAGGAAGAGGGTGGGAGATAATGCTCCTAACATAAGCAGGGGCTAGAATTTTCCAAATGCAATGAGTTTGGGATTTGTCCCTGTGGTGATGGGGTAGTGGATGAATTATTGGTCAGTGAGTGGCACAGTCTGAGTACTTGGAATTCTTTTCCTCCTGTTTCATGCAAAAGAGGTGCTTTTCTTAGTTGGAGGGTCCATCAGAGAGAGAGAGTACTAACTATAACTAAAGGGCTGTTGATCCTTTGGTAAAACTAGTGTTGATCAATAATCAATATTCATCCTGTAAAATACAAAAGAGTTTTTTTTTTTTTTTTGAGTCTTAGGGATTGCAATTGAGGAGACACAGATTCAGGTAGGACAGAAAGAGTGTTTTAAAGAGGGAAAAAATAGCTGGGGTTTAAGAAGGGCTGAGCTGTTTTGAAAGCATTATGAATGGTTTGGACAAGTGGTAAAAGTCTGCGAGTCCACAGCTGATGGATCATTAAAAGTGTCTCAGTGCAGATCCAGAAGCAGTTAGGCAATGTGGGCTTACAGCTGCACATCTTGCTTAAGATGGGGTAAGTGCAGCTTGTGGTCAGCCTCTGGGCTGCATTCTGGAATGTTCTTTCTGTGGCCAGAGAGATTCCATCTTGGTAGACTTTTCTATGGTTTCCCACTAGTCAGGCACATTCTTAATGTAGATTTCACTTAACCTCCTAATCACTCTTGGGGTAGAGAATCCCACTCTACTCTTTTTCAGATGACCCATCTAATGATGATTAAAGAAAATAAATCAACATGCAGAAGATCAGTCAGTGAAGGTGTGGTGGAATTATGATTTGAACCAAAACCACCTAGCTACAGAGTCTTGTGTAGAGGAAAACTTCTGCTTTTCCTATTACTTCACTTAACCATCAATACTTCTGTGAGCTCTGGTCACCAAACTATGTAAGAATTTCT
This sequence comes from Spermophilus citellus, assembly GCF_964194105.1. Taxonomy (NCBI): domain Eukaryota; kingdom Metazoa; phylum Chordata; class Mammalia; order Rodentia; family Sciuridae; genus Spermophilus; species Spermophilus citellus. The sequence continues at coordinate 50,488,397 of NC_138200.1, read as the reverse complement.
CCCCACCAGGCAATCCTCCAGTGGATTCTGCAGGAGACACCAGCTGGGTGCCCTTTAACTCAATTCATTTTTGGTATTTACTGCTTGGTAGTGTCAGCTCCCACAGGTTGAGGGCTCAGTCCCACTGGACTGGCCCCCACTCCCATGCCCATGGCAAGGGCAGTTGTAACCTATGTTTCTGATCAACCAGCTGCACACTGGTGTTCCTGGGGTCCCCTCCTTGAGTTATATTAATTTGCTAGGAGTGGCTCCCAGAACTCAGGGCAACAGTTACAGGTTGATCATAAGTGATATTTTAAATAATACAGATGAAGATAGGCACAGGGCAAGGCTGCCTGGGAAAGGGGATGAAGCTTCCGTGTCCTGTCCAGGAGCACCATCTCCCACATGAAGCTATGGGGAAGCTCCTAGACCCCTTCGTTTGAGTTTTTATGGAAGCTGCATTACATATGCAAGATTGACCATGCGTGATCAACTTGACCTTGGGTCCTCTCTCCTTCCTGAAGGTCGAGGAGGGTGGACTGAGGGTTCCAAGCCTGATCTTCCTGAGGTCACCCACCTTCAGTTGATTCATTAATACACAAAAATAGCACTCAGCCCTCAGGGGATTCTGGGGATTTTAGGAACTGTGTGTCACGAAACAGGGACAAAGACCAAACTGTCTTCAGGGTAACATAGTCCCAATGCCATTACCTGCTGTTGGATTAAAAAACATCCTGAAACTTGGCAGTTTAAAGCCAACCCCACTTTAACACGTGAAAGAAATTTGTGGGTCAGGAATTCAGGCTGAGCTCAGCTGGGTAGTAGCTGAGCTCACCCTGTGGCATTTTACTTGTTCTGGGGGAGGGAGCCCAGAATGATTTTATTCCATGATTTGGTGTATTTTGGTTGATAGCTGGGAGGTTGAGCTCTGCTGGGCTTTTGACACGGCACATCTAAGATGCCTGCCCCTCCAGTGGGTTAGCCACGAAGTGCTGTGTGACTTTAGGACAGGCATTAACCTCACTGGGCCTATTTCCACCCTTCTAATGAAGGGGTTTGAATGATTTGCAATGATCTTTTCAGCATTATTATCCCCTGTATATGCTCACTCTATATTTTCAGCTGGGGCTGGCCCCTTCTTTATTTTCTGACAATAAGAGTTCTATCAGCCTTGTCCACTCTGGCTTCATGGTTGTATCTCATGGCCCCATGTGCAATCCCCAGACCTGATCAAGACATTTCATCCCACAAGCAGCACTGAGCAGAGGACAGGAAGAAATAAAAAAAAAAATAAAAAAATAAAAAAACTACAGGGTTTGCACATTCCAACGGTTCTTAACTTGATTTAAACTTTTGACCTGTAATACTTTCCAGCTGTTTTGAAGTCACACATCCTTCTTGATTAGACTCACCCCCAAAGTGATGCAAACAGAGGGGGGCTGCCTGGGGCCCCACGGCCCTGCCTGATTCCAGGGTTTGAAGTGGCTGGCTGAAGGTGGTCACTCACCCCAGGCCCTCTGCTCCTCAATAGCTTTGCAGGGAAGGGCTCATTCTCTCTCTCTCTTGCACGCTCTCTCTCTCTCTCTCTCTCTCTCTCTCTCTCTCTCTCCAGACACAGAACACTGTTTTAGCAATCTGTTTTTACAATGGAGAGAAAGAGTGGGAGCAGGGGAAGAGCCAGTGTCCCTGCCTCCTCCAAATAACATGTCCCAGGTGGTAGGAGTTAGCTGGGAACAAACGCTGAGGGCTCCGATTCCAAAGAACACAGTGAAATAAATGAAAACCAACTGGGGTGGAGTTGGGCAGAGGCGAAAGGAGAAAATTCAGCCCTGAGTTTATTTTTTTTCCTCTTTTTTTTTTTTCTTATAAAATGTTAATCATGGGGGTGAACTCAAGAGGCATGTGCTTTCTTAAGACGAATTCCCAAATGTGGTGGGAAATGAACAGAATCCAGGAAGCAGCTGTCTCCATTGCTGGGGGGTTGGGGGGGTGGATTCTGCCTGCTGGCAGGGGATGGTAACCTCTCTGTTTATCCAAAGCCCTGGGGTCTAGGTGTCTGTGGCTGTACGAGTTGCAAGTTGGGCTTAGAGCCCCTACGTTTCTTGTCGGTCCATTCTTTGTGCCAATGTATACACATTTACTCTGTAGCTCACTTTGATAAAATATTTGATGAGCTGACCACAGGAACTTCAGTAGAGAAATTAAGGTAAAGATAGACATTTTAAGAGAGGAGAAAATAACATGACAATTTTGATTATTTCAGCCACTTCAGGTCCAGGGCTTTGGAAAGAGATGACATTTCAGGTTTCTAGCTTTTTTCTTCATTTAGTTTTTTTTTTTTTTTTAATTGCATCATGTCTGGGAGGAGGACATCACAGGTTTGCAAGGGCTTCACTGCCTCACGGTTCACTAAATGGCCTGGTGTGGACCAGCTGTGGTGCACAGAGTCCGCTGGGCAGAGTGAGTCCTGTGTGGCTCCTGTCAAGTGCCCGCTGTCTTCGTGAATTCATCTGGGACAAACAAGCAGGTCCCTGAGAGCAGAAGGAGTAGGGGGGGGGTGGTTGGAAGCAGGAGTTATGGCTGGAGGTGAAGCGTGTGCAGCCGGTTCAGAGAGATTCATGAAGCCAGACAGTGCCTTGTAGATCATCTTGCTCATCTCATGGGTTGAAAACCTGTTTGAAACAATAAAATACTTTCCTCAGCATGATGTTATGCAAAGCCAAATATGCACTGTGGGTAATGGTGGAATTATGGGGTTGCTTTCTGGAATTTCTGGGAACTGACAAACATCCATCTTGACTCTTCTTCCTTCTCCTCCCCCTCCCTCTCTTCCTTCTTCTGTTTTCTTCTTTTTTTTCTTTGCTAGACTTGGAAACAGAGGACTAGAACTGGCAAGATGTCCGTGGCAGATCTTGCCCCGAAGCAGTCTACTGAAGAATCTTTCTCTGAAACCACTACTGTGTTTATTTACATCCCCCAAGAAGTTCCCATTAGAAGGGTCTCCAAAGGAAATTGTTTTAAATTCCCTGGGGCAACATTGTTGGTGGATGGATACACACATTTGCCAAATTCAGGGAATGTTTCTGTTTCATCCAGTGTGTTGACACTGATCATAAATTCAAAGCAGGACAACGGTGACAATGACAAGTGTGTGAACTCTGGGCCAGACACTGGATAAACACTTTTATGCATTATTTCATTTTTCTTCACAAGAACCCTGCGAGGCTGGTATTTCTATCTCTACTTTACAGATGTGAAAAATTAGAACGGGAGGTCCAACTTTTTGTATCAAGTAGCATCGGCGAGTACAGGTAAAGTTCCTAGAACAAAGAGACCCTGGCACACAGTGGCTTATCCCAGGCATGATGGTGAAGGCCTATGATCCCAGCTACTCGGGAGACTGAGGCAGGAGGATGGCAAGCTCAAGGCCAGCCTTGGAAATAAGCAAGATGGTGTGTCAAAACAAAATTAAAGAAAAGAAAGGGGGGAAAAAGGCTGTGGATAGTTAGGAGTAAAGTACCCCTGAGTGGTACCCCCAATATTGCAAAAACAAAACCATCAATGACTTAAGAACAGTAGAAGTTTACTTCTCTGTCCAAGGGAAGTTAATCCAGGCAGCTGGGGTAGGTGGTCCTCTTTCAACATGTGGCTTCCACGCCTGCATTTAGTGAGGTTTGTTTAGTTTCTATCATCTCCCAATGTTTAGAGAATCCAGGGAGCCAGAAACGCTGGAGCTAAGATTTGAACCAAGATTTATGCAATTCTAAAATCTGATGTTCACTAACCACTGAACTATGTTGCCTGGTTTACCCTACCCCTACTCACGAAAGGACAAATGTAATAATAATAAACCACCTTAACTGCCATCATCACCAGTGGTAGACAGCCTCCAAGATGGCTCCCAGGGATTCTCACCTCCTGGTCTTCTACCCTGGTTCCCATCCCCTCCCATGCTGAATAGGGCTGATCTGTAGATACAATGGCTTTGATAGTGACTTTTAAGGAGAACAAGTTCCAAAGACATTGCATTTTCTGCTTAGCTTTCTCAGACCACTAGTTGGCAGGAGGCCAGGCACCATGTGGTGAGGACAGTCCAGCTACCCATGGGGAGGTCCTCAAGGTGGGGAATCAAGGCCTCCACTTAGCATGTGGTAGCAACTCGCCAGCCAGCCAGTGGGCTATCTTGGCAAGAGGTCCTCTGACTCCAGGCAGGTCTTAGAGAACAGAAGCCCAGGTTCAATCTTAAATGTACCTCCTGAGAGTCCCTGCACCAGAACAAAACAATGCGAAATAATAAATGCTTACTTTTATTTTATGCTGTTAAACTTCATGTCGTTTGTAATGTAGCCATGGGTAACTCAAATGCTAGTGGGGAAGCTCCATCAAAGGGATGGGCTTTTTCTTTTTTTCCAAACAGTTCACCTCCTCAGGGAGCCTTAAAGGATTAAAGGCAGGGAGATGGTGACTCCCTCCTTCCTCTGGTTCCTTTAGTCTACAGAATGTCACTTTACAAATTAGGTTCTGTCTTCAAATTATGTTTCCCGATAACAATGTCTTGTGTTCAGATTCATCTCCCCCATGCATAAGAATATTGAACTAAATTTGTGTTTGAGTGACTGAATCTTTCCACCTCTCCTTCACCTTCTCTATTTTATCATATATATAGAATAATGTAGACTCTAAAAACACTATGTTGCCTTTCACATGAAGATTCTTAACCATTTCTTTGACTTCATAACAGGCTTTAAAATCTACTCTGTATAAATAAAAGATAAATCTCCAAAGGGCCAGGGATCATGCTGGTTTAGGAGTTTTTACAAACAGTTGGCACCTCCTCATTCTTGAAGATGAGGCCTGAAATTTCATCCAAACAAACATCCCCTAGGAACCCCAGGAGCAGGGAAGAGGTTTTTTTTTTTTTTTTTTTTTTTTTTTGGTTTGTTTGTTTTCTCGTCACATTTTCTCTTGACTCATTTAGAAGAGGAGCAAGACCACTGATCTGGCCATCTCAGGCCTGTCTGCTCTCCAGCCCGGGTATCCCCACTTACCTTCACTCTGTTTCCAAAGCCAGCTCATCTCCACCCAAGCCCCCAGCCTGGCAGGTGACTTTATGTAAATGCACACGAGATGCATCTCATCTGAATTTCTTCTGATGCATTTGATTTAGAGCCTCTTTAGAAGGGAATTGGAACACATTCTGCATCCTTTTAAAAACCTACACGTTGTTTTAAATCTTCAGGCCCTGGGAGGTTTGGGGGAATATGTGTATGTTGCATGGGATCGAGTTTTGGTTCAACAAAGAAAGAGGTTGGAATGTTTGGAGTATGATTGCGGCTTGACAAAGGAAAAAAACAAAGTATTTTGTAACGGTCCTTCTTATTTCTTTCACTCCAGTGCTTCTGTGTTCTACCTCGACCAAGCGGACTTGAGTTTGGACCAAACAGTACTTTCCCCCTTCACCAATGTAAAAAGGTTGCTGTAGTTTTATATTAAGTTAAAAACAAGGAGAGAATTTTCTTTTGCTGCTTGTTTTTCATAGGGACATTAATTGACTCACACGGGACAGTGAGCATGTGGTAATGGTGATAGTTATGCATCAGTGCATCATCAGAGAGGAGGGATGCAAATTTTATCCCCCTTCCTCTCCCCCCAAACAGTCTAGATAGGGCCTCTCAAAAGGGAGGTATTAATATCTTGATTATAAACAATTTTCATACTTACTGAGACTTAAGATCATATTGATCCACACCATTGATTGAATGATACTGTGCGTTTTTCTGTTTTGTTTTGCCTTGTTTGTTTTTGGGGGAAGAAATATTAACTATGTTGAATGTCTGCATGAGTTGTAAGATGCATCCAGATTTTCAAAACTTAACGAAAATGCAAACTACATCTTTGTGGTATATTTAAGGATGTTTGGTAAAATCTGTCAGAGGCAGGAGCTCAGTGTTCTTGGAAGTGAGCAGGCAGAACTGTGAATAGAGGTTCAGGCATGGGAAAGGGGCTTATCCACATGTTGTTTGCTTCCAACATAGGACATAAACATCCTCCAGGAAAGGGCTGATGTCATGTCCATGCTGTGTCCCCCGTGAGTCCCAGCTTCTGGTTTGATCCCAGAGAGACTTGATAACTATTCATTGAATAATGGGAAGACCTCTCTGGTACATGCTACTTCCTACTCACGTCCTTACAACATCCCCACCTCACAAAGCTGTTGCAAGCATTGAGTGAGATTATATCCCTAACATCCCCAGTGCAATTGAAGTTCTCAGTCTGCAGATGCCAGCTTCTTCTGCATTCTTTGCCTACTCAGGATCCTGCAGCAGAAATTCAGCATTGCATCCCAACTCTTCAAGGTTTCCTGAGGACATACACTTTCTGTGAGAAAATGAGTTTATTGACTTTTCTGCCCCTGAAAAGGACAAGATACAGCTATCGGTGTAGGTGGTGCAGGCAGTACCCAAGTTGGAGCTGGCTGAGCCTTGCTCCATCGGGCTGGGAGGGCAGGGGAGGCAGCAGGCTCCACAGTAGGGGACATCTCCTACTTCCTCCCCCTGCAGCCATCCATTCTCCACCAGAGGGCAAGAGCAGGTTCTCCTCATCTACCTCTGGATGAAGCCCAGGTCCCAGGTATGATACTCAAGGGTGGTCCTTTGGCCTAGTTCTCCCACTCTCTCATCTGTCACACGCCTGTCCTGTGCGAGGCACAGGGTACATTCACAAAGGTGATGTGAAGAAGGAACTTTCTCTTCCCAGGACTCAGCTTACCCATTTTTCTCACTGATGTTCTTCAAATCCAGCCTCCTCTGAGCCCCTACCTTGTGTAATGTCCCCTCTCTGCCACGATTACCTTCTTCCAACTGGAGTGGCCTCCAGCCTTCTTCACCTGCGATGGCTGCCAGGTGAGGCTGATGACATGCCACCTCCTTCCTGAAGCCAACAGATCAGTCTTTCCAAGTGAAAATTTCATTAGTGGCTTTGATCTAATTTAAATTCAGGCAAACAGAGATCAACTTTGCATGCTTGGCTGGAGGTGAGGGTCCTTTCCACGACACCATGGAAGAATTTAGAGCCAGATGACAACCTCAGTTTTTTTTGTGTTAGATCACACAGGCAGATTGTGCAAGGGAGAAATGGGTTAAGAATTAGGCTTTGATGTGTTGGCACTCAGAAGCACTCCTTGGTTTTCCTCCGATCTTTGCTCCCCAGCTTCAGGGAGAAGCCAAAGTGTGCCCTTCCTTCCTTCCTTCCTTCCTTCCTTCCTTCCTTCCTTCCTTCCTTCCTTCCTTCCTTCCATTCTGTCTTTCTTTGCAAAACAGATTTGCTGTAGTTTTGGCTCCCACCAGATAGTTCTGGATCCTGGACTCCAGTAATGCCACCTTATCCCTTTGCCCCTGAAATCTAAGGAAGCCTACAGCTGCCTGATGCTCTGAATCTCTACATTATCTCCCTGATTGAGATTCTGAGCTCTTTCAACACTGCTGTAACCAAATTTCTGTATTCAGTTCATCCTATTGAAACACTTCAGTGGTTTCTATTATTCCATTTGGACTCTGCCTGAGAGAGCGGAGTATCGATGTTGGGTACGTAACAGATGTGAAGGCTTCAGGAAGGGTGTTGTCACAGGGATGAAGAAGAGAAGGTTGGGAGATATCCTTCATCAAAATCCTACCTTAAGTTGCAATTCTTAGCCTCCTTTGCTTAACATGTGCTCTTTGCCATTTTAAGGTGCCACCGTGTGAAATAATGTCCATTAGGTTTCCAATATTAGTGTTTTTTTTTTTAAGACCCTTTGTAGCATGTCAATTAACCTATAGAGACAGATGTGTGGTCAAAGATGAAAGCTTGAATTTATCACCAGCTTTCATGTTCCCGTGAAATGATACACACGAGGAGACAAAAGTCAAATCAGAATTGAGAATCAGGAAGAGCATGAACTTAGGAGTCAATAGACTGTGTCGTTTTTCATTCTGTAATTTGTTTTGGCAAGGTTTCTAACTGGCTGTGTAATCTTGGATGAGTCACTTTCCTTATATGACATTCACTTTCTCTCCTTAAAGAATATGATCTCAAGGTACCTTCAAGCCCTGGCCCCAATCCACCACCTTCTCACCATCCTGAGAGCCTCTGGGATTCACCCCATCCACTTGTCAAGCCCTCATACTCCTTATGCCCGACTTATGGTATTAAAGCCTGCATCAGCGTTAATCACCTAGATTCCCTTTGAAAAGCTACCAGAGTCCAGATGGATTTTGCAGGCCCCATCTGAGCTTTGCACCCAGCAAAGCAAATCAAGTATCACACATTAAATGTCCTTGGCACTCAGTGTAGACAGAAGCCTCCGCCAGACATTTCAGGGAGTTTGTTCACCATGGAGCGGTTCAAAGTCAGGCCCTCTGTTATTGAAGTGAATCATCTTGCCTCTCACCGTCTGTTTTCTAGGACCTGGAACAATATACCCTTTTATTTCCATTCGCAGCCTCTTCTGTTCTCAGAAATATGCACTGGAAACTAGGAAAGGAATGTCTTCTTTTGACTGGTTATCTTAAGATCCCACTAGCCATCTCTTTATATTTTCTCATTTGTTCTTTTTTTAATTAATTTTTTATTTGTTTTAATTAGTTATACAGACAGTAGAATGCACTTATATATTTTGATATATCATACATAGATGGGATATAATTTCTCATTTTTCTGAGTATACATATTGTAGAATCACATTGGTCATACAGTCACATACATACAAACAGTAATAATGTCTGTTTCATTCTACTATCTTTCTGCCTTCCCCTCCTTTCACTTCCCTCTACCTAATCTAAGGTAATGCTATTCTTTCTTTTTTTTTTTTTTTTTTTGCCTTTATACATGTACTTTGGTTTTTTTTTTGCATTACAATTCTTAATACACACATACACCACAATTTTTGTATCTCTGTATATAAAGTATGCTGATACCAATTCAAGTCTTCATATATGTACTTTGTGTAATGATGACCATCACATTCCACCATTCTTGCTAATCCCCTGCCCCTCCCTTTCCCTCCCACCCCTCTTCTCTATCTAGAAATCATCTATTACTCCGATGCTCTCCCTCCCTACCCCACTATGAATCAACCTCCTTATATTAGAGAAAACATTCAGCATTTGATTTTTTGAGATTGGCTGACTTCATTTGGCATTATCTTCTCCAGTGCCATCCATTTACCTGAAAAATGCTATGATATTATTCTCTTTTATTGCTGAGTAAAATTCCATTGTGTATATATACCACCATTTTTTTAATCCATTCATCCACTGAAGGGCATCTAGGTTGGCTCCACAGTTTAGTTATTGTGAATTGTGCTGCTATAAACATTGATGTGGCTGTGTCCCTGTAGTATGCTGTTTTTAAGTCCTTCTGGTATAGTCCAAGGAGATGGATAGCTGGGTCAAATGGTGGTTCCATTCCCAGTTTTCTAAGGAATCTCCATACCACTTTCCAAATTGGTTGCACCAATTTTCAGGCCCACCAGAAATGTATGAGTGTACCTTTTCCCCCACGTCCTCACCAACACTAAATGTTGTTTGTCTTCATAAGAGCTGCCATTCTGACTGGAGTGAGATGATATCTTAGAGTAGTTTTGATTTACATTTCTCTGATTGCAAGCGACAATGAACATTTTTTCATATATTTGTTCATTGATTGTATATTTTCTTCTGAGAAGTGTCTGTTCAGGTCCTTGGCCCACTTGTTGATTGGGTTATTTGTTTTTTAGGTGTTTAGTTTTTTGAGTTCTTTATATACCCTAGAGATTAGTGCTCTATCTGATATGTGAGGGGTAAAGATTTGCTCCCAGGATGTAGGCTCTCTGTTCACCTCACATATTGTTTCTTTTGCTGAGAAAAAACTTTTTAGTTTGATTCCATCCCATTTATGTTGATTCTTTGGTTTTAATTCTTGCGTTATAGGAGTCTTATTAAAGAAGATGGGGCCTAATCCCACATGATGAAGATTAGGGCCTATTTTTTTCTTCTATTAGACACAGAGTCTCTTATTTAATTCCTAGGTCCTTGATCCATTTTGAGTTAAGTTTTGTGCATGGTGAGAGATATGGGCTTAATTTCATTTTGTTGCATATGGATTTCCAGTTTTCCCAGCACCATTTGTTGAAAAGGCTATCTTTTCTCCAGTGCATGTTTTTGACATCTTTGTCTAATATAAGATGTTTGTAATTTTGTGGGTTAGTTTCTGTGTCCTCTATTCTGTACCATTGGTCAACTGGCCTGTTTTGATGCCTATACCATGCTGTTTTTGTTACTATTGCTCTGTAATATAGTTTAAGGTCTGGTATAGCAATGCCACCTGCTTCACTCTTCCTGCTGAGGATTGCTTTAGCTATTATGGGTCTCTTATTTTTCCTGATGAATTTCATGATTATTTTTTATATTTCTATGAGGAATGTCATTGGGATTTTGATTGGAATTGCATTAAATCTGAATAGTGCTTTTGGTAGTATGGTCATTTTGCTAATATTAATCTGCCTATCCATGAGCACAGTCGATCTTTCCATCTTCTAAGGTCTTCTTTGATTTCTCTCTTTAGGGTTCTGTAGTTTTCATTGTATACATCTTTCACCTCTTTCATTAAGTTGACTTCCAAGTATCTTTTTTTTTGAGGTTATTGTGAATGGAGAAGTTTTCCTCATTTCCTTCTCAGAGTATTTGTCACTGATAAACAGAAATGTTTTTGATTTATTGGTGTTGATTTTATATCCTGTTACTTTGCTGAATTCATTTACTAGTTCTAGAAGTTTTCTGGTGGAGCTTTTTGGGTCTTCTATGTATAGAATCATATCATCAGTAAATAGTGCTAATTTAAGTTCTTCTTTTCCTATACATATCCCTTTAAATTCTTTCATCTGTCTAATTGCTCTGGCCAGTGTTTCAAGAACTATGTTGAATAAAAGTGGTGAAAGAAGGCATCCCTGTCTTGTTCCAGGTTTTAGAGGGAATCTCTTCAGTTTTTTTTTTTTTTCTGTTTAGAATGATGTTGGCCTGAGGCTTAGCTTAGATAGCCTTTACAATGTTGAGCTATGTTCCTGTTATCCCTAGTTTTTCTAGTGATTTGAACATAAAGGAGTTCTATATTTTGTCAAATGATTTTTCTGCATCTATTGAGATTATCATATAATTCTTATCTTTAAGTCTATTGATTTGATGAATTATATTTATTGATTTCCATATGTTGAACCAACCTTGCATCCCTGGGATGAATCCCACTTGATCATGGTGCACAATCTTTTTGATATGTTTTTGTATTTGATTTGCCAGAATTTTATTGAAAATTTTTGCATCTATGTTCATTAGAGATATTGATCTGAAGTTTTCTTTCTTTGAAGTGTCTTTGTCTGGTTTTAGAATCAGGGTGATATTGGCCTCATATAATGAGTTTGGAAGTGCTCCCTCTTTTTCTATTTCCTGAAATAAATATAAGAGTATTGGTATTAGTTCTTCTTTCTACATCTTGTAGAACTCAGCTGTGTATCCATCCGGTCCTTGGCTTTACTTGGTTGGTAAGCTTTTGATGGCTTCTTCTATTTCCTCACTTGATATTGGTCTGTTTAAGTTTTGTATATCTTCTTGACTCAACCTGGGAAGATCATATGATTTCAGAAATTTGTCGATGCTTTCAATGTGTTCTATTTTATTGGAGTATAAGTTTTCAAAATAATTTCTAATTATCCTCTGTATTTCTGTAGTGTATGTTGTGATATTGTCTTTTTCATCATGTATGCTGATAATTTGAGTACTCTCTCTCCTTCTCTTCATTAGCATGGCTAAGGGTCTGTCAGTTTTATTTATTTTTTCAAAAAACCAACTTTTAGTTTTGTCAATTTTTTCAATTGTTTCTTTTGTTTTGATTTCTTTGATTTCTGCTCTGATTTTAATTATTTCTTGCTTTCTACTACTTTTGGTGTTGATTTGTTCTTTTTCTAGGGCTTTGAGATGTAGTGTGAGGTCATTTTTTTGTTGACTTCTTTTTTCTTTTAAGAAATGAACTCCTTGCAATGAATTTTCCTCTTAGAACTGCTTTCATAGTGCCCCAGATATTTTTATATGTAGTGTCTGTGTTCTCATTTATCTGTAAGAATTTTTTAATCCCCTCCTTAATGTCTTCTGTAACCCATTGTTCATTCAGTAGCATATTGTTTAGTCTCCAGGTGAGGGAAACATTTTTATTTTTCATTTTATTGTTGATTTCCAATTTCATTCCATTATTATCTGATAAAATACATGGTAGTATCTCTACTTTTTTGTATTTGCTAAGAGTTGCTTTGTGGCATAGTAAATGGTCTATTTTAGAGAAAGATCCATGTGCTAGTGAGAAGAAAGTATATCTGCTTGATGCTGGTTGAAATATTCTATATATGTCAGTTAAGTCTAAGTTATTTATTGTGTTATTGAGCTCTATAGTTTCTTCCAAATTTTGTTTGGAAGATCTATCCAGTGGTGAGAGAGGTGTGTTAAAATCACCCATGATTATTGTATTGCGGTCAATTTGACTCTTGAGCTTGAGAAGAATGTGTTTGATGAACATAGCTACACCATTGTTTGGGGTATATATAATTGTTATGTCTTATTGGTGTATGGTTCCCTTGAGCAGTATGTAATGTCCATCTTTATCCCTTTTGATTAACTTTGGCTTGAAGTTTACTTTATTCGATGAGTATGGAAACCCCTGATTGCTTCCGTAGTCCATGTGAGTGGTATGATTTTTCCAAACCTTTCACCTTCAGTATGTGTATGTCTTTTCCTATCAGATGAGTCTCCTGTAGGCAGCATATTCTTGGATCTTTTAAAAAATCCAATCTGGTAGCCTATGTCTTTTGATTGGTGAGTTTAAGCCATTAACATTTAGGGTTAGTATTGAGACATCATTTGTATTTCCAGCCATATTTGTTTATTTTTGTTATTTAACTTGACTTTGTTTTCCTCTTTGATTAGTTTTTCCTTTAGTATACTACCTCCCTCTGCTGGTTTTCTTTGTTGTTTTTCGTTTCCTCTTCATGAAATATGTTGCCAAGGATGTTTTATAGTGCCAGTTTTCTAGCTATAAATTCTTTTAACTTTTGTTTTATTGTGGAAGGTTTTTATTTTATCTTCAAATCTGAAGCATAATTTTGCTGGATACAAGATTCTTGGTTGGCACCCATTATCTTTCAGAGCTTGAAATATTTTGTTCCATGATCTTCTAGGGTCTGTGTTGAAAAATCTGCCATTATTCTAATTGGTTTACCACTATAGGTAATCTGATTCCTTTCTTTTGTGGCTCTTAAAATTCTTTCCTTATTCTGTATATTGAGCATTTTCATTATAATGTGCCTTATTGTGGGTCTGTTGTGATTTTGCACATTCAGCGTCCTGCTGGCTTCTTGGATTTCTTCATGACTGGAAAGTTTTCTGATATTATTTCATTGAATAGATTGCTCATTTCTTTGGCTTGGACCTCTATGCCATCCTCTCTCCCAATAACTCTTAAATTTGGTCTTTTTATGCTATTCCATATTTCTTGGATGTTCTGCTCATGGTTTCTTATCATTTTCACTGTGTTGTCTATTTCTCAAGATGATATACTTTATCTTCATTTTCTGATGTCCTTTCTTCTCAGTGGTTTACTCTGTTGGTGATGCTCTTGTTTGAGTTTTTAATTTGGTTTATTATTTCTTTCACTTCAAGGATTTCTGCTTTTTTTGTGTGTGTGTGTGTAGAACCTCTATCTACCTGTTGAGGTGATCTTTTGCTTCTTGGATTTGTTTATGTAGCTTATTGTCAAAGTGATCTTTCACTGCCTTTATTTGTTCTCTAATGCTTCTTTGAGAATTAATCATGTATATCCTTAAATCGTTCTCTTTTCTCTTCTGTAGCTGTCAATTCTTCTAATGATGTGCTGTATTGAATTGTTTGTGGAACTTTCTTCCCTGGTCTTGTTGCTTGCATTTATTTCTTCCCTGCTCTATGGGACTGATGTGTTATAGTTTTTACTCTATAGATTTATAGTGTTCTTGTATGATTCCAATATCCCTCCTTTGTGGGGAAGGATAATGTTAATATATCCTAATATCAACAATACATCACCTATGAAAAAATTATTGTTATTAAGACATTTATAGTTAGTCTCAATTTCCAGAAATGTTGGATTCGATTATTATTTAAAATATAATCAGTAATTTCATAAAAGGTGTACAGTTTCTGTTGGCAGACAGAGAACTGGGGGTCGGGTGTAGGATGATATGCTAAGGGGAAAAGATGTGAGGTTATAGGGTTAATATAACTTAGGAAATTTAAGGGAGAACTCTAATGAGGGGGGTTAGTAGCAGGGGAATAGACATGGGGTAATCTAGGGTAGCAAGTATGTGGGAGGACAGTAGAGTACATAAAAACAAATACACATATGTATTTAGAAAACTATAGGATGTTAAAAGATAAAAATTTGGAGGGTGAAAGAAGAAGAAAGATAAGAAGAAAAAAGGGAAAGAAAGAGGAAAAAATAGAGGGAAAAAAGAGAATTAAAAAAGGGGGGGCTTATGCAATTCCTCTATATTATGTTATTCAGGTGACTCAGTTCTCAAAGTTTTATTTCATGTAAAGTTCTTGGTTTCACATATGTTTGGGTTGTGCGGGCCAGAGGATAGAAGGGTAGAGGAGAAAGAAGAAGGATAAAAAGCAAAAAAAAAAAAAAAAAAAAAAAAAACCCCAAAAAACCCCAACTAACTTTTAGAATTCTGTTTCCTTCCTGCTTCTCTTCCAGTAGATGGAGTTGTCTATTTTAAACTGAGTCTCTGTCCTCGGGGTGGTAACCAGGGTGAGAAAAGTTGAGCGGTTTTTGTGCAGGGTAGTCACTTTGTGGAGTAATTGCAGCTGGGGAGGGGGGAGGGGGAGGAAGTTGGAAACTAGGTACCTGTTCAAACGGAAGTCCCCGCTGATAGCCACACCCACCAAAAATGGTTTGAAAGATTTTCCAAGATGGAGTCGGTCTGTTTCCAGCGCTGGGTTGTCTGGTGAGGTGGGGAGAGCTGGGATGGCCTTGTGCTGTGGCTAGATTGCAGCCGTGTGATCTGCATGGGAGCAGAGCACAGGTGATTAGGTGATTCTGCTTCCCCGCTTGAGAGCCTTGTGCGCTAGCACTGCAGGCTTGGGTCCTGAGTCCTGAGTCTCTGTGGAACATGGAGGCTCTGATTTCTGCGAGATGGTCGCAGCTCTGATGGTTTCTGCAAAAATCCGCCATATAAGGGTCCTGTCGCATGCTCTGAGATGTTGTATTCCGTCCAGGTGGATGTGGAGACACGGCCTGACTGCTTTCTTGGTTTCATTCCACAGAGCAGCCAGAAACAGTACCTCCTCTACTCTGCCATCTTGGGTCCCTTCCCTCATTTGTTCTTTATTTGCAGTTATTCTCTTTACAGAAACAATTTTATTTCTGAAAATTCTTTCTCTCTCTCTCCAAGGTAGGCTGGAGTACACTTATTCCTAGGTTGACTCTAGGTAGGCTACACACTGGAGTTGGTACTTCCTATTTGATTCAGCAAAATCTTCCTAGATCCTTAGTAGTACTCTGGCTACGTAACTTTCATTGAGGCTTTTGTTCAGATGTTGATGGAAATTTACCAACCCATAAAATAAATGTGTAGTCTATGGCAGATATTTTGCTTATCTTTAGGTTTTCTGAGATTAAAGATATGTGAACTCTTCATTTCAGGAGCTCAACTCTGAGAGGAGAACCATAATTGGGAACAATCCTTAATCACAATGGTGCAACCAACATTCTAATATTGCTGAGTCTATAATATTGGGTAACTGTGACTCATAAGTCTTGTCTTCATCCTCCAGAGCCAAAGAGTCACTTGTGAATTGCAGGCAGATAAGCCAATGAGTGAGTTCTAAGTCTTAATTAAGGTCTAATTAGGAGTAGAATTAGACCTAAACTTCCCATTTTTTTTTGCAAAAAATAATTATTTTATTTATTTCTGCAAGTGGGTGTTTATATGCCGGCATGTCTGAAACAGAGGTTCCCAATATTTTCAAAAATCCACCTGTCAATTCAAAGGTATGTCTCAAAAGTCATAAGAATGATGCATGTTTCTCTCTATGGAATTAGCCCTGGGGAACTAATAGATACACTCAAAGGTATGCTGTAATGATGTTAATCACAGTATTATTGGTAGTATCAAAAGGAGAAGATGGCATCTAATTATAAATATGAAGTATGGTAAATACTGGTATAATGTGCTATAATGTCATGAAGCAATGATACATAAAAGGACTTAATGGCCGGGAGATAAACTGGTGATACAGAGTTTGTTAAGACAGCAGGCAATAAAATTCTGTAGTCAATGAGACGAAATTGAAAATATATGTATCGTTTCTGCTTTATAGTGGTAGATATAGATACATGTACAAATGTATATTGAAAAATATAAAAAGATATACACTTCTCCTTGACATTGATCATTTCTCGGTTAGGCTTTATTCTGATAAGTTTTACATTATTTTGTGTATAGAGTCTGCAAAGTAGTGGATTGCTTAAAAATCAGAAAGCATATTAGTTTTTAAAAATTGGTCTGACTTCTGGATATACTGCAGGGATATAAGGGATAAGGGCTGGTTGATTGGTTGAAAGAGTCATATGAGAAATTTCAAGAGTACACACCTCAGAAGACTCTTAAAAGAATTCTCACCTTGACATTATTTGAGGTCATTGATGAAAGAACATTTCAAGTACATCTATGTAAGTAAGGACCAGAGTGGTTTTGATAAAAGAATCTCCCTGGACGGCATGGGTGATTGGTTGGGTTGGACAGAGAGTCTAGGGTCAGAATTAACCAAACGGAGATCATGGGACAGAATCTTATGACAATACTTCCACCTTAGTCACCTGCTTTGAAAGATAATGCTGTCACAACTGTTAGGTCATTAGAATAATTTTGAAGCAAGACCACAGGAAGTTTCTCTGGCCCAATCCTTAGACTTCAGTTCTGCTTTTCTGAATCAGGATCATGAACATTGGTCAGCTGTCTACTTGCATGATTCATGATGCAGGTTCCAGATTAGGGGCATAAAATGATAATATACTTTCTCCCTGAGACCAGCAGTGAACCAGGATCCACTTTCTAGAGAAAAAAAAATTAGGTCATTCTTGCTGAAAATTGCTTAGAGAAATTAAATGCTGTTTGAGTTATTATGTGGCACAGAGTAAGCATTGGTGGGAAACCTACCCAGTTTCCTCCCTTCATGCTTATGCTTCTACTCTCAATGAGCTCAGGAACATCACTGGTGACAGTAACTTAAAGTTTATCCTTCCCATATTCCATTCTTTCTCTTATTACAATCCTGGAAAGGGCTGATCCTGAGGGCCAGTCTTATTTTTCTGTTTCCACCTTGCCTGAGCATATACCTCGGTGGACAGTGAAGTAGATTGCCCTGTTATCCCTTCTACAGCCTACTGTACCACCTGGAACAAGTTTTTATTCCTCTCTGGACTGAAATTGTCTAGTTTATAAACCAGTGGTATAGGCATGGCAATCCCAAAATTCTACTGCAGAATTTTTTCAATCTATTGGTCTTTGGGGCTGGATACTTCTTTGTTGTGGGGGGCTTCTTGTACTTTGTAGGGTGTTTTCCAGCCACCCTGGCCTCTACCCATTATGTACCAGTAGCTCCTTCCTTTATACTTGTGATAACCACAAATGTTGAAATGTCCCCCAGAATGGCAAGAAGGCCCCAGTGGAGAACCCCTGTCCCAGTGCATTTGGCCCTTCTGTTATGGCAGGGACATAACTTGTTGGGATACATGGGAGTAGTGAACTCTGGAACAGCTACCATACTGAGATCCAGTTAAGAGCCTTCCTCCCAGCCATGTTTAGAGGCCTGGTGATTTTGAATCTTCTGCAAGGGTGGATTTTCTCCTCATGTACCTTTACGTGGCCTTGGAGAATCAAAGCTGGCAGCTGGCCACCTCCAGGGGAGTCAGGGCACCAGGCCTTGTTCTACTTCATGGTCCCTGAAGACTCTTGGGGATTTCTGGCTTGGTTCCTACAGAAGGTAGGCCAATGTAGAGGCAGGAGCAGGGCAGCAATGAGAGAACAGAGTGGGATCCGGAATTTCCTCAGCTGCATTGGAAACAGATGCCTTGCGGAGGTGGAGGGCCGCGGCCCTGCTCCAGGCCCGTGTGCTTGGCAGCTTCTCCTCCCAACATCTCTTAACCTCTCCTCATTGCCTGTTCCCCCATATGCACCACCAGACTATTAGGAGGAGGGCTCTGGCTTAGGAAGCGGGGGCCATTGAGACTTAGGAATGAAATCTGCTCTCATGGGGACATGAATCTGTGTGGCAGGACTATGTACACATGTGATCAGATCTTGGTGTGGCTGAGGAACATTTAGTTAGGAAGGGTCTATTGTGGTCCAAGTTTGACCTCTTCATCTTAAAGATGGAATAAATGAGCTCAGGATTCCAGGTCAGCTGATCCCCCAGACTCCTGCAAAACCTCCTTGCCACCGAGCCCTCTTTGAAGATGCAAGTGATTAAGATATAACTGGACATGTGACATCTGCAGCCTGTGTACCTGTGACATACATCACTCATTAATCACGGAGCTCCTTCCTGCTGGTTCTTGGTACTGTCTAATGTTCTTCTGTCCTAACAGTGCACTAGGTAGATAGGACCCATCAATCAGAGGTGACATGTATTTGCCACCACTGGAAGCAACTTGGTCTGTCAGAGTCTTTCTAGAGAACTATGGAAGCAAGGACCTGGAGTATAGGTCCCTTTGGTGACAGTGAAGATGAGGAGAATTTTGGTGAATATTTTGGAGTAGTGGGTGAGGCTTCTAGTGGACCCTGCTAACTTAGACTCTTATGAGGGCAAAGGAAGTATGTCACAAGTATAGGCCATTCCTGGGCTTCTCAAACTTCTCTTGTGTGCATAGATTACCCGGGGGGTCTTTCTAAAATGCAGTAGGTCTCAAGAGAGAACTGAGATTCTTAGTTCTCACAAGGCCCCAGGTGATGCTAATGTGGTTTCTCTTGAGGACTATTCAGGCTGTTCATCCAACAGAACATTTCACCTGGGAAACTATGGTTACAGAAGGATGCAGCTTTGCAAGTTGCTTGGTGTGAGACCCTGTGGGCTCACCCTTCTGATTTTTCTTCTTTTCTGGCTAGCCTCCACTTCTGCCTCAGTCTTGCATCCCTGATTAATGTTGGGCCTCTCAGAACCGATGTCCATTCCTTGTTGTATTCAAGCCCTGACAACAAGGAAGAACTATCATTTGCCTTCGTGTTTCCGATCCTTCTGGAACATTCTTAGAGATCTTGCTGAATGTCCCATTGCTCTGAGAACTAAACCTTAACCAAGGACAACAGAATGGGTGGGGAGACCTCACTTATCTATCAAAATCGTGCCTTTAGAGAGAAAGCTAGCAGGTATTATGTGGCCTGTCATGGATTATGAGCGACTTATAGGGCTCAGCTCATTTCTTGTAAATAACCTCTGATTTGAGAGAAAATTTGAAAATCCAAACCAAATAACTGAAAGCAGAAAGATGGGGAGGGGGCCTCTTCTTTATTTCACCCACGTAATTGAGATATTTTGCCTTATTCTGGCAAAACTATACTGTCAAACAGAAGATGCTTCGAGTAATTAGTAATGTAATTAGTCAAACTTTTCTGCTCCCTGTGTCCTCAACTAAAATACCAGCCTTGTATCCAGTGCCCTTGGCAGCACAGGGCAACACTTAACAAGAACAACTATAATTTCTTTCTTTTTTTTTTGTTTTTCCTTTTGTGAACAAAAAGAGAAAAAGAAACGGCATGAAGTGTCTTTCAGAGCTACCTCGAGAAGTCTGCTTCTGTGGTCTTAGTTAACAAATAGGAACCGGATTCTAGGAAGGTTGGCCTCAGGGTGCACGTGGCCTGCAGGGCAGGGTAGCAGACACTCCTATTGTCATTAGTATTAATACCAGGAGTAAGATTCCTCCTGCCTTAGTTCTTTCCACAGTGTCCGTGCATCTGCTTGCCCACGTCTTTCATTGCAGATGGGGGCAGAAGGAGCCGAGGTACCATTTCCTGAGCCTTGGCCAGGAACATCTTCCAGATCTTTGTATATAATGACTTGTTCAATTCTCATAGCTTCTGACAAACCAGGCATTAGAATCACCATTTATTGAGGGGCACCCTGAGGTAGGGTAAAGGCATGCACCTAATAAATATTAGCTCCTAGATCCAAAGTTAAACCTTGTGTGCTCCAAGGTCCTGGACGAGAAGGATGGACATCATTTCCAGATGAGTTCCAGATCTCACACTTGGATACTCAAACCTGAACTTCCTCTTTCCCTGCCAAAGTCCTCTCTGCTTCTCTGGAGCTCACAGAGCTTCTGTGTGTCTTTGTCTTCACGTGACTTCACACTACTCTCCTATTTCCAGTTTGACCTCCAGCTCTCTGGGCTCTGGGGCCTGGTGTAGTGGTGGCAGGGAGAGGCTGTGATATCACGAGAGGACACAGGCCTTTGGAAGCAGATATAGCTAGGTTTGAATCTAAGCTCTACTTAATGTGAGGCATGATAAATTCTTCTGCTTGATCCTCAGTTTTCTCATCTGTTAAGTGGAAATAAAGAAGTAGATGGGTGGATGGGTGAATGGAAGATGAAAGGAAAGACAGATGGGTGGATGAATTCCAAGTGAGTCATGAATCTGAAAGTGACGAGAGAGAAAGTGACACTTGCTTTCAAGGAATGAGATGTTATATCTTGGGAGATCTAGCAACAGAAAAGTGAGGTTAGGAACAAATGCTTTGCTTCTGCAGCCAGATTTTCTCAGGTCCACATTTACCAGGTTTTTAACCAAGGATCATCAGCTAGATATTCCATAAAAACAGGTCTCCCTGTCAAAGATGTTTAGAAAATTTAACCTGCTCTTGAAGATTGACATGTACAAGAGTGTATTGAAACCTTTGAGAGGTCTTACAGAATTAAGAGTAATATAAGTATAAATTATTATTGTTTAAAATCCAGTGATTCTGGAAAAAATTTGCTCAGACAGCTGTATTTCCCTTATTGCTTGTTAATTTTAAGAAGACCTGATGGTTGCATTTCCCATATCATGGTCGATGTGACTTCACTCTCTTGATGCTGCATCATTGGTCTGGACTGTAGTCAACCAGAATCACACTGCAGGTACAGACGAGTTCTCCCACGTGGTCCTGTGACAGGATCAGGGCTGGAGCTGCTATCTCCATTTCACAGATGAGTGAAAGGGACTTGGGCAGGTAGAGTGGGTTGTCTGAGTTCACAGGGTTGGCTCCAGCCTGGGTTGTCCACTGCCAAGTTGGTTCTCTCAGGACTACTCATCTTCCACCATACAACCTCGGGCGTCCTCAGTGTCCACGCGGGTTATCTTCAGATGCCAGGTCTGTTGAAAGACATCTGGGCAGCCGCGTGCACTTGACTTTGTGTATGTACAAACACCGAGTGCTCTTCATTGTCCGACAAGCAGCTCTCCAGCAAAGGATAATGGAGCAAGAGAGAATGCACGCCCCCAGGAAGGCAGTAATTACACTCTCGCTGAGCACTTTGCAGATTCGTGAGTGCCTTCACACTCGGGGTCCCTTTGGATCGACATGGCAATGCAATGAATGAGGCAGTCTGGCAATATTTATCCCCATCTGACAAGGAAGGGCGCTGAGGAGTAGAGAGGGTGAGGACAGGTCCCAAATTCACACAGTGCGTCCATGAGTAGTAAGTCAATCATTCAACTCCTCCTCCTCTTCCTCCCCATCTACTCCTAATGTCTGGACTGGCATCCATCAGGGAGCATGGTGGTAACAGATCATTGCATGTCAGTGTATGCCCTTCCTTCCTTCCTTCCTTCCTTCCTTCCTTCCTTCCTTCCTTCCTCCCTCCCTCCCTCCCTCCCTCCCTCCCTTCCTTCCTTCCTTCCTTCCCTTTGAAAAATTCAGAGTACAGAACTACTTGGAGAAAAGAGAACAACCACCCATAACCCACAGTCCAGAGACCACCCCTGTGGTTTGCTTCTGGTCCCTGTTTTCTGTATATTGCCTAAGAGTACATTTTTTCCAAAGCATAATTTTAAATGTATGCAAGGGATCACATTTTATCTTTTTTATTCTTACATCAGCCAGCTTTAATTGTTGGACATTTAGGATGTGTTCACATTTTCTGTAATTTAAATAACACGATAAGCATCGCACATAAATCTTTGTGTACTGCAAAACACATTGTCCTTGAGATAAATTTATATGGAGTCAAATGCTTTCCACACATTTAAAACTTGATATTCTAAACTGCTCTCTAGAGATTTGTATCAAATTCAAAGCCCCATGAGCTACTATCTTGGACCTTTTAAAATTTCACCTGCAATTATAAAATTTCTATTTCTTTGTTATCAGTTTGGGTGATTTTTCTTTTACACATCCTTATTTTTGGTTGGTTGTTCTTGTTTCTTGTCAACTGTTGCTCATGTCCTTTGTCTTCTTGTTATTATTTTAATTGGTCTATGTTTTTCTTATTCATTTCTTAGAATTATTTATTTATCTATCTATGTATCTATGTATCTATCTATCTATCTATCTATTTATTTATTGAGGGGGTACCAGGGATTGAACTCAGGGGCACTTGACCGCGGAGCCACATCCCTAGCCCTAGTCTGTATTTTATTTGAAAACAGCGTCTCACTGAGTTGCTTACCACCTTCTTGTGCTGGCTTTGAATTTGCGATCCCCCTGCCTCAGCCTCCTGAGCCACTGGAATTACATGTGTGTGCCACCATGCCAGACACATTTATTCATTAAAGAGGTTAATACTGGGCTGGGGATGTGGCTCAAGTGGTAGTGCGCTTGCCTGGCATGCATGAGGCACTGGGTTCAAAGCTCAGCACCACATAAAAACAAAATAAAGATATTGTGTCCACCTAAAAACTAAACAATAAATATTAAAAGAGGTTAATACTTAGGTTGAAAATAATGTCTGTCATTAAGTTGAAATTATAAAGAGGTTAATACCATGACTTGTGTTTTTAATTAACAGAAGAGTTTATAGAAATTGAGACATCAGCCCAGTGTTAAGAAGAAATTTCTAATAATCAATGAAATTTATGCAAGTCAAATTGGAAGCCTTGTGAACAACCCCATTTCCTGGAGTGGTAAACCAACTCAGTGAGGTTCAATAACTTGCTGTAAGTCACACAGCAAAGAGTATCAGAAATGGGATTTGAACCCAGGTTGGTGTGTATTCAAATTCTGTATTCTTTCCAGTGTGTGACATCTTTGTGCCCCAGAGGAAGGCCATAATCAGAGAAGCTCTGTAAATGTCTAGTAGCTTCAGGTGACAGAAAACACATCAGAGAAGCAAAGAGACAAGCAAATAAAGAAAACCATTAGTCTAGGATTTGAAGTCATCGAATAAGTACATTCAAAGAAGTGAAGGGAAATGTCTGCCCTCAGAAAAGGCAGTAGGATTTCAGGGCTGCCCTAGCACAGGTATTTTGTGCATGGCTAGACTGCTGCATAGACTGGCAGTCTCTCTTTATGACTGGAAATAGTTATTAGCAGAGGCTAGAAAGACAATTATAGAAAATTCAGAGCCAATTCATAAATATTGCCCTTAAAATCCATTTCTCCAGAGCAGCTCACTATCAAAGTCTATATTAGTATATAATCATATGAGCCTAATTCTTTTTAATTAGACTGAATTTAAGAGATCTCTCTTTCTCCCCACTCCCATCCCCCCATTGATCTCTTTTTCTTTCTAGATGGGACAGGGAGGTCTCCTATTGGGAGAACCTTCAACTGATCAGATGAGGCTCACCCATGATGGGAGAAGGACAATCTCCTTTCCTCCTCACTAACTCTATGTTACTCTCACCCAGAAACACCTATCCAAATAAAATCGACCATCACAAGGGTTGAGCTGCATTCTGCACCCCTCAGTTTTCAACCTTGGGTGCTTCTAAAGCCACTCTTGGCTTTCTCTAGTCTAAACACTAAGATTCATTTTCTTAAGAGAAAAACAGACATGGCATGACCTTCTGGGTAGCACCAGTATTTCAGATCCCTGCCTTCCTCTTTCTCTCTCTTGCATTATATTTATTTTTATTTATTTCTTAAACTGCTGAGTCTGACAAATTAGGGCTATTAAGAGACTGTTTGTTATTCTGTCCTGGATTACTATTTTAAGGGCTAAAAACACTCATAAATACATGGATGCTCTGACTGTAAATGGATACGTTTTAGCCAGTATTTTCTCTAATACACGTTTTTAAAATGTCCTGCTGAAATTCTGCACAATATCTCACCATGATCTTTCACTGTTCCTCCCATTTTTAGCCGATAAAAGCAGATCCATCACTGATGTGGGTCTTTCTGTCTGCACCGTAAATAACAGCTGGGGAAGGGGAGCATCTCCCATAACACAGAAGTGTCGAATTTTAACCAATTTTGGAATTTATTGTTAAGCCCATTGGGATGGGAGCCAGAAGTACCTGCATGTCCATCAATTATCTCCTGGCCTTGTGGCTGGGCAAAGGAAGCCCAGTCCAGGCAGAGAAACTTAAATCTGATGTCAGCTACACATGCATGGTGATGATGGGTGTCCTGGCCCCAGATTAGACCTGTGGTCCCAGCTAAATCACGAGAGCAACTCTTTTACTCCCCAAAGTGCCCCAGTTTGGAGGACAAATCACGTGGTCACTGTGGGTGTGGACTGAGCAACACAAGGCTCCCCATTTCCTCTAGTTTTCTCCCATCCCCCATCAGACACTTGTTCTGTGCATGGGGACTTCCTTTCCATCCGTCAACTGCTCAGCATGGTCAGAGGTGCCATTTTCGGACTGGAAGACCAAAAAAAAAAAAAAAAAAAAAAAAGAAGAAGAGGAAAAAGAAAGAAAGAAACATGATTTTTGTTCCCACCACGTGCAAAGCACTGTGCAGAGAGCTTTTCAGAAAAGTCAGGCATTCATTCTACCACAGTCTCATAAGTACCATGTTTCACCAATTTCACAATGGGCTTTTCTTCTCACTCATTATCAAGGTTGGATTGTGCCATATGGATATCACTGGCTCCTTGCTGTTGGCCATGCTGTGCTATCCATCTCAATCCCCCTGAATGGGTGTCAGGGTTTTGGAAGAAAATTCTAGAAACTGGTAGATGTTTTGCTCCCTAGAAATCAAGCGATTATCCAGAACGGTGGTGAATCGGTGATATTCAAAAGCAAACGTCAAGTGTAGGCTAGCACTACATAATTTCAGAGCCAGATTGTGTACCTACTGAACCAATCTTTTGAGGATTACTTTTTTTTTTTTTCAAAGAAATGTGGTATCACTGAGTGGCACAAAGTGTGGTATTATTTGGAAAAAAAATTAACTGTTGAGTTGAAAAGTCATTTTGGATACAAAAAAAAGTGTAAGAAAATTCCAACCAGTTTAATTCACTTAGAATTTTTCCTTTTTATAGGTGTTCAAGCTTGATACGTGTATGTCAATTGACATGCACTGTTATGTTCATGTCAATTGATTGACGTGTATATGTCAATTAAGTCTAAAAGAACTTTTAAAACAATCACACAATAAAAATTCCAAGAGATTCATAACACTGGATCTAGGGGTTTTCTTTAGCATTTTCGATTTTACAAAATTACTATATATTTTAAGGTAAACAACACTAAGTTTATACACATACACACACAAACATATATTTGTATACACACAGTGAAACATAACCATCATCATTCACAGTTGTTCATTTATTCGTTTTTGGGGGAGGGTACCAGGGAATGAACTCAGGGGCATTTGACCACTGAGTCACATCCCTAGCTCTATTTTATGTTTTATTTGGAGACAGGATCTCACTGAGTTGCTTAGCACCTTGCTAAATTGCAGAGGCTGGCTTTGAACTCGTAATCCTCCTGCCTCTGCCTCTTGAGCTGCTGGGATTACAGGTGTGCACCACCGTGCCTGGCCCTTCATTCATTCTTTCATGTGTATGTCGGGAGAGCAGCAGCTAACGTCTACTTGTAGCAAAAATCTTGAATACAGTAGGATCTTATGAACCACATCCCTCATGTTATTAGATTGAGTTGAGGTTCCTTGGAATGATCTTGTCTTTCCTATTTCCTAGTGGTATGTGAGACAACGAGTGTCTTACAGTTGACAGTGATTAAATATAGTCAGTACTAATGAGTCTAATTTACAGGTGAAACCAAAAGATATAAGGTTTGTGCTGTCCAGGGTCATGCAGTTAGCTAGTGGCCACCCAGGAGTGGCATTGGAATGACTCAAATGGATTTAAATAATAGTCATGGGTGGCGTGATGCAGGAAGAGGCATGGTTTCTGTTTTCACAAACAGAGCTCCAGATCCTGGGCACATTGGTGGGGGTGGAGCTGGGGCAGAGAGGCAGGTAATTATGCCGCAGAGACAGCAGCCAAGGGAAAGAGGCTCCCAAACTGTGGTCCGAAGAATGAGAAGGGATTATTAGCTAAGCAAGAGGCGTAAGGGGAGGAAGGTGCAGGGCAGCAGAGGACAGTACCAACACGGGGTGACTCTGAGGGAACCGCTCTGTCTTCTGAGATGCTGAGAGCCATTGGTTTGGGCAGTTGTCCCTGGGAGGCATCAGAGGCTGTCCTGCCCAAAAACATGATGGACTTTTCTGGGTCCTGATGCTCGGGTTCTTGTGTCCTCTAATTCTCATGGGATTAGAGAGTGACATTGGAAACTCTCATCACAGGTGGAAAAAGAACAGGATTCAAAGTTCTCCTCTGTGAGGCTCAAGGTCTTAATCCCACAGGTAGCAAATGATAGAGGTGATGGGTGAACTGGGATGGTCTGGTTCAAAGGGAGAGTCGGTACTGCTGTGTCCAGTTGGGTCATACGCTCCTCCACCAGGGGAGACTCAGGATGCATCTGAATCTACAACCACCCCTCTCTAGCCCCACGCTCATCCCCAGGTGTGTTGGGATGGGTTGGGGAGAGAGAGAGACCCAGCAGGGGGTCCATGACCTGTGGAGGTCACTCCCAGCTGAGGACAGCCAGGAGCTGGGCTGTCAGGAAGCTGTGTGCCCTGCACTCCCTGGTATCTTCATTACTTTTATCAACATGTATTTAAGGATCGTCCAAGCAGAGCAAACCACAGCTTTAAAGCAATTACTTGGCGATGATCAGGAGGGGCCAAGGGGATTCTGTTTGCTTATTTGTGTGAACCTAAAATGTCTGCTTTCCTAATTAAGCCTTAACTCTGGGTCTTGCCTCCGGCTTTAAAAATATTTTTTTTCCCCTTCTCTTTAACAGGTCTCAGCCTTCCTCCCCACTGCAGGCTGGGGGCCCAGGAGGGCTTTGCCTCTGTTTGCTTTCTCTCTAAGAAGCATCTGCTCCGTCCCACCACGGAGCACAGCTCCTTCTTCCCTATTCCCCAATTCCCCCGCTGCTTTTAATTTCATAATTATCAGTCACAAGCAGCGTGATCTTTGGTGGCCCAGGGGCAGAGGATGCAGGGGTTTCTCTCCCTGGAGCTTATCTTGGGTAACCTGCTGGGGACAGCCTTCCCTGATGGGCAGCTGGTCTCTTCTGGTGCCATCCATCTGTCCATCATGGCCCTCGACCTGGAGCTTTTTGTCTTTATATTTTCAGCAACTGGCAAAGCATCTGGTACTGAGAAGACCCTTGATAAATGCTTCTGGAACAAACGACTGAAAAAAAAAATTAAAAAAAGAACTAATGAAATATACTGGGCCTGGTGTTCAGGTGGGTATAAGTCTCAGTGGGGAGGGGGTCAGAGAGGGGAGTTGTCAACTTTTTTTTTTATCGAATTATCAGGTTTTGCTTTTTCACATTGTTGAATGATATTTAATTGTGGCATAGAAACCCATCATTGGATTATCTCTACACCCAACCTCCCCAAGCTGGACGTACTTATACATCTTCCTTCACACCCTGGACAATGGCCCAGCCTGCTGAGACTACTCTGAGAACTTGGTTTCTGTCCTCGGTTTATCTGTCACCACAAATTAGGAATCCCTTAGTCTTCCCTGGTGAGTTTTATCTGTTTATTCATTTACTCATTCACTGGGAAAATATTTATTGAATTACTACTGTGCTCCCTGATGGAGACATACTGCCAAGACTGACTAAGAAGGGATTCGGCCTCTGTGGACCTCACAGGATAGTGGGAAAGAGAAGCTAGCAAGCAGGCATGTCCAGATGGGTTTCTATGGCAACACAGAGTAGCCGAGCCGAAAAGGGACTTGGGCCATCAGAAAGGGCTTCTTGGAGGAAGTGACGTCCCAGCGGAAGGACACATGGAAGTTGGTCAACAAACTGGAAGGAGAGGAAGTGTTCTGACATCTGGCGTGGTAGAGGTCCCTGCACTCAACACAGTAGTTTGAAACAAAAATTTTGCTTTAGCTTAGAATTCTTGGGTCAGGAGTTTGGGCAGGGCTAAGTTGGGTGAGTCTTCTGCTTCATGTGACACCAATTGGGGACAGCTGAAAGCTGGTCTGGTTTGGTGTCCCAAAGGGCTACTGTCACATGTCTGGTGCCTTGTTGGGGAGACCTGAGAAGTTGGACTCGTGAGCATTTTCTTTTTATTTAGCCTCAGGGTCTCTGTGCATGCCCCTCTTCTGTCTCCAGTAAAGCAGTCAAAATTATTAAGCTTTAATGTAGGGCTCTGGGGGTCGGGTGGGGAGAAGAGGTGATACCTGCCAGTCTCTTAAGGTCTGGGAGCTACAAACCTGTAGAACATTAGGTTCCCTGGATCCCACTGAAAGAGAGTCACAGAGCCTGCCCAGATGGAAGGGGAAGTCCCGATTCCCACCTGTGGATGGAGAGTCAGAGAATCTGCAGCCATCTTTACTCTGCTACCTCAGAGAGTTGGAAAGAATATTCCAGGCTTTGGGGGTTGTGCATGGATATTGGAGGGAGACTGATGGGGTCAGAGTAATGGAAGTGAGTCCCCAGAGTCTGGAGCTCAGTTGGTCAGCGCAGTGATAACAAAGGAGGCTACAGAATAGGCAGAAGTCAAGCAGAGCCGACCCTGGTGAGCTGTGCTATTGAGTCTGGGATTTATCTGAAGGACAACGGGAGGCACTGAAGGATTCTGAGCAGGGATGTGACATGATCAGATCTGAAGTTTAGAAAAATCATTCAGGTAGCTGTGTGGGGAGTGTGGGGGAGGTATGCAGAGGGCTGACAGAGCCAAGGACACAGCAGACATGGCGGATGGTGATATCTTCCAGGAGGGGAGCAGGTGTCAAGAAGGAGACAGACCACACAGTAGGGAAATGCATGCACAGGAGGCCTTGAACTTCAGGCCTCGCTCCTGGCTGCCCAGCCTCCCTGGCTGCACATCCTGCTCCTGTCCCCAGAGGTCCAAGTCCCCATCGCTGCACTGCCACCAAGGTAGCCTCCTGGGGACACTCCATAAACACACAGTCCTGCACCGACAGCTGTGATTTCATCCCAGCCTTTCCAAGGAACATCAGTCAGCTTCTCACATGTGAAAAATGGGGACAATAATATTAAATGTGACAAACATTTAACCATCTCTGAAGCTGTGAACTCGATAACAGCTGGGAGGAAATGATAAAGTGGCAACAAGGATGGAAATCAGATTTCCTGTTGGGGAAGTTGATAAAAACATTTCATTTTTCTAAACAAAGGAGTTTGGGATCGGCCTGATTTATTTTACGCTTTCAGGGATGCACTTTTGAATTCTCAAGTCCAGTATTTGAGAGGCCCAAGGGCTTTCTTGTCCCCGACCGGGTCCTCTATTTCCCTGCGAAGTGGGTGATGAGTCCCATGGAGCATCCAAGTTGTGCTGCATATGATGAACTTGGATCAGAAGCCCTGCCCTGCCCTGCACCTCGCTGCTTACCAGCCTGAATCTCAGTTTCCTCATTTTAGAAGAGAGAGGACCTGATCTCGGCCTCACAAATCAGGCGTGAGCATCCGAGTAGCTACGTGCATGAAAGCTGAACCAACCATATGCATGGAGCCTCACCAATGCCCAGAGTGTTCCAGTGGGTCCTTCCGCATCCAGATATGAGGGAGCAGAGTCTCCAGGAGGTAAAGTATCTTGGAGAAGAGGTTGGTGGTCCTGTAAGATGACAAGAGTGAGGCTCTTTCTCTTTGGCCTGCTGTCACAGCACTAGGACTAGTGCTAGAAATGCCACATGGAAGCAGGGTTGAGCTCAGTTTGAAGAGGAACTTTCTTGCCGATAGAATGACCTAAGGATCTGAGTGCTTGGTAGTGAGCTTCCCGTCATCGTGTGAGATTGAGCACAGGGTGGATGGAGTTAGCTGGTGAGAACGTTGGTGGAGGGAACTTGTGACTCAACAGAATTGGGGCAGAGCACCTCGAAGGTACCATCTGCTTCTGAGAGTCCACAGCGCTCTAAAGCATATGTTTCAGGAATGAATACCGAAATAACCACCGGTGGCTTCTGGTCAATGTCTTGGCAGTGGATTCTCCAACTGGTGGCCAGAAGTCAGGATGAACCGGCTGAGGGGGTGCTTGGCCACATGATGGACCTGTCTGAACCGGCTGGGTTTCCTAGAACACCCTGGACTCAGTCCTATCCTGTTTCCTGCATAGATGCTGCTTCTGCCAACTACATGAGGCCTCTGTGCTGGAGGCCAAGATGGACTCTCCATGGCTTCATGGGGGTGTCTCTGGTTTTACCATCAGCAGAGAAGGCTGAGGAGAAGGACTGGCAATACCAACCCTTCTGGGGAGAAGGATCTCCCTGGTGACCAGGCTGAAAGCAAGCTGGTGGGGTAGGGCCGCTGCCCAGGCCAGGACGTTTGAGTCTAGACTCAGCCCATTTCTCTGCTGTTCCTCTCACTGTTGACCTTTAACTGCTTGCTCCTCTAGTGCAGGGTCCACCAGCCTTTGCTTAAAGGACTAAATAGTAAATGTTTTCAGCTTTGCAGGCCTTCGGCCTCTGTCACAACTGTGTGTTGGCAGCAGAGAAACCACCTCCAATGAAAGTTAAATAAGTGAGTGTGGTTCACAGAGAAGAGGCTGTGGCAGGTTGGATTTGGCCTGTGGGCCCTCGTTTGTGTACCTTTCATTTCTGTTAGTCCTCAATAGTCCTGGCAGGATGACCAGATTATGAATGACCTTTACATGTGCTGAGCTGGGGTCTTTTTACTCCTCTAATCTGATAATCTCCTTGGAGAAGTAGCTCTGCAGGGTGCAGATGGGACCATTGAGGTCTGGACTCTGTATGTCACTGTGGTCACTGAGTGATGAGCTCCTACTTTCCTTGGAGGACAAACCTGTTGCAGGTAGCAGCTGTGTGGCCATGGCACGTGTTCAGTTGGTGGCCTCTTTCTTCCTTGTCATGACTGGTGGCCATGCTTGGCTGCCTTGTGTCTCCTTCAGGAGCAAGCAGCTTACAGAGACAGCCCCTTCCTTTGATTCTGGTCATCTCCAGGAGAAGAGCCTTATTATCCCACAGGTCTAGTAAGGGCGCTCTTCTTCCTTCTTACATGGTGAGGTGAGGGGTGGCCACCCAGATCACGCAAGGTATAAGTCAAGTTTCCTCTGCTAGGTCCAGTGCTGGCTCTTGTGGGAGAAGTCAGCCTACAGTGGGGTTGGGGAAGGCCAGTGTCCTGAGTCCTGGGCTGGAGGTCTGGCCTGTCTCCAAGAAGATGTATGACTGGCGAGGACTCATTGTTCTTCTTTGAGTTTCAAGTCCAAGTAGCCACGATGAAGAAGAGCTGGAGATTTAGAAGCTTCTAGAGCTGAATGACTCTCAGTGACCATGTGCCTGGGCCTGTGTGGGTCCTGCACATTCTGTACCTCCTTAAAGACTGACCTAAAGTCTCCTCACTTCACAGATGTAAAATCTGAGCTCCAGGGGTTCTGTCACCTGCCTGTGTCTAGGAATTGGCTCATCTTTGAGTGGGGCTTTGGCGTCTCAAGCCCGACCCTTTCCCCATAGGAAAGCCCCTGTGCCTTTGGGATCTGTGCTGTGTTGCGATGGCTGGGGTGACTGAGAGTGGCGGGAGCTGGGCATCAGAAGGGACATGCCAAGCCACTGCTCTCTCACGTTCCAAAGCCCACATCTGGCACCTTGACTATTTGCTTAGGGTTTTGCTGAAGCTCTTGTCAAAGATGAGACCATAAAAACTCAGAGTGACAATACCATTATTCAAGGTATCCAAAGCCCTTCATGTTCCTTCAAAAGCTCACTGGTGTTTGATGTCATTAAAATATATTGTTGATTAATATTTGAGCAGCCACATGGACGGAACTCGCGTCTCGCCAGTTCCCACATTTCTCATCCCTTCCGGCTCCCTGCAGTGCTCAGACCCCACTCTGCGCCCTCCCTTAGCCTTTCCCCATGCGCTCCACACCCCCAATCAAAACGGACCCCAGGAGCTCCACACGGCCTGTGTCAACACTGCCAGAGGCCCACATGGCCACAGACAAACAATCCCCCTCTCTGTCCCCTCCCAGCCTGACCACACTGTCAGATTGCACCCCCGGGGTGCCTCTCCCTGAGATAATCTCCCCTTAGATCAACTTTCTGCTTTTTTTTTTTTTTTTTTTTGGTTTACATTCTGTCCACGCTGCGGTCTGTTGGGAAGACTCCTGACTATTTTATGAGACAACGTGTTTGGCAGGGCAGTCGAGACACCGTTGCCTGATCTGAAGCCCTTCCAAAAGCGCTCCTTGTCTGACACCTCATTTTGGTCACAAGAGGCCCTGGCCTCAGCGACAGAACCACTCCTGAGCCACCTGAGCAGGTCTTAGCCTCACGGAGCCGCTGGGGTTTTATCTGTAAAAGGGGGTTGATTAGAATCCCTACCTTGGACAGGGGAAGTAGCTCAGTGGTGGGTGTAGCCTGGCATGCACAAGGCCCTAGGTTCAGTGCCCAGCACACACACACACACACACACACACACACACACACACACGAAACAAGAATCCCTACCTTTGGGGGAGAGTACTGTGACGAATGAATAGGACGATGTTCTTGCGAATACAAAATGTTCTAAAAGCTTTAATGCAATTTGGATCTTTGATAACTTCAAAAACATAAATGCGGTACACTTCCGAAACGCATCGTTTCAAAGTGGAAGTATTTCCATTTTTAAAAGTCTTCGTTTTTTTTTTGTGAATTTATAAATTTTTAATTTTAATTTTTGTTTCAGTCAATATTTGCCATGGGGGCTGCTGGAGGGGCTGAATAAAAATGAAAATTTAAGACTTACGTATTTTTTTTTTAATTCACAGAAGTGAATACATTTAAACATTTAAATAAACCTTCAAATGATGTTTCTGTAGATTTGTAGCATTTATCTCTCTGAAGTTATTAAAGCTTAACGCTGCACGGAAGCTAGGCCAGGGGAAGGTCTTGGGCTGTTAACTCTGTCACCGGGGCCATCGTCACCATCATTGTTTGGTCAACAGTCACGAAGGAGGTCTTTCTTTGATATTAATTCTCAGAGACAGAGGAACTGTGTACCCCTTTGGAGCTGGTCTTGGGCCTGAGAGATCCCAGGGCCCACATTGTGTCCCCCTCTGTCCCCAGACCCCTTCCTGGAGCTCTGTCATGGTAGCCCTGGTGCTCAGGTTTGTATCCCTTGCCAAATGTCTTCTTCTCCCCCCTCACTAGCTCCTCTACTGAGCTTTAGACTTAAGCAGAAAATTTGGGGTGAGGTAAGTGGAGAGGCCCACCCTGGTAGCACTGCAGGACCTGACACTCACATGTGTTTTGAACCTAGATTTCAGTTCATCCCATCTGCACCCTCCTCTAAATGCCACCCTGCCCTCCATCCTACTTATCCCTGCCACCATTTAAAGGGCAAGCTTCTTGGACTGAGGGCTCTCGTATTCCTCCTCTGGTCTCCTCTTCCCCCAACCCAGCCTCTGTCCATCCTTACACTTCCTTGGAGTGATGCTGGAGATATCAAGTAGCACAAGGACCGACACTGATGTTTTCACTGTGCCTTCGGAAACCTCCATTTCATGCACAGCCTCCTCCAAAGCAGCAGGTACTTCTTCAAAGGGACCTTGGCCTTCATGATTGCTCTAATCACTACCTGTCCCAGTGACCTCTTCTCATGTTGCAGAATCTGGTGCCCAACAGGATTTCAAGGATGAGAGAGAGAAAGTTGGGAGAAAATGTCCCGCCATCTTAACTGAGTCTGTAGTTGGCTGAGATACATGAGAGGGGGAATGAAGGCATGAGTTTGCTGTTCAGTGTTGAATTTCAGAGGTCTGTCTGAAATCCAGGAGGTAGTTGGTTGTATTGGACTGAATCTTTGAGAAAAGATCTAGGTAGGCATTAAATATGCGTCTCCGCCAGCCAGAAGGACTGGACCCTCCTGGGGGCGAGACTTTGGGGCACTGGTAGGGCAGGGAGAGCACAGAGCCCCAGGACAGACGTAAGATGCACCTGCCTGACAGTAGCTCTGTCAGAGCATCAGGAGTTACAGAAGGGATCAGGGATTTCATGACATGGCAAACAGTGGCTGACGTGACGCTGGAGAGATGTCAAGAAGCACAAGGACGGACACTGGTGTGGCTCTTACGTGTTGTGGGGCATGGGGCCAACAGCTGACCATTTAAGCAGGATGAGTCACCACAGGCAGTGGTGTGAGAGAAGACAGGGTATGTGGGAGGGGAGAGCTCTTAGAAGAGGTTCTGAGGGAGGACAGGACGGAGGGAACAGTGGTTTGCAGGGTTTTGTACTCTGCCCTCTTTCTGGGGCCCTGGTGAAGCTCTGATCGACCTCATTCTCTGCAAACTTGACCCACGCACTGACATTTCTACCTTGTGGTGCATGTTCTCCAACCCTCCGCCTGCCATTCACAGACCCCAGAAGGTCCAAAGGAGTCAGAGCAGAGACAGGATGGTGGGGACCTGAATGGAGCTCTTAGGTTTCCTTGGGGCCATTTTCTTCTCAAATTCTTACTTTCTTCTATTATTCACAAAGACTCCCCTCCATTTTCCAGGTGGGGGAAACTAAGGCTGAGGTTGGAAGTGTTGAGGTTACGGGTTACTTAACTCCCCTTCGGCAGAGGCCGGGAGGCACCCCAGGCTTTGTGCGTTGCCAGCTCTAATTAGCCTCTAATTGAGTTCCCTCTCCTTCCTCTCAGGCATCACAGTGACATTAAATTACAGGATTCAAACATATAATTTCCTAAACTTAAATGTGATTTATCTTAATAGGACTTTGTACCAGGTCACTTTATCAGCACAGTGTCAGGGAGCAGATCTATTATTCACGGGGCCTATTATTGAATCAGAGAATCTGGAGGCAGCAGAGACCTTGAGATGTCAGCTGTGCTCAACTCGACTGTCCCCAGCTCCAGACAGCCCCTTACCGGGTGCTGGCTGGCTGCGGATAGGCAGAGAAAAAAGAAGATTTCCAAGATTTCCAAACCTCACATTGTGCTTTGGGTCTCGCTGAGGGTCCTGATGCCTTGAGTCACCTCCTCAATGAAAGAGTAACTGGGTATAATGCTAAATTTAGGCATACACAGGTGCTATCTCAGATGGCCTGGGTTATGGTGTCTTGGCTGAGAGAATAGGCTGTGCTTTACAAAAGTGCTGTAGACACAACGAATTTTAGAGCAGGAATAGAGCTTGTATGTTATACGATTCATTAATTTATCAGTTCATTTTTTCAGCCACTTAATAGTTTCATGAGGTCCACACTTGCTTTACAGATGAGGAAACAAACCCAAAGAGGAAAGTGACTTGCCCGAGGTCATGTGGCAGGATGGTAGCAGCACCTGGATTCAAACCTGACCTCCCCAGGCCAGCACAGACTCTCCCAGTCCTCCCACAGGCTGCCGACCTGCTGACAAGTGCTCTTTGATGATGGCAGTGCCGGGTCGATGGCGATGTTTATCTCCTTGATGAATGGAATTCCACTTGGCAACTTGATCTTCAGCCTTTGCAACTTTGAGAAGGCAGAGGGTGATCAAAAGCATATATTTTGCTAATGAAAGATGCCTTTGGAAATCCAATATACCACTCTGTCAACCTTGTGAACCAGGGGAGGAGGGACATAAAAGATCTGATGTG
This sequence comes from Spermophilus citellus, assembly GCF_964194105.1. NCBI lineage: Eukaryota > Metazoa > Chordata > Mammalia > Rodentia > Sciuridae > Spermophilus > Spermophilus citellus. The sequence goes on along the minus strand of NC_138200.1, from coordinate 50,452,329 downwards.
AGAGGGCTGCTGTTGACAAGTTGATCTAAATGCTTAGAGGCCCCGTAGTCTCTCCAGGCTCCCAAGGAACCCAAACACATGCTGGAACCCCCCCCCCCCGCCCCAGTGTAGAGTCACAGGGATGGCAGGGCAGCTCTGAGGGCAGGCTTTGGACCCTGTGGCTGGGGCTCTAACCCTGAAAAGCAGCTTCTTGATCACTTGGTCTCCTTGTGACATGGCCAGCCAGAGATTTAATCTCTCACTGTCTTGGTTTCCCATCCTGTAAAACAGAAGCAACTGGAATTAGCTTATGAGTTTATTGCAAGGATAAAAGAGATGGAAATGTAAAAATATTAGCACGGCACTTGGTGTTTGCCTTGCTATTTGATAACCACAGACACAGGCTCCTGAAGAGAGGGCAATGGTCAGAGTAGAGTCTAGGGCACTTTTCAGCCACAACAAGCCCTTTCTCTCGGGACCTGGGCTACATGCTCATGAAAAAAGGAAGGAAGCCCTTTTATTTTGCTTTTCTTATTGGTCTTGCAAAGCACGGTATCTTCCTGTGTCAGGAGCCATGCAGATGCCAAAGATGTTAAAGACGCTTTACATTTTGGAAGCGACTGAGATTGATACTCATCTATCCATTTGGGGATATTCCTGTGGACAAACTGCTTCTAGTTCCTGAGGGGCACGAGGGTTGGAAGGAAGGGGCACAGGTGTGAGAGAGCAGTGGTGATGGGGGAGGTGACATTTGAGCTGATCCTCAGAGGAGGAGGAGGAGGAGGAGGCAAAAGAGGAGGAGGTTTTTATTTCTTAAATCAGTTTGACAAAGGTGAGAAAGTCACTGGGGAAACTGCATGGACAGTGGCTCAGATGTGGGAGCATCTTGGCAGGCTCAGGCAAGAGGGACTCATCTCTCTGGCAGAAGGCCCGGATGTGAGTGTGTGCAAGGGAACGTGGTTCATGCAGCAGGGTGGGTGTGGATGGAGAAGGGGTGACATTCAAATGTGGAAAAGTTTGGCCAATCTCATCTTGAATCCACATATTGCAGCTGATGAGGCTCATCCGTACAGGGGTCAGGGGAGCTTCCTGCAAGGTGTGAGGCTTAAGCTGAGAACAGAGGTCTGGGGAATGTAGCAGGAACACAATCCCAAGCGTACAGGATGGAAGGAGAAGGACAGACGGAGAGCCAGACAGTCTTGTCCTTTTAAGTCCAGAGCTGGGGCAAGGGTGAAAGGGGAGCCAAGTAGAGCAGAAATCACCCAGGGCCATGCAAGCTGCACAGTCATCGGGATCCAAGCTAGTTCACAAGCAGGGTCTGACCCAATCAGGATTTCAGTTCAAAGTCCCAGGCTGACTGGAGCTGCCTAAGCTACAGCCTGTGTTCCCTTCTCTTCAACCCCTGGAAACATAGTTCCCAGAGTCAGTGCTATTTGGTCAATGGGCCCTTGCTTGTGGAGTCTGTTTACCTGGGCACCGAGGATGCCATCACTCAGACTTTTAAATGCACATAGAAAGCCTCGCGCTCTGGTCCTAATGCAGATTTGTGGCATGTTCCGTGGGATTCATTCTGCACTACAAGAGTATGATATTACCCAATGTTTATGGATGGCTGAGTCTAAAATATCCATTCTGAAGTCCACTGAAGGATGAAATTCCTTGTTACTTTCATAGATTCTCTTGTCTTATTTTTCCCCCTGTGGAAGAACATAAAGCATTCATATTTTTAGCTCAAAGCCTGGTCATTTTTCTAATCATACCAGAGTAGGATAAAAAGGAGAGGCATTGTGTAGGGAGATGGTGGATTTGATGAAGACAATCTCAGCCTGGGAGGGGTCCCCTAAACAGCCCTCCCTGACTGAGGACTCTATTGTCATGTTTTAGTCACACCGGGAAACTGAGGGCTGCATCCCAGATCATCCTAGCAACCGTCAATGGTATGGATGCTTACCAAGACTCAGGGCAGAGGCAGAGGGGCAGGACCAGAGGCTTTGGTGCCACCTGGCCCAGACTCCCCAGCAGGGAAGAAACAGGGCCAGGGCTGAAGCTTTGAGCCCTGTTTTCTTTCCATGGACAGGATATCAGTGTTCTTGGAGTTTTATCAATATCTAAACATAGTCCTGGACTTAACTGTCTCTAATTACACCACCTGTATCCATGTCCTGTGCCCATCATGATTCTCTGATGCCCAGGAGGTCTCACCTTCTCCTTGTTTTCCAGACAAGACTTTCTTGTGAGTCCCAGGTAGAATTATCCACCCTACACCTTTGAACTAGCTCTTCAACCTGACCTGCCAGCAAAGTACCTGCTGTGTGCTGTAGCATTCATTTGCTTATTTGTCAAATATGTGCCAGGTCTCCTCTACCTTACCCACTTTTGGATTTTGAAGGTATATGAGAGCCTGGCATTGAAAGTTAGTGCTGAATGAGTGGACAAAAGAATGAACGAACTCAGAAGCATTCCCATGAACTGCCTAGAACCTTCTGCACCGCAAAGGACAGTAGTTTGCTCGCATCCATCATTCCTCCAGTGCCTATGGGCACATCACTGTTTAGTGTACTTAGAATTTTGTATGTCACCTCATTTAAATATGATGGCATTAGGTAACAATGTTAACAACTCTGTGCATCTGGGTTTTGTACTGTCTGCAGCAGGACAACGAGAAGACACAACCCTTGCTCTCTTGGAACTTGTAGTCTGGGCAGAAAACAGTAGATGAAATGGAGTGTAGGTATGTAAGACAGGCAGAATTCAGGATGTCATGGAGCCCAGGACAAAGTTTCTCATCCACACTGGAGAATCCAGGAAGGATCCTCGGGGAAGTGAATGCTACAGAGACCTGAAGCACAGGTAGAATTGGCCAGACCAAAGGCCATCACAAGTATTCCAGGCACAGGGAATAGAAGGGAGGAGATGGAGACTTGGCCAGACTCTGGGGAAATCTGAGTGAAAAAGGAATTCAGCCTACCTTGATCTGAGCGGCTATGGCAAACCTGGCTGCACCTACCTCAGCCTCAGATGACTTCCCATATCCAGATGGGCTCCAAATGGATGCAGGTGGCAATGAGGTTCTGCCTGCAGGCCTGCTCAGGAGGATTTGGAGTATGTCCTGGAGGGATGTCCTCCCATGGTGTGTGGCTCAGCCCCGTTTTCTTATTTCCTGTCTCTTCCTGTGAACATTATTCAGGCAACAGCCCAACCCACCTGTGATTTCCTAAATCTTTTGCAGCACCCCCAGGAGTCCTGCATGATAGGGTGCTTAGGAGACAGCCACATGTGGCTGCACATCCTTGTGGTTGATGCAGATTTTCATTCATCATTTCATGAATTTCTCTGGGGCTTTCAGCTGTCTCCCTTAGAATGGGAACAGCACACTCATTCCCTTGGATTGTTTTGAGGATTAAACATAAAAGCATATGAAATAGTGGCACGCAGTAGATACTTTCCACTACCATTGCCTTCCCTTCCTTTCCATTATAGAATACCCCATTCAACTGCAGCCAATTGGAACACTGCTCAAAATATGGGCTAGCAGCCACTTATATTGTCACATGGTTTCCTCCAGTGACTATATTATGTCCATTTTATAGGCCCAAGGAGGTAAAGTCACTCACCCGGAGCCCCAGTAAACTGGGATTTGAGCCTGCGTCTTGATCCCAAAGCCCAGACCCCTCCTGCCTGTCCAGCATCTCCCCTTGTCCTGTCCTCTGCCCAGCTCAGTGGTTAGGGACTACTGGAGGCCTCCGCCCTTGTTTCTTTTAGTTCTTGTTTTACGGGATGATGCGGCAGTTGATAAGTGGCACTGGGAAAATGCAGCTCTAAGTAACACATTGTTCTTGACCCCACATCCTGAAAAAAGTCACCTGTCCCTAGGTTCCAATTTAATTTGGAAGGACATGCATGTTCCTCTAAGGCAAGCATGTGTGTTGGGATGCAGCTCATAGGCTTGGGCATTTGTTGATTTTATCAGATACATCCCCAGGCCTGCAGGCTCCCATGTGCTCTCTGCATGCACCGTTCCCTTCAGAGAAATGGTCCAGTGCCTTGTCCCAGAGAAATCCCTGGGCTTAGGGGAGTCTGATCAAAGCCTGGTGGCCTGCCTGCTTTTTCAGAAGACAGGACAGGCAGGAGCACAGTCCTTATTCAAAGCCAATAAATGCCAGGTGTGTTTCCTACATCAGTCATTTTATTTCATTATCCCATAAAACCCAGTGGGGAGGCTTCACGGGGGAACAGGTTGAGGCCCCAGGGGGCTAAGTGGTTTTCCTTTAAGCCCCACAGAGAGTGAGTACTGAAGCTTAGATTCAAACTCAGGTCCCTCTGGGTCTGTCTGCCTCTGAGCCCTGCGCCTCGGGAGGGCCCCTCTGGGCTAGGAGGTTATCACAGGAGGTTGCAAGACAAGGCAAATGCAAAGTTCTGGCTGTTAGCTGGAAGGGGAACTGAGGCAGCAGGAACATGGAATCGAGGAGGAGAGTAGAGAGCAGGGGACAGAGAAGGCAAGGGGAAGCCAGAGGTGTCTCTGGGGTCTCAGTGGGGTTGCATTTGGAATCATGCAGAAGCTGGTTCTTGGGAGGAGGCAAAGGGTCAGAGCTTAGGACAGTGACATCTTAGGCTAACAGTGGACAAATACATCACACCTGCTGAGACAGGCCAGCTCTACTTTCAGGGACCCACACTGAGCCTCTCAGTTCTGTCCATCGCTGCCAACTGAAAGGACTGGGAGTTGGGGTAACTGCAAAAGCAGGCAGAGTGCTCCACCTACCAGCTAACTGGTGGAGAGTCTGATTTCTCCTCCGCCGCCCGCAGACCAGGTGGCCGCTGACTCCTTTATAGAAGGGGGCCCCACTTCGTGCCTAGACTGTGGATTGAGAACTACTAGTGCTTCCAGAATCTTAGTTCTTGGGAACAAAGAAAGAGGAGGGAGGAGGAAGATGCTTGGTCCATTGGAATACTGCTCAGCCTTCCCTGCTGAGAATGGCCTGGCCTGCCCTGTCAGGAAGGGTTGTGCGTCTTCCCAGCACCTTACAGAACAACCCATATCCTCAAGAGGAGAAAGGCCCAAGAACTAGGAGGGCTTGCGGTTAAATGGGAAGGAGAGAGGCAAAGAAGGAAAACCGAGACAGTGACAGCCATTGCAGGGGCCTGGGGACCTACCGCCCACGTCAAAGGAGCTGGGTCGACACACCCAGGTCAACAAAGAGGGATTTAAGCAGACGCTGTCTCTAAGCCATGCAAAATTGTCTCTATCCTCGTACTCCACCAGGACTGCTTTGCAATGGCTCTGTCCCTCTGTGCACACTGCCTAGCCACAGTGAGGAGGGGGATTGCTATCAAGACACAGGGTCTGGATATGGGGTTCTGGGGAGGATTTTAACTTTCCTACTTTTCCTATGCAAAAGGTTTTTAGTCCCTCCTGGGCTGTGGCCTCCTGCCTGGGTGTGGCTCCCGTCAACTACCACCCTAGGATCTTGCCTCCTCTGACTACCCATCTCTCTGTCTCTGTCTCCATCACTGTCTCTGTCTCCTAAACATGTCCCACTTCAGTCTTTAAAAAGTGCTCAACTCCAACCCACCTGCTTCCCCTTGAGGCAGATCCAGGCCTCATCCACTTCTGATCAATAGTCTTAAGAGAACTGTCCACATGTACTTGCTCCATTGGATTATTATGTTCCATTCATATCATCTTCATGTTTACAACCCCAAGTCCATGGAAATGATTTTCTAAAACTCTCAGCAACCTCCTAAGGGTCACATCTTCAGGACTCATCATTTCTCAGTCTACTTGACACCGATAGATGTTACTTTTACTTTCTGCTGCAAACTCTTTTCCACTTTGAGTAGGTGACTCTCTTATTTCTCTGTGCATCCATTTGGGTGTGGTTGGTCAACTTCCTTCCTTCTTCTTCTTCTAGTGTTTCTGTCTCTATTCTCATCTATGGAGCTTACCCTACTGTTGACCTACACACTGAGGACATCAAAAACAATTTTTTCCCCTAAGTTCCACTCAGAGCTGCACAGTGTTGTGTGGCTTTGGGGGACTATGACTGAGGACTTTGATGATCCAGAGTTAGGGATGGCCAGTGTGAGAAAGATTAATATGGGAATTAAATGAGTTGTTGAGAATGTGGGAAAAACAACAGCTTTTAATCTAGTTTGGATGGGAAACAGAATTAAATTAAAAATGAAATTAAATTAAAATCATGACTCTATGATTTTATTTGCCTGCTTCTGAGCCTATTGTAGGAGCTCAATAAATATCACCAGAATCTATTGTTGGTTTGTCAGTTCATTGTGCTAGACAGGTTTTCATCACTGTGACCAAATACCTTATAAGGAAAATTCATAGTAGGAAAAGTTTGTTTTGCCCTCACAGTTTCAGAAGTTCACAGTTTCAAAGGTTCAGTGGAAGGTTGGCGGACTCCATGGCTCTCGGCCTGAGATGAGGCTGAACATCATGGCAGAGGGGCATGGTGGAGGAAAGCTCCTGGGGTAGCTCATGGGAGCCAGAAAGCAGAGTGGGAAGGGCCAGGAACAGACACAGTCCCAGGCTCCACCCTGGGACCAACCTCTGCTAGATTTACCTGCTCACAGTCCATTCAAATGATTAATCCATCATATGGATTAATCCACTGATGAGGTCACTGCTCTCATCATTTCACCTCTGAACACTGATAACATTGCCCACCACATGAACTCTTTGGGGAACTGTTTTAGATCCTACCCATAACATCAAGCATATGTTTCTTTCTTTTCTTTCCTTTTTTTTTTGTCTCCTTCTAGATGAAAGGATGAGAGTACATATTTTATTGTTCAAAGTTTTAGAAAAGGTGGATAATCAAGATATTATTTATTGGATGGATAGGAGAATAAATGGACAAGATTATTAATTAACAGAAATAAACTGGGATTTTTGCCACTTTCAGAAATTCAGCTGTCAGTGTTGGCCTTGTAAAAGGTCATAGATGCCCAGGTTCTATCCTTTGCTCATCCTGATGGGCAACCTGAGTTCTTCATGTGGCTGGCTTTATTGTGGTGCTGGGAAGTAAACTCAGGCCCTCATGTGTATTAGGTAAGTGCTCTACCACTGAGCAACACCCCTGGGCCCTTACTTTTTCTGAATTTGAATGAAACCAGCACCAGGGGGAATGCATGACTTTGGACAACTCATGCCTGAAAGTTAGTTGGGGAAAAAAATCAGTTTAATAAAAAAAAATCAATTTTTCTTCAAGAAGCACAAGCAAACATCTTGCAACTTACTGGCCTAATTGGTGGGATCTAACAATTTCAAGGTCAATGAAGAGAGTAGGACCAGACAGAAAAGAAAAAATCATGATTGCAATATACCCATGTTTTTCAACTTCTGAAAAATCTAACTGAGGCAAATTATACTTAGTAAGAAAGAATTTACTATATGTACTATTTTTCAGTGTTAAGATGAAAAATGGAGGGGTGGGGAGGGGAGAAGGGATGGGAGAGGTGGATCAATGGGTGCTGAGTTTCAGTTAGATAGGAGTAAGAAGTTCTAGGTGTGCTCTTGACACACAGCAATTGTGTGCTATATATCTCGAAAAGCTAGATGATTTTGAATGTTTTGCCATAAAGAAGTGATAAATGTTTGACTAGATGTGTTGGATTCGATTACACAATGTCAACATGTTTTGAAACATCACAAGTTATTCCACGAATATGTGTAAATGTGTGCCTTTCTGGATCAGTTTTAAAATTAATTTAAAAAATTAAAAAATGGTTAATTCCATCATTTTTAGTTGAGGTTAGCGAGACTGCACCCATTCAATCCCAACTCCCCATTTCTCTCCCTACCCTCGGCCTTTCTATTTTCTGTCTCTATGAATTTATTACTCTAGGGACCTCATATAGGTGACATCAGACATTGTTTATCTTTTTGGATGGCTCATTTTGCTTAGCATAGTGTCCTCAAGGTTTATCCTTGCAGTGTGTGTCAAAATTTCCTTTTTTTCTAAGGATGAAAAATATTCCATAGGAATTTGCACCATGTACCCAGGTATTAAGTCAATGAACTTGATTTGGAATTTGGCTTGAGGTCTTTGTAGATAGTCTAGGCTTGAATACCATCTCTTAAAAGAGTGTTACAGGAGAGAAACTTGTAGTTTTAAAAGTATATTTTCCCCCAGAATGCATGCCCACATTTATAGTCTTTATATTCACTGAGTTTATCTTCAGTTTCTTCTTCCTTCAGGTTCATAAAAAGTCTAGAAACTGGAGCCTGTCTTTTAACTATGAGGAAAGGACAGGTGGGAAAAGATTGATACCTTGGAGTCTTAAATGGGACAGGGAACACCGAATCCTTGACTCTGTTGTATGGTGTCATTGGAAGCAGACCAAGTTACCCCCCAAAGGAGAAAATAGAAAACTTAAAGTCAAAGCCTAAGTCACTGGGTCCTGGCATCGCACCTACCCACGGGGTGGAGTTTGGGTCCTGGTCTTCCTCATACCACTAAGTGCTGAACATTCTGTGCTGCGTTCACATCTTTTCTCAACAAATGGCATGTGGGTGGGAAGGACCACTCAATTCATGCACCTGACCCTGGGACTCTTTCCCCCATGGGATCCCAACCACACCTTCGATAGATTGCTGCTTGGAGAAAATGGTCTGGTGTCCCAATTACTATTTTATGTTTCCTGTTTGTTCTTACAGTGCTACTTTTCTACAAAGGAATGGTTCTAGAAATGCCAGATGTAAAAGGAAATTTTGAAATTGAAAAAAAGGAGATGCTGTAAGCCTGTTTGTAAACCAAGATTCTGCCGAGAAGTTAAATTCATTTGAATCCACCCATACTGATGTTTTTCCCGCCCCACCATGATTTCTGTCTCTGTCTCTCTCTCCTTCTCTGACATGCACACCACCCGAGGAAAATGCCTCTTGACTCTTTTGCCCTTGTGCATTGAGAATGTGGCCTGTGCCTGCTGGCTCTCAGGAAATCTTTCAGGCTTGCCTCCCGCAGCCCCCGTGAGTACCTGCATTACCATTGCTCACCCTAAGCTCAAAGAGAGGTTGTTAACACAGCCCAAGGAGCAGGGAACCAAGAAAGGCAGCTCCCAGGCAGGCAGTGCCACGAGAATCGCAGGAGGAATATAAATGGCCGTTTCTTTTTTTCCTCTAAAGAAGGATTTTAAAGGTTATCAAGTTGCTCTCTTTCAAATAGAGAACAGAAATACCAGAGAGCACGGTTGTGGGAGGAAAATTGACTGCAAGTTTAAAGTGGTCAAGAGGCTTGGGAGGGGAAGCTACTCGGAGTACACAGAAAGGGCACCATCTGAACTTAGCCAGAAAAATGAGGATCTTGGTTCAAATTCCAAACCCTCCGGGGTCTGGTGAACTTGAGCAAATCATTGATGTTCTTTGGGCTTCAGTGGAAAGATGCTCCATTTGGTCTCAGGAAAGCTGGCTTTACCCAAGCACTCTGGAGGGGTAGTGATGAAACGTCAGGTTCATTATTTAGCCATGTTTCTTGGTGTCTGTACCCCAAAGCCCAACTCATTGGGGGAAGGAGTTTTCATGGAGAGCTCTTAGTTGGCTAAAGGCAGAGATGTCACAATGTCATGCCCAGATACTGCCATTGGTGATAATAATCACAATCAAATGGCACTTGCTAAAAATCAGAGTGTCCCCCCAATGCCTGTAAGTCCTATGGCCTCTTTTTTGTTTGTTTTTTGGTAGCAGGAATTGAACCCAGGGACTCTCAACCACTGAATCACAACCCCAGCCCTTTTCTGTGTTGTATTTAGAAACAGGGCCTCACTAAGTTGCTTAGGGCCTCACTAAATTTCTAAGGCTGCCTCTGAACTCGTGATCCTCCTGCCTCAGCCTCCTGAGCCACTGAGATTACAGGCATGTGCCCCCACACCCAGCAGCATGGCCATTGTTGAAAGCAGATCAGCAACACAATCCCAGCCCTTCTGTAAGCGGCTGGGCACTTTTGCTTGGCTCAATTTATCATAGATGGGCAGGGCTTTGGCACTTTGAAACAGAATGAAATCCCATCTGCTCTGATTTCTTCGAGTGTGTTTATTTGCCCAACACGTGTCCTGTTTTCTTGGAGCGTTTGTCCTTCTGCTGCATTTCAAGGTAGAAGAGCCATTACACCTAATGAGAGTCCCTTTCTCGCTCGTGGGCCACTTAAGATGTTCAAGAGTGTGCTAGAATGTTAACCTTTCAATGCATCTTTGTAATGGCATGTCACCCTTAAAAAATGAGATGTCAGCTTCCTGCAGTAGGGAATAGACACTTATTTCCAACCTGAAAACCACCACTCTGTCCTTCTGGGCACCTCATTTGGGTTGATGATGTTATAAAACACCACGCAACGGGAAGGCAGGGTGAAGGCTGCTTGTGGAACTGGCCATTCTGCTGGGATCCACGCTACAAATGAAGTGAACACCGAGCAGGGTGACATATTGTCATTGCACTTAAGCACCGCTCTAGGATTCTGTATCACATCACTGTGAAATGCGCTGCCGGCAACCCTCTTTATTAAGAGGCTTCAGCATAACCTGTGTGAATCAGTGTCGCCCACAAAGACATTTGAAGGATCCATGCATTAAGAACAATTGTCTTTCAGGTCCTCCAAACACACATGGAATGTGGCCCGCTCTTTGGTCCCCATTGCTATAGAAGCAGGCCCTTCATTTCTCCTCATTATCAGTTAACACCATAGAACCTTCTCTCTGTCCACATGCAGACTCTCCCTGCTGCCTGAACACAGCAGGCTCTTTGCCTGACGGTGCGGCTTTGTTCATCTTTCAAGTTCACCTGGTCCCTAAGCTCCTCCCAGATTCCTGGGGTGGGGGCCTTGCTCCCTCCCTCCTCAGAGATCCTCCAGGTGAATCCTTTATAACTGAACAAAGGTGCTCTCTACATCCAAAGGCCATTACCTGTTTGTGTGTGTGACTCTCTTCTGGGACTGTGAGCTCTTCCACTGTGGGGAACGTGATTCATTCCTCACTAAGTAGCAGTGCCTACCTAACAGTGCCCAGGACATATTTGACTCTTGTTAGAACTTCGATGAGAAAAATGGATGAAAACATATGAGTGTTAAAGATGGCAAATCAGGTGTAGGGTGGGCAGAGCTAGGGGGTGGCACTACTAAGAGGTACCTTATCTCCTTTAGATAAATCATTTTGTAGGAGAGTTACTGGGGCCTCAAAGGCGGGGATTTCCTGCTCAAGGGCACACGTGATCCAGAGCTGGATCTGTCAATGAGCACCATGTCTTCTTTCCTGGGCTGGGCAGTTTTCTTGCTCCAGCAGGACCTCGGTGGCATTGTTCTTGAGAGTGAGGGATATGCAGCAGAAGCTACTGAAGGATATGCCAAGAAGGGAAGCAAAAGGCAGGCTAGAGGTCGCCTAGGCTTATGCATCCAACCCTTCCAGAGTTATGTAGGACCAAGTCCCAAGAATGTAGAAAAGAGGGTGTCAGCCATGGAACCCGTGTGGACAATGACAGTAAGGGAGTCCACTTGCTGGTTGCTTTTCCAACTCCCATCCCCCCTCCCTTTTGCCTCATGAACCCTGCTTTTTACCCATGACCACGTGCTTCAGGGAGCCAAAAGAGATTGTCCCCAGTGATTCACGCTGTTTTTGGAGACTGGATCCTCCTTTTAAGTGTTGGAGTAGACACACAGTCGCAGTTCTGGTCAATGATACAGTAAGGCCAGTCTTTCAGCAGCTTCCTCTCTGTCCAACAACAACAGAACCATGAAGAGTTGCTGGATCTCAGGTTAAAATTTAATTTTAGGTAAATATCATTTTTTTTTAAATGTAAGAGTGTCTGCTATGGCCTGGATAAAGTCTGTCCCTCTGACACTCATACTGAAATATGATTCCTAATGCAACAGTGTTGAGATGGGGTGGGACCTGCAAGAGGTGCTTAGGTCCTCTGTGCCGCCCTTAAGCAACTGGGCCAATTCTTGTGGGAGTGGGTGAACTGTTGCTTTCATGAAACTGGATTTGTCACCCTGAAAGTGAGTTGTTATGAAACAAGTTTGGCTTTCTCTTGCTTCTTTGCCACACATGTTCACACTATGCTTCAGCTTTACACCATGAGTCGAAGCATCATGAGACCCCACCAGTTCCTATGTTGGATGTCCCAGGCTCTAGAACAATAAGTGAAAATAAACCTTTTTTTTTCTTTATAAATCATCCAGCCTCAACACCTTATTACAGTAACAAAAAATGCACCGAGGCTATGTTCCATGCAGTATTAGGATGCCCCATGCAACTTATGGAGTTTCTTCTTCCCAAATGAGCCAAACTCCCAGAGCATTTGCCTAGAAAAAGCACAAACTAGGAGCAAAGTCACACACAGGGTATGTAAATTTCTCGGAGCTCAGGCACTTTGGTTAATGACAGATTTGCTAAGTAGGTCTATTCAGTCTCCCTTCTATCCTGAAGGGCTACTTGGTCTTAAGTAACCACATTTTTTTGTCTATTGGTTTTTTCCTGATGGCGTTCTTCTCTTTCTTCAGCCTCCAGTAGAGTTGATCTTGTTAATATATGCCATATTTTCTATCCTACCTGGAAATTGGACTGTGGGAAAATATTTGAAGCTGTATGCCAGCATTTTCAGGTCATCCAGAATGACGTTGACGTTGGTTTGAAAGGCTTTCACTTTTTCACCTCCTTATCCAGAAAATTCACTGCAACTTCTCCTCCTCTGCAAAAGTTTTTCCCTCCATGAGGGTTCCTGTGGGAATTTTAAATCAGATGCATGCGGCGAGGAGGTGATGAGCACAGGGGTGGACCCGGCCATTGTTTTCGGCGTGGTCACTTTCTTTGGGCTGGTTCCACGGGCCAATGGTTTTGACGTGCTCTTCCAGAATTCTCTCGGCCGCTCTTGCCGTGTTGACCTCTGTGGGTCTCCATCAGGCTAATGGTAATAATGTTGTGAGGAAAGAGGAACAGACTCGGAGCCAGGAGGCCTGGATTTCAGCCCAGGCTCCCACTGCTTATGAGGTAATGAAGATTGGGGAAACAAATTAAATCCAGGAAACACAGGCACCGAAATCAAGCACGTGATTATGATGATGGTGGTGGTAGCAAACATTTGTATCATTTCCATTTGTTTCAAAGCTTCTTGGTGGGGGGGGCGGGATTTATATTTGATAATGAGACACGAAAAATTGTTGATTTTGTTCCATCGACAAGGCTATTTGGAACACCCATGTTGTGCTGACCCGCTTGCTGGGTCTGGGGTGTGTGCAGATGTGAGTAAGACTTATGCTTGACCTTAAGGAACACCAGTCTGGGAGGGCAGATGGCTGATAAATTCACAACAGCAGCAGCATATGTTAAGAGCCAACCAGATGTAACACAGGGAGGTGTGGGGGCACAAGTGAAATTCATGCAAATGAGGCTGGCTGGGGGTTCCACAGGCTTTAATTCTACATGGAAGTAGAGAATCGGAAGAGAGAGAGACACAAGCAAATGAGAAGAGGAAAGAGAAATGGAAATAACTCTTTTCAGGGTTTTACTAAGCTTTTTTTCTTACCCTCTTAACCGGATCAGGCTGCTGATCCATTATCAGTATTTGAAGTTCTATTTAGATGCTCTGGTTCGAATGCTACCTGGGGCCTATGCAATTGTTAAATGCTTGGGGTCACTCTGATGGAGCAAATCCAAAATGGACAGATTTCCTAACGAAATTTCTGGAAGAATTTGCAAAGTATAATATATATATATATATATATATATATATATATATATATGTCATATTTGCATCCAAGCTGGAGTCAAAGATTAAGTTTTTAATAATTCAGCATATGTTGATTCAATCTCAAGAGCTAATCAATACAAGATGGAGGAGTGTACCCCATGTAAAGCACAGTAATCAGATTTTAAAATCCAGGGAATATCACATGGTATTGAAAATAGAAAAACAAACAGAGGGCACAGTTATATACACCTGTATCTATTCCTTGTCTGCAACTCGTGTGGCTAGGAAAGGTGTCTAGGGGGTGAAACTGCGGAGTATGCAAAAATCTCCTCTCAAAAATCTTAACTGTGCGTGGAAGAAGCTGTCTTTCTACACAGACATTCCCACGGGAGAAGAAGAGGGAGAGTTAAGGGACCATAGTCAAAGAAATGAGCACCTAGGACAAGGCCAGCTTCCAATTCCTACATTTAACGATTTTGGTAATTGTCTTTATCAAGAGTGATCTTTCTCCTTAATATGTTTTCTAGAATATTTTAGGTAGTCTTGAATTTTTAGTAACAAACCACCCCAAATCTTATTGATGTAAAAAAAAAAAACCAACCTTTTACTGTTCTCATGATTATGTGGTTTGAATGGGTGGTTCTTGTCAGGGAAAGCACAGCCGACCTCTTCTGAGGCTACACAGGCATCTGTCATTAGCTGGTTTGTTGGCAGGCAACTGGCTGATAGGATGGCTTACCTCCGATGTCTTGCACCTGTCAGGATGTCACCTGAGATGACTGGGTTTTCTTCTGCATTGCCTGGCATCCTCCAACAGGCTAGCATGGCCAGACGTACATGGTGCTCTCTGTGGAGGTAAGCAGGTTTGGGGGAGGCCCACGTGGAGATGAGTTGAGTTATATTTGGGGAATAAGATGAGTTGGGTGGTGGGGTTGAAATAAGGACATTCTAGTTCATCTGTGTGCCCTGTCCTCTTATTTTTTTTTATTACTTGAGATGAACTTACCTAAGGCCAGTTCCTTCAAGGATACACCAAAGGCCCATACTTCTTCAAAACCTACTCAAAGACATCATTTAAAGTATGATAAGCACCATTACTTATCCTACTTACTAGTCTAGCACTATTACTTGTGCCTCACAGAAGTGACCAACTGTGTCAAATGTTGCCAGTAGGTCAAATATGAGGATTGGGGAGGGAGCATCCTTGCATTTAGCTAACAGGGATGAAAACCTTATTGGAGTAGTTTCAGGAAAGAATAGAAAGAAAAGAGTGAGAGGATTTATAGATTTTTCCTCCCAATATCTTATTTTGAAAAGTTATAAACATACCGAAATGTTGAAAGAGATATACAGTCAACACCTATAGACCCATCACCCATGTCCTATAATTCATCTTTGAATACATTTGCTTTCTCATATGTCTGTCTAACTGTCCAATCTTGTAACTGTTCCACTGTCCATCTTATTTTTTTTGTGTGTGTGTGTCAGAGGAATAGAGAAATGGTGCAGAACCGAAGGGAGCCAGGGATTATAAGGTTTCTCTCTGTGGTTCTAATATGGCGGCATGCTTGGATGCTGATGAGGCTGACGGCATAGCAGAGGCGTAATTAAGGGTGCTGGAGGAGTTGATATTTGGAATGATGTCCTTAGTTGGGTGAAGAAATGGGCCATTGCACCCTTAAAGAAATCAGCCTTGGGTAGTCATAAGCGAGAAGACAGGAATTAAAGGCAGTCTGATGCATGAGTGTTCTTTACAAGGTTCTTGACCCCATGGGTGGGAGATTGGACCCAATGGCCTGAAATCCAGCAACTCTGTATTCAGTCAGGACCTGCCATTATCCAGTTCTCCTGTGGATGTGTGTCACTGAGACTTTGGGAGTGTCACATAGCCAACCTCTCAGCTCTTGTGGGATCTCAATTGCTTTATTGCAAAATTGCAATATTGCATATTTTAACATCATATTTGTGCTACAGTGAGTTGGGGGGAATTATACACCAAGGATGTAGATTTTGTTGTTATTTTTTATTATTCATGTTTACCCAGGAGAATAACCAGGCTGTGGCAACTCTGTCACCTGCCCTGTGCAACAAGTTCTTTCTTTTTGGAAACTTTCAGATACTTTCAGAACTTTCAACTGGATGAACAAAACTGGGACTTCAAAAGGCTTTGTCTGTCTACTTTAGGAATCCTTAATGTTTACCATGTGCCTCAAAAACTTCTTTCTTTTATAAGTTACCCAGTCTCAGGTATTCTGTTATAGCAATGGAAAAGGTAGTAAGGCAATTGTAGGACCAAATTACACTGGAGGGCAATGAGTTTAGAGGGTGTCTCAGAAGTCAGAAGTCGTGACACATTGGGGTAGAGTACAATCCCTGAATATAGTGACGCTATTGGACAACATCTATCTTTCATTCCTTCTATCTTTCCTCTTGGGTATAAAGCAGAGTATAGGGCCTGCAATTCATTATTCACCATATTTAGTTCCTATTTATTCTGGGAAATGTGGCATCCCTATACCATTTTTTTTTTCTTTTTGTAGCATTCCACACTTCCTTCCAGTACTTGGAGTTATTTATGTCTACAGAGAATATTGGTGGGTGACCTCTCACAAGTATCTACACATAGCAAAGAAAGCTTTATTGCAAAAAATATACTAGATATATTTAGTGCTGCTTAATTAGAACTAGCTATCTTCAATTCATTTTCCCTTCCTTTATGATGAGGTTTTAAATTAAAACCCAAACACGCTATGTTTGTGATGGAAAAGCCTCAGGGCTTAGAATCAGGATGAGTTTGTTTGAAATATGAATTCTTTCACCTTGGGAAAGAGATTCTGCACCATTTAGCCACAGTTATCTCATCTGGAAACTCAGGGTGATAATGTTTTCTGCACATGTCTGCTGGAGGAATTGAGAGGTACCATGTATGAAAAGAACCTTAGCACTGGGCCCAATTCCCAGGATGCTGACATGCTGGTCAGTGAGCACATCAGCAGAAGAGGTAAAAATAATTAAGCAACCATAGCTGATATTAAGTGCTTATAATGCACAAGTTTGGTGTTTTGTGGTCCTCATGGATTAACCATGAAGATACAGAGGTTGAGAGGATACAGTTCTCGTCTCTGAAAGATAACTTCTTGGTCATACTTAGTTAATACCTAATCAAACAGGTCTCCAATCTCTACTCTGATAAACCTACATGTTCATCTATTTCATTTAAAATTATTTATTATTCATTTATTTTTTTAAAAATTGGGGGGGGGGGGTATCGAGGATTGAATTCAATCACTGAGCCACATCCCCAGCCTCGTTTTGTATTTTATTTAGAGACAGGGTCTTACTGAGTTGCTTAGCATCTTGCATTTGCTGAAGGTGGCTTTGAACTCATGATCCTCCTACCTCAGCCTCCCAAGCCACTGGGATTACAGGCATCTGCCACTGTGCCCAGGAATTATTCATTGGTTGATTTATCAAATTATTGTATAAATTTATGGGACACAGTGAGACAATTTGCTATATGTACATAGTTGACGATAGTGTTAACATTTTCACGTAATGATTATACCTATTTAAAAGGTACAGTGTAATATTTCAATGATTACCTATTTTATTTCAATTACCTGATAAATTTTAATAATTTCAAAGTGACTTATATGGATTGAAATTGAATTGCCAGAAAACAAAAACACTCAATTAATTTTGAATTTAGATACACAAAGCATAATTTTAGTGTAAGCATGATCCATGCAAGATTTAAGACATTCTGTTACTAAAAGCAAACCATTTTTTCCTGAAATTCAAACTTGACTTTGAATTCTTTGTTTTTATCTGCTAACTCTCGCAACTCCAACCCATAGGAAATTCAATATTTATGTCTATGTGTGTATGTTTATATGCCAAAGGAAACAAATCTTTACCTTAATATTTGGGGAAGGCATGAGTGACAAAAGGTCACAAATCATATCTAATGTCAATATCTACTAGTCACAATTCATCCTGATATCTAATTCAGGATGAGATATCCACCCATCTCTTCTAGTACTTGTGTGCCATATCCTTAGTAATAGCATTTTCTGTTATCTCTAATTAATCCATTAAGTAATAACCTATTCTTAGTTACTACTTCTCAAATTAGATGGTTGAGCACATATCTGTTTATATATATCTCTGCCTGGAAGAATATCCAGAACATAGTAAGTGGTCAATAAAATCTAACAGATCAAAATCAAAATCTCTAAAGACTCCCTACAATTTCTTATAGTATCCTGTCATCATTGCCAGCTTTTCATTTAGTCAATAAATTTTCAATGACTAACTACTAAGTGCCCAGCCTCTGCCAGGAATATATGGAATGAATGAATATATGGGAATGAATGAATCAGTTCTTGACCACGAGTGGGAAAAAATAATAATTACAAATACATTATTATTTAGCTGAGGGACAAGAATAAGTACAAGGTTTTTAGTTATTTATTGCTCTGTGCCTCAGCTTACCCGTCTGTTAATGAGACAGCTGCACCTACCTTGAAAGATTATATTGAGGGGAAAATGTATATCTGTGTCTATGTCTGTCTATGTGTGTCTCTCCATCTTTCCATATTTATTGCATGTGGGGGTGTTTGGCTCATGAAAGTGACAGGTAAACATTAGACTTGCTGATTTAAACTTAGTTTGTTTCCCTGTTTGGTTTTTTTTTTTTTTAACGTTAGAAAACTGTGGCTGTTTGGGATCTGTTTTTATGTCTTCCTGTTGTGAAAGGGGAGGGGGGTAACATCCAGATCCAGTTGTGTTGTGAAAGCCAGAGCTACAGCAAATGGAATTTATTTATTTATTTTCAGAATGAACTTTGTACACGACATGCCTTTGACAGTTGAGAGACTTGATTGCAGACTACTTGTCAAATATTGCCACTTTTACCTTCCAGAGGGCCTCTGAAAATAGGGTGCTAATGATCTAACACAATCTCTCCACCTTTCCTTTGGAATCTACTGAGTTTCAGACACTTTGTGGGGTGGGTGGTGACGAGATCTTGCAGATGACTGTGGTTTTTCATGGGACGCATGATGTGTGAGTCTGGATTCAATTAAAACTCTGAAACTGAATGTCAAGACCCAGGGAATTTGTACCAATATTAGACTCCCTGCTCCTTGGTAGGGTGATTTTGACACACTGAAGGATGGCTAGGGAGTTAATAATAACATCTTCTAACACATTGCTTTTGTTATTTGGAGCTCATTGCTTTTTTAAGGAGTTCAAAGTCATTGCCAGCTATATGCCTTCAGGATGAAAGTAGGTATTAAATGCAAACCCCAGGGCAGAATGATGGTTTCTGGAGAATATAAATACCTCAAGGTCATGGAATACCAAAAGTAAAGCCATGTTAGTTCTCTCTCTGGTTCACATGCATCGGATGTCACTGGGAAGGATTGCTCCACTATTGCATGCGTGTAGTGTGACTGCATTCAAGTTGCAATGGGAGCCCTGTCTTTTGTTCTGTTGGTTTTTTTTTATATCTGACATCTCAGCTCTCTTGGTTCCTTATAAGGTATCGCACTCTTTATAAGTGAATGAAAACTCACAACTTCAGATTTGCCATTCACTTTCTCAGAGGTTCGCACACACCTAACTAGTGGTGCCTTGACTTTGAAATTGTGACTGGGGAGGAGACTTTGAAAGATCATCATAGAAGAGCCTGGGTGAAAACCCATCTGGATCTATAGCTTTCCTTCCCTTCCCTTGTTCCATGGGAGGACTTAAAACTATGAATCATCCAGACCATTAACAAACTTCTGTAGTGAAAATAGATTTATTAAATGGGACACATTTGTTTTAGACCTACTTGATCCAGATTACAGTTTAGTTGAGTATCACCTTTCCATTTAATGAGGACACCTTTTCGAGTTCAAATTGGTAGCTCTTAATGCCAGCCAGAAGAAGGAGAAGTCCAAGATACTGAGAACTAGATTGTTGATTTAGGAAACATCAGCATGTGAGCCGCAGGGCAGAGTGAACCCAGGGGCAATTCAAAACATAGGATTAAGAATCCAGTAAATTCTTAGACTGAAAGGTACTTGTAGATGTCAAGCAGATATATATAAGTTACTATATATGAAAGTTTAGGTTGTTAAAGAAAATTCTAAAATCTTCTGAAGTGAGGCAAACTGGGGTGGGTGGTTTGATTACTTAAAACGTGACTTGAGAATGTCAACTTAAGAAGTTGACACAGACTTCTCAATGGAGGCAAAAGAGAATGAAACAAGTATCAGAGAGATAATTAAGTCGTTTCCAAATGTGTATACCTGATAAAGTGTAATTCATGTTTGGGAGTAACATCAACAGATTTTCTGATATGCAAGGATTCAGAAAATTTTCTATGTTCAGATCTCAAGAAAAGAATTACCACCAATGGAAAAAATAAACCCTCAGAAAGATGTAGGATAAAAGAAACAAAGGTGAGAAAATAAATTAGAAAAATATCTTTATTCTTTATTTGGGAGGCAGGTAACTGGGGATAGAACTCAGGGGCACTCGACCACTGAGCCATGTCCCCAGCCCTATTTTGTATTTTATTTGGAGACAGGGTCTCACTGAGTTGCTTTAGCACCTCTCTGTTACCAAGGCTGGCTTTGAACTTGCCATCCTCCTGCCTCAACCTCCCAAGCTGTTGGGATTAAAAAAACTCTTATTCTTAATTTTAAATACATTGAGTTTTAAAAATTACTTTTCCAACTAAAATACCTCAGCTGTTTCCAATATGCAATGTGCTGGAGCTGAGCTGGGTGAAGGAGGCAGATGGAATTTAAAGCATGCTGAGATTCTTGTCTTGTTATAGAATATGATAGATACTGATTATCTGTAAAATTGTTCAGAATGACCTATGTTTAGATATGTTTATCAAAAGCATATGGCAATTAGAAAGATCAACTTAGAGTACCACCCCCCCCCAAAAAAAAAAAACACTAAAGACTCAGATTAGCCAGAGGAGAGCAGAGAATTCTCAAACAATAGAAATCAGGGAAGAATCAAATGATAAGAAAATGACCAGGAACAGCAGCAAATAGAGAACATTGGCATCAACGAGTCCAAGTACATTGGCCATCACAGTACTATGAATCAGTTAAGCTCACCTAGGAGACAGGTATTCTCAAACTGAGAGATAAAATGCAATCCTGCCCTACGGCATCGGCTGCAGAAACACTAAATCAAAGAAGTACAAGACAAGTTTATGAGACATGGATGCAAAGCTTTCCATAGATTGGAGAATAGAGTGCATTTAGGGAAGGGGCACACAGTAGGACTAGGAACAGATGAAGATGGGCTCTTCAGGGGGTGTAAGAAGCTTGAGATTTATCTTGAAGTGAAAAGGGCAATAATTTAAATACGTTAGTGATGTAACTTGACTTACTTGAGAACGATTACCCTGGCAGTTGGGAACCTTTCTTCAGGAAGAGGGCAGTTGAGTTTGTGGTGGGAAACACTTGGGAAAGATGTTTCAAGGATTCATGCATAAAATGATAAGAGCCTAGGCCATGTTGTCCCAGTGGGATGGAACAAAGGTGGTTGGTGGTGTGGATTTTAAGAAGATGGAATCAAGAGGACTTGGGGTAAAGTGGGAGAGAATGGGAAGAAGGCACAAGGTTTGTGATATGTATGATTGGGTGCTATGGGTGGCATCCTTCACCAATATGGGAGACACAGGGAGAAATATGTAGAGAGAGGAGACATGATGAGCTCAGGTCTAGGGGAAGAAGAATTCTCTTTCTTCTCTTTTTTTGGGGGGTACCAGGACTTGAACCCAGGGGCACTTTACCACTGAGCCATATCCTCAGCTCTTTTTATTTTTATTTTGGGGCAGGGTCTCGCTAAGTTGCAAAAGCTGTCTTTGGACTTGTGATTTTCCTGCCTTGGTCTCCAGAGTCGCTGGAATTACAGTTGTGCGCCACAGCATCTGGCTCGGGAATTGGAATTTTCAATGATAACTGGATCTCAGGAGGCAGATTTTGATTAGATATGTAAATATTGGCTCCAGCATCTCACCAGTGAAATGGGTCATGATGAATTCCTAAACAAAGGTTGCATGCACCCGAGGACTGGACTTGCCCATAGGAGGTGGGATTCTTTACATGTATCATGTGAGATGTTGGAACTTAGTCACAAGTGCCACCTCTCTCCTTCCACATTCAGTGCAGAGAACAGGCTAATGAAAATAATCACATCTTCCTAAATCCAATTACAAACTTTGAAAGCTTGACTAAGCAAAGATGAGTGTCTTCCGTCATCTCTTGGTCTGAATTCCTGTGCTTGTGTGGTCACGGGAACAGTGTAGGTGACAGTAGGAATGGGATATCTCTTAGTGTCTTCTGGCATGAAATGAAGCACTAACAGTGAAATATGTATACAAATCAATAAGCTCCTTGTTGTTGTCTGAAGAAAAGGGGGCCCCTGGGCTGGGCAAAATAGTTGCTGATCATTCTCATATTTGATCAACAGGTTGAATGTGATAGTGACCTCATAGGTTACAAAAGACAAGTCCCAGAGTCCCCCTTCACTCACTCCCTGGTACCTCCAACTCCCCTGTGGAAGTGAAGCTGCATCACAGTGCAGTCTACTGGGAAATTCCCGAGACCCCTGATAGGGACAGTAACCCCAGAGCCAAGGAAGTTTTCATTTATGTCCTTGAAGCTACTGAGGACTTTCCTAGATGACCCCTCTTCCCCACGCACAGGACAACACCTAGGAAGCACCCATATTTGGCTATTTCACCAGACTCCAAATCTTGCCATTTCCTAAGTCAAACTGGTTTCCCATCTCTGTTGGGGCAATTTGGACGGAGCCCAGTGACCCCGTTTCGGTCTCTGGATTTCATTGTACTTTTCCGAAACTTTAAAGTGCTAACTGGAAAGGTTTCCCTGAGGAGAGGGATTCTGAATCACAGTTTGAAAGAAGTAGATTGGCTTCAGGTTACTCGTTCTTTAGGAAGACCTGACTTTACCCTTCCCTGTGTTCAGTGAGTCATGACAGTAATACCATTATAATTCTGGGATCTGCATTGCATTCACTTTTGCAAATGTCCGCATCCCTGATTCCTACTGAAATGCCTGGTGTATTTATGACATAAAGGAATGTAAAGGCTTATGGCAGAATAGATAGCAAGATCACCTTTTACCCAAGATATCTATCAGACTTATAATATTATTTTTTATATGAAGTTTATATTTTTTAAAAAATTTGAATATGACAATCAAAGAACTTGGAGTGAGAATCTCTTAGGTAGAGTTAAACCATCTATTTGAATAACGAGTTAATAAGTCTGGATGACAGAATGGATGCTGTTGCCAATAACAAGCTCTGATGGAGGGAGTAGAAAGCAGGGAACACCTGGTCAGTAGAGGAGTAGCCCTAACTCTTTCTCTGTTTTCTTTGAGAAAACAAATGGATTCCAGTGTTTGGAGGGCTAGATATATGGGTCATGTTGAGAGTCTTTGCATGCAGGGTTTAGATTTCCTGAAAAAGGATTTGGATCCCAAAGCAAGTGAATTGGACATGCCAGTCACCGTCAGTATGAATGGATTGCAATCAGAAAGCGGAACACTTGGGGAGCTTGGCTGGGCCCTCTGGTGGTGCTGGGTCCTTTGGTCCAGATAAGAAGTTTATCATAGCTTCTCAGAAATGTGTGGAGAGTCCAGGGCCACTCTGCTCTCTTTGCATGTCCTGTGCCTGCCACCTGACTCCTTCGTTTTCCATGGCTTCACTCCTCTGATGGGCAGACGGATGGGAGACAGCGTATATTGAGCTTTTATTCTGTGCCAATTACTACTGTAAACACTTTGCCCGCAAAGGACCAGTATTGCATCTACAAAGCATCTAAAGGTAGGAGATGTGATCTTTCCTTCAACAGGCGGGGAAACAGAGACAGAGCATGCTGAGGTAGAAGAAAACAGTCCTTCTTCCCTGTGCTATCCAAGCCTAGGAGCTCCATTTAAACATTTTATTTGGAGTTCAGTGAAAGCTTTTCCTAATAGCTCATCAGACCGAGGGGGCTGAGAGGAGAACTGAGAGCCAAGTTTAGGAGCTAAGTGGCCAGCTAATGGTGGAGGCCAGTCATTGCAGTGAGGCAAAGTACAATCACCCTCTGGGCTGAATGGGCAGGTGCTGTAGATAAATACTGAAGCCTGGGCACCAACAGCCTCACTTTGTGTACAAAAACTTTGGTGTATCTCTGGAAATGTGGAGTGTCCATTGAAAGGGCTTACAATGACATGGTGATTTCATTATGAGAACAAGGAGAGGAGACCTCAGAGGAAAGATGCATCTTCTGATGTTTCAAGGGGGTGATTTGGAAGTACAGTAGAGGCTTTGGACACAATAAGAAACAGTGTTTTGTGGATGGGCTATCATAATATTTAATCAGGAAGTCTGGACCCACATCCCCACTTGACCTGGTACTACTGTTCGAGTTTGGATGAGTAACTGTCTTTGCCAAAGCTGTCCTGTATCATTTTTACAATGGGGGCCACGATGGTGACCTTCTATGGTGATAGGGAGGATTCTATGGGATAATGTAGGTAAATCATACATATATTTTTGCCTCCCTCCTTTGACCTCTGTCCTGGAAACAATCATCTTGGCTGGCAGAGCATAAAAAGAGGAGCCCAGTGCCTCCTCCAGTGGAGACAAGGGACTTTCTTTCAGAGACCCATGATTGATACACTCAGTGACACTTGGGACTGTTAGGGAGGGCGAGAGACAGATGTTGGGACTGGTGCAATGCTAAATGACTGCAAAACCCAGCAGAAATCCTTTATAAAGTCTTATCGATGGGCCCAGGCTGGCATGAGCTGATACACCCAGGTTCTATTTGAATTATGAAACAAAACCCAGGGAAGCATATTAAACTCTTGCCTCTTAAACACACAAGCCCCTTCACCCAGGAAAGGGAGTTAGTTGCACATTGACAGCCACCCCCAGGAAAAGATGGGACTTTCTGTTGGCCCTTTCCTGGGTCAGAGCCCAGTTTCACTGAGTGCCTCACAGCTGCGGCCACTGGGAGAAGCAATTTGTCAACTTTATACCTTTCTGCTTTATGGTCTGGTGACTTAATAGGATTCGACCTTCCCTGGATTCCATTTCAGTTGGGTCAGACGCTGCACTTCAAATTAAAACTTGGGCTCGGAGACAGGTGATGGGGAGCTGGAGAGGTATGTGCACATTTGACCAAAGGGGCTGTGGTTTCAGATGGCCCCCAAGCTGGCATGACTAGCCCCATGTTCATGTCATACCCCACCTGAGCCCAAACGTCTCCTAAGGCCATGACCTTCTTGCCTTCCCCCAGACACTGCCACGGACCCTAGAGGGCAGGGAGTCCATGCATCTATCCACACACGGAGAGGAAGCCTCAATAATCACACAGCAGTGAAATGGAATTCGAGCATGCAGAGGAACAAGACCACTGCAACGGGTTCCTAAGGTGACACTCTCCACCCAGGCAATGTGTGTATAGCACCTCTGTGTGTCGATATCGCACTGTGGCCAACCTCAGACTGCTGGCAGGATTTCGGCCATGCTGCCAAAGCATTTGAAGTCTGAATGAGAGAAAGTCAAGGACCGGCATTACTATTATGTAAGGTGGACATTGACAAGACTAAGGAGGAGGGTATCTGTGTGACCAAGGTGGGAGAGAGAAAGCTCTGGGGTGCTGGAAGAGAGGTAAAGACCCTGGAAGGTTTGACAATAAAGGCACTATTTGAACTGAGCCACCGAGGAAGAGAAGGATTCGGGTAAGATGGCATTTGACTGCAGAAGGTAGAGTAGTCTGAGGGAGGGATTGACTCGGGCACAGATGCACAGCTTTGGTACCATGAAACCCCATGGTCCATTGTGTTGCAGGCTGGGCCTAATAGTGATGGGTATGTGACTGATAAATCAAAGCCAATGCTCCCTTGTGGGGGGGGTGACTGTGGACTACTGGTTGAAGCAAGAGATTTATATATATTTTACACACATACACACACACACACACACACATACACACACGGGTATATTTTATACAGACAAGCAGGCACTGGTTTAAAGGAAAAAAAAATTATACTTAGCCATCACATTGCTATGAAGTCTCATTGTTATTCCCATTTTATGGAAAATAAAACTAAGGCCCAAAGAACAAGGTGTGCCGTAACTCATCTGATCACATAGCTGCCAAGAAACAGAGCTGAGATTTGAGCCTGACCCTTGTATTCCAGAGCCTGTGCTTGCTACCTGTGGCTCTGATTCTAGTAAAGGGTAGATTCATAGGGTTCCTTTCAGTTTGCTCAGCAGGATGGGTTGCAAAGGGGAGAGGCTGTGAGGGAGTGGGAAAGGAAGGGTGCTATTTCCCCAAAATGACTCTCTTGGTAAATGGGGTCTACCAGAGCTAGGTTCTCGGCAGAGTCTGTGTGAGGCAGTGGTCACTCTGGTGGGTGTGGTGAGTGGTGGTGGCCTTGCTCTCCTCCCGATTCTTATTATGAGGCTCTGTGGTCATTGCGGTCTCTGAGTTGTGAGCATACCATCTGTGTATACCATCTCCTGGTACCATCTCCTGGTGATGCCTTATGACTGGTCTCCTAATGAGGGCATCCCGGAGACCCACCTGATGTGAGATCACCACGGAGCCTGAGTAAGGACAGAGCAGGGATGGGGCAAAATGAAGAGCTTAAAACTGGTTCTGCACCAAGGTGCTATTCCAGATGCCTTCTATGTGAATTCAGTTTGAATCTGCCTCCTGAGCCTGCCAGATGCTTGTGTTTTATTGGTGTTCCTATAAACCATTTTGAAATTGCACAGATGGGCCATATTGAACCATAGAGACCAAAATAAAAATGTGAAAGTTAGGTTTCTAGGGGTACAACTCCAAGTACCCCTCAGTGAATGTCCTGGGGACCTGAAGGCCCACTATGCGCCCAGAGAGTCTTGGAGAGCCTCTCAAAAGGACATTCCATCATATGTATTTAGAATAGGGGCACCAGTTGGGGATTCAGCATCCACCTGCTGCCTTTAGATAGATTTGTATCTCACTCAAGATGCTAAAAAAGGAAATATGTAACATGAGTTCCTGGTTTAGGTGAACTTCTCAGACGCTCCACTTGGGAAACAAAAATGGAATGAATTTGTTATAGATGTTTGTTGCAATTTTGACTGTATTACAATTAAAAGCTCTGGAAATGAGAAGGCCATCAATAGAAGAATGGTTGAATAAATTGTGGTACATCTGCATGTTAGAGGAGCTACTCTATGAATAAGAAAGATAAACATGCATTTATGTGAAGAATCCTGGTAAACTTAGTTAATGAAATAGAAAGAACTTGCAGAGAAATATATGTATCATGTTACTTTTGTACGTGTGAAGGAAAAAGGAAGGGGAAGAAGATGAAGAAAAGAGGAGAGGGAGAGGGAGAGGGAGAGGTGTTAGCATAGCCAGAGAAAGAAATTAAATGATAAAAAGGATGTCCATCTTTCATCTTTGGGGACTAGTTTGAACAAAAAGACATTATTTTATACTCTTGTTCAACTTCATAACAATGTCATGTATTTCTTTCACAAATAAACAACCAATAAACTAAGCACGGCTTATGGATTAAATCACAGACGCAAACAGAATAAAAGTTCAATTACAGAGAACACTGAATGCCGGAATGTAGAGCTCATGTTTCATAGTCTACATGAGAATTTCCAAATGTGATTCAATGTGACTTGAGTCCCCCAGAATACTCCTAAACTAATTCTGGATAAAGGGATTTGGGGAATGCTGCCTAATACATAGCACTCGTGAAGTTTCCAAGTACACAATATTGATCAATATCTTATCAAAGTCACTGAGAAGTCCTGCAATAAGAAAACCTCAAAAGTTTACTAATCTAGTTTCCATGATATTTTTTTCAAAGACACCATTTTTGCATTACATTTTGTGCAATGTTTAGAAACCCTTTAGGAATAAAGTTTTTCATCTTTATGGCAATGAGAAACATTTAGAGTGTTGGAGGTAGTGGAGCCACACACTCTGAGCTGAACTTCATGGATATGTGTTCCAAGTATGAGGTGTCTGTAAAGGGAGAGTCTGGGGTAGAGGGTTTAGCTGGACTTTCCAGTGTTGGGGGAAGTGGTGACTAGGTTCTGAGACAGTGCAAAGCGACTGTGGTAGAGAATAGGGCTATGGCTGTAACACTGCCTGGGTGATGTCACCGGGCTTGGCACATAGTGGGCCAGGAAGGCTCAAAGAGCAGGATATTCAGGGATTGGGTGTTTGGTGATGCTTTGGAATGGGGAGTGTTAGAAGAAGAGCTGACATAGGGCCCAGGGGGAGGACGAAATGTCCAACAAGCAAGTCGATATGAAAACCTATAACACACAGTCCCCGGAAACCACGGTACCAGTGTCAGGAAGGAGGCTGCTGGCCTCATTGGCTTTAACTTCTGATCGGATCCTTCTGATGAAGCTGTAAAGTGATGAGTTTTCCACTCCAGGGGAAGATTCTGCCTCTCGGAGAGAAAACTGCATCTCGCAAGTGAGCACTTGACAGAGCGAGGGAAGGAACTCTCACTTTTTATTGAGGTTCTCTTCTGTTTTGGACGGCTGAGAGGGCGAGCATCCAGCTGTGGGATGTTGGGTGGCATGATTTTTAAGGAGCTCACCTGGCAGAGGCCAGCCCAGTGCTGGGATCGAATTGCCACCCGAGCTCCAGAGATGAAGGCGCATCTTCTAAGTCAGGTGGTCGGAGTTTTGATGATTCCACGATCCTCTATTTCCCTTCTGTTATCCCTAGGTCTTTGATCACTCTGACTTGAAGATTGCAGCTCCCTGTCAGTTGCACCATAGAGAATTCAAGGGTCCTGTGTTTACAGGGATAACAGCTCCCCCTGAGGCCTGTGCAGATTTGGCAGCTGGAGTCTGAGAAGTGTCTTGAGGGAGGTTGGGTCTCAAGGGGATGGATTTCATGCTGAGAAGACTAGTTGCTCTCTACCTAGACATTTTTCTTCTTTTCACCCTGGGAAGTTATAGGTGAGATTTTCTTACAGGAGACTCTGATTTTCCACATGAAGTCAGGGTGGTAAGAACAAAATGCTTCTACCCCTCTGGTCACGGTCACTGACCTGTGTTAGGTCATAAGCCACTGACATTTCTGGATGAGAAGACCCTAAAGGAGTCCTGCTCACAATGAGCACCAAGATGCCCTTGACTAGCCAACTTCATGAGACAGATGGTTTGCATCCAGAAAGATGGATGGATGAGGTTTTCGTATACACCCCCCCCCCCCGGTAGCATTGTTATTGTGGCAGGAAGAAGGGTGGCTGTCAGGCCATTAACACAGAGCGGCTCAGACCTTCCTGACCAAGGTGTGCCTTGCACACCCACGCTCGCTGCTGCACACAGAAAAAGCTGCAGCCAACACCGGATGGCAGGGAGCTCCAGCAAGCAGCACAGAGGTGTGCTGTGTCAGGAAGTGGCTTTGCTGCAAAGCCAGATCAATGGGATTGATGGGAAGATGGGCTATTAGATTGCCAGCAAGTCCTGTGCTTAGGATTAGAAGAATCTGGGTGAGGCTTTGAGGCTTTCTGGTAACTCAGAATCCAAATCCAGTTAGGATCATCCCAGAGCTCTTCCCACACCCTGACTTCCCCTGATGAAAAATACACAATGGATTATTATGTAGTTTATATGATACATGCTGCTGCCAGTAACCCCCGAAGCACCTACTACCAGGCCCTCAGGTTCAGCGAACGTTGTCTGGGGTCAAGAACTGGTCTGTTCTGAGCTCATCCTGGTTGTCGATCACAATGGGTCTTCTCACTCAGAAACAGTTGCTGACACCTGGCTTCCACGGGAGTATTTTCCCTTCATGACATATGTCTTCCTCATGTATACCTAGAGTGGGTGATTGAATATCTACCAAGTGCTGGGCACTGTGATCTCCTGCAGAGACAAAGATGGGGGTTAAGTGTCCTTTGTTAGAGGCACAAACAGTGCACGGCAAGGGCCAGTTTTAACCTGGCCTCAAGTGATCATACGGCACCTGCAACCAGAACATAAATCCACGAGGGAAGGTCTTTAGTTTCCTCAATCCAAGGTCGTTTCCCTAGGACCTGACACATACCTGGAACAGGACAGGTGGTGTGTGAATATTTGCTGAAAGAAGGACAGTTAGAGACTTGCACAATCTACTCCACTCTCGTCACACTTGAAATGGATTCATTTTGCCAACAAAGATACAGGGATTCGTGTGAAGTCGAAGAGAGGGTCATTGTGGCATGATTTTGGAGGGCAAGGAGACATTTGCAAGAAAACAGAGGGAAACAGATGGCAGGTAGGGGAAATGGCACCACCACCAGGGTTAGGAGACTTGAAAGCTCCCCAAAGGCCCTGGACAGGGGCATCTCAACCCTGTGTGAGGCCTGGTCTACCCCATGTAGGCTGAAACAGCAAGGGGTGAGACCAGAGCTGTAAGAGGAAACCAGGGGCCCAATCAGGGGGCCTCCCCCAGTCTCCTGAAGAAAGCCTTACTATTTTGGCCATTGGAGCATCAGGAGGCTTCGTGCTATATAGGTAACCACTTCTGACCTATAGGGAGAGGGAGAATCCATAAAATATCCTTGCTGACAGCTCTGCTGTTTGCTCTCTCTGAAACTGTGAATGTTCCAGATGAGATCGTCAAAGGAACGGAGCTGAAATGTCTCAGCGTGCCTGTGGCAGATGTCCTCTGCTCTGGTGCCTCTGGGCCAATCTGGCTCCTTGGAATCCGAGGCGTCCCTACGTTCCTGTGGTGTCTGCTGGAGGCTCAGCAAGCTCAGTGCCACGAAGCTCCACATTTCAAGGACGAGCTGGGGGAGAGGTGTGAGATGTGGGCACCCATGATCTTTGCAGTGAGTGCGGAGGAAAAGCCTGCCGCCGAAGGGAAAGGCGGGTGGATATTCTCCTAAAGTAGCTCTGGGTTAGGCCTGCAGGGTTCAGGCATTGGTATCGGAGTTTCGGGGGCATCTTGTTCTTCTAACTCCAATAACCGACCTTGACCTTTCAGGGCATTTGGAGAGGGAGCACTGGAATTCCTGGCACTTAAAGGAACCATCTCGATAGCCATGGTGGATTGCAACTGACTGTGGCATGAGGGTGACATTAGCCGAGGAAGAGGGTCTAGATGCATTGCCGTGGGCACTCGGGGGTGGGGGGATGCCCTAGTCTCCCTGTTGGTGCAGGGGAAGGTTGTGATGGGGTTGGAAGAGCTCAGCACCTAGGAGAGGACATAGAATTTTGACATTTGGGAACTGCAAACAAAATTTGGGAGAGGGAGCAGAGGGTATTCCAGTGTGAATGAGGTGTCAGATCTTCCGGAGTGGGCTGGGTTGAAGAAAAGAAAACTAGTTTGGGAAAGTCGAAAATTAGTAGGGGAAAGTTTGGAAAATGTAAGCTCCTAAAACAAGGGAGACAGACTAAAGTGATGTCCAGAAAAATCCCAGGCAAGAAGAAAAGGGATGAAAGGAGACTCTCTCCTCTTTCCTTCTTTTCCTCCCCAACTTTGGGATCACAGACACTTCTTGGGACCAGGGGCAAGTTCTTAGTGAAAGATCTCTGAGAATCTCAGTTTGGGGTCCTCACTGGGAGAAGAGGGCAGATGGTGGGGCAGGGAGTGTGGAAAGCTCATTCCTCTGACACAGCTGTCAGGACAAAGGAAAAATCTCCCCCGTTCCTGCTGTACCTCTACCCTCTTCTACAGGCATCCTGGCCTGGGTGGGTCCACCTGTGACCCAGCATCAGCATGCCATCCAGGTCCCCTTAAGGAGGATTTTCTAATGTTCCATCCTGAGGGAGTGGCCTGTGTTGTGGACCGGATCTTGCCTTCCAGAAAGCTGGGCCAGGTGCCCAGAAGAAAAACCAGTGCTGACATTTAATTTAAAAGCCAAGATGCTACTTGGTAATAGCTTGCTAAATTCTGTCTCATCTCTCCTTGCAGATGGAACCTCCTTCCAAAGGAGAAAGGGCTCTGTGAATTGGGAAGACCTCTCTGATTACTTTCTTGACAATGGGCACATGCGACTAGTAAGGTAACAAGCTGCTAGATAAAGGAGTGTTGATACGGAAGTCCCCAAGATCCCATTAAGAAAACAAGAATCAAATTAGGGAACATACTTATTTTTTCAACAATTGTCTATTAAGTGCATTCAGTATGAATATTTGAGAATCAAAGATGAATAGGACTCACAGCAGTGGAGGTCACTCATAAATATGGTTCTGTTGCTTCTCTGCTTATGGACTTATAAGGGTCTTCTTCAAATAACCTCCTTAATATGGTGGGTAAGGTCTTCTCTGATCTGGCCTCTGCATGGTTCCAGATGGAACCTCTGCGTGTGGTTCCATACTAGCCTCATGCCTCTTGTCCCTCTTGCCACCTTATTTCTTAGAGATTCACATATGACAGGCTGTTTCTGGCCTCAGGACCTTTTTACAGACTGATAGTTCTTGCTGAATCCCTTTGCTTTGCTCTTCACACAGTGGATGCTTCTTATGTTTCAGGTCCTAGTTAGAAATGTTACCTCCCCTAAAAGGCCCTCTGAGGACCCCTCTGGCTACTACTCGTCTCCATTATTCTTCTTTAAAGCACCTGACTTATTTCTTTTGTAGCACAGATTACACTTTAAAATAATGTTTTTATTTACTTGTCCAACACTTTCTTCCCCCTCTAGGTTATAAGCTCTGTCACGGCAGGATTCATGTCTATTTTATGTATCAACATGTGGTTCTCCCTCCTGCAGAGGATGGCTATGGAGAAGACACAGAGAATACATTTGTTAAAGGAAAGCGTCACACGTGAACTAATACCTGTGTGAATGGAGACCTAGGCTCCCCTGCTACGTGGTTCCTGGGAGCCCAGCATTGAAGCCATTCCTGGAGACACACCCTAGTACCGTAAAGGTGGTGAGCCAACTGAATAGAGCCCAGAGCACCCTGGCCCTGAGGAGAGAAGGCAGTCTATAAAAGGTTCAATTTAAGCTGTATTTTGAGAATAAGGAGGAGTTTTTCAAGTTTCTGCAGGTTAGGGCATTTCTGGTAGAAGGAGTAAACAACTTGCCAGATTAGACAAACAAAATATGATATGTTTATCTAATAAATATGATATGTCCCATTTAATATTAGGGACACACTTGTACTAACCTGAATTTTTTCTTTGTATGAAATTCATGCTGGTAATCGATGTGGGCCAGGAAGAGTGCAGCATGCTTGGGTAAGGGAAAGATGAGGTGCATAGAATTCTGGGTGCTTGGGGGAGCACGAGATGCAAAGGTCAAATGTTTAAGGGTATGGCCATGTGAAAGTACCTAGGTTCTAGGCCAAAATGTTTGGATTTCCTTCTGTGAGCAATGGTTTATAAATAGAAGAGTAACTTGATCAGAAGATCTGGTACATTTCTGAGTACCCATGCCCACCCCAGTTCACCTTTTGCCACCATAGAGAAGTTCCCCCATGCAGATTGGAGCTATTGAAATACATTTCATGGTAGAAATGGGATTGTCCCTTGGTTTTGGTTTGACTGCATTATTTTCTGTGAAAATAGGTTACAATTCTGTGGGATGTAATTTGCTTTTTCCTTACTGGGCATTGGCAATCCCACCTCTAAAATGACAAAGTTGACCGGATACCTTTAAAGTCCCTGATTTTAAATAGAATTGAGGTTTCCATCCGAAATCCTATAAAACTTCCCAGTCGTGGTACCTAGGAGCTACCACAAGACGAGTTTTCTGTGTCTACCCTCCGTGATTTTTGTCTAGGTGATCATTCCCCTTGTCCTAAGACGTGGGTAATTCTTGTGCAAGTGACTTATTGAATGAACATTTTTAGGAAAAGGAGACTAAGGGACATAGAACAGGGCAAAGAGAAAAGAAGCTGAGGAAGAATAGTCTCTTGGCTGGAGATTCCTTTTGCCCTGATTGTTATGGGGAGCTCTGGAGCATAAAACATACCAGAGTTGTCTTACCAGGATGCAAGGGGCCTGAGCTTCCACACCCGAATACCAGTTACTTATTGGCCGAATGCTGTCCTTGTGGGCAGCACTCTAGTCATGTGGCATCAGTCAAGGGCAATTCTCCAGAGAAGGCTTTACGAGCCATTAGCAGACAGCATTCTCAGCAGGTAGGGTATGGGTGCACTCACATGGGAAAGAAATTGGGGCAGGATATCGAAGGCATCAATTAGAGGTTAGGCAGTTTTCAGAACGCTTAAAAACATGAGTCATTGGAAGTCAAGTAATTAAGAAACTAAGAGCTGAGCTATCAAGACTCTTAACATTATGTAAGCAATTACAAGGCACATCATTTTTGTCTGGGTCTCAGTTTCTGTATCTGTGAAATGGGAAAACTGGAATACACTTCCTCCACGGGGATTATTTTTGTTCCAACCTTTGCCAACTCTGGTGCGCAAATGCCTTAGTTCTAACTCTCGTTCTCCCAAGTACGCCTATGCTTACCCAAATGATGTTTTTTTTTGGTTTTTCAGTAGTCTCTGGATACAAAACTATATTCCACCTGGCCGAGCCTCAGCTGTGAATAGGGGCCATGATAGCACACCCACTGTGAGGCTACCTCGAAGATTAATGGGAAAACTGTGTAAAGTGCTGAACATGCGTCCCCTTCTTCCTCTTCCTCAGTAAGAAATTTAAAGTGTATTATTATAAAGAATTCTATAACAAGCTCCATTTTCCTGATGAAATTAAAACAAATTCTCTATAATTAAATAAATAGAGATCTGTGTAATCAGGCCAGGATATTCAGAAGTGGGGTTCAAGGTTTTCCTAGGGTTTATGAAACCTACTGCAATAGCAGTCCCCATTTTTCCAATTCTACAATTTCTGTGCTTTTTCCAACAGTGTCACGGGAGGCTTAAGGAATAGGGCAGACCTGGGTGGAACTCATTCTCAGCATATTGCCTTAGGAAAACCACACACAGATGGGCTGGTGCTGATTTGAGGAAACAGAAGGAAAATAATTCATGGTTTCAAAACTTGACATTTTTTAGCTTCCCACCAGATATGTCATGTGTACTATATTTG
Organism: Spermophilus citellus; assembly: GCF_964194105.1. Taxonomy (NCBI): domain Eukaryota; kingdom Metazoa; phylum Chordata; class Mammalia; order Rodentia; family Sciuridae; genus Spermophilus; species Spermophilus citellus. The sequence goes on along the minus strand of NC_138200.1, from coordinate 50,417,593 downwards.
CTGCACTTCTTGGCCTGACTTTCTAAGATCAGGATTCAGGAATTATACTTGACATTTCCTCCCAACATGGGTGAGAGAATCAGACAAAAAGGGAGGATACTGTGGGATAGAGAAAGAGAGTGGTTTCAGACATGTCCAGACTGAGGTTCACAGACGACCTCCAGCGCTGAGTCACTGCCTGACCTACTCAAGTCTTTTCACTCTGAGCCGGATGCCCCTCATTGGTGAAATGGGAATATTTCTTGGTTCCTAGGAATAGTGCAGTGATCACAGAGAAGTCAAGTCTGCATGGTGCTCACATCAGGCTGCATACAGTAGGCGTCCTGTATCATGATAACATGTTATTTATTTAGATAGCTCATGAAGTTATGATCCTCCCTAAGGAAACTGTTTAGACTTTGAACAGTACATGTTAGAGGCAGAATTCAAACCAATATCTGTGCCACTCAGAAAGTGGCCCTTACCACCCTCCTTTTCTGCTTCCTTCCTCTGTTGCTCCTCCTCTCCTTTGTGAAGCAGCTGCACAGCCTTGGCCTTAGTGTCTCTTGAACTGACTTCTTATGGGGACAGATCTTAGTGTGCAAGATGGAGGTTGTCTCTAAAACTGATCCCATGAAAAGTGAATCTGACCTCTGTTAGCTCTGCTAGATCAGTACTTTTATCAGGATAAGGAAGAGGAGTTGCAAGCTCCTTTATGAGTGGCCCACCAGGAAAGCAGGGTGACACACCATGTGCTAGAACAGGAAGACAAGGAGGGAGGGGGATGGATTTGCACCATCCACTCCTGTGCACCATCTGAGGCCCGTGAAATCCCCCACAGAATCTGCTGGGATGAAGGAGGACAGAAGACTTAGTTTGGGACATTGGCCTGGAGAGGGGGGTGTCCATCCAATGATATGATTGATTGGGTACTAGGATGGGGTCCAAGGTAGAGTATGGCTAAGGCCCAAATCCTGAAGTTTATGGGTAAGAATGGTTACCTCCAGACCAGAGTCTACAGACAGGGTGGGTTCAGCTGCCAGGGACAGGAGACAGTGTTGATACAGCTCAGGTGCACATTGATGATTGCCCAATCATAGTTCATGTTCTCTGAGCCTGGACCAACAAGGGAGCCAGGGTATTGAAGTACAGGGGATGGCCTTGCTCTCCTAAGGGAAGGTCAAAACCCCTTACTAGTTCCAGGGTGACTGGAAGTTTCAACAGAGAAGGTGTGATGTGGGGTGCAGCAGGAGGAGGAGGACTGGGTCTTGAGGGCTCACTGCAGACACAGTGAGCTCTGGCCATGAAGAAATAACACTCCAAGTGGTTCTTGGAGGATGGAAGGTGTTTTTTCTTCACCTCCATTTCTTGGATCATCTGTATTTACTTCAGGACAGCTCAGGGTGACTCTGACCCTTGTCCTGAATTCTTTCCTCTGTCCTGAATCTCAGTTTGTCCCCATTTCCTCTGGAGCCTTGGCCCCTCTGCCATGGCAGGCCTCTCTCAGTGGCACACTTGGCTCCCTAAAGCTATCCCCTGCAGAAGCAGAGGATGCACCCCTGTCCCCTATAGCTGTCTCAGTTTCCTATTGGTATTCTCAGGGGGACAGCCCTCCTTCCCCAACTCTCTGTAGGATGCAGGACCCACCTCCTCCCTAGATCTTCCTAAGTCACACACACTCCCTGTGTCTACCCCCAGGGATAGCGCCTATGACCCAGAACTGTCAGCTTGCTCTTTCACGCTCACTTAGAGAGCATTACAGGCATACTGTGCAAAGAGCTTCCATTTACAGAAGGCATCCATGTGCAGTGTGTGGTCTGGCAGGGCCCAGTGTCCTCCTTTCTTTTATTGACCATGAGAAGAGGTTGCAGATCTCTTGCAGTCTGAGAGAATGGGCTGAGGGCTGAACCCGCTCTGCTCAGGGCTGCTGAAGCTGGCCTTTGGGTTCCTCTCAGAGACCATGACTCTCTGATCTCCAAGTACTAGAGCAGCCAGGTTCTTCAGAGAATTCTCCGTCTATTGCCCCATATACCTGCATGAACTTTTCTTACAAACCCCTTTGGATCCTTTAATATTGGAACAAAAAGTGTTCTTCCAATCAGGATAGTTTCCCGTAAACGGTGCCCTGAACCCCACCTACCTCCACCTGTCTGGTTGTCATTTGAGCCACGGCTCTTTGATCTCCAGTCCTGCATGGCTGCTGGTTCAGGGTGTGTGCATGGAGGGAGGAAGGGCACATTACATCAGTACAGGGGAAGTGTCCCTCATTCGTTGGACTTTGCCCCCACCCATCACCACATCCATGCCTTCTAGGGCAGACCAGATCCCTTCCAGAGACTGCTTCGCCTTCTCTTTTGCTCCCCTTCCCCCTTTCCTTCATGCCTACCTTCTGTCCAACCACAGCGATCAGCAGGCAGCCTGAAGGTGGATCTGGGCTTTCCCACTGCCACACCTTTGCCCAGGCTGTGCCCTTCCTTCTCTGTGGCAGGCTCTGCCCTTCCCTTTCTTGCCTGGTTCCTGCTTATTTTTCAGCAGAGACCTCAGGAATTACCTGTTCTAGGCACTCTGCTTTACCTGGCCGATCTCAGTTTGGGATTCTCCTTAGGTTCCCTGCAACACTCTATGGTCACTTCTATATAGGAAGATGGTGGGATGGCCATAGCATGGGCCACTCCAGATGTGTTTAAGCAAATTCCATCATCATCTCCAAGTCTCAGTTTCTTCGTCTGTGCAATGAGGATGACAGTTGGGCCTGCTTCTTAGATTGGGGTGAGTCCTGGATTAGGTGAGGGCATGAATGGTGGATGGACTTGCTGGGCATGTTGTTTCTTATATTAGAGGTTTGGTGTGTGGTTTGTGTCTTTCTGGAAAGGGGCTGATGATATTCATTCCCATCACCCCAGGGCCCAGTTCAGACCTTAGCAGAGACTAAGTGCTCAAAACAAAAGAGATGGATAAATACACAAGGACAAGGTCAGCAGGGGCCTAGGGTCTATGTTAGACAATTTTCTGTCACTATAAAAAAATACCTAAGATAATCAAATATAAAAAGAAAAGATTTAATTTGGCTTCTGGTTTCATAGGTTCCCGTCCATGATTGATTGGCTCTGTGGATTTGGGGCCTGTGGTGAGGAAGCTCTTTGTGTTGGGAGCATGTAGTGGACTAAAACCACTCACCTCATGGGTGGGGAGCAAAAGGAAGTGAGGAGGGGCTGAGATCCCCCAATCCTCTTTGATGGAATGTCCCAATGACCTAAAGACCTCCCATTAGGCTCCACCTTTAAAAGGCTTTAAAAGGCTTCCCCGCCTCCTAATTGCTTCACACTGGGGAGAAGGCTGTTACCACATCTATCTTTGGGGAGACACTTAAGATCCAAACCATAGCAGTTATCTAAACATCACTGTGTATTAGAATTCATACTGGCTGAAGGCATTGGACAAAGAGGTTCATCTCTTTGCATTATATGGCGGTAGAGGAATAGTAGCTTCAGGGTCCTTCCTTCTCAGCCTGCTGTTAAATGGACAGGCAGACTGATTTCTACTATAAATGTGATTACATAAACACACGAGTGTGTATGTGCTGGGGGGCTTCCCCTGGCCTTAAAGTGCCAGCAGAAAACTCTGCCTGCTGAGCATGCAGCAGATAGAGGGGTGTATTTCGCCCCTTGTGGACTACTGAGGGGCCCGTGGTTCTTGTCCACATGGCTGTGGCTTTGGGGTAAATGTCTGAGCTGCTGGGGTCCCAGGGTGACTCAGATTTGGGAAATAATGAAGGGTTTGTCATATTTCTGAATAATTAAAGAGCAGCTTCCATTTGTGGGGACTTGCTCTGAAGCTATCACAATGTATTAGTGGTTGAAAAGGCTGTGTGTGTGTGTGATTTTAAAATGAGAACAAGAGAACAACAGCCCAGAAAATAAAATTTAGTGCTATAAATAATTGTGCTCCATACATAGTGGCTGCATCATAAGAAACACACTTTACTGAAGAACTGCTGCCTTTTAGCCCCACTTGCATATACTCCCCACCTCATTTTCCTTGCAAAACCAGGCTGGAATGATTTGGAGTGGAGGGTGGACAGGGCTTGATATATTTTTGGTGTCAAATATTTTCCCCCACCATTGGACCAGTACTCATCAGCTAACTCTGAATGAGTGACCTCAGGAGCAAATCAGCCCTCTTTCTTTCTCTCAGCCTCATGATTTTGTTGTACATTGTTTGCATTTCCATAAAATGGAATTAAACATGTCAATCTTATACATCTCATGGGGCTTTGTGATTCTCAAAGCCAGTGTGTTACATGTACTGTAAGGAAAAAAAAAAAGTCTTCAGGTTGGTATAAATGTGTTCCTGAATCAGGATGTGACTTCTTTTCCTCCTTTAATTTCTGGTTTGGCCTCTGTGTGAACCTAGGCACTTCCTCCCTGGTAACTTGGTGATCAAGTGGGCTCCTGTAAACCTACCTTGTAAAAAGATGATTTACAAGAGCTGAAGTGAACCAGAGCCAGAAACCTGCCAGGGTGGTCTCTGAAGGCTTTAGGACCAAACTAGAAACTCCCTTTGCTGAACCAGAAACAGGAAAATCCAGGCAGGAACCAGCAGTCATTCAGGATTTAGATACAGTGCCCCCTTACAGAGAAAAGCCAATAAATTAACTGTGCACAGCAAACTGTCTTTAGACTATGATTACAGGTAAACCATAGGAGGAAAACTAGCCAATACTCAAGGAAATGAACAATCCCTAATGAAATGATGTCCAGAGTCAAATGACAGCCACCATTTAGAACCTTACTTGGGAAGTTAAAATAAATATAAGTCACATACTCAGTAGTCTGAGTTGCTCAAACAAATAATCTTTGGTTTCAAACAATTACTGATTAGATAGATAGGTACGTAATTAGATAGGTAAATAGGACTAGAATGAACTGTTTTATTTTCTCAACTGCCAATGCATCTTATCCCTCCCCGCTTGGGTACTGGGGATTGAACTAAGGAGCACTCAGCCACTGAGCCATATCCCCAGCCCTATTTTGTATTTTATTTAGAGACAGGATCTCACTTAGTTGCTTAGCACCTTGCCATTGCTGAGATTGACTTTGAACTCATGATCCTCCTAACTCAGCCCTTTGAGCCACTGGGATTACACGTGTGTGCCATTGCACCCGGCCCAATGCATCTTTTTAAAAAAAAAAAAAAATATATATATATATATATATATATATATATATTTAGTTGTAGATTGACACAATATCTTTATTTTATTTATTTATCTTTTATTGGTGCTGAGGATCGAACCCAGGGCCTCACACATGCTAGGCGAGCACTCTATCACTAAGCCACAACCCTAGCCCCCCAATGCATCTTTTTTTTTAGAGAAAGAGAGGATCTTCTTTCTTTCTTTCTTTCTTTCTTTCTTTCTTTCTTTCTTTCTTTCTTTCTTTCTTTCTTTCTTTCTTTCTTTTCTTTCTTTCTGTCTTTCTTTCTCTCTCTCTCTCTCTCTCTCTCTCTCTTTCTTTCTTTCTTTCTTTCTTTCTTTCTTCTTTCTTTTTTTTTTGTAGATGGACACAACACAATGCCTTTATTTTTATGTGGTGCTGAGAATTGAACCCGGGTTGTGCCCGTGCTAGGCGAGCGCTCTATTGCTGAGCCACAATCCCAGCCCCCCAGTGCATCTTTTGATCAAAGAAATTCTCATGCATTTTTGAGAAACAGAGGAAGAGGCTTGTGTTCAGAAATGAAGGGTTTGTAATAGAATTCCAGAAAGGATAATTCCTTGAAGCATCTTGAATCCTGTGTATGAATGTGTGTGTATGTGTGTGTGCACATGCTCTGTGTTGTTTTGTTTATAAAATAAAGGAGGTGGTTCAAATTCACATATAATTCTATCCCATTTCAAAAGCTTCAGATCTACTCATGCCAGGGGGCAAAGCTGGGAGATACTCGGTGCCTGGACCAGGGTCAGGACATGGCAAGTGGAGAAGACATCATATATTTTAATTATGGCAAGAAAGCAACTTCTTGACAGAATGGGTGAGTGCAAACATTTGGCAACTTCCTGCATGAGTGCAAATGAAAAGTGATTATATTAGAGCTGTTATTTTTTCCTCAAGAATAACTTCCTTTGTGGCAATAGGATGCTTTCAGGAAATTATTCTTTCTGGAACTGCTGGAGTGTATGCACCAGAATGAACCTGCATTCAGTCATTTAAAGTAACTTTGTTTTCCAAGTTAATTAATTGAATAATTCTTGATGTTTGACAATGAAATATAGTATGAAGCCAAGCCCTCACCTTTTTTTTTTTTTTTTTTTTTTAATTTTAAGAGTGTTGCCTACTCCATTTCACAGCAGGGCCGCCATCATTATCTAGGATGAAAGGTGAATGGAGTGCATCGATGGGTTTCTTTGGGTCAGTCTTTTTCTCGAGGCATAAAATAATTCAGAATGACAGTTCTCAAAGTTTGAAGTCCAGAAGATCTTTTAAAAATGTAGGCTATGGTCCAGTATGCCTGGCATGGAACCTGAGATCATGCGTTTCTAATAACCTCCCATGTGAAACCTATGATGCTGTCGGTCCATGAATCTGGCTTTGAGACATCTGTACGTTCATTAATCTGTATAGAGAGAAAAAGAGAAAAGGCAAAAAGACAAATAAAGGAAGGAAGAAAGGGAGGGAGGAAGGAAAGAGAGAAGAAAGGATGAAAAGAAGGAAAGAGGCAGAAGAAGAGAAAAAGGGAGCTAACGTGAAAGAAGAGAAGAGGAAAGGAGAGGAGGAGAAGGGAAGGGAAGGGGAGGGGAGGGAAGGAGAGGGGAAGGAAGGGACCAAGATGGGTTCTGGGATTCTGGGGCCATATCGGGTTGTTCTTACCCATTGGCCTGAACTTTCAACCTGGGTCATAACACAACTCCAGAAACCCATAGCAGCTTGGTATTTTCTCTCTCTCTCTCTCTCTCTCTCTCTCTCTCTCTCTCTCTCTCTCTCTCTCTCTCTCTCTCCTTTCCCTCCTTTTCTCCCTCCTAAGGTAGGAACTCTCAGGTTGAATAGATCTATTCATCAGAGCTGTGGCTGAAATCAGAGGTAAGTAGAGGGGTTGTGACTCAGGCCCCCAAAGCATCAATCACTCTAGAATCCAGAGGAGTGTGAAGAGATTATGTCTGGCACCTAAAGTGGCCAGCCATGGATGCTAACTGCTGGGTACCCCAGGAATCCCATAGATGTGTCCTTGAAATAGACTTAGCTCTAGAAATTGGACCCAGGAACAGATGTTTGGAGGTAAATACTTCTCAGATCACCACCTGCATGTCTGTATGGAGTCTCTATCCTGGTTGTCACTGAGCCATCTGAATGTGCATTGGCTTCTACCCACCAGGCCATGTGGTCAGCCTGGAGATTGGAGGTGGAGTTGGCATGGGTGATGGTAGGCTCCACAGACCCACAAATCCTCTTAGAATTGAGATGAAGTAATCCTCACTTAGATTCTTAACTGGCCAGGTTTCCAAGCACAATCCCAGCTTCATGGCTGCCTTGCTATTCTCTAGGTTGTTACAAGAGTGCTCTAAATACATATTTCTTCATTACTCACTTATGAGCAGCTGTTGACCAAAGATGTTCCTTTTGGGATCATAGATAATTAAAGATGAAGGGAAAAAATGGGATTGTGGATTAGTTTTGCACATTTCAAATATAATAAGTAACCAAAAAACATCCAAATGAGGAAGGGGGGATTCCCCTGACATGAGGCTGTGGGACTCAGAGGCACTGCCAACTCCCTCATCAATTTCAGGACCCATGAAGCCAGAGTGCCAGAAGTCCCCACACCCGGGCGGGGCTTTCTCATTTATAGTCCTGCAACTGCAGAGCCTTGGATGATTAAACATCTCGAATGAGCCTAATAGAAGACATTGTCAGCTGTTATTTACCTAGGGGCAAGTTAAGGGGAACTGTGTGTGGACTGGGAATCAATTCTTCAACATTTAACCAGGGTCTTGGATGGGAGTAAGCCTGAGGTGGAGCATCAGTTAGGCCTAAACACGTGGGAATATCATTTTCCAGTCATATGTAGGATATTTGTGTTGACCAGGTCAAGACAGAAGAGTGCAATAGTAACTCACATAATGCAGGAGGAGAGGGAACCAACATTTATGGACCCATATGCTGATAGTTGATTCCTGTGCATCTACATATGGTCTTTTTTCTTAATATTATACTCATAACTCGTAAAAATAGACTTTTTTTTAAAAAAAACTCTGTTTTAGCTGAGGAAAAGGATATTTAGTGATCTTAAGATTTATTCTTTCAAAACTAGAAAGTGGTGAGACTTTCAAATCCAGATCTGCTTGAATCCAAGTCCAAGAACTTCCTACTTAATATAATTTTAAAAATAGTTGTATTATGATGGTAAGGCTGTGGATGAAAGGTGAATATTGGTATAAGGAGAAGTTATACCAATAGGCTCTCTCTATGTGGATATTAATTGTGGCCTTGTGTGTCCGGAAAGAGAGTTAATTTAGCCGGGGGCTACCATAACAAATACCACAGACTGGGCATCTTAAACTCTAGCAATGTATTTTTCCACAGTTCTGGAAGCTATAAAGTTGAAGATTGAGATCTGGGAGGATATGGTTTCCAGTATAAGGGCTCTCTTCCTGCCTTGCGGAATCCTTCTTTCTTGCTGGATGCTCATGGGGCCTTTCCGAGTACGTGAGCAGAGAATAAGAGAGTGAGTTCCACATTCTCTTCCTCTTCTTAAGAGGTCACTATGTTCTATTAGATCAGGTCCCCACCCTTGCATCATCATTTAACCTCAATTACCTCCTAAAAGCCCAGCCTCCAAATAGAGTCATACTGGGGGTTTAGGGCTTCAACACAGGAATTGGAGAGGAAAACAATTCCATCCACAGCAGAAATCAAGGAGAGGAATGAAGATTGAAGACATTTTGCATAATTGATGAGCTCTGTAAATCTCCAAGACAAGGTGTTCAAAGTTTGTCTGGTACTATTCAGACTTACGCATCTAGCTTTTCCACAAACATGGAGGGAAAAAAAAAATATACGGTTCACTTATTCCAGCTGTCCTTCTCTTTGAAGCCTGGCTGAAGCTTTGCCTTCTTCGAGAACTTTCTGGACCTCTCCAGTCCTTGGAGCATCCCCTGTTATCTACCCCACAATTCATTCCTGTGCAGCCATCATTGTTCTCTGTTATGTCTTGATTCTTCTTCATTTCCTCCTGCTGCGTTCCATCCTGTAAGGCTGGGGCTTTTCTGAGAGTAGAGAAAACATCTCATCTCTCTTATGTCTCCATTACAGGCTTCAGTAAAGATGGATGGCTCACCTAGTGTTGGCAAGTTTTGTTTTCTTTCCCCCTTGGAGATCTGGTGTGAGCAAGCAAGCGTAACTTTTGTGTGCATGGAGCGTGAACTACATTCTTGATGAAATTTTAATCTTCCAAAGAATCCTACAAAGAAAACTTGATGAGTAAACAGGCCAGAAAAGAAGAAAAAGCATTTCCTCAAACTACACAGCCGGGGATTGTGGCCTAGGAGAGGAGGAAGGATGGATGCACTCCTTCACCTCACCATCCATCTTAGGGCCCTTAACTTATGCTTTTCCCTCTTCCTGGAACCCCAAGTCTCCTGTCCATCCATTAGGTCTTTGCCCAAATCCCTTCCTTCTGGGAGTTCTCATCTGATCACTTGACCTAAAAATGACATCCCCTCGTCACCTCTCTTCCACCACTGTCGCTTACCATGATCTCTACTTTCCATTTTAGCAATTGATTTGTTTTCTTGGATATAGTCAGGACATCTTCTAGGATTCAATTCCATGAGGCCGGGAGATTGTGTCTACTTGTTCGCTGCAATATCTTCTTGGGCCTCCAAATATTATCAGGCTCTCAAAACATTACTGGGAGAATAAATGAATTGGGAATAATGTCAAATATGCTTTAGAGAGTAGGATATCTGAAGGCGTACGTCATTAACACCTGGGATTGCCTGTGAGAAATGCAAATTCTTCAGCCTCCCTCTAGACCTTGCGATCAGGAACTCTGGAGATGGGGCCCAACCAACTGCATCAGAGCCCACTCTCCAGATGCTTCTGGTGCATGTTCAAGTTTGAGATCCACTGGTTGCATTGAGCTTCTTTATTTTTAATATACAGAGACTGTCTGGGAGATCTCATAAAAACACAGGTTCTTGTTCAGTAGGTCTGGGGGAAGGGTTGAGATTTGGCATTTCTAACAAGCTCCTGTTTGAGCTCTTGCAATTGTCCACCAACTTGTCACTCAAATAGTCTTTGCAGACATCTGGAGAACTTTAAAACGAATTGATGTTAGTCCCATTCTCAGACGCCCTGCTCTAATTGGTCTGGAGTGCAGCCGAACTGGGTCTTTTCAAAAGCTCCACAGACGATTCTAATATGCAGGCAAGGCTGAGAATCCAATGTCTTAGAAGACTGTTGAGTGGTTGTATCCTGGCACTGGCTGTGCATATAGGTGGAGGCATTGTAGTTCATGGGCTGATGATGTTTGGGGGCCAGTCTGTGCATGAAGTTTAGATGCCATAAGGCACAGAGGTGCAAAGGCAGGTGTGGCTAAAGAAGACTGAGTGTTTTGTGGGAAATCTAAAACAATGACAGAGAAGCTGTTAAGCAGTAGGGGAAACTCAATCCTGCAACCTGCTCACCGACCTAGATGTGCAAACACATCCACTCAATGCAAAGATTTGATGATGCTCAGTCAATACAAATCCAATGATTGCAGAAACCAATGATGATTTGCTCCTGAAGAGAAAACTTTTACAGATGAACAAATGTTCCAGGGATTACATTAACCGGCTAGGTTAATTAAAAATGACTCCAATAATTAGTTTCATGCATTGTTTCTTTGTTATTCTCTTTTCATAGAAGGGACAAAAGTTCTTAAATAAAACCTCTTCTGACTTCTCTGTCCCTCCTTTGAACTTATTGTTCTTGAAAACACATCCTGCATTCAGTGGGTTCTTAAGGTTTAAGATAAATCCTCCTTTAAGCCATTCAGCCCAGTTACATTGGGTCACACCTTGAGATGAAGAGACATACAGTGGATTTTCATTTTTGTCCCTATTAATATGCCAAGTGGGGCCCCTTAATGAAGGGTGACAGTTATTAAGATGTTTTAAGAATGCTGCCCCAAATGAACAATTATAAAATAAGTTAAAATGCCCTTCCTAATAAATTCAACTTTAAGAATAGGACTGTGAAAGAAAGCATTGGGGATGTAGCAGACAAGACCCAGGAAGTGGATTAAAGTATTGGGTCTGTCACTCACTTGTTCTCAAGCTTCTGTTGTACATTTCTGGTAACTGTGAGAGCTGCGAGGATGGAACAGAAAGTTCTGGCAGGCAGTACACAGAGACAGGATGATGTTGAGACGCAGCCTTTGAGAGTCTAGGAGCTGATGTGCCATGCCCTATTCAGGGAAGGACCCCTTACATCACCCATCACCAGTCAAGGAGGTCAGGCCAGGGCTGTATTAAATCATCCCATCCTCCCTGACCACTGCGGATTGTTTCAGAATCTAAACCTTCTTCACCATATTATCTCCTGAAAATTAGAACATTGAAATGAGGTGACACAGGTCCCAGGAATCTTGAGTAGAGGCACATGAATGGCATCACTTGAAAACAGTGCTCTGCGAGAGATCTTTCTGGGATGATGAGAAATGGCTCATGACCTGTGCTATCCAGTTTGACACTTATTGAGCACTTGACATATACCTAGGTTGACTTAAAAGGTAAATTTTAAATCTTATTTAATTTCAATTCATCTTTATTAATTCTATTTTAATTGGCATTTTTCATTTGAACGTATCCAGTGGCTACCATCTTGGAAAGCAATTGCTGTACAAGGATACAAGTGCAAACAAACATATCACAAACATATAAGAGACAAGTTTTATAGTCTCCCTCCCTTACAAAGGAAGGTCCCAAAGCCTCCTTGAGGGTCTCTCTTGCTAAGTTTTAGGGTTCAAACATTGTGTCAACTTTATGGACACTCTAGGAACAATTCAGAAAATCTCCCACCCTATTTCAGCTAGCTAAAAGAAGCTCAATTAAGATAGTGGGTCAATTGAATAAGAGCATATATACTGTTCTTTGTGAACAATGCCTGTCCATCCCATTGAAAACATAATTGTGAAGATGCTGGTCCTCTTATTGGCCAGGGGTGTTCCACCAAAGTAGGAATTGAAAAATGTAGAATAACTTTGCTATATGCATCTGATATCCTAAACAAACTATGTTATCAAGTCACAGGAAAATCCTGTACATAATATGAAAGATTATTGACATGATGAAGGTGACTTATTTCTGACAGGGGAGACTAGAAAATTTCGTTCATGATCCACCCTTTTCTTTTTCTTCTGGGCAAAATACAAGAAGCTATGCAATTACTGAGAGCCTTAATAGCCTCATGATTAAAGTTTTAAAATCAGGGTATTATTAAAGTCCTTCTGTTCCTACTAGATTATAATGAGCTATAAGCACGTGGTGACTTTGCCACTTATCTTGTTGAACATTGGATACTATACATCAAGTATGGAACCTACTGTTGTTGGAGGAATACACGATCAAGTCAATGTGCTTTTCTCAGATCTGGTCTAGGGGACATATGGGTCCTTTATCACAATTTCTAGATGTTGTACAAGTGGTCATTTCACTGAAGATTATTGCAATTTGATATTCATGGGCAATAGTCTGACTCTGGGTAAACTTGAAACACTTGACCACTCAATGAGCTTTGGTCCTCCTGATCATGAATACTAAGGCTAATAGGGACTTTAAGTAATCCACCCATTATCATATGTTACCTCTTGACACTCCCAACAAGCTTTTGAAGTAGATGCTCTTGTTTCTCCATCATTGTTATTGTTCTCATTGTGACCATCATTACCATATCATTTTTATTCCGTTGCAGATGGGAAGAGCATGGCTCAGGGAGAGAAAGCCGGTTGATTTGGATCACACTGTTAATAAGCAGGGGAGGCAGAATTCACAATCAGATCCTATGACTCTAAATCCAACATTTAGTAGGGAAGAACATCTGTATCTGTTTTAAAATTTTATGGAGGCAGACGAAATACCGTACGTTTAATATTGTGGAGGAAAAATGTGAAGCCAATAAAGTTTGCATTTTAAGAGATGAGAAGGGCAAGAATGTCATTCTTTTGGGTCTGATTTTGAGGGGTGTTATTAAGAATTTGGCATTTGGGTGGTACCTATGAAAACAGTCTAACAACTCGAGAAGAGAGGGCTATGGGTCCCTGAGAAACCTTGAGGTTCAGCCTCACATTGAGTAATAGTTAATTCTTCTGGTACACAACAGCTTCAATTGTTCACACTGAATCCTTACAACAGCCCAGTATGAAAAGTACTATAATTTCTAGTTCTCAGGTGAAGGAATTTTCACGAAGAAAGCCTGAGTTTCTCAAGGTCACAGAAATAGAGGCTGGCCAAACCAAAATTTGCCCCCCCCCACCGGCCTGACTGCAGAGCTCAGGTTCTGAGCCATGATGTTGTGGCTTTCTTCTTTACATCTTGTTGAATATGAATTTTTAATAAAATGTCACCTCAGTGATCTTTATTTTACCAGTGTTATGGTTAATCGGAATTGTCAACTCGATTGGGTTGAAAAGCACTCAGGAAATGCCTAGGATTAAAAGACTTCTGGGTGTGTCTCTGAGGATGTTTCCAGAGTTAATTGACTTATGGGACAATAAACCTGCCCTAAATGTGGACAGCACTGTCCAATAGTCTGGGGGGCTGACAGAAGAAAAAGTGGAAGAAAGAAAAAGCCATAGCTGATGTAAGTTTGATTCTTATTCAACAGGTGTGTCTACGGCTGCTCTATCATGGAAATGTGACTTTAGCTCCTTCACTATTCCAATGTGGCCTCTCATCAGAAATTTCCCTGGGGGCTTCCAGGCCTTTAGTCTCAGAGTTTGTCTGTGTCATTGGTTCTTCGTGTTCTGAGGCTTCTTGATCAGCTTCTCTTCAGCTTCTTGGACTAAATAGGTACCAGTATATCTGGCTCTCCTGTGATCAGAGGGCCATTGTGGAACTGTCCAGTTTCTGGTTGCATGAACCACTCCAATAAAATTCCCTCTTAGAGTCATGCACAAAGGAATCCTGTTGATTCTGTTCCTCTAGAGAACCCTGAGCCATCCAACTAGCATCACATGTAAGGAAGCAGCCCATGTCCATGCTGGATGTATCACAGGGCTTGTGGAGGGCCAGGTGATGGTGGCAGAAGCCTGAGAAGCCCAAGGCAAGGCAAGCCTCAAGCATTGCAGCTTCTGTGTATTTTCTCTGTTGTTAACGCTAGAATGCCAAGTCTATTCAAAATGGGAGGGTGGTAGGTAACTGCCCTCACAGACATCTCAGATTGTATCTGCTGAAATGTACCTTATTCATCTTGGTACTACATACCTAAGCTCAGAGCCAGAGACAAAGTGGAATCTGCGGGAGGCATGAATCATTCTGACTCCTCATATTGTTAATAGGTAAGAACACACAGACCCTTCACCAGCCTTTGTCTTATTTAATCTCCTGCAAGACACCATTTATGTATTCCATGTGCAGAATGCCAGGAGACAAGTGTGAGGTTAAGTATTACATTTTCCCATTAAAGGTTACAGTCACCTATTACAGGAACACTGACACCGGAGGTATGTGGCTCAAAAAGAGCCTGGTATTTGGACCCAAATGAGATTCCTCGCAGAAGATTCTGATAGGTCAGGGACCTCGTGGGGTGCTGGGTTTAAATGATTTGCCTCCTCCAAACGCAGGCTGGAGTTTAATTCCCATTGTGAGGTGTTAAGGGTGGAAAATTAATCTAACTGTGGTATTCATATGTAGGGCCTTTGGAATGGGATTATTATTGAGTAATGTCATCATAATGAAACCCCATACCCTCATGAGTGAATGTTGGGGTAGGGGGAGAGAGAATGATATACAGGCACACCATCTCTCATCTTTTGTCCCGGGATGCCTTGTACTGCCTCAAGACATGCTGGCAAGATGTCCATCACTGGAGCAGGGCATGGTAGTACATGTAATCCCAGTGGCTTGGGAGGCTGAGGCAGGAGGATTGCAAGTTCAAAGCCAGCCTCGGCAATTTAGCAAGGTGCTAAGCAACTCAGTGAGACCCTGTCTCTAAATAAAATACCAAATAGGGCTGGGGATGCCAGAAGTGGCCTTTTGACCTTGGACTTATAGAACTATAAGTCAAAATAAACCTTTTTTTTATTAAAACATACTCTGTAGCATCGTGATTTTAGGAACAGAAAATGGACTAACATATGGAATTTTTAGGAATTTTTAGAATAGGCAAAATACAGGTGAGTATATGTGAAACCTGTCGAGGATGAGTGTGAGGGCCTCAAACATTCGGGCTGAGAACACCGCCAGATGTTTTACTCAGACATGGGCAATCCTGGAGATGGATAGCCACCCACCATAGGAACGGATTTCAGAGTTTCCAGATTGTTAATGACTTTATTGATACTCCAGTGCTGGGAATTACTGATCTGGCTTTGATCCTAATTCGAATATTCTACTGTGTGATCTGTAATGAGGAGTTGTTGGACTGCAGAGTTGCTGTCAATGTCAAGGGCTGAGTTCACCAGTCTCTCCACTGAGAGAGAAGCAGTCAAAGATTGGGGGTAAATAGGGATGTGGAAAAACTCAGATGTTGATATATTAACTGCAATTGGAGAATGTAATGCTGGTTACTAGGAGAGATAGATGTTCATGGGGGAAGGAAACGATTTTTTTCCTGAAGTCCTATAGGGAGGATTATTCACAAACAATCAAAATGTTCAGTTTGATCCAAGATATAAGGTAGAGGGGATTATACGGAGTGACATTTTAGCCAGACAGAAAGTACTCAAGGACAAGGGGCCACGTCTTTGCTATAATCTCAGAGTGTGGCATTGTGTCAGTCACAGCATCTGACATTAACTAGTTTGTTGAAATGGATTGGAAAAAGCTACTAAACTCATTGGATAAGGGACTCTACAGGAATCCAAATCGTGTGAAAATCATATAAGTGCTTCCTGGGTTAGTTATGAGCTCTGTCACTCGATATTTATTATCAGGTCTGATTAGTCACATGCCAGGTGATCTGTTCATGTGAGAAGTCCCCAGATTGATCATTTTCTGAGAGACTGCGCTGTTAGGTACATTCGTTGCTAATGAGCACATCACGGTGTAAATCACTAATAATATCTCAGTCCTTGGAGTTGATTTTGTTAATGAAGCAGTTTTGGTGTCTGAACGGGAGGGAAGGAGTAGGGAAAACATTGGCTGAGGACGATGACATAGAGGGGAGGCCAGGTTCATGATTAAAAGTATAAGTTCAGACCAGTTGGTTCTAATGTTGCCCAGAGACCTACCATCTTTCTCCCAGGAATGTCTCAGCTACTCTGCCAGAGTTTTGGTGGATTATTTTTTTGCTAAGTCTAGTTGGGGTTAAAGAGGAACTTCTGTCTTTTCCAACCAGATGCCTAATTGACATTTCTCTGTTCCACAGGATGTTTTATTTATTCTCTATTTCCAGAGGGAAGTTTTCTCTGCTCCTCAATCAAGAGTTTGATAGATATCTACTTGTGATGCATGAGTGTGTGTATCCATCCCTCCAGCCCTGCATCCATCTATCCATGCCTTTTTTTCATCCCTCATTCCTGGAAATAACACTGTTGTGGGCTCCAAATAATCTTCCCTAAGCTTTCATATGACCACGGCCAGGAGTCTGGTCTTCCCCTTACCTATAAAATAAGGAGTCTGATTAGTTTCTTCTTAATCCTTTTCTTTTGTAATGTGTCACAACACAACCTGGATCATAGGCACAGTGGAGGACAAAGAAAAGTGTAAGATCTACTTCCTAAGCTCCAGGAAACTCGGATTTAAATTTGGAAAGTCAGATATGTGATACCTAAGGACAATAACCAGAGTCACAAGACTGGATAGAATATGGTTGGGTTAAAGATAAGAGGTGGCATTGTCCTGCTTCTGGCAGACAAAAATTCCAGGGAAAACATGCTTGAAGAGTTGGTGGAAAGCAGGGTTTTTAATGATAATTAGGAATTCAACTGATGGGAAAAATCTGGGTGGGCAGGCTTATCAGAAATGGTCAAGAAAATATATCATGTACAAAACCATGAGTCCTCAAGTTGGTGAGCAAGCTAGGTGTCTTGTTTAATGTGGGTGAGTTGCGAGGCCTGATACTAGACATGTTTAAATTCTAAACTAGGGATGTAGGGCTTTCTAATCAAGGTAATGGTGAACCTTTGAAGGTTGAACAGGGCAATGTCTTATAAATAGCTCTTTGGGAAGAATAGTCTGACAGCTTGGACCAGGGACTGATTGGATGGGACAGAATTAGAAGGTAGAGAGACTAGACAGAAATGTCTTATTCCAAGTTGGCTATTTTTCTGCTTAAAGAAAAAAAAAAGGAACACAACACAAAACCCTTAGCTTCCAACGAACTGTCTTTTATTATGACACAAAAGCTATAAAAGTAGTGATGTATATAAAAGCAGAGCAGGATGTTTTTAGTGGCTTTATGAAATAAAAACAGCAGTAGATGGTTAAAATTGGAATGCCTGCATCAGGTTATAGCCATCTGAGTTTGGGAAGTTGCAACAGCAATGTAATCATATTTTTATAGCTCTGGCTTGGTCTTTCCACTCAGATAACTGAACTATGGGTGGATGAGAAGGGGAAGCCCAGCAAATCAATGCCATTAAATAGCAAAAGATGAGAGCTGTTGAATTTCAATGGCTAAAGCAGCTACAAGTTTGATAAAAGAATCATTATTACCCCAAATCAGAAATACATGTGCTATGAATAAAGATAAGATTGACACTTGGGAAATCAGGCTCCCATACAAAATAATATGATGGGTAAGATCCAGTTCTACTAGGCACTTTGACATCTGTGCCTTCATTTTGTACCCAACACAGTTTAGAGGAGAATGGCATTCACAAACTCTTAGGTGTGGACACTGAAGCACAGAGGATGTGAGACCCTTGTCCATGGTCAAATGGTTAAGACACGGTATCCATGAATGTATCTTGGGATGGATTCTAAATCGCATACCTTCTTCACCAAAGACACATGAAATTTTTATAAACTTTTATTTTCTCTTTGCAGATCTGTGAAGATTCAGCACCTTTCTGAAGCTCCCACTGTGGGTCCCAGATTGGAGTGTTTAATTTCATTAATCCAACAATAGATGAGACAAACCTTGCTCAGGGACTTTAGAAAGACCTTCCTATTCACTAGCAAAGGTATCTGTCTGGGGTCTTTCTAGGCTACCAATGGAGCCATAAATGTCTAGTAGCTACACACTTAGCTGAAGCGTAGTTTGCTCAAGATAAATGGTGTGTTTGTGCAGTGTGTTCTGAGGATCATCAGGGATGAGGGCTTTAGTAGGTGTTACAGTGGCATGAGCCACATCCAGAAAGATATCCTTTGATTTTATTCCTCACATTTACCTCAGCTGAGATCAGTTGAATGATATTCTAATATTCAAACATTTATTATTTTAAAGAATTAAAGAAAGAGAAGATATTTGAATATACAAGATCTTTCTGCAACAAATTAATTTTATCAATATGTTCATGTCCCAAGAAGGAATCCTGGAAGTTCAGAAGTTGAAAGATGGGATGGACTTATACCCATATTGAATGACTTCATATTAAACCTCTGCCATTTAAGTCCTTTTCCTTTTAGGTTTATGTAAAGAAGATTTTTATTTGTTAGCATTTGATTCTGTGAGGGGAAAAAAGTATTTATATTTCTTCATGTGTTATGTTAATAGAGAAAATAATGGAGTTCAAACCAACCACCATTTTGGAGCATCTTCAAGAAATAATCAGAACCTAAAAGGAAAACATGAGAGAGAAGAAGGGCTGGGATTAAAAGTATGGTCTATGGTGAGCCAAGGTTTGTCCCTTCATTACGTGACTTAGTGTGTGAATGAAAACTGTACCAGCATTTAAAGGCATTGGGAGAATTATATGATACAGTGCATGTAAGCTATTCATTTCTGTGTTTGGCATGTGCTGAAAGTTCAAATCATTACAGATATCATCAGCAGCCATAGTAATGACATAATACATATTGAACATTTACTGTATGAAAGGCAGTGTTCTAAGTGATTTATGGACCTTAACTCATTCAGTTTATACAACAACATTTTGGGGTGAATGCTATTATTATCTTTATTGCAAAGTTAAGAAAACAGGTATGGAGACATTACAGTCCAACGCCTCAGATCTAGTAAGTCGTTAACTGGAAGTGGGGTACACAGCCTGTGTCCTTAACCACTGTGCCACACAGCATCTCTAGTAATAAGAGACATCGTTCATACAATATCATGTTGTTACAATGAGAGATCAAATCTGGAAGACATCTGAAGCTAAGCCACGGAATGAATTGGGGTGCAGAAGAGAGACATTGCAGTCCATTGAAAGCATCAAGCATGGTTAGTAAATGCCATAGGGTCTGATATAGGCCTTGAGGGATGAGTCAAGACAGCTACAGATGAACATGCAAGAGAATATCCCGGTACAATGACTATAGGGAGAGCAATTTGAGCTGTTTATGAGATTGTTCGACACATAACTCTAAAACTTCAGTCATCATGTTGTGCCCCACGTGATTTCCCATGGAGCCTACAGCATGATGCTCGGTGGGAGGTTCAAATAGATTTGTATCAAATTCAGCTATTCTGCTCATGAGCTGGTGGCCTGGCCTTCTCCATCTCTATTTATCAGTTAGTAAATGGGGTTTTCAACCCATCTCACAGTGATGCCTTCAGACCAAATAAGATGCATAGATAAGCTCCCCACATGGTGGCTGCCCTAGAGTTGGATTTCAGTAGGTTTCGGCCTCCAAGTGAGACATACGAGAGTTAAGAGAAAGATTGTGTTGGTGAATCTGTTTACCCAACCAGTGGTGGGTGCATATGAGGCATGCCACTGTCAACTTTGATCTAGAGTTCTTGGCACACCCTTGGAGTATCTCGACCTGTGTCAAGTTCATGGAGAAAACACATCTTAAATCCTCTTGAGAGCTCTCATTTTTTTGTTTTTCTAAAAGTCTAGAATTCTTACTTTTAGATTTCTAAGAGCATTTTAATAGCAAAGACAATGTTTACTGCTTTTGAAGGGCACCTTTCCGTAAAAACAACCTTAGGTGCCTCTGGAAAGACTGACAAACTCCTCCTTCTCACCTGCTCATTTAATATTAGACTCCTAAGGAGACTTTTCAGATAAAATACAAGATGTCCAGCTACATTGGCACATAATATTAGTAACAGATATTTTTAAAACATAAATAATATTTATATTATTAGACTAAAAATACTTGGGACACTTTATACTAAAATTATTTTCAGCTTACCTGAAATGTGAATTTAACTAGGTCTTGCATATTTTCATTTGCTATATTTGATAATCATACTTCTAAAGACCAAGAAGTTCCGTGGGGTAGAACACCAGTTTTGAAATTAGATGGGTATAGGGTTTCAAAACTGCATTCAGTCCCTTTATTGGCTGTGTGACCTTGTTATTTAATCTCTCTGATGTGAACATTCCCTACACATAAAACCAGGATAATAATATATAAAGACGCTTCTCTGAGTTACTGAAAATATAAAGTGAAATAGCATAGGGCAATATAACTGGTATATCCCCTAGTGCATGATTGGAGTTACCTGTTAATGTAACTTTCTGTGCTGTTTCTTAAAGCACTTTATAAGTAGTGCAACTCCCTAAAACTGTATAGATCCATTATCGCTATTATTTTCCAAGGCCATCTAGTGGGTAAGTGTATATTTCAGTTTGTAACTGGTGTACAAACTTCTACCCCAAGGCCCTCTCTGGTATCCTACTTTCTCTGGAAGCCTCATACAAGTAATTGGCTTCAGCCAATCAGAGAAAGACTCAGAATGAGAATTATTTCCAGAGTTGGCAGTGTGATCCATTACCAGTGTGGCTTGCTTCACAGTGGGGTTCCTGAGAGCAGGATTTCTTGGGAAAGTGTTTGTTTAATGCTTTTATTTTCAAAGATGAAAAATCAGTTCTCAGCAAAGGACTAAGTAGAGTGGTAGAGTCAGGGTCAATCTTACCTAATACGAATGATGTACAATAGTACCAACCATTGAACATGAACTATGAAGGTTTCTTCCTGATTGACATTAAATATATGAGCTGTAGAATTCATATCAAATCCTCAAACAATACATTACACCCAGTTTATGAAAGGGAAATCGAGGCTTGATGGAGTTATGTGACCTTCCCTCAAATCACAGTTTCTAGGTGGGTGACAGAATTGGGATTCAAACCCAAGTCTGGTTTACACTAAGGCTATTTCTTTTCTACTTCCCAAGGATGCTTATGAGTGTTTTCCCCATTTTTTTTTCTGAGCAACGATAAAGAAACAGCATTTAGTTCATGAAAGAAGAGCATGAGTTTCCTACCCCAAACTCCACATAATAAAGTGAAATAAACAGCATTTTGTGAAATTTCTGTGGGTGCCCTAGGGACTGAAGCCAGGAATGCTTGAGTGTCTGGACACGGAAATGCTGTACTTCACCTTCTACATTTCCTCAGCCACAAAATCTCTTCATTGCCACAGAGGTCCCAATACAACTGGTGCCTTGTTGGAAGCCTGACAAATCTCTTCAGGATGGTTTCTCATTGGCTGAGGGGACACGCCAGGTCCTAGATGTATGAGTGATTGACAGGAGCCAGAACTGAGTTGGGATTTCTTTTTTGCAAAATTCATTTCTGTGTTGTAGTCTGGAGAGGGAAAGCTGGTCATTCCAGGCCTACCTGTCCAGCTGATGGCTGCCTATTACATAAGGTCCTGACTCACACACAGAGGAAGCCCTAATGTGCCCACAGGAGCAACATAAGGAACATAAGAAAGAACACTTCTCTTTTGAGGTTCTGGGTCTATGCGTGGAGTGCACCTAGATGACAACATTTTTATTATATTAATAGTAGTAGTAGTAGTAGTATTTTGATGCTGGGGATTGAACCCAGGGCCTTGTGCATGTGAAGCAAGCACTCTACCAACTGAGCTGTATCCCCAGCCCTGACAACATTGTTATTTTGGTAGTTGTTATGTCATCTGAAATTGATAAGAACTAACTCATTGTACCCTACATTCCAGGCAATAGGAAACTGCTTCGAGATGAATAAAATGCAGTCCCCCTCCCTGTCCCCATCAAAGTGTGGTGAGAGATCCAGATCCACAGGCAGCATGAGAAATGCTAAGACAGAGATCAGGGACCACAGGCCTCAGGGAAGCTGCTTGTGGAAGGCAATGTCTAAGTGAATCTTGAAGAATTAGAAACAATTTCCCAGGTGGGGAAGACTGGAGATCACATGCTGTGTGAGAAGGAATCTGTGCAAAATCAGGATCGAGGCATTTCCAAACCTCTTTACCTTGTAACCCCATCTCATTTGCATCAAACATAAATACATATATGCACATCTCACATTCTAACTTTAATTTTCAGTTATGTCAAAACAACTTCTATTATTTATCCGTTTTACTCTGTATTATGTTTATGTAGAATTTTATGAGTTGGATTATAACTGACTAGTTATAATGTACTGTTCATGGATATTTAATGAAATGTTTATTCATTTTGATTCCACAGTTTTCTTTTTAACAACATGATCTCATCCATTTGTTGCCTAGGACTTAAATACTTTTGTTGGTTCTTAATGATGTTACTTGGACCTGAGCACTCTACAGAGCTAAGAGGATGAATCAGATCTGAAGAAGACTAGGATGATTTGGGGGAATTAGGTGAGGTCAAGTTTACCCAAGGTGTAGACCGTGAAGGAGCGTGAGAAAGGAATACTTCTTGAGAGACTGAAGGGAGGTAGGCAAGGGAATTCCAGCGATTGTGTATCAAGATGAGGACCTTAGTCCAAAAGAAAGGGAGAGCTACTGACGAGCTTTAAGAAGAGGAGTGACATTCGTAGTTGCAGCTTAGAAAATTAATACTGGTTGGTGGTTTGAAGGACACCTTGGAGATGTGGGTAGGGTGAAGTAGGTGTTATCAACATCCAACCCAGGGAGCAGCAGGGCGACTTATCTAGAACACCAAGGTGACAGTGGATAGGAGCCAATGGAAAGCAGATAGGGTGGCTGAGGGCTAGAGGGAGGCTTCTTGGATCTTGGGCTCTGCAGAAGGGAGACCCCTGGAGTAAGTTACCTACCATGGGATGCGTGGGAACACTTGCAGGAACCAGGATGCATTCATCCCAGGCTGTAACCAGAGGCTAAAGGTATCCGTTAGCACCACAGGGGTTTTCCTTTTGCATGAAGGAAAAATGTGAAAGCCAAGAATCTGACCTATGACCCTGGCTGGTCAAAGGCCTGTCAAATACGCTTGTTAAAATGTCAGTGGTCTTTTCTTCTGTGGGAAACGTCTTCCTTTCTCAGTCCCTGGCATGTGTGTACTCCAGGAGGGAGTCAAGAGGTCACGGGTAATGCCAGAGTCCTCAATTCCTGCTGTTCCTGTGCCTGAAATACAGAGGCAATAAACTCCAGAATTGATGGTGGATGAGAGGGGCACCACGTGAGCCCCGCTGGTGCAGGAGGAGCGAGTCCCAGATTCAGGTGAGTGGTCTCTCCCCTCGCGTAGTGGACATTTGGCAAAATCTGAGACATTTTTGATTCACAACTAGGGGTTAGGCATCATTACTTGTATGCAGGGGTAGAGACAGAGATGCTGCTAAATCCTTTAGAATGCTCAGGGCAGTCCTCAAAATGAGGAATTATCCTGTGATTGACATCTCAAATGTCAAGGGCCGTGATCAAGTGAACCTCCAATCACTCTTTGCTCCGTCTTGGAATAAACACTTTCCTCCCATTTTTTTTTTCCTCCTACATTCAGCTGTTTATGCGTTGGTTCCTTCTTTTCAGGACATTGCAAGTCTCTCGGGAAGATTTTAGTACCCTCCCTGATACAGACAGGTGGCTTGACTTGGCTCAGTGTATCTTTTAATTGGAACGGAAATCACACCCTGATGCTCTCACCTGGATGGTAAACTAGACTTGGGTAGAGAAAGCGTTCTTTCTCAGCATGGTTGTCTGTATTTTGGTTCTTCTTAAAGATTACCATGTGGGGTGTGAACTGGGAAGACTATAGATAGCACTAATGCTGAGGCACCACATCAGTCTGATCTCAGAGAAAACAATTAGAATCATGTGGTTTTTTCATTCACCACTGTTTTCAGAAGCCCTGCCAAAACATTTGAGTTGAAGACAAAAGGGTCATTCATGCCCAGCAGCCCACGCTGGGGAGAGCAGAGTCCCCTGGATGGAGGGGAGGCAGGCGGTCTGCTGGCTCCCACCGTCAGGGCTTTATTAGTGGGGCAAACACAATTTAGGGAATCAATGAGGGGGTCAAACACGGGTGCTAGTCAGAGAGGAGACCTCCTGTGTCACCCTCCCTCTGTGCTGGTAGCTTGGCAGGGAAGGGCTCCCACCTAATTAGTGTCCTTCTGAATGTGCAAAGGCAGAAGCCCAAGAGGAATTTCTGAGACTATTTAATTATGGTTGGGTCTCTTTTGTCTTAGAACAGGCTAGGGTCTGTCCGTCCAATGCAGGACCGCGGGGGAGCTTTACCAAGTCTCCTAACAAGTTGGCCTTCCCGTGTTTCTGCCATGCCCCAAGGGTGAGAGAATTGTGTTTGCCCCAGAAACACTGACAATGGAAGTCACAATCTAATGAACCTCAGGAACCTCTGGAAGTCCTGAGATTGTCCATCAACAGAGTAATTCACAGCAACACAGGAGAGTCTCTTGGTATAAAAATGCAGAAAGCAGAAAATTGAGAAACAAGAGGAAGAGAGACTTAACTAAATTGAAATATTCCCGAAACTTGGATCTTAAGCACATAAACAAACAAGTCCTATGTATCAAAATTGTCTTGGACAGTATAGAAGCTTAGTGTTTACTGAATGATGAATTGAATGGACACATGAAAGAATATTTTTGTTGTACCAATACCTGGAGGATGTTTAAGTATTTTAGCGTAAATTACCTGTACTAATGAAAAAACGCTTTCGTGAATTTAAATTATGTATTCAAATCCTCATTTAAAATTATTTTCGATTATGGAAAGGGGCCATGGTTTCATGCGATTAATGACTTTCTTTCCCTTTTCTAGACTCTTGCACATTCTAAATGTCAGGGGAGGTATTTACAAAATAGGAATATGGAGATCATAGAAAAAGTCTAAGTCAAACAGATTATGAATATTCTTTCTCTTGGGGAAGGCTTTGGGGAAGGGCTGAGTTGTAACAGCTTGGAGAGAAAACTGACTATAAAATCTCAAACAAAGGGAAGGCAAGTCCAGGGCAATATGTAAGTCCAGAGAAATTTCCCTGACACTATTAAAAGCAAAGTAGCTCAGCAGCGTGTAGAGAAGTTTAATGATAACAAGTTTAGGGACTTGAAATTTGGGTGCCTTTACTGCCAATGATTTGCAGGGTAGCCTTGGAGTAATGGCTTCCTCTTGGAACATGCAATCCGTCTATAAAATTGAAACCATAACATCTCCCAGCAAAACATTGTGGTTGTTTTGAATGCCGTGTGAGCTATTGTACATGGATGCTATTTAAAGACTGTAAAACACTATAACAAATTATCGTACTGTCATCTTTTTTATGCTCATCTTCTTTTAACACACAGCTCGAACATCACTCTTTGAGCTTACAATACCTCTACGAGAGCTCATACTATAGAAATTCTCTACTTCCATGTTCAATAATCTTCTTGAATTTGAAGAAAATACTACAAAATATTATTTTCTTTACATAAGAAAAAAAAACTCGCAGGGTGCTTTTTAGTTTGTTTGTTTGCAGATACCAAATAACTGTGGAGCAAGGGAAAGGGCTCTGAACTAGGAGATAGGAATATTAGAGATGGAATCCTCTTTCCTTTCTTCCTTCCTTTTCTTCTCCCTCTTTTTATCTTTCGTTTATTTTTTTTCCTTTCTTTTTGCCCCCACCTCATATTTATATGATTGACACATATTATATCCGGTGAAATAAAATTAATGAGCCTGATTCCTTGATCTCAATGACTTCACAGTTTATTGGTGGCAAAATCAAGTCAACTGAGAATTAGAACCAAGTATTAAACACATCCCAGCAAACCTGGGTAGGATGGGATGCAAAAGGAGTCCTCTTGGAAAAAAGAAATGTCTGGTTTGGATTTTGAGGGATCAGTAGGAGTTTGGATGGGAAACAAGAGCAGATAGGTGAGGGTATGGACTGAGCAAGTTTCACGTGATTCTGTAGATCTGAAGGGACAGGTGTTTATGTGTATGTTCCAGGAAATAAGAGCAGGTATAGAAACACTTGATGGGGACCTTTCATTTGAGTATAACAGGGTGCCAGGGAAGAGGTTAAAATCAGGATAATGATGTTATACAAATGGTATTTTGAAAAAAAAAACATTCAATTATTTGTTGGAACTCTACAGAGAATGGAAAGACCAGAGGCAGAAAGACCAGCTTGGAAGTGGTTGTGATGTCCTAAGTGAAAAACAATGACCAGAATGTAGGACGAGGGAATGGGAAAGAGAATAGGATACTGGGAAACATGTAAAATGGCATCTCATCAGAATAAGTAAGTGGCTATATTCAGGAATGAGGGAGAGCAGAGGGCTCTGCTCTACCTCCAGCTATTTGCCCAGGCCAATTATTTTGCCTCTCTTGACAGTATTTTTCTACTGTATAAGACAACAAGTTTATGTAGTTCACTTTTAGAAAGCAATGTGTGTTTAGGGACCATATGTCTCCATCATCTGTTGGAGAACATTCCAGGTAAAGGGATACTTTGTTTTTTGGTTTGCTTGTTTTTACAAATAAGACAACATTTTAAGAAGATGAAGAAGTTGGACATCTTTTATTTCTTGTTTCCTATGCTTGGAAGCAAGCATCTCCATTATGTTGTGTAGAGTGGGTAGATCAAGAAAGGAATGGGTTTTAATGGACCAGTCAACTGGAAAATTTGTAAACTTAATGCAATGGAAAATTTTGTCATTGCACATTGGATCACCTAGATAAATGTGCAATAATGATTTATTTGTAACTTAACGATATTAACATGATAGTTTTCCACATCCAATTCAAAAGAATTGACACAGCAATTCCTGCCCTTTCCCCTTATCTACTTTTTTCTGAATATTCTATACTCACCTGTGTAATTACTTTGGTATTATATTATCACCTGAAATTCAAAGAGGTACAATTTCAGACAGGTTAGCAACAGCTGTAGTCCAGTGGAATATATTTACAGTTTTCTTTGGGTGTTGCTTCCCAGAAGAGATCATTCTTCTGAATGTATCTCTTATTTATTTAAAGACAATTCTTTCCAGCCCTCTGTCTCCACCAAAGTCACCCTCTATGATGGTTTCCAGGTGCCCAATTGTGGGAATGTTATATGCAGAGCTAACTTTTATTCTGGTCCTATCTTCCCAAGATTAATGAATAAGGTGGTGAATGGAAGGAGCTATCCAAGCCTGTGGAAAGATCAAAGATGCCCTTTGGAGAAATGAACTTTTTCTAGCATCAAACGCAAAGATTTGTCTTTCCTTAGAAACAGGGATCACTGTCTCCTTCAGCTCTTTCATCTGTAACTCATTGTGTGATTTGGGGCATATTATTATATCCCAGATTCCTCACTTGCGAATTGAAGAAAATAAATCCATTTCACAAAGGTTTTTGCAGATTCAATCTCTAATATAGGGCTTGGTAGGCATATGTATCGGTCAGGATAGGCTGGGTTCTGCTACAGTAACAATTAAATGCTACTTCTCAGTGGCTTAAAACAACAAACAATTTTTTTTTTTGGTATGGCACATAGCCAATCAAATTTGATTGGGCTTCTGCTTTTTGTAGTCTTGGGAGAATCCACTCAAATGGAAGCTTCACTACCTTAGAACATTAACATCTCAAAAATTAGACTTCAGAGAGATTCAGATAATTAGTAGCTACATTTCATTCAGTAAAATAGGTGCATGGCCATGTTATATTTCAAAGGTATGGAGAAGCATTATCTTTTCATGCCCATGGATGGACAGGAAGACTAGAAACCTGGTTGTGCACAAAAATATCTGAGCAGCTAAACAATTTACTCTCCACCTTCCAGAGTGCAACAGCTGCACAATATTAAGAGAAAAACTTCTTCACTCAAGTACATATTTATGTGAACTATATTTGTTGTTTAAATTTATACACGTGTGTGAGAGTGTGTGTATTTGGAGGGGGGTGTATCACACATCTTTGTGCTGTTTGTGGCTGGGGGTGGAGAGGAAATGGGATCATAAGAAATACAGTGGCAACAGTTATTGACTTTGGGTTGTGTTAATAACATGCCAGTATCCTATATATTTCTAGAAGTTAATGGAGTAAATAATTAGTCTAAAATTTCACTTAATGATGCATTTTGAGTATGTATTAAAGTAAGCCCAAATAAGCTGCCTAATTCCCCAAAGGGATACATTGGCTCCCAAGAGGAGCTGAAACTATTATAGAGAAAGACATAATGAAAAAAAAAAAGTAACAAGTTTCCTTATGGCCCCTTTGGGTCATCACAAAGATGTAAAGCTACTTTTTAGTATTAGATCAAGTTAGGCAGCCCCCACTCTTAGCTGTGTGATATTAAGCAAGTTGCATCATCTCTCAGAATCACTTTCCTCAAATATAATACAAGAGGGATGGATGACACCCTACTTAGCTTCACAGTCTTGTGTTAAGTGCACTAATTTCCCTGGTTATCATTTAAGCTCCCAGAGATAGGAAGCTAATTACATTGACAATGAAGTCCACTTCATTTCTGTGTAGTGAAAGCTTCTAGAAATTTCTTTCATATGTTAAGCTGAAATCTATTCCTCAAGCCCTGGATGCTCTGTCTGAACTAGTCTGATCCTTTAGGAAGGAGGCATATTGCCTTGATTTTGCCCAGGCACCATCTAAACCTTTCCATCTATTTATCTTGCCCTGTCATACAGGGTGAAACCATTTAAGAACATTTTTCTTTTACATATAACAAATGAAGTGATTAGCACATGTGCTCTGAACCATTGCTAATAAGCCTTATATAAAATAATAAGGCAAAGGATGCTCGGTTGGTCTTTATTCAGTGGAACCCATTACCTACAGTTTCCTTTTCTGCACTTTCAGATATCCATGGTGAGCCACTGCCCCAAAATATTAAATGGAAAATTCTAGAAATAAATTCACAAGTTGAAATAATTTTTTATTGAAGTATATTGTTGTGTGTTCTTATTATTAGCTATAGTTGTTAACTAATAATTACTGTTTCTGTACCTAATTTATAAATTAAGCTTCACATGGGTATGTGTGTCTAGGAAAAACATCCCAGGTATAGTACCTGGAACTCTTTGTAACATGGCATCACAGAACATCTTAGATCATATTCCCCTTGGATAAAGGGGGAATTCTGTTACTTCTTTCCTTTCCTGTTGACTCCAGCTTAACTTTCTGTTAGAGTCTGTAAACAAGTCAGGATAACACCTGGTATTTTGCCAGGGGGAGTGGTTTGTGAGGTGGCGCCAGCGAGCCATTAAGTGTGGAGATTCCTTATTGGTTGACTGCTGTATCTAGTTTATGTTAATTAAGATAAGCTGTGTGGAATATATATATACCCCTCCTGTCCTACAATAAACGGCTCCCATTCCTGCTGTATCAATGTACACAAGTTGTTCGTCACCCCCCCCCCCCGTTATTGTGCTGCAGCCAGACTGCAGCAACTTTCCCCTTTTCATTATCTGCATTAATCAATGTCCTTTATCAGGAGGGGAGCCCCAATCTTCATTCCTGTATGGTCTAAATCCTTAGTTGTTTTGCCTTCTGTTTTGGTTGCTATCATTTCCTACTAACTTTTAAAACTGCACATGGCACTAATAAAATTCATTCAAGAAAATCTTCTAAATTCTATGTATAGTTCAATCTGACCTGTCATAATGCAGAAACTCAGATTTCCTCTTGATGATCAGGGTCAGTCTTAGTAATATTTAGGATATTAACTCCTGCTTCCCATCATGAGTTTAGAAATGCAACAAGCCAGAAAAGGACAGGTATGGCCACTGCAAGGACAATACAGTGGAACAATCATTGTGTCCTCTGGGAAAAGCATTTCTTCATTGAGAAGTCAAATCAGAAAAGTTCAAATTTTCAGGATTAGGGAGCAGGCATTCTTTGAATACGTCCAATAGTAAAATGATTTGTTCTTACACTTACCCCTTTTATCCCAGATCCATACATTGTGGGAGAAATAGTACTCTGTATTTTCTGCTTATTCAGAGCATATTCTGCATACTTTAAAACTTCCCAAGATACAGTGTATCCTTTCTAAAGATATTACTTCCTACCACACAATATAACTGGGTCTAGAGGGCCCATTCCACTAGTCAAGAATACTAGATACTTTTGGGCGAATGAGTTATATTAGAAGATCATCAAATTCTGTGAGTATAAACCAATTACTGCACTTTTGTTGTAAAATGAGTCCTGTGTTCTGAAGCAGTGTTGTGCACTATTCCACAAAGATGGTGAATAAAACATAACATTAGCACATGCATGGCGGCTTCATGGTCAATGTACTCATTGCAGGGCAGGAAAGACAAATGTGTACCCAGAATATGCCTCTGTTGCAAAAAAAGACAAATTACTCTTCTTTCCATTGTGAAAGAAACTCCACATAACTCACCTGATATAAGGCCGTTTCTCCTTTTTCCCAAAATGATATAATCATGTTGTTAAAATATTTATTTGTTTATTGCTGTAAGATCTTAATATGACTGTATTAACCCAATAAATTATTTGGTGGGAATTTAGTCTAAAAAAAATCACCAACTAGAAAGAAAGTCATCATGCCCAAAGATATCAATCATAGAATTACATGTATTAGCAAAACCTGAAGAACAACCTTGGTATCCCACAGTGGGGGTGGGGGATTAAAAAGTGTAATAACAGTAAATAATAACGAATAAATTATTAATGTTAAGTTAAAAAATGCAGGGCATAATATTTCTGTACAGAAGGTAGCATTATTAAGATAAAAAGAAACATGCCTAAAAATGAAAAGCTTACAAAGAACCACAGGTCCTATCAGTCACTAAACCCTTCTGTTTGCTCTTCCTAAATTTGTGAACTTTTCTTCTTGTCCATCACTCCCATCTTTGCCCCAGTCTTTGTCACCTCTCACCTGGATAGCAGTACCAGCCTCCCAGAAGCCTCTGCCTAGGCGCCCAGGCCCCATTTAGATGCATTCTCTACATTGCAGTCAGAGGGATTCTTTTTAAAATACCCATTTGCTTACAGAAATTTTCCCTACTTAAAATTCTTTAGTGGCTTTTCAATTCTTTAAGAATAAGTTCTAAGATCTTTAATGTGCCTTAAAATGGTCTATATGACTTGGCCACAGTAAACATCTCCATTTATCTTTCCTTGTTGAGTATAGTCTAGCCACGCCTTGTCCACATTCAGTCCTGCCTGCAAATGCCTCTGCTAATTGGCATCAGGCCTTAACCTTGAAAGTTCACAGCATGAACTTTAGGTAATAGGCCACGTATATTCTATGTACAATTCTTTTCTCCTTTTTTTTTGTCCTATTTTGTTTTCTTAAATATTCTTCGAAGAAGAAGTGTGATAAGTAAGATGCAATTAGTACAAAATGATGAGTGCCTTCTAGGTGACAGTTTTCACTTTCTCACTAGACTTTGGAGATTTACAAATGGCAAATTATTTCAAGGGTTGGCTAATTAGACTATGAAATTCAGACAGAATGCCTACCACTGCACAGAAAGAAAAAGAGGGACTAAGTATCTGTGTCACCCATTTATAATTATTTCACAATTATAAAATAAAGTTGAGAAAACATTACCATAAGGTTGACAGGACTCAGAATAAATCTTCATAAACGAACATTAAACCATTGCTATGTCAAGAACGAGGGAGAAGTGAGTACCCTCCCCTTTTCCTGGTGGGAGGTGGAAGTACTAGAATCACCCTCCAACAAAGCTCCCAAGGCACAAGCTGTAGCTCCCAGGCTCCTGCCCCAGGTGATCTGTACAGGAATCCCTGGTGGTCAATTCCCCAGGCTCCCACAGAAGGAACAAAATCCTGGCTCTCTCCCCAACTCTGGTGCTGCCAATAGAATATTTAATCGATTCGGGAAGTTTTTCACTTTTTAAAAATATTCTTCTATAATTCAGTAGAGAAGGTGAGTCTCAGATCTTGTCCTTTCTATCACTTTTAAGTCCACTCACAATTATTAAAAAAAAAAAAATGTTGTGAAGTGCTGGATCCTCTCATACGTGTTCCTCCACTGGATTGGTTGGTTGGGTTGTGCCTCCTCTTTCTTTCCTGCCTCCAATTAGTGTTCTGATTTGTGGATCTACTAGAGGATGTTTTCCCAGACCGCTACTAAGTCCAGGATAAATGCATGCATCACATGACAGGCATTACCACTGGACTTCCTTGCTAGGACAGAGGTAAGCAATGCATAGTTTACTGGTCAAGTGATTTCAAGGTGGTAGGCGTGGTCCCAGGAAAGAAGACTGGACTTCTAAGCACATACATGATTTCCAGGTGCTACCGCAGATTTAGATGATAGCTCTATTGTTTCTTCCCCAGAGATATCTTCATGGATCTCTTTAATCCATTCAAATTGACCTGTTATAGGCTTTATATTTCTCTCTCTCTCTCTCTCTCTCTCTCTCTCTCTCTCTCTCTCTCTCTCTCCCCCTCCCTCCCTCTCTCTCTCTCTCTCTCTGTTTTTACTCACCATTATATCTTGAATGTCAAGCCCAGCAAAAGGAACATGTAGCGGTTTAGTAAACACCTGTTGGGTGAATGAATGAATGAATGTTTTAGGTAACATTGTAGCTTGCATGGGACTTATCAGTCCAGAAGAAATGAAAATATAAAAATAACACAAGTAAAAACATTGGGGAAACTCAAGAGTAACCAAGAGAAGGCATAAACCACAAAAGGACTTCATCCTTGAGAAAACGGAGCCACATGGATAAGATCTACATTGACTTCTCCCTAGGACACTCTAATCGCCATGGAATTACTTCCTCTTGGTCAGGTACTCTTAGGGACAATCACTTATATTTGAGAGAAAAAGCTGCTGCCCTTTTAACTGACTATAACTGTGCTTCTAAAGTTGTTTTTATTTCAAATAAGGCCTGCCAGCGAAACTTACACGTAACCAGCCCAAAGGGCCAAGTCATCCTGTGTTATCCCTTTTAAATGACCCAGAATAACTTTTCTCATTATAATCTTTATTATAAATAAAGGCTATTTTGGACATGAGATGTATGAAGAAGCATGACATTGAAGAGAGCATGCTGAGAATGTGCTCTCCTCTACAGGTGATGGTGAGTCTTTCTTACATAAGCATCTATGAGTTTTCCCAATGAAAGTTCCAGTTTTGTTTGCTTGGGGAGACACCACTCTGGGAATTATCCCCAGTTTTCTCCTTACTTGGTGCAAGTAATAAACCTCTCTTCACTCCTTTGTCTCCTGTTTGGGCTTATGAGCTTTACACTCACCAAGAGGTGAACCCATGTCTTTCTGTTACAGACTGCAACAGGCAGTGGGTGTGAGAAATCAGAAGATGGAATTTCTAAATTTCCAAAGATCCTAGGATAGAGAGTAGAGAAATTATCAGGAAGAATGCAGCCACATTGAGGAAACTCCAAAAATGAAGTGCTGTCTAATCTTAGACTCCTTAACTGTGTTTGTGGATAAGACCCTATGGATCCCAGATGCAATATCATCAGCTTGAAGGATGAAATTGCTAAGCAGAGAGTTCATCTGCTGCCCATCAAGAGGAGTTAGAGATTGGAGTTAGAATTATTTTATGTGAGAGGAGCTTTGTAAATATCTTTGGCTTTTCCCTGAAATTCTAGAAAGGCAAAAACTTAGAAATAAAGGCTATTTCTCAAAAGGAAGACTATAGGCAAAACCAACATAGTTACACTCTAACCAAGCCAAAAACTAAATGTAGGACCCAGGTAATCTGGGAATAATATTTAACTTTTAAAGCAAATAAGCAACATATTTAAAATAAGGTAACAAAATAAAGAGTCTTACAACATATTTACAATAATGTCCAATTCATAATTTTTTTTTGAAAAATCACTAAACATTTGAAGAACACACCCACACATA
Source organism: Spermophilus citellus (assembly GCF_964194105.1). NCBI lineage: Eukaryota > Metazoa > Chordata > Mammalia > Rodentia > Sciuridae > Spermophilus > Spermophilus citellus. Next base: position 50,383,332 of record NC_138200.1, on the reverse strand, counting down.
CAAAATACTTGGTTTTGAGGAAACAATTCAACAAAAATCAACCCACAATTGATCAGATATTGGAAGTAGTAGGAAATCACTTTATACTAACCAGTATAAAAATGTTAAAGAAAGAAAGAAAGGGAGAATTTCAGAAGAAATATAGAATCTTTAAAAAAGGAAATCAAATAAAGTTGTTAAATAGAGAAATATAATAATTGAAATAAAAAAATGGAGTGAATTAACAACACATTTGGTCCAACAAAAGTTAAATATTCATAAACTTAAGGACAAATTACAAGTAGCTAGGAAGAGGGGAGTGCAGGGAGGGGAGGGGTATGGGGATAGGAAGGGTAGTAGAATGAATCAGATATTATTAGCCTATGTGCATATGTGACTATACGACCAGTATGAATATATCACATAAACCAGAAAAAGGAGAAGTTTATACTCCATTTATGTATGATGTAGCAAAATGTATTCTACTGTCATGTATAACTAATGAGAAAAATAAAACTAATTTTAAAAAATCATTACAAAAAAAAGATACATTACTAGAATTCATCCAGGCTAAAAACAGAGAAAGGAAAAAAAAAAGATTGAAAAACAACCAACTAGAAACCTGCAACTGAATTTCAGAAGGAGAGGAGAATAAATTTTATATTTAAAAACATATTGACCAAACTGTTTCATAGTTTGATCAGAAATATTAGCCCACAAATCCAGGAAGCCCAGAAAACCCCGGGCAGAACAAACACAAAGCAAATCACATTGGGCACATTATAGTCAAGCTGCTGTCAATCAAAGAAAAAGAAAAAAAAGCCTTAAAAATATTCAGAGGTGGGGAAAGACACAAGCAGGAGGAGATGGAGAATGACATAGGGTTATTATTTAAAAAAAGAAAGAAAAAATGAAACAATGATTAAGAAGATATTAAGAAGATAAGGGGACAATGTCTTGTTAGGGCAGGGGATGAACTATGGGAAGCCCCTATCATAGAGACTGAAGATATCTTTTAAAAATAAAGAATAATGTGAAGACTTTTTTCAAATAAACAGAACCTGAGAAAATATACTCAGACTCATATTATGGGAAATGCTTAAGGAGGCTTTTCAGGCTGAATGTAAATAATATCAAATGAACATCTGAATCTAAAAGGAAGGAAGGAAAAACACTAGAAATAGTGAGTATGAAAAGCTATATTTTCCTTTTTAAAATATTATGAAATGCAATGGGTTGTTTAGAGCAAAAATAACAAAGTTGAGGTTGAAGCTAAAAGAAACAAAATGTGGAGATGGCCTAAAGATAGGAAGAGGACATACTTTAAACCTTTTACGCTATATATAAAGTGACACGGTATTAATTCAATACAGACTTATATAAGCTAAGGATGCACATTGTTATCAGTAGAGCAACCATTCAAGAAAAATGAGTGTAATAAAAACAAAAAAGCCAATAGAGAAAATTGGCTAAACAATAAAACAAAAACACAGTTTGATTAATCAAAGAAGACAGGAAACAAGGAACAAAAGAATCATGAACTAAGAGCGCAAACAGACAATATATAGCATGCTGCCATAACTAATCCAAACGATATCAATATTAATATTAAATGCAAATAAACTAAACATTCAAAGCAGAGGTTGTGACATGGGAAATAAAGGAAGAATCAAGTACATGTTGTTTTAAGGAGATAAATGTTAACTATACAAGATACAAATGAATTGAAAGCAAAAATAGAGAAAAAGAATGAACACAACCTCATGCCCTTTGTGGATATAAATATGAGGAGGTTTATATTATACATCTGACAAAGCACACTTCAAGAAAGGGAATTTTGCCATGGATAAAGAGAATTAATTCATAATCATTATTGGACCAATTACCTGAAAACTGTAAACACATATGCAATGAATAAAAATAATCCAAAATACATAAAGAAAAATTGACAGAAGTAAAAGACTAAATAGACAAATAAACCAAAAAAATAGTCAAAGGTTTTAATATCATGCAAAATTGATGGATCAAGTAGTAACAATACAAAAGAACATGCAAGATTCAAAAACAAGTGTTTACCTGCTTGAGCCTACTGACATTTGTAGTTCATACACTCGGCAACTGCAGGATGCATATTCTTTACAAGCACATCTGGAACATCTCTCAAGATAGATAATATGCCAGCCCTTAATACAAATCTCAGTAAATGTCAGCTATTTGGAATCATGCTAAGTATGTTCGCAGACAAAAGTAGAGTAATATTCAAAGTCAATAACAATAAGATATCAGCAAAAGCCCCAAATATTTATAAGTAGAAGAAATCACAATGGCAGTTAAAATATTTTTAAATGGGTAGTAGTAAAAACATGGCATGTTAAAAATTGTGAGATGGAATAAAATGCAATATAGAGATAAATGTACAGATTGAAATGCTTAAATTATAAAAGGATATGTTTTAAATTGGTGATAGATACTTCCATCAAATGAAGCAAGGAAAAGAACAAATTAATCTCAAAACAAGAAAAATAGAAAATAATGAAGCTTACATTGGAAATCTTGATATGGCAAACAGACGAATAGTGAATTGCTGAGAAAGTCAACAAGGTCAAGTTTTGTTCACTAAAAGGATTCTAGATCAACTTAGGAAAAAAAGAGAGAAATATATAGATTGCTAATTATAGTATAATAGATAAAGAGCTTGTGTTAATGATCCCCAGACCACCCTCAGGTTGGATCATTTGCTAGGCAGACTCACTAGTCTGGGCACATAGTTGTATTTGTGATTGTGGTTTAAATGTGACTCCTCCAAAATTCAGATATTGAAACATTATTCCAAAGAGATGATACTAAGAGGTGGCTTGGTCATTAGGGCTCCTTCCCTCATGAACTGGATTAGATGTCCTTATGAAAGGGCTTAACAGAGAGGAATTCATCTCTCTTGCCCCTCTGTCTTGTGCCATGGGAGGTTCAAGTGAGGCCTCTCTTATCACCCAGGAATTTCTGTGAATTTAAGAGCTTCATGTCAGAAACTAGAGTCAAACATCAAATATTAGAATAAAAGATACACTTGTCACCCACCACTTGCAGAATGAAGATTCCATAAATAAATCCCAGGTATAGTGTAGTGTTCAGTGGATTTATGATAAAGGCGGCAAAGGCATTTCAATGGGGAACGGAAAGTCGTCAAGAAATAATGCTGGGTCCCCGGAAATATCTATGTGGCAGGTCATGGTCCTTATCTCACACCATTTGTCAAAGTGATTTTGAGCTGGATCATTAGACAAAAGCATCAAAACAAAAACAATAAAACTTCTTGGAGAAACATTAAAGAATATTTTCATGTCTTTGATGAAAAATTTTGAGGAGTTAAAAGGCACTGTTCCTACAAGAAAAACCAATAAATTGGACTTTGGAAAATTAAAATCTTCTGCTTTTGAAAAAAAAAATACCACCAACAGAGCACAGTGCACAGGCCTGTAATCCCAGCGGCTCAGGAGGCTGAGGTAGGAAGCTTGCGAGTTCAAAGCCAGCCTCAGCAAAAGCAAGGTACTAAGCAACTCAGTGAGACCCTGTCTCTAAATAAAATACAAAATAGGACTGGGGATGTGGCTCAGTTGTCAAGTGCCCCTGAGCTTAACAGTTTAATCCCTAGTAACAGGAGAGAGAGAGAGAGAGAGAGAGAGAGAGAGAGAGAGAGAGAATATATACAAGTCACAGATAGGAAAATATAGTCAAAAAAGTCTTAAATTCAGAATATATAAAGAAATCCTATATTCAATAACAAAACAACAAATAACCCAATGGAAAAAAAACTGGACAAATTATTTGCAAAAGAAAGTATACAATTGCCAAGCAGTGTGTGAGAAGATATACTCTCATATAATTACTATATAGGAGAGTACACATCAAAATTTTAAAGACATTGGAATAAATAAATTGAAAACAACAGCAATACCAAGATGGGTGAGGATTTAGATGAACATCTAGAACCCTCCTATGTTGCTGTTGGGGGTACAAAATGTTTAAACTACATTAAGATACAATTTGGTAGCTACTTGTGGAGCTAAAGCCATGCCTACCGTATGACTTAGAAATCTTATTCTTAGGTATTTACCCAAGGGAAATGAATGAGCATTTTCACAAAAAGATTCATACAACTATTTTCATAATAGCTTTATTCATAATAGCCCCAAACTCTTATCAACCTCCGTGTTCAGGTAAATGGATAAACAAACTGTGATTTATTCTTAAAATGCAAAAATGGAACTAACTTCTAGTACACACCATAACAAAGACAAATCTTAATCGTGTTATGTTTAGTGAAAGAAGCCAGCCATAAATAATACCTATTGTAGGAATTCATCTATAGGAAGTTCTACATCACACAAGTCTAATCCTGATAGAAACCAGAAGAGTGATTGCCCCTAGAAAGGGGGTGGGGTATTGAATGACAAGGAACTTTCTGGGGTGATGGAAATTGTCTAGATTTTAATTGGGATGCTGGTTACTTGGGAAATGCATTTGTCCAAATTCCATGGAACTACAAGCTTAAAAACTGGAGAACTGTGTTATATGTAAATAATAATTAGAAAATAAAATATAGTGTTTGTGCCTCTGGAGTCCGTTTGGTGAAGGGACATGTTGGGTGAGGTTCTCCAAGCCTGGATCCTGGATTTTAAGTCTCATGCCCTTTCTTTCTCCTCTTTCGCCTGTCTTCTAAAAATCTCCCTCACCTTGGGAGGGCTGACCTTGGACTTCCTCACTCTTTCTTCTTAGCCCTCTCTCTGGCCTCAGGACTCCGGCAGCCCATCCCTCTGCACCTACTGAGTGCCTTTCTCTGTTCCTGACTCCACATCAGGTTCTTTGATAAAAAGCCTCCCTGCTGGAACAATTTCCTTCCTTATGCCCATGAGCTTGCAAAAATTTGTGGCTGATTTCTCCCAGGGGAACAATCTCCACTTAAAGCCAAAGCCACCAAGGGGCTCCTCTAATCTCAAAAGCATTTGTAGAGCTGAACGTGTGTTTTCATTCCCAGTGTGGAGTTCCGCAATCACCAAGCCGGCCTCCTGCCTGCAGCCAAGTAGGCACCACTGTGTTCAAGTAGTTCTGCCCTTGTTAAGCGATCCTGAACCCCATCTTAGAGGATAAGCATTGTCCCAAGTCCCTTGCTCTCTAAGTGGGGAAGCTACCGGTTCTTGCTTCCCCAATCCTCATCCACTGCATCTGGGGACGAGGGCTTGTATCCTGATCACAGTCTCCTTAGGCAGACAGTGAGAGCTTTTTTTTTTCTCCTTCACAAACAATCACTAATGATATTTTCTCTCTGGATGGACACCTGCCTTATTAGGAACCTGCTCCACTCTGCAATCACACCTGAGCAGGGCCCTCGGCCTCCAGGCTGCCCGAAGGCAAACTGAACCCAATGTGGAAATGACTCAGAGAGGCAGTTTGGAAAATCAGAATTGAGATTCAGAGACTTCTGAGTGGTTTTGTCCCTGAGGGATTCATGGTGATGATCATGTGTGGGTATTTTCAGAGTCACCCATTTTATTTTATTTTGGGGTTTTGCTAACCTTTGTATAATGCAGTACAACAAGCCTTCTTGCTGCAGGCATTTGTGGTTTGCATCTTGGAGAGCTCCCTCTTCCAGGCAGATGCGTTCAAGAGGCTTGGGGGGAGCTTGGATATCAGAAAACAAAGTCGAGAGAAGGTCTACCTACATTTTGTGAGCCTTCTGCAGATCAGTGGAGGAGGGAAGGGACTCTGTGGCTGTGTGCATTTGAAGCGTGAGCTGTCAGGACCCAGGAAATGCCTTGTTTGCATGGGAGGAACACTGGGCAGGAGAAGTACCAAGACATGGTCAAGCAGAGGTGTCCCCTGAACATGCTTTCATGGGGAATTCAAGATATTCTGGGATCTGGATGTCCTAAAGCTCTTTCCAGGTTGGCAGCTCCCGGGAGTCCATCCTGTGGACATGGAAGGCATTGAGTGTGCCACTCAGACAGAACACAAACTCCTGGAGTTGACTCTAAAGCACTATTCCAAATATTGTGCCTATCTGGAGCCCTTGTGCCCAATGCTAGGAATCAGTGAGTGCCACAGACCTCTCTGCTGTCTATATGTGGATCTGTGGCCCTTGCCTGCTGGCCAGATCTGGTTAGTACAGATCAGAGAGGGGAACAGAGTGGGAAAGGAGACCAAAAAAGCAGATTTTTCATCTTTAGAAAAACCTGAAGCAAGGAGACATAGTGACAACCACTAGAAAACACAGAACACAGTAAAAAATAAAGCCCAGGCTCAGCAGTAAGACAGTTGTGTATTTGAATCCCAACTTTGCCTCATACTAGCTGTGTGGCATTGGGAAAAATGATCGACCTCTCTGAATCTATTGTTTATTCCTTGTGTTCTGAGGAAAATGTGTCTAAGGTTGTTGTGAGAATTCAAGTAGATAACTGATACAATACAGTTCTCAACTCTGAGTTTGGCATAGAGTAGCTGTGAAATAAATAGTACTCTTTGGTTTATTCAATTTAATTTTAATCCATAAACCTGAGTTTAAGACTAGCTATTCAGTTTCCAGCTACTAAAACAGAATCATTTAAATGTCATTTCCCTTACTTACAATACAAAGTAATGTCTAATTCATGGAAATGCTGTATCTCTAAGAAGCTTCCCTAATCCCTTGCCACATGGAGTGATGATTCTCAGACTTTGCTCATGTTAAAACACAGATTCTAATTCTCCATCTGTCATGGATTCCACAATTTTACTTTCGTAACAAGCATCTAGATGATGTTGATGCTGCAGGTCCCTGGACCACACTTTGAGTAGCAAAGGAATAGTGTTAATCATTTCTCTCTCTGTACTATATCCTCATGGTACTCATAAGCATGTTTGGTGGTGGTGATGGTGTGTGTGTGTGCATTGCCTGTGACTCTTGTGTATCTGGGCACACCTATAGGAGAGGGACCATGTCTGTCTGTCTTCTCTCCATCTATCACAAATGGATCAACCATTGACTAGGGCTTGAAACACCTTTCACAGGCAGAAGGGTTCCTCTGTCCACACTGCCTTGCTTTAAATCAAGACACTCTCTGTGATTTGGGGTGGTGAAGCCTAGCTACATCTATAGGGTAACTCCACTGCACCATCTCAGGTCTCCTCCATTTCCAATCACATAATCCATACCCACAGGGCTGCCTTGTCTACTCCCTTCACCTTCTCCTCCCAATGTGGCATCTGGAGCTTGTCCTGGTCTTTGTGCCCAGGATCCAGTATCCCTCCACCTGGTGCTTGCTACTTCCTACTCATGGACCTACAGGCCAACCACCTGGATGGGGAAGTGCATCTGACCCCTCAGGATCCACCTTGGTCTTCTTTCCTATAGCAGTAACTTAGTGCTAGGAGTCTGATTGAGCTCTCCGTGCCCCGTGGAAGCTGGGTCTCACCCCTAATGACTGACAGAGAGTGCTCACAGCTCTTTCAGCCGCCAGGCCCCTTCTGGGTCTTCCAGCCTCACTACAAACATGCACACCTGGGCACACGCATGCACACACTTGCACACTCACACTCTCCCAGGCTCAGTCCGTCGGGCAGACCCCACTTGGGTGGTTCCTGCTTTCCGTTTTTTTTCTGGGTCCCTCTGGGTTTCTCTCCTTCTGCTCCTCCTTTCCTGTCTCCTCCTCCATTGCTCTTTCCCTCTGTGCCCTTCCTCCCCTGCTCCTACTTTTCTGAGCCTGTGCCCTGCTCCTCTTTCCCCCATGCCCACTGTCTGTCCAGTTCCTCTATTTGTCCCCCCTATTCTCTGCCTTTCTCTGGGCTCCCTCCACTCTCACTGGATCTCTCTGGCTCTTTCTCCCCTGTTTCTTCTTCCAGGTTTTCTGACATTCTCCATCTTTCTGCCTCTCTGGGCTTGTGATTATTTCCCATCCTCACATACCCCCCCCCCCGCCCCCCGAACCAGAATAGAATGGAAATTGGCAGCTCCTCCCCTCCAAAGCCTGGAAATCTGGCCTGGAGCCCTGGAGCTGACCAAGCCTTGTGCTGACCCCATAGGTGTCCTTGTTTGGGGGCTGGAAAGGATCTGGAAGTCCTTCCTGAGCAGCTACCTCTGCTTGGCCAAGTGGACAGCGGTGGAGACCTGACAGTGCCCATCGGTGATGAAGACAGTTTGGACCGCCACACGGTCCTCTCTTATGCATAGGCTCCCAAACTTCACTGCACACCTGTCCCCTGACCTCTCCCACGGTTCCTCTCTGGGAAAGAAGAAATGGCCTTCTCTGTGGCCTCACCTTCATTATCTGCACTGAAGGTCTCTAAGGAGAGTGGACCTGTTTCTGTTTCCGCCACCATTTCCAAACAGCATCCTATGATGAGGAATTGTCTCTATAATAAGAGAGAAGGTTATAAAATGAACTAAGTGAGCGTGTTGGGCAAGGTCACCTTTGCAATCCACCTGACTATGAAAGCTCCTCACTTCCTGAGCCCTAAACACACACACACACACACACACACACACACACACACACACAACAGCAAGTGTGGGCACATGTACGTTTCTGCATTCAGGAAAGCCATTCTCTACACAAAGGACCTCAGCTTCTATTTGGGGAAGAACTTAAGGTTTATGATCAAAATGTTGAAAGTTCGTTAAAGCAAGAATAACCAATTAGTGCACGATCGCCACCTCCCTATCATTTGGCCACTCTCAGCTCGGTCTCCCAAGGAGCCAAGAGACAGGTCCATCCGGGAAGTCAGTGTTTAAGAGGTCGAGCCATGCCCAGCAAAACACCAGAACCCTGGAGGCTTTGCCAGTAACATCCAGAGTACCCAAGATGAGAGGTGCACCTACAGCCTGGCTTTTGATTCTTGAATCATTTTAGGGGAGAGGGGCAACAGCTATGGTGGTATTTGCTGACACTGACTCGTGTCTTCTTCACAGTGTCACAAAAACAAAATGCCCAGTCTAATTCCATGTACGTGCCTTAGCTGTACATCACATTATCCCCCAATTATCACAAGGATGGGTGATCAGGGCAGGCAGAATGATATTGCTGCAAGTGACCTCTTATTATCTGCAGATTACATTTTACATGGAAATTAAATGAATTCTGTCAGAGCGCTGGGTCCAGGGAGAGAAGAAAATGCCACATTGTTCGGTATCAGGAGCTGGAGAGACTGCACGTGGCGATAAAGGGACCTGTGTTTGGGCAAACAAGGCATGGGCTTCCGGTTTGAAAGATGCATCTGTTACGCCAAAGCTCGAAATAGGAAATATGTGTGGGCAGAGACAACGAAGATGAAAGGGAGAAAACTAATTATTACTATGAGTGCATTTGCGTATTGGGGTATTTATATAATGTGTTAAACTTCTGATGGGAAATGCTTGTCATATCAGTGAGAATAAAACTTCATCTTAGAGGGGGGTATTCTGAGACTTGGACACTCTTAGATCAGTGAGAATTTTTTCTTTTATCTTGAAATTACCTCTTTTTTCTTGTCCTTCTTGAGCATCATCTCCTTTTTGTATGTATATATGCATCTTTTATTTTTCCTTTTTCAGGTATTAATACTAAACAAAAAAAGAGAAAAATGCCACTATCTGGAGTCAGAGTGGTTTTTAATAAGGATATTTATAACTGAGAAATCTATACAGAGTCAGAGATTCATAGACCTTCACTTGGATGGGACAATGTAGCCCAAACCAAATGCTCTGAGATATGATAGAAGAATTGCAGTGACCTATTGCTACCAGAAAAGGGACTTGAATTCAGACCAATGATCCCAGTGATACTGTTTTTTTTTTTTTTTTTCAAATGCAAAAGGAGAGGGAGAAGTCTGAATTAAATCTCTCAGAAATCCCTTCCAGTTGTGACATTCATGCACTGAATGACTATTATCTTGATTTATTAATCTGGTAAATATTAATAAAACAACTCACCATTAACAAGGCATGGTTCTAGGTCTTAAAGAAGATTATTCTTGGAGATGTGTTAGTCAGCTTTCTATTGCTGTAACAAATACCTGAGATAAAATCAACTTAAAAAGAAGAAAGGTTTATTTTGGTTCAGTTTTGGAGGTTTTAGTCCAAGTTTGCGTCATCCTTTTTGGGCCTGTGGTGGAAGCACATGGGAAGGAAGTTGCTTACCTCTTGGCAGCTGAGAAGCAGAGAGAGAAGGGGCTGGGGTCCCAATGTTCCCCCCTCACCAAGGGAATAGCCCCAATAACCTTACCTCCTCCCACGAGATCTAACTTCCTCCTATTTCTCAAAGGTTCTACCACCTCCATCTAGTGGCACAGGCTGATGACTCAGCCTTAACACATGAGCATTTGTGGACCTATGTTATTCAAACCATAGCGGAAGACAGTACATACCAAGTAGTTAGCTAAATTCTAAACAGACCCTTTCTATCAAAGCACCCAATAAAAACCTTTCCCATTTTTTTAGGGATCTTGTTCTCAGGAGTATGAAGACTGGTGACTTCACTCCATGCCTATGGATCTTATGTCTAAATAGGTCTGTGATCAGAAATACAAATGCAAGGCATTAGCAAGAAGCCTTAACAACTCTCACCCAGGAGTTCATTGTCACCTTGGGAGGTGATTGGGAGGAGGTGTAGGGGGCCCCTAGATATGTATGAATAAATCGTAGTTAAAAATAGAAACCGAAGCTCATCTTTTTGGTCAAATAATGACATAAATACATTGAATTACTTTTGTTAATGACGTTTTGGATTTTGATTTTCCAAGTGCATCATGCATTATGAACAATGTAAAAAATGGCATTTGGAAAAAGAAGTGTAAGAAAATCTTTATCTGCTATGGAAATGCTCATGCTAATGTCATTTTGTCCATTTGGAGACTAGAACTTATTAGGAAATTATTAAAACACTGCACTGGCTCTCAGGGAAGAATGATACACTGATTTTTAAATTCTTGTGTGTCAGAATCAAGAGTGGACTGCTAGGAGCCACAAGCATATATACGATGTATGGCACCTTTGGTTGTAAAGTGACGCCAGCTAGCCACTGAGATGATTATGTTAAAATTTACATTCATATGCAAACTGGACTCCCGCTGTTCACCTTGGCCTGCTACCGGACTCAAGTTACGGGACTTTACGGGACTGCTGGAGAGTTCCCATTGGTTGGGGAAGGATAGTAGGAGGGAATTCCGGAGGAGGTGGGAGGAGACGGGGGGGTTCCGGTCGGCGGGCGGTTCCGGTCGGACACCCTCGTGGGAGGACCGGTTTTTGACTTGCTGGCGCTGAGAGTGTTAGCGGCTTTTTCAAAATAAAGTTTTGTTCCTGCTTGATTGGCTCGTGATTCTGTGCCCAGCCAAGACTGCGGCATTTGGCGGCCCGTGCGGGGAACGCCTGAAGCTTAGAGGTGAGTAAATTGCTCGCCCCTGAGGGAAGGCGACAGGATGGATGACCTTCTCAGAAAACAATGTGTTCTTGTTTTGATTTATTTTGTTTTCATTTCGAGCTCCCTAGCCCTAGAATTTTCTCAGGCGAACTGGAAAAAATGGTTGGCTCAAGGTTTGAAGTTATTCAGCCCTGAGAAAGAGAAAATTGATACAACCATTGTCTGCTCCGTCTTTGTTTCATTCTGCTTCGGCTTTGTTTTATCCTACCTTATTGGGTTAGGTTATAGTAGATTAGAATCCAATAAAAAACAAACCGAAAAACTGTTAAGTAAATTGTTAGAGGTCCAGACTATGGTAGAAAAAACGCTAGGTCAAGCAAAAGAGAAGGTCTCTCAAGCTAGTCAGACAGAGGAGAATTTAAAGAAAGCAAGCTTAGAGGACAAGCAGCCATCAGGTGGAGAATTACAACAGGAGGTTGCTACCAACTCCGTTCTATCACCAGAGGGCGTAACTCAGCCAACAGCTCCATCTACCGCTGAGCGGCCCTCAACTACCGTAGTTGATGGACGGAATTCTGAGGCAGGACCCCAAAGATTAGCATGCCCTGTACTTGAGCAGGCAGGAGGGCAACGAATTCACCGTGCTTTAGATTTCAAAACAATAAAGCAATTAAAGGAGGCTGTAACGACCTATGGGCCGCAAGCTCCCTTCACAATAAGCATGGTTGAATCTGTTACCAACTTGGACATGACACCAGCAGATTGGGCTAACATGTGTCGATCTGTGCTAAACGGAGGACAATATTTGTTATGGAAGGTTGCCAATGAGGAATTTTGCATGGAGACAGCTAGGCGAAATGCAGAAGCTGGGTACCCTCAAAGAAATATGGACATGCTTTTGGGGAAGGGACCTTATGAGGGTCAAAGACAACAAATTGAATATGACCCTGGTGTGTACGCACAAATTGCTGTAGATGCAGTTAGGGCATGGAAAACTTTACAGGGGCATGGAGACTTACAAGGTCAATTATCTAAGGTAATACAAGGAACTAATGAACCTTATGCTGAATTTGTAGATAGACTTATTCAGTCAGCCTCTAGGATATTTGGAAATACAGAACAGGTAATGCCATTTATAAAACAACTGGCTTATGACCAAGCAAATCGTTGCTGCAGAGAGGTCATTAGACCATGGAGACATGAGGATTTAAACACATATATTAAATTATGTAGAGACATTAATGAACAGGGGCAAGTCTTAGCAGCAGTACAACAGGCTTTAGATGCCAGGCCAAGAACATGCTATAATTGTAATCAAACAGGACATTTTAAAAGGAGTTGCCCCATAAGAGGAGGGTTTAACAAAGCTGGATATCAAAGGAATAGAATACCAGGTATTTGCCCACGATGCCGTAGAGGGAGACATTGGGCTAATGAATGCCGTTCTCAAACCACCATAGAGGGTATTCCGTTATCAAAAAACGGACAAGGACCAAGTGTTTACCCACGATATCGTGGAGAAAGGTATCAAGCTCCATTGCCAAAAAACGGACTAGAGGGCCCAATGCCCCGGGGCCCCAAACCACAAATATATGGGGCAATGGAGGAACCCAACAGCCCCATCAAGGTAGTGCCCAGGACGCATTATCCATTAAATCCCTCATCAGACAAACTAGAGGGAGCGCAGGGCTGGACATCTGCGCCTCTGCCAGAGCAGTACTAACCCCAGAGATGGGAATTCAAATCATTCCCACAGGAGTAAAAGGACCTCTTCCCCAGGGAACAGTAGGCTTATTATTGGGACGCAGTTCTTCTACACTAAAAGGACTTATGATAAGTCCTGGGGTAATTGATCCCGATTATGAAGGTGAAATAAAAATTATAGCTAGTTCTCCAAGAGGTATATCAGTAATTTCACCAGGAGATAGAATAGCACAGTTATTAATAATACCCAGCCTGCATGATAAATTTTCCAGTTGTAATGTAGAAAGAGGTTCCAAGGGATTAGGCTCCACAGGTGTAGATTGGGCTATGCTGTCTTTAAATTTAGATTCTCGCCCAATGCTAAAATTAAAAATTCAAGGACATGACTTTAATGGGCTGCTGGACACAGGAGCTGACCTCAGCATCATATCTCGTCAAGAATGGCCAAAACATTGGCCATTACAACAAGCCACTCAAACGCTTCGAGGCCTAGGAGTGGCAACAAATCCCCATAGAAGTGCTATGGTATTAGATTGGAGGGATCCTGAAGGATGTGAAGGAACTATACAGCCCTATGTATTGGATCATCTTCCTGTAAATTTATGGGGACGAGATGTCCTAGATCAATTAGGATTGACATTAACAAATAACATCAATCCTAACGCGCCCACTACTAGGGCTAAACAAGGCTTTAGGAAAGAAAAAAGATTAAGAGAACAAGAACAAGGTATGACAGCACCTATTCAAATAGATCAAGAAATAAATAGACATGAATTGGGTTTTCAGAAAGGGCCACTGAGACAATCAAAATTACTTGGAAATCAGAAAGACCAGTGTGGGTTCCTCAGTGGCCCTTGACTAAAGAAAAGATACAAGTAGCCCATGACTTGGTCAGACAACAGTTAGCGGAAGGACATATACAACCTTCCGTATCCCCCTATAATACTCCCATTTTTGTCATTAAAAAGAAATCTGGTAAATGGAGATTATTACAAGATTTAAGAGCCATTAATAATGAGATGGTTATTATGGGACCTGCTCAATCAGGGATTCCTCAATTGTCTGCTTTACCAAAAACCTGGCATGTTTTAGTTATAGATATTAAAGATTGTTTCTTTTCAATTCCAATTCATCCCGAGGATAGTCCACATTTTGCATTTACTATCCCTGCACTGAATCATGAAGGTCCTGATCAGAGATATGAATGGAAAGTACTCCCTCAAGGGATGGCTAACAGCCCAACTATGTGTCAAATTTATGTTAATAAAGCAATCCAGCCACTTAGAAACCAAAATCCTGAACTACAAATATTTCACTATATGGATGATGTGTTACTGGCACATAAAGATAAAAACACATTACTAGAATGTTATGCCACACTTACAAATTTATTGAAAAATTATAATCTAGAGATAGCAATAGATAAAGTACAATTAAATCTTCCAATTAATTATTTAGGAGTTCTATTATCCTCAACCATGGTCCGCCCACCAAAAATTCAAATACGAGTAGATCAACTCAAATCACTTAATGACTTTCAAAAGTTATTGGGAGACATAAATTGGATAAGGCCTTATCTAGGCATACCAACAGGAGAGTTAGGACCTTTATTTGATATTCTAAAAGGTCCATCAGATCCAAATTCACCCCGCATGTTAACGCCTGAAGCAAGAAAAGTATTAAAAATCATTGAAACATATATGGAAAATATGCATTTGGATAGAATTGATATAAGTTTGCCTTTATTATTTATTGTACTACCAACAAAAAATATTCCTACAGGAGTATTTTGGCAAGAAGGTCCATTATTGTGGATACATTTATCTTATTCCCCTAACACTATTCTTACTAGATATCCTGAGGCTGTAGGACAATTAATACTCAAAGGAATAAAAGCAGCTAAGGGAGTGTTTGGGATTTCTCCCAATAAAATTATTACTCCATATACTATGGATCAAATTGATGAGTTAGCTAATGAGTTAAATACTTGGGCAATAATCCTGTGTAAAACTAGTGTTTCATTTGATAATCACTTACCATCTAATCCTTTGTTGTCTTTTTGGTCTAAGCATCCTGTAGTTTTTCCAAAAATGACAAGAAAAACCCCTATCATAAATGCTCCAAATATATTCACTGATGGGTCAAACAATGGTACAGCAGCAGTAGTTACTCCTGATCAAACTTTTACATTTTTAGTACCCAAACAATCAGCTCAAAAGGTAGAGCTTAATGCAGTATTACAAGCTTTTATGATGTTTAAAGATTCTGTATTTAATTTATTTTCTGATAGTCAGTATGTAGTTAATGCTATTAATTCCCTTGAAGATGCTGGTAGGATTTCCCCTTCCTCTACTGTTTTCTCTTTGTTTTCCGCTATACAAAGTCTAATCTGGGACCGAAAAGATCCATTCTTCATAGGTCATATCAGGGCACATACAGGATTGCCTGGAGCCCTTAGTATGGGCAATGAACTAGCAGATAAATCTACACATGACATACATATTTTCTCCACAATAGAAGAAGCTATAAATTTTCATAAAAGGTTCCATGTCAATGCTAATACTTTACAAAAGCGTTTTAAAATAACTAAAGAACAGGCCAGACATATAATAAAACAATGTCAAAATTGTGTGACATTTTTACCACAAGTTAATCTTGGAGTCAATCCTAGAGGACTAATACCTAACCATATTTGGCAGATGGACGTCACACACTTGCCAGAATTTGGAAAATTAAAATATTTACATGTTACAGTTGATACCTCTTCCGGATTTTTGATGGGCTCCCTTCATGCCGGAGAAAAAACTAAAGATGTTATAGCTCATTGCTTACAAAATTTTGCCACTGTGGGCGTTCCAAAACAGTTAAAAACGGACAACGGTCCTGGTTATACTTCCTCCTCTTTTAAACAATTTTGCTCATCATTTGGTATTACTCACATAACAGGAATTCCATACAATCCACAAGGACAAGGCATAGTTGAAAGAGCTCATCAAACTATTAAAATGTACTTATTAAAACAAAAGGAGGGAATTGGAAAGGGGTATATATCCCCCAAAGATAAACTTAAAATAACCCTTTTTACTCTAAACTTTTTAAATTTAGATTCATCGGGACTTAGTGCTGCGGAAAGACATTTGTACCCCAAAAATGTACATAAGCCTAAGGTACTTTGGAAAGATATTCTAACAGGACAATGGAAAGGCCCGGATCCAGTGATAGTCTGGAATCGGGGCGCTGTCTGTGTTTTCCCACAGGATGAACAGCAACCGATTTGGATTCCAGAGAGATTAACTAAAACAATTTCTACAGAAAAAGAAGATGATTTGACTCAAATCCATAACAGCTGACATCCAGAGCTCCAGCTTGGCTATTCTTACATCTGCGACAGTGATTAACCAAGGTTTTTTTTTTTTCAGTATCTATTTTATTATTGCATTTTTCCACATCATAAAGTTCTATTTTATTTTTGAGCTCATACAAACCTAGGTTAATGTTTTTCTGATCAGTTTTATTTTTTGACTGTGTTTTATTTTTTATTTATTTATTTATTTATTTATTTATTTATTTTTTTTTTTTTTGACTGTGGAGTTTTTAAACATTGCAATGGAGATTTCACCTAAGTATAGTTACAAGGCCTTTATTTACTATTGTCTTATGTGTTGTATGTTGTGTGCACACTTCTGTTTTGTGTTGTATGTCTGTATGTGTGTATGTCCATATTTCTTATATGAGGAGCGCTCATGAAAAAATGGATCCGAATTTTTTCTTTATTCACGTGATTTATATGGTTTAATTTAAATTAGGTGAACAGCTGTTTATGATTGCTGTTAAAGATGGTTAACAGATCTGTTTGTTTACTAATTTAAATTTGGTAAACGGCTGTTAAGGATTGTTTTTAAAGGAGTTTAACAGATCTGTTTGTTTACTTTCACCTTTTCTTTTTATTATATTTAATAATTCTGTTCAGGATAATGTCTCTTTACCATCATTGCCAGAATTTCCATCTCCATCCCAATTCCAGTGAAGACTGAGATAAAACCAAACTACAGCTTCTATGATAGCTATCACAGTAAACTGTATAAACTGATGCATCAATGAATATAACTCAACAAGTAATGCTATCAAGGACTTGATTTACTTTGGGAGGATATGGACATATTGATAGACTCCTCCAATTTGAACTGCTTGCAGAACTTGCCTGGACTATATATCAGTTGCATACATTGTGAAATATCATCTGGTGCACCGAATTGTGGTACTGCTGGCATATTTTTGCTGATGGTGTCACCAGTGATGCAATTTCCTTGCCAGCTCACCCCATGTTTATTGTGGTAATACTGGCATATCTTTGCTGATGGTGTCACCAGTGACGCAATTTTTCCAAAGGAGCCGTCAATTGGCTTGGTGTCGTGGCATTTCTGTATCCTCCTCCCTTCTACTAGTGATGGTCTAAATTTGGGGGCCAACAGAGGTGAGGCAAAGAACCTCACCCCCCCACTGGCACCAAGGCTAAATTTGGGGGCCAACAGAGGTGAGGCAAGAACCTCACCCCCCCACTGGTGCATAGGCCTATCCACAAGCATGGCTGAATGCTGGACCGGTAGTCAGCGACGGGTTGCTCTGATTACAGTGGATTCAACCTAAGACAGGAAGCTGACGCCTAAAGGTCAGTTCTCCCATGACGGGTAAGAACCATATGTTAAATTGGACAACCTACCAGGCACGGTCCCTAGCCACATTGCTTGTTGCTTAATTAAACAGAAGGGGGC
Organism: Spermophilus citellus; assembly: GCF_964194105.1. Taxonomy (NCBI): domain Eukaryota; kingdom Metazoa; phylum Chordata; class Mammalia; order Rodentia; family Sciuridae; genus Spermophilus; species Spermophilus citellus. The sequence continues at coordinate 50,365,514 of NC_138200.1, read as the reverse complement.
AGATGCTAGGAGCCACAAGCATATATACGATGTATGGCACCTTTGGTTGTAAAGTGACGCCAGCTAGCCACTGAGATGATTATGTTAAAATTTACATTCATATGCAAACTGGACTCCCGCTGTTCACCTTGGCCTGCTACCGGACTCAAGTTACGGGACTTTACGGGACTGCTGGAGAGTTCCCATTGGTTGGGGAAGGATAGTAGGAGGGAATTCCGGAGGAGGTGGGAGGAGACGGGGGGGTTCCGGTCGGCGGGCGGTTCCGGTCGGACACCCTCGTGGGAGGACCGGTTTTTGACTTGCTGGCGCTGAGAGTGTTAGCGGCTTTTTCAAAATAAAGTTTTGTTCCTGCTTGATTGGCTCGTGATTCTGTGCCCAGCCAAGACTGCGGCAGTGGACATTTTGAAGTATTAAGATCTGGGAACAATCGATTTGCTTGGTTCTAGCTAGAGCCAGACTCTGTGTGTTTAACATACTCTCCATATGATCTTGCAGGTGGTTTCCGGCTAGGTTGAGAGAAACTCCGGAACAAGAGTGAAATGCTTATACCCAGTCCTTTTTAGTTGCGTGATTTTATACCAGTTTCTGAAACTATAAGCCTGAAATCTCATGGGCGAGAATGACCAGCCATGAAATTTGCAAGTGAATCTATATTAAGCATCTCTAGCAGTCTCCATATATGCTTGTCCTTAATAATACTCTTATTTCCTCTACCCCAGTGGGTTGGGATTGGCCCAGAGGATTCTGAGATGTAGGCCTCTCTCATTGATAATTCTCAGGTGAAATATATTACTGTGCAAACCTGTGGGATGTGGAGCCCCAGAATAAAATATTACCCCTAAATCCCAAGGAATGGAGCTAGACTAGGATTTCAAACTTAGAAAAGCTGCAAAGGGGGATCAGGATAGGAGACAGTGAAAAGAAAATCCCAGAAGCAAAAATTGTGGAGGTCTTTCATAAGACCCTGTGTATCATGGACAAATCTGTTAGGATCATTTTAAGTGGCCAGATGGGGCCAGCCACCAAGTTATGTTGTGGCTGCAAAGACTCCTGGAGACTCTAGATAAACTACCAGGAACTCCACAAATGACTTACTCATGAACTAGTCCTGGTACATGTTCTCTTCCTTTTTTAGTTATTCGTCATACTTAATTACTAGCTAATTTTCCAGAACATTTCTAGACAAAGGTCTGCATGCATTAGGGTGACATTGGGGATATGATTCATTCTCAAATTGAAAAACAAAAATCATTCTCAATCTTAGATAGTTGAGCCCTGTGAAGGGAACCACGACGTTATGCTCCTTTTTGTAACTAGAACATTCCAGAATAAAAGTTTGCTACATGAAAAACTACTTAATGCATCATATATATGTATATATATAATATGTTTATATTAACATGTTATATATATTTTAAAATGATATAATTACTGTGTATATAATATATATATATATATATGGATATGAAATAATAAAATTCTTTCATTGATTCTGTCAAACCATTTTGCAGTTAATTTACTTATTTTGGCACAAAAGTTGGTTAATATTATAAGAACATTTTTACATCAGCTTCATTATTTCTAAAATTCCAAAATATGTTTTTCAGCTGTTTTTAACTATCAATTTAGGCACAAACATACCATTTGCAGTGAGATATTTCCTTCTATTCTAGAACAGAATGACAATTTTCATGTTTTATTTTCCATGGGAGAATAAAAGGTTTAATTCTCTATTCATTTCTTTCTTTTTTAAAAAAAAATGAATATTGGAAGTAGGGAATGAGCCTGGAGCCTCAAAGGTAAAAAGAGATATTTTCATAAAAGAGAACTCAAACATAGTTTGATCTGATTCACATTCAGAATTTCAACCCATTCTTTCATGGTTTGTAACTGCTTTGTTTACATATAATTTTCATAGCATGTAGTCGGTCCACATAAAATAGACAAGCCGATAGTTTTACTGTATTAATAGAAATATGCTACTATCATTAGCTTGATTTTAGGACATATTTGTCACATTCAAAAGAAATCCCTGATGTCTCTTTGTATCTTTAGGGAACCATTAATAGACTCTCAGTGTGTACATTCACCAGTTCTGGACATTTTATACAAATGGAATCTTCCAACATATTGACTGTTCTGAATTTACATTTAGCATAATATTTTTAAGTATCATCAGGTTATATCATGTATGTGAGCCTGCTTCATTTTTGTTGATTTTGATTATATGCATATATCACATTTTGTTTGTCTATTAATTGTTGAACATTTAGGTTGTCCCACTATTTGGCTATTAAGAATAATGCTGCTCCAATGTTGGATACAGGTTTTTGTCTTTACATGTCATTTCTCCTAAGTCTAAACCTAGATGGGGAAATGCCAGACAATGTGACAGTTCTGTTTCACAGTTTGAAGAATTTGCAAATGTTTCAGAAGCAGCTACATCATTTTACATTCCCCAAAACCTTATGTGAGGATCCATTTGCCTATGTCTTTGTAAACATTTGTTGTTTATTTTTATTTTTATTCTAACAGTCTTTCTAGGTCTGATATGCCATCTTATCATTGTTTGATTTACATTCTCCAGTGCCTAATGATGCTGGACAGGGTTCCATGTGCTTATTGACCACTCATATACCTTCTATTGTCTGAACTAGCCTATAGAGCGTTTGAATTGTCTACATGTTAATGGCAGACAATTCTCTATCAGTGATCAAAGTCAACTTGGAACCAGTTTTGTTGTCTTTTGCAATGATGAATTTTATTTTTAAATCTTTTCCAAAATGATTATCCTTAATATACATATTTACGGGGCATAGTGTGATAAATTATATATCTATGCATATACTATACATGTTATACATATATAATATTAATTATAATCATAAAATTTCTCTCTCTGTGTTAATTACCTTTTCCATATATATATATATATATATATATATATATATCTGTCACATATAGTGATCAAGTCAGAGTAATTAGCATCGCCAGCTCCTGAAATATATCTTTTAAATATTACTTAAGATATTACAGAAAAAAATGCTTTTTTCTTTTTTGGGGCCAATTTTGGTAATTTTTAAAAATGGAAATCTTACTTTCTACTAAATTTTTAACCCCATAATATTGTGTGCACAATTTCCTTTAACCTTCTTTCTGCCTTTACTAGTCTTCCTTCTCCTAAGAATACAGAATTATTTCTCTATTTTTTCTCTCTCTTCCTCTCTTCATAACAAAGCTCCTGATTTGTCTATTTATTGGTCTTTTCAAGGAAACAGTTTTTGGATTTCATTGTCATTGCCAATTTTAAAGTTTTATTAATTATAGTCTCTGTTAATTACCTTTTCCACTTCTGTTAGCTTATTTTGATTTCCTTTTTTTCTGATTTATTAAGATGATTGTTACATTTCTTAATATCTCTGAGTTTAATTTGTAGCTGTGTTTTCCCCTGAATCAGCTCTTAATTAACTTCCATAGGTTTTGGTATTTTGAAGTCTTTCTTATCACAGTATGTTCTCACTGTTTTTTAGGTTTATAAGTAAGAGTGTGTTTCAAAATTTTTAAAATTACAAAATAAATAGAAATAAAAACTGAAAAAAAGAGTATGTTTCTTGATTTTCCAGTAATTTTAATTTTTACATGATTTTGGTAACTTTTTTGTAATTTTATCACCTTATATTTAGGGGTGTGACTATATCATTCCTTTGCTTTAAATTTCATTATATTTGAAAAAATCAAATACATGATTTTTTTTTCACTGCTGGTAGTACTAAACTGGTATGGTTGGAAGAATGATTTGCCAATATTCAACAAGGCTGTAGATGTGCATACTTGTGACACTGCTATTCCAGTTATAGAGTTACATGAAACTCATGCATATACACACACAGGGAGACAGTGTTGTGTGAGTTAGCATGCAAGAATTGTGTATGCATATATATATATATGTATATATATATATATACATACATATATATACACACATATATATGAATGCATGCATACACATATATCTGTTTGTAAAATGGTAATTAAAAAATACAATCAACCCAATTAGCCAATAGATAATTTTTATTCCAAATGGGATTGAGTAAATAAACTGGTTGACTTACACAATGCATGACTATACTACAACTAAAATGAATTAGTGTGTATAGGCAGACAAATCTTACAAATACACTGTGGATTTCAAGCTGTAAGGTGTCAAGTAATATGAACAGTACAGAAGCATTCATTTAAATTTTAAATTTTAAATTCAACAATACTACCTATTATTAGTGGAAATCACCCTGTGTTTTTAACATAAAAAAAACATGCACAAAATAGCTATATATCAACTTTCCAATACTGGCCACCTCTGGGGTGAAAGGGAGGTGAAGCAAGTTTGTGTTAATGTTTTTGACACATTTTATTGTTTATTTCTTAAAAGAATATTGAGGCAAAACTGGCAAAACAATAGTGACCACTCAATCTGGGATTAATGTATCTGGGCATCTGTTCATTCCGACTCCTTCTCTTGCTTTATTAATCAGAAAAGTGAGTTGGCTTCCTCACCACAGTTTCCTCCAAAGAAACCCAGAGATGTGGAATATGATTAACTTTAAATAATAGGTATGAAAGAGAAGTTCAAGTCCAATCAGTCAGAAATAGCTGAAAGGCTATTATTCTAGCCTACAAAATGGAACACTGAACCAAACTAAGATTGCTCTCTTAAAATTAAGCCAGGGAGTGTTCCTTATAGAAGGCATTGGACTTATTCTCTGTGTCTGGAAAGTAAATATAGAAATGATAGTTTGTAACTGGTAAAATGCAGAATCTAACCCAAATTATGTCAGATCAATGTAAGAGCTAGAGTAGTTTAGAACAGGAATAGAGGGCATCGGAAGAAAGTGATCTTCTGGACCGAAGATATTCAAACAGAGACAAAAACAGCCCTGCCTGTGGAATGTTTAACAGGATCTGTACAAATGGGTACGATTTACTTCTTGAGAACTTACTACTTGACACATTTTATATTTATTTATTTTATATTTATTTCTCATCATGACCCTACACTGTTGTGACAGTTTGGAAATAACTGCTATGATGCTTGCAAAGCACATACCACAATATCTGACACCTGGTTATCTCTCCGGGAGTTAAGTAGCAAGTTTATGAACAGCTTGATTAGATCCCCATTTCTTGCAAAACTTTTGCCAGTTCATGGAGGGTGTACTACCCAGAGAACAGACAGAGCTAGATCACATTTCACTTACAGTCTTTCATTCAACTCAGATCACTGCTACAGGAGACAGCTACGTGCAGCAGGCACTGACGATGGAATGTAAATGATTAGACTCAGATCACACATCCAGAGGTAAAGGAGGACACGGACTTTGGAGAAAAGGCGCTGAACTTAGAAACAGGTAAGTTTGTAGGAGAAATGTCTCTATTCTTAGTCGTGTCTCTGAGAGGATATTGGTGTCATTGTGACTGTCTACCTTTCCTAGGTTGCTTTTGTCTCCAAATTGTAGGAGGTTCAATCCCCATATAGGATCAGTTTGGGATAAGTTCTTAGAAAATCAATGACCCAAATGTATAGAAGGAAGATAGTCATTCGTCTCTTAATTTAACCCTGTGCTAAGGGAATTCTACCATATTACTGTCAGAGCTAGTTGCAGGTGCATCCTATGTGGCTGCCTTTTCCGGGTGATGAACGTAGCTTTGAGATTTTCAAATCCTGGGAATGACTTGGGTGGATAATGTCAGCTGATTATGGATTTCTGGTGTGTGGTCCACAGCCATTGGTGATGAGTCATGCTGCTACACGAGGGGACTTTGGATCAAGAACACATTTCTGCATAATGAGCAGTAAAGTAGTGCAGATTAATGGTGTCAGCCTTTTAATGGGACCTGGGAAAAAGGCTGGGTTGATGGATCCTTTTTGTAGAGAACAGCCTAGTCTTCTGCCTCCCAGGCATGGATCAAGGGGAGCCAAAGGGGAGCCATGGAAAGGTCATTGCATCTCTCTTTGACAGGCATTGGCACTACAGTTTGCTGGTTGTGTCCACCTCCTCTTTATGACTGACCTTTTCCCCATGGAATGTGACATGGAAAATCATCCAGGGTCAGGAATATAAGAAGTACCATCATTAGATAATTTACAAATGGGGCACGTAGTCAGGTAGTATTGAGCTCAATAATGTGAACCTTGATAAGCCAGGAAGACTGATGAATGGGAGCTAATCTTTATTTCTAGGACAGTGTGACACTCTGACCTGTCCTCTGCCTGAGCTTTGTTACCTTAGCCAAGTCTGAAGGAGAAAGACCTACCACTGGTTAGGGCCTACCACTGGTGAGGGCCAAGTTCAAGGACAAGGCACTCCATGAGATTTGGGCTACTGCTATTAATACCAGGTAGCATTTGAACATGAGCAGGATATTTATTACATGCACATACATTTCAATTAATAATCTCCCTACAATGTAGTTATCAATATTCCTATTTTATGGATGAGGAACTTGGAGGCTCTGGGTGATTAGTTTCCTCTTTTGAAATAACATGGCTACTAACAATATCAGTAATGATAATCGGGATTAGATCTGTGGGGTTTAGTGGTACAGCATCTACCTTGTGTGCATAAGGGCTTGGATGCTATCCCCAGAATCCCCTGCAAAAATGTAATAAGAATCATTATTTTAATCCTGATCACAATGGCTAGGATTTGTGTAGCTCTCACCATCAACGATGCTCTCTTCAAAGAGTTTTTGCTGTGTGAGTTCTTCTGAGTATCCTAATAGTGCAACAAGATTGGGCAGTGCGGTTTTACCTTCTACAAATGAGGATGTTGACGTAAGATTACGTAACTTGTTCAGTGTCAGGTAGCTAATAATAAGGTACAGAGGTGTGATTTGAACCTCAGCATCTGGTATTAACTGTTATGCTTTCAGTGTCAGACTTAATGGCAACTTGCGATAAATGAAGCATTATTTTTTTTCTTCGTCTGCACCACTTCCTTACCCCAACACACCTCTGCCTTTGGATCACTAAAGATGAAGCATTCATAAAGATCTCTCTATATATCACTCACCCTGCTCCACAGAGTTAGGTCTCTCTGTTCTAAGTTTGCACATTTCCCATTCTTCTATTTTAGCACGTTGCTGTGGTTACTTGCGTAACATTTTGCATTCCCTTGTAGACTTTAAGCTACAGGCAGGCAGGGGGCTGCTGCCAGGCCCTCCTTGCAGAGCTCTATATTATCAAAATCTATTACGATGTCCACATAAATGAAGTTAAATTTTTTATTTTTGTTACCGTAGTCAAAACAAATGCTTCAATAGAATATTGTAAATTTAGGAAATATGTTTGGGATGGTCTACATTATATTTTAACATAAACTACTTATCAAAACTACAATCCCCACTGTTGCTCCAGGGTGCATCAGAAAAAAATAAGTAATGGCATTCTTGAGTTGTAAACATTGAAATGCAACAAGATGTCCCAGGATGACCAAATAGAAGAGAAAAATCTCTTCATCCTATGTGGTATGCAAACAGCAAACAAACTGTGATTTCAGATACAGGCTCTCAATCGAAAGACTGTGTGCCTTGACTTGCAATCAAAGAATCTCACTGTGGCAACTCCATACAGCATGTTTAGTGTTAAGGAGAAAGTATGATGTATTATTAATGATAGTGAGTTTTTCCAAGCTAAGCATGGAATGAACATCTGCTGATGAAGGAATGAACACGATTCAATGAAGTCATGAATGTAATAAAGTCAGATTTCTACAAACCAGAGTTAAAAGTGATGCTTTTTTTACCATGATGAAGTGCCGGTATTTCCAAGGATACTTAATGTGTGCATAAGTCTTTTCCTTGAGCAACCCTAGGACACACTGATGATCATCATTATGATCTGCATTGTACAATGGGGAAGGAGAGCATACAGAGGTAAAGAGATTGTTTCTAAAAAATGATACATTATTATTGTTGTTATTTTATGGTTGTTATCATTATTATTATCCTTTATATTCTCTGGAGCACCTGTTATGGGCTAGGGACTAGGAACTCAAAGAAGAACCCAAGTGCAGAGGGGAGTGAGGGGTTTGAGCTGCCTGGTGAGAAAAGAGACCCAGAGACCAGGCACTGGTAAAAGGGACCATGCTGAATCAGAGGAACAAGAGGAAGCTCAGTTACTAAGCTGAGGTCCCTGCATGTCAAGCAACCCTCTAGAACATTCTCAGATCTTCAGTGCTGACCTAATTCTTATAGCTGTATCCTTCTAGGATGGATTTTCCCATTCACCATATCCATGACACTTTATGATGTCTGTAAACCCGGTGTCCGTGTCCGTTTCACAACTTATTTATAACTTGCCTTTGATATCAAAAACTGTTTCATTAGACATGGCTTTGTTTATTCAAACTTCATTCCTCTCTTACATCTTCTTAATGACTTTTAAGCTTGGACTATTAATCTTCTCACACAAGTTAAACCTCTCTCTCAATATGTTCTTTTATAGATATTTCCTAACTCAGAAGCTTATGTTTTTTTTTTTTTCTGTCTGTGGACTTTCCTGAGGACAATAATTAGCTGGAAACCTTGTTGTCACAATTGTAGAAGCAAGTGTTCCAATATTAAGTGGGGTTGTGAGCTAGAAGCTTCTGGGAATATTCTTTACATTAAAGATGACTGAATCAAACAGTTCAATTTGATTCACTCTGGGGGGAAAAAAATGAGTTTCTCTCTGCATTGGCCACCATGTATGTCCAGGGAATAAAGTGTACCAAGTTTACCATAACAGAGAGGACATGGTGCTAGGGTAAGACTATAAACAGATAAACATCGTGGCAGACATTTTTATAAAGAGTTTCAGGGGAAGAAGTGAGTCCATTAGGAGAAGAATTGGGCAAACTTTCAGAATATAAATAAATATTGAATCAGGTAAAGGCTAGATGGAGAAGAAGGGAAACAGCATTTAAGATCAAGGAGCAGCAGAACAAAATTATCAGTTGTGTTGGGAAAACACTTTCCCTTTGTTCAATGTTCCATCTTTATTTTTCATGAACATGACACATTCTTTATAAATACTGGGTCTTCTAAACCACCCTTCCCTTTGACTGTGAGAGATAGCAGGTCAACCTAACTCTGCTCAGTCAACTAACTCCTACTGATTAATTTTTAGGTTAAATGTCATGTTCTCAAGAGGATTGGTCTGGATGCATTAGACTCAAATTCTTTTACTGATGCTCCCATGACACTTGTGAAGTTCTCTTTACTTTCATCACACTCAGAGTACTTGTTTAATCCCCGCCTTCCTCATTCAAGCATAAATGCAGAAGGGTTCGGACAATTTCTGTTTTGTTCTCCATGTATTCTCAGGACCTTCCCCACGATCTGCTGTCCAACTGCCATTTCCCCATTGGGGCAGTTGGTGCAGGGTGGGAAGTGACAGATGAGAATACTAAATCCACAGGGACAGAACATTATAGAGGGCTTTGACCAATGTCTCACTTAAAGATGCTCCAGACACCTTCATTTTTGAATGAACAAAGTTAAATGTAGAAGAAACACAAACACCATAGCTTTTCTTCAAATGTTGAAGGAGCTTTCTACAGGAAACGAAAAGATGTGTAGTTCAGAACCGCACATTCACTGTGATTTTTTAGCAATTCATCTTGTGAGTAGTGGTGGCGGTAGAAAGTGATCTCATAGATGTGGCAGCCTTTAAGTATTCCTAAAAGCATGAAATAATTTATCAGTGTGGATGCCCAATAGCAAGAAGGAAACAGGAGGAAAAAAAGATGGGTTGATTCATTTCTATGGTACCCAGAAGTGGGCATATGAATAAAAATACCTGCTAGGTCACCCTTGAGAAAGCCAGTATTCCAACTATTGGTCGGCTGTTTGATGTCGTCATTCATTTAATGAATGTCCATGGCCACTCATTTGGTGTCTTGCCAGCCATTACATGAGACAAGGTGCTTGACCTTAGAGAATTCACCATCTGGTAGAGTAGAAAGACATCAAGGAGATAATCAAGCCAGCAACTGATTCATCACAGTGGCCAGGAGTCCTACAAAGGAGAAGCATAGATGTGAGGACTTGGCCAGTGGGCATGTCCCTCAGAAGGTATCTTATGCATTGGCATTAAAAGAGTATGAGTCCTCAAGGGATCCTAGTATGCCATTTTGCCAAAAATTAACTGTGACACTGACATAATCGCTTGGCCTTCTCAACCTGTCAGTCTCCCTAACCTGCCTAACAGCACTCACAATTCAAGTGTTTTTTTTTTTATTCTCATTCTATGCTCAGTGATTCTTATTAAATATTTAGTAGGTTCCTTCACTTCAAATTTTTCAGTTTTACTGAATTCTGTGGGATGGTGCCGTGCTATTGGGGTATTCATTAATATGAAGATGATTCTTCAATGGCCTTAGGTCATACCTTTTACCCGAATCAAGAGCCTATGTTGTGAGCTTTCACCTGTATTTACACACTCACTAGAGGTCCAGGAAATCTCAGGGCAGTCCTTTACCTGCAACCCATGTGGGAGGTTCCTTTTGCTCCTCCAGGAGAGCTGACTCTCAGGCCAACTGAGAGTCATTCCCAGTGGGAATGACTAGGGCCAGGAGCACCCCACACCCTGGGGGTGGAGTCCTCTGAAAGAGCATGAGGTAGTGATGTGATTAAGATAGAATAACTTAGATTAAGACAGAATAGCATAATTCATTTTACTTCATTTTTTGATAGACATGACAGTAGAATATATTGGCATATTATACATACATGGAGTAGGACTTATTCTAATTATGATCCTATTCTTATGGTTGTACATTTCTATGGTACCCGGAAGTGGAGTTACCCTGATTGTGTATTCAAATACAAGGACAGGAAAGTTATGTTCATTTACTTCTATTGTCCTTCCTATTCTTCTCCCCTCTCCTCCTTTTATTCCTCTTTGTTTCATCCAATGGACTTCTATTCTTCCCCTCCTCACCTTCCCTTGTTGTGAGTTATCATCCACATATCAGAGAGAGCATTTGGCCTTTGTTTTGGGGGACTGGCTTATTTCACTTAGCATGATATTCTCCAATTCCATTTATCGGCAAATGCCATAATTTCATTCTTCTTTATGGCTGAGGAATATCCTAATATATATATATATATCCCATTTTCTTTATCCATGCATTTGTTGAAGGACACCTAGGTTGGTTCTCTAGCGTGGTATTATGAACTGAGCTGCTATAAACATTGAGGTGTCTGCATCACTGTAGTATGCTGATTTTAAGTCCTTTTGGATATAGATCAAGGAGTGGGATAACTGGATCAAATGATGGTTCCAATCCAAGTTTTCTAAGGAATTTCCATATTGCTTCTGTAGTGGTTGCACCAATTTGCAGTCCCACCAGCAATGTCTAAGAATACCTTTCTCCTCACATCCTCTCCAACATTTATTGTTACTTGTATTCTTTATAACTGCCACTCTCACTGGAGTGAGATGGAATCTCAGTGTAGTTTTAATTTGCATTTGTTAAACATTTTTTTTTCATACATTTTTTGACCATTCGCATTTCTTCTTCTGTGAAGTGCCTGTTCGGTTCCTTTATTTTAGCTGTAAACTTCATGATTTTTGTTTTGAATTTGTGTCTCCTTAGAACGTCTCCCCTCCTTTTAGCTCTTGGTTTAAAATAAGAAAGAACATAAAAAGCAACAAAAACAACAACGTGGAGAGTTTCTAAATTCCTCAAGGATCCCCTGCCAAGAACTGGAGCCAGCTACTACCAGGAGGTAGAAGTGGAATCCCCGCTTTGCTTGTCTGCTTGTGATTTACAGATGTGCATCCAATCTCGGTTTTGGAATGGGTAAGTCGCCTGCATCGGGCAGAGGTTTTAATGCCTGCAGAAATCTGATGTCAGGGGATGAAGAGATGGACAGGGATGTCACTAGACCAAAAATGGCCTCAGACAAACCCCAGTCAGGAAAGAAAGGGGAAGAATTCTAGGATACGGACTTTACCCAGGATGTGGGATCCTTCTGGCTGGAGCACATTCCCACTGGGTTTATGCCATTGTCACAGGGATTCCCAATGTCTGAAGCTTATAAGAGGAAATCTGGGAAGCTCAGGCCCCTAAGAAACAGGCCTGAAGTGTGTGTGCTGGTGGGAATCGTTAAGCAGGGTGGGAAGAGGGAGCTGGGAATCTTTGAATTAGGTGGGGGGAGATTCTTTGGTCTCCTGTGTATAATACTAATTTATCTGAAATGATTTTGAGTACAATAAAAATGCATTATCCTGTATTGATCTCAATCTTTTGCCAATTATGTATCTCAAAGATAGACTGTTGTGTTGCTTTGGCCACTGTTCGAATGCCTTCTATGACGGTTCATTTTATTTGTCTACTTGGCTAGGCTGTGATGACCAGATGTTTGCTTAAAAACTAGTCTAGGTGTTGCCAATGAAGGTACTTTAAAGAATGTATTTTACATTTAAATCAGTGAACTCTAAGGGAAAGTGATCATCATTCATAAGGTGGGCAAGCCTCTTCCAATCAGTCAAAGACCTTAAGAGCAGTTTTGGAGTTTTCCTGATGAAAGAGGAATTCTCCCCAAGACTGCAACAGTCAAAACTCTACCTGTGGAATTTGGACTCAAGATTACAACATCAGGGCTGGGGCTGTAGCTCAGCAGTAGAGCGCTTGCCTAGCACATGGGAGGCCCTAGGTTCAATCCTCAGCACCGCATAAAAATAAATAAATAAATAAAATAAAGTTTTTGTTTGTTTGTTTGTTTGTTTTAAAAAGATTGCAACACCAACTCAGACCTGAATGTGTTGGCCTGTCCCATAGTGTCCAATGTTAGACTTTTCAGCCCTTGCAATCTCATGATCCATTTCCTTAACATGAATTGCTCTAAAAATAATGTTTATTTGTGTGTGTGCATCTACTCATATATGTAATATATAAAACATGTAATATATGTATATATACACATACATGTATGTACACATGTATTCGTATAGATACAGATGTTCCTTGACTTATGACAGAAGTGCATGTTAAAAAACCACTGTAAGTTGAAACTATCGTAAACTTAAAATTCATGCAATACTCCAAACCTACAAAATATCATAGCTCAACAGTTACACAGGATGCTGTAGAGAGTCAAGTAGTCTCGTGGTTGTGTGGCTGACGGGGGCCGTGACTTACTGCTACAACCCAGTCTTGTGAGAGAGTCTCATACTGCACATTCCTAGCTTGGGACAAGATCAGAATTCACAATTCGAAGTATGGTTTCCACTGAATGTGGATTACTTAATGTACCATCATAAAGTTGAAAAATTGTTATTTGGACTGTGAATATGTATATTCATATGTATATGAAGAATATATATTTTCTGTTTCTTTAAAGGTTCCCTGAGTAACATAATTTCTTTTCAGGAAATGTTTGCCTTATTTTGTTTAAAATGCTTTTTTTTGTTTTGTTTTGTTTTAAATATTTTGTTTTGTTGTCAAATGATGGGAGCTGAGGATGGCAGATCTGGACGTGGCCTTAGCTCATTTGCCCAGGAGAAGCCAGCCAGTCTGGTGGGAATGGCAGTAATCCTCCAGGCCAGGCCAGGGCACATCTTCTCATGTGTGACAGTCAGGATCTTGGACACTCTCCTCCTAGCGTGAGAAGAACACTTGCTCATGGACTGCCCCCCACCCCCAGGCAACAATGCTGCCGTCTCCCTGGTGGTCTTGACTTTCTTATGGGGCCTTAAATATGAGGGATTTAGAGTAGAAGGATAAGTAAGGTTCCAGCTTAGCAGTTCTAAACTTTAACTTTGTTGAACATTGGAATTAAGGTGGCAAAATCTCTACCCCAGACCTCTGTGGGCCGACTTGCGGATGGCCCCATGGACTGGCTGCAGCAGGGAGCCTGGCAAGTGGTAATTAAGCCCAGATCATCGCTAACAGCTCAATGCAGAAGGACTGTGTCCAGGAATTCCTTTTGCCAGAGGTCCTGGGAGCATTTGCTGCAGAGAAACCAGTTTGCAAATAAGCACTTTTCTTTGTGAAGTCTCCTTTCCCAAGCTCCGTGAGCTCAAGGCTCTGTTTGCAGCAGGGAGAGCCGTCTTTTCATCTTGAACTTTACATATTCTTCTCGTTTAGCCCAGTCACACAGAGCCCTTTGGCAAGCCACTCTCTCTCCCACTGTGAATTGTTGGGTACCAAGGCGGAGAAGAAAGTTTGGAGTCGGCCAACTTTTCCCCCCACAACCCTCTTAACTCCACCTCTCTTTGTGCTCCGACAATGGATTTCAAAATCTTTGGTTTTCTTTGTCATCAGGAAAGATGCCGGAGTCAAACAAAGGGAGAACAAAAGTTCCAGACGTGCTGAGAAAATGAAAGTGGGTGCGTGCCTGTGTGCTCCTGTGTGTGTGTGTGCAGCCTCCCTGCTGCCCCACCCCCACCGGTTAGGGCTGCAACCCTCAGGAATGTATATGTCATTTGGGGTTGAGTTAGTGGTTTCAGCAATGTTCCTTCCAACTTCCTGCTGAAAAGTTAACCTCTGTTTAGTCTTGATAGAAGCAAATAAACTGAACGGTCTTTGTACTTATTCTTCTGCATCCCTTGTCTTGAATCCAGTCCCCTCTGCCCAATTCCACAACTCTGGCCACTTCTCTTTTCTAGGATGGGTGTAGAGTATCCTCACCTTGATCGCCTTCTCTTACCCGCTCCAAAACATTGGTCTCACAGCAGCAAGGGGAGCCTTTTTAAATGGCAGATCTCATCACCATGGTGCTTATGGCCCCTGGAGTCAAGTCTAAGCTTGTGGAAGGGCAACTGAAGCGCTCTTGGAATTTTGGTTCTGCCCAGCCCTCAAAGCCCCCTCTGAATCTATTCTCAGATTCAGCATCTTGGTGGGTATGTGTGAAGCATGTAGGATGCATGTATGTCAGCAATTGTGTTTTTTTTTTCTTTTCTTAGAATGGGTTCCTTTTAGGTAAATTCTGCTCCCCCCCCCACCCCACGTTCCTCTGGTTCAGACCTGCTGCTTCACCTGGATGGAGTAAGGAGTTGCTGTAATGATCACTGACTGCCTTCCTCCCTCCTCGGTGTTCACCTCTTCTTTGCTCATCTTTCTGGCCAGCCAGAGAGCCTTCTGGGCAGGAGGACCTCCATCCAGAACAGATAAGCCAGCTCAGGGCAGGGCACAGAGCAGGTCTAAGTTAGTGTTTCTGTAATGGGAAGCATAATCCAGCATTTTCTAGGGGATAGGAGCTCTGACTCTGCAGTGGGATTCTTCTTGATTTGAATAGTGGCATTTATCTCCCGAGCCTCCTCTTCCTATCCTGTGAAGTGGGCAGAAGCATCTCAACGTCAGATTGCCCATCCCACAATGAACTGAGATAGTGCATAGGAGTGTTCAATGCATTCCTAACAGGTAATCAACCCCCCAGTAATTAGAAGATTCTCTGAGCCCTACCTGCATGCTACAGCCCTCCACCTATCCCACCCTCTTGGTTTGCTGATCCCCCAGAACCTGACAGAAGTCACTGACTGCACGGGGAGGGAAGAGTTAAACCTGACTCTATTCACCACAGATCCACAGGCACTAAATAAGGCTCCAGCTTTCAGGCTTTAAATATGGGCTGAAGCTAACTATAAACAGCTGTTGGAAGATAATAGCCTTCCACTGGTAAAATAAGGCCAGCCCCCCTCCCTCACAATAAAACCTTTCTTGCAAAGAGCTTTCAGAACTGATAGATAGATCTCAGTCTGGCCACAATCAGGATTCACAGACGGGGGGGCAGGGGGAAGAATTGGCATGCTTCTCAGATCAGACTGACATGGAGATAGCAATTCTATTTCCATTTCCCAAAGCCCAAACACTTGGGTGCCTCTTATCTGCAGCTCATTCCCCTGGCTTTCTTAGTGGGGGAAACAATGCTGGCCCCTGCTGCTCCCTTCCTGTGCTGGCATTGACTCTAATAACTGGGAAAAAAAAAAAAAAAAAAAAAAAAGAGAGGCCCTTTAGCCAAGATCTATGTGTCACCCTTGATACTGTAGCTCTTCATTCAACTCGTCCTCTCTTCCCATTTTAGGAAATTAAGTATGAATCAAAGCTCAGCAATGTGATTCCATGTGGGATTCGGGCACCTTTAGGTTCATTTCAGAATTTAAAAAAGGTGATATTCATGTTAGTTACTTCCACTCAGCTAGAGACAGAGGCGTGTGCTTGATTTGGGGAATTGATTATGGAAAACATTCCTTCTTCCAGAAAGTACTCAGAATTTATTAAAAATACATCTGGTGTCAGCACATAGTAGGTGGTGGGTAATTTTGTTTTCTTTCAAGCATGTTGAACATGTATTCATGTAAGCGAGGAAGTCAAGTTGGCTGCAAATGAATTTGCTTTCAAAGAATGGTTGAAACATTTAGAGTGTTCAGGATGAGAGTGTTCTGCCTCCCTCTCTTTTCTTATTCCTCTCTCTCTCCCTTTCTCCCTCCCTTCTTTCCTTCCTCCCTCCCTTCTTCCTCCCCCTTTCTTCCTTCCCTCCCCTTCCCTCCCTCCCTCCCTCCCTCCCTCCCTTCCTTCCTTCCTTCCTTCCTTCCTTCCTTCCTCCTTTCCCTCCCTATTTCCTTCCCTTCCTATCTCAGGGAAGTTCGAAGAAACACAGACAAATTAAGTAACTCACAGAGTCAATCAGCAAGTTAGTGGCAGAATTGGAGGATGTTCCAACTCTGTGATTCCTGGACCAGTAATTTTAATCAGCCCACGTTAAAAAAAAAAAATCACAAGACTAAAGTAAAGGTCTCTGAATTTTGGGCAAACAACATTCATAAGGGATGTTTGGAGGGAGCCGTGCTTGGGAGTTTAATATTGTTTACATCTATGGTCTCAGGAGAAGCAGGAATGCCTGTTGATATCTGTCTCCAGATAATTCATAAATCTTAGAGCCTGATAAGATAAGCCTGTAAGTGCTTAATGTAAGTGGATGGATAACTTTATGGACTTGTCCTTGTCCACTGCTTGGAAGGCATTCATTACACCCATGAAAGTGCAATAATAATAATACAAACCCATGGTTAACCTTATTAAATATCCCGAAACAGAAACAGCCTCTCAGGAAGGTGCTTTGGTGATTCCCATTTTATAGATGAGAAAACTGAATTCAGAAAGATTGTAATATTTGCTCATTGTTACTCAGCTAGGAAGTTCCAGAGTCCAGTTTCCAAACCTTGTTTCTGAACCAGAGCTTGACCTCTTGATCTCTGTGATGCCTTATCAGAAAATAGTAACTAAGCAAAAAAAACATTGCCCTCTTTTGATACATGCAACACAGTATCAATTTTTTTTCTTTTTACCTTTAGCCAGTCAAAATTACCATCCTGAGAAAGAAATTTACCATTACCATTTCACATGGATGACATCTGAGCCTCTGGTCAACATATGATTTATGTAAGATCCAATTCATAAGATACGGAGATTTCCTAAAACCACGCTGTTATGGTTGGATATGAGGTGTTTCCCCCAAGCTTCTCAGTTAATACAGAAATATTCAGACATGCAATTATTAGATTACGGGTGCTATAGTCTAATGAGTCCATCCTAGTTTGAATAGATTAACTAGGTGGTAACCATAGGCAGGAGGAGGTACATCATGAGAATGTGCCCTGGAAGAGTTTATTTTCCTTCTGGTCCCTTTCCCTCTCTCTCTGCTCCCTGACTGCCTTGAGCAGAGCAGCAACCGTCCACCATGCCCTTCTGCCATGATGCTCTGCCTCATCCTCTGGCCCAGAGCAGTGGTGTTGGCTGACCATGGACTGATCCTCTGAAATCATGAGCCAAAATAAACTTTTCCTCCTCTAAGTCAGTCTTGTCAGATATTTTGGTCACAGCCATAAAAAGCTGACTAACACAGAAATTGGCACCAGAATGGGGGCTATAGCTGTGACTAACCTGACCACTTGTTTCAGAAGTTTCTGGAACTGATTTGCAGGAGGAGTTTGGAAAAGTTTGGAAATGCAGGCAAGAGAAGCTGTTGACTTCTGTAAGCAGAGCTTAATGAGTGAATCCAGGGGGAGCTCAGAAGTCCAAAATCTACACCGTTTCAGAGGGAAATGAGAACTCTGTTGGGAATTGCAGTAGAGGACACAGTGGTACATTCTGGCAAAGAAATTATCTACATTTTGCCCATGTCCTGGATTTTGTATAAGGCTGAATTTTAAAATGATGAAATAATTAATCTGGTGGAGAAAATCTCAAGGCAGCACAGCATTCAGACAGTGATGTGGGTTTTGCTGGCAACCCTTAACCAAGTTCACTGTGAGAATCAGGAGCAGAAAGCAGAAATAAAGGATCTGAAAACTTGTAGTGTGGCCAGAAGAGTGCCTGTAAAATAGGGGCCAAGAAAGTTGTGGAATTTAAAAAGATTACCACCAGAAAGGAGAAATTAAGTACTTTGCACAGAGACAATAGGAGCTTGATGGCATTTCAGGAATTTGCATGACTGCACCCCTTGCAGACTCCAGGGCTTAGAGCAGAAAACTGAGAGGAGATCATGAGGGCACCCTACTTGCACAGGGGGCCCCAGGGAGTTGTTTCACTGGGTCCTGCTGCTTGTACTTCAAAGGCCACTCAGCCATGACCCCAGAAGTCCCATGTACTGCTTGAGCTGGAAGTAGACCTTGACACCATCCATGTGGTACTGGTTCTTGAGGAATGCAGGATGTTGGAGGGAGGTGCTTTGGTGATTTGGGGTCATAGAGGATTCTACAGAGATTTCATAAGAGGGCCTAGGAGACCAGGCAAAGTGTAGCCAGGTCAGAACCATCATAGGATGTCCCCAAGAGGGTGATGTATGAAGCTCTGAAGGTAAAACCAAAGAGGGAAAGGAGACCCCAGTAATTAAGAGATGCCAGTGGCATAGATTGTCTGCGAAGGTAAGCTGCTAACTGCAGAAAGAACTAGGCTAAGATAGTGGTCATGAACACTGCAACTGGGAAGACCAAGGGGGCAGGACTTCCCAAGCCCTTTGGAGACCACACCTCTCCACCATGTGCCCCAGATGCCAGACATGGAGCTACAAGACTTGTTTGTTCAACTGGGTTTCTCTCCTGTTTTGGTCCCATTCTATGCCTCTATTCCTCTGTTTTGGAAAGGGGATATCTATTCTGTGCCATTGTATATTGGATACATGTAACTTGCTTTTGAGTTTTACAGGGCCTCACATTCAAAATATCCCTTGAGTCTTTGAGGAGACTTTGAAGTTGAACTTTTGGGCAGTGTTGGAACTGTTAAGACCATGGTAATTTCTAGAGATGAGCTAAGTGCATTTTGCATTGTGACATGGACATGAGGTTTGGGGGGTCAGGGGTGGAATGCTACTGTTTGGATATGACGTATTCCTAAAAGCTCCCATATTAATGCAGGGACATTCAGAGGTGCAGCAATTAGCTTAGGAGTACCCTAATCATTCCATTCTAGTTTGAATGGACTATCTGGGTGGAAGGTAGGCAGGTAGGACATGGTTGGAGGAGGTGGGTCCCTGGGAGAATGACCTGAAAGAATGTGGTTCCTTGTCCCTCACTCTCTGCTCCCTGGCTGCCACGAGCAGAGCAGTTCTTCTCTGCCCAGCTGGTGTACCTCACCTTAGGCCCAAATCAACAGAGTTGGTTGGCCACAGACTGAAACTAAAATTATGAACCAAAATACACTTTTCCTCTAAGTTGTTATTTTAAGGTATTTTGGTGACAGGTGACACAAAACTGACTAACACAAAAATCCATTGCTTCTTACCTAAGAACAACACTGTCTCTGGGTATTTCAAACCCACAAAGCAGTATTTATACTATGGTTCTAGCCAACTAAAGGTTCATGAAAGTCAAGGTCACCTTTCAAAAACTGATGCAGTATAACACTGACATTGAAATGAACAAAGCGTCCAAAGAATAGGGAACCAAATCCAGGCTTGGATTGAGCCAAGGACAGCAAATGTGTCTCAATATGCAGGACAGGTCAAGTTAATTAATTTAAGTTTCCCTGAGGGCTATGCTGAGAAGAGTCATGAATTGCTTCCTGGTCTTTCCGTTGTCAGCTAAGTTGGTTCCATGTTGGAATAATTGATGATGACTGAGATTGGATGGATAGGTTTGGTTTCTCTCTCCAGATACACTCTTCCATGTTCACTCTTCTCTGTTCCTGACCCCACAAAAGGGTCTACACAAGGAATTTTCTTACCTTCTTGCTTCTAGTTGGGTTTAGCCAATGGGGAAATCATCACGGTATTGAAGGGAGAAAGGAAATTGAGTTTGTCCTGCTTCTCTCTCTGTGGGTGGTCATGGGATGACTTCAATCCCTGGAAGGAAGTTCCCAGCTCCGTCAGGAGACCCTCCACTCTCAGCTCTCTCTCTCTGCTTCCCAACTGCTGTTTCCCCTCTTGCTAACCCTGATTGCTACACTGTGCCTCTTGGGTTTCCTCCATGGGGCTATATCATTATTAAATATCCATTTTATTAAACTCTCCTCAAGTTGCCCAATTGGAAAGATGCATAACTTACAGAGTGACCATGTAACATGGGGACGTATTAGAAACATGGTCAAGGAAGAATGAAATCGATCACATGTCTCCCCTGGAAAGGGAATCCCAAGGATGCTCCCCCTTCCCTTCCATTCCCTTCCATTCTCTTCTCCTCTCTTCCTTTTCCTTTATTTTCCATCTCTCCCTACTGTTCCTTTCCTTTCTCTCCCCTTGCTATCTCTTTTACTTTCTCCTTCTATTCATCCATCCCTTCCTTCCTTCCTTTACTTTTTCTTATGCTTGTTTTTATAGACCCTTCTCTGATCAATCTGACCTCCTGAGGTTGGGCACAACGAAGTATAGTGGAGGGTGCCTAGGATTTCTTGCCAAATGAGACAAGCCTGTACTCACACCCACCACCCCCTCTTACTTCTCTCCAGGCTTCAGGCTTGGCTGGGGTGATGAGACTCTTGAGGCTTCACATTTCTACTCCATGAAACTGGAAACAAACACTACCTGTGTCACCATGTTATTACTACAGTTTGGATCTTACCTCTCCCTTGTCCATGTGTTAAAGGCTTGGACTGAGAGGTGGTACTATTGGGAGGTGTTAAACCTTTTAGGAGGTGGGGCCTTAGGTCTTTAAGGGTATGACCTCAAATGAATTCTGAGACCCTTGCTTCTTCCTGTCTTTTCCTTCTCTTTGTTTCCTGATCCTAAGGTGCGCAGTTTGCTCTGCTCTGTTTTCCCCACGGTGGCCAGTCAGCATGCCTACTGCAAACTCAGTGCAATGGATCCACCTGACCTTTCACTGGAACCCCCCAAAACTTTGAGTCACAATTTTCTCTTTATAAGTTAATTATCTCAAGTTTTTCATTATGGTGATGGAAAGCTGAGAAACATGATTACTGATCATGGAAAAGATAGCATCTATAAAATTGCCCTCTTTATCATCTTTGTCTAGGTTACATGAATCCACAGAGTGTAAGTTTTTGAATAAGATTTTTTTTTATCTGCCCAAATTCAGCAGGGTATCAGGGCTTCCTCCTTCCTTCCTTCCTTAATATGTGAATCCTGTTGCTTCTTCTCAAACTTTAAGGCTTTGATTCAATGACTCTTACCTCTAGGAGTCCTGAAAGACTCATAGAACAGGAAGGATTTAACCAGTAGCCTTTTATGCCATAAAAACCTCAGCAATCCAGATCCCTGGAGACAGATTCTTAAATTAGATGTTGAGCTTCCTGAAGACAGGGATCGATATTATTTATTTCTCTATTCCCAGTTCCTGATGTACAATTTTTACACAGTAAATGCTGAGAGAGTTAATGAGTTATACTGGGCTAATGTTTCCAGAGATCTAATTTTCCCACAATAAACACCAAAGCATCTTCTTATTTTTGTCATTTGGAATGAAAAATATTATGAAAGTAAGCAAACACATGAAAAATACAATGCCATCATTTCAAGTAGAATATACAGAACGTTATTTCGATTAAAAAAAAATCTGAAAACATCTTTAGGAGCACAGGCTATGCCACTCTACTTGAATGAATTAATGTGTCAGGTTCAGTGTCATTTTGATCTGAACTGTCCCTGGATAGTTTTCTGTTTTAAATCCTCAACTTGTAGTTCTTTTATTGCCCACTTTCATATTATCTCTGTTGCTGATTCTAATGTGCTATGCACCTGGATATCAAGTAATTATAGATATTTGAATTCCATGTCATATGGGAGTGAAAAAAATTGGGTAAGGAAATGCAAAGATATAGGGGTCAGGTGAACACCACCTGCTATGACTGGTCAGAAGCTTTTGTTCTTTTCTTTTTAGTTTCTAGATATTTTAAAAACAATGTCGACTTACTTTGCCAATGAAGGCCAAAGACTACTTTGCCACTTTTGAAAGAATGTCTGGACCTTTGACACTTTTGGAAAATTATAACATCTATATTGAAATCTCAAATCCTTGAATATGGATCCTCATAGTATTTAGAAATGAGGAAGTTCGTATGAATAGCTTCAGGTTGACTCCTGAGACCAGCCATAGTGGGGCACTGTCCTCCAGATACTCAAGGGATGGAAGTGGCAAGGGTCACTCTGAGAGAGGGAGGAGGTAAGCAGTGTTCTGGAGTGAGTCCCTCATCCTCACTGTGTGTCACCAGCAACTAAAGTCCTTTCTGACCTTTTATTTGCTTAGGGTGCATGCTTAGAGATGACCAGCCACCTGGTAAAAGACTTCCCAAACCGCCCTGAGAATGAGAACAAGCGGGAGTATATTGTAAACATAAATGTCATGTAAATATTCCAGTGTTCCTCAGGGTGGTGTTGAAGATAAAGATCCATCACCAATGCTGGCAGTGAGTGTCAAAGGCTCAAGTCTCCACATGAGACATGTCTCCACATGAGATCTGGGGGAAGTATTTCTAGGAAAACGAGAAGGAATTTAAACTACAATTTCCTCTGGACTTCAGGGTCAAACCTGAACACCTTCCATTAGGAAGTCTATGTACAGAATCAAAGGCAGTGAGCCTTGGTCCCCTCAAATCCTTCTACAGGGTTCTTATAACTGTCCCTGGACATTTAGCTGCAGAAAAGCATAATCTGCCCTATGATGATACTATGCTTCTTTTCATCAGAGTGGCTGCCAGGGGTCTTGGAACTACCTTCAATTCTTAATTAATGATTGTCTGATGATTTTCTCTGATTGGATTTTCTTTTCCTTTCCTCTTTGCATATTCTGATCTTTCTGCTTGACTTTGGTATGTGAGAGTCATTTTCTAAATGTTAGTTCATTCAACTTATTTCTGGATGTGTGAAGCAGGAGTGTTATAAACAA
This sequence comes from Spermophilus citellus, assembly GCF_964194105.1. Lineage (NCBI taxonomy): Eukaryota > Metazoa > Chordata > Mammalia > Rodentia > Sciuridae > Spermophilus > Spermophilus citellus. The sequence continues at coordinate 50,342,191 of NC_138200.1, read as the reverse complement.
CGAATGAGTGGGAAATAAATAGATAATGAAAAATGAATGAATCCTAGAACTGTACTGCACAAAGAATGAACCTTAATGTATGCAATGTATGCACATAAGAACTCATTTTGGAAATCAAGGGAATTCCAGGAAGGAAGACAGACTATGACAAGTAAGTGCAACTGTGCAGCAAATGCATAAAGAAGCTTCAGGAAGGGGACAGAAGGGAAAGGAACTGACCTAAGTAACTTTGGAGAGGAGTTGTCTGTAAGACTTAGGGTGAAACGAGCCAAAACGCATCAACACTGCACTCAAGTTGATACCTCATACAGGGGTATGGTTTAACAATTCTGATACCCTTATGCATTCATACTGGAGTTAAGCACATGGATGGCAGATGGTAGGAGTCAGGTTTCGTACTGTTGGAATGGAAATTTACAGATAAGAATATGAGGAGGCTATTAGAGACATCAGTATAAACTCATGGTTATCTTGATATAGTTATAGATGGAAACATTTGTAGATATGTGTTTGGGCATGGTTTTATACACACACACACACACATGCACACTCATACATGTATTTTTGTTTATTTGTTTGTTTTGCTCAGTCCGTCAACTGAGAATGACTCAAAGAAATGGTACTCCAGAACAATAATAATAGTAAGCACATCTGGTGCCAGATGCTGGTTGCTAATACCATTCTCCAATAAAAGAAACCAGGACTTCTTGAAGAAATGACACCCTTAGGCTAGGGGCAGGAAATGTGCAAGCTATGTCTTGGGCAGAAAGTAAAAGTGCCCAAACATAGAATAATTATTTGCTCATATTAATAATGGGATTTTGCCAAAGGACTATAGGAGTCCATTGAAAGGGCTCCCAATGGCCAAAACTGGAACAGTTTGACTAATACATTTCACTAGTATTGGATAAAAACTCAAAGGATACATAAGTTCATTCTTATGTAAATAAATGATTGAATTAATAAAAGGAGGAGAAGACACAAATCTCCATGTAAGATAATTCCATATATAGTAACTTATCTGGATACTCTGTCCTCAAGGAGGAGAAACATAATTTGGGACTCCTTAAATTTGGAGTATGCATGGTGATTTCCTTCCAAGGACTACAGTATGAAAAGGGGAGGGGGAGAGTAATTTTTCAGTAGAAAATTACTATCTGAGCCAGATGAACAAGGTCAATATACACAGTCATAAATTATATTGATAGTAGGTACCCTTGATACCCTCTGATGGCAATGATACATTACCTTTCTGGTTCTTCCTCCCTAACACATGACTCTCATCCAATCATGAGAAACACATCAAATTCTAATAGTGGGTCACCCAAAACACCTGACTGACTTCTCATACCTGTCAAGTTTTCAAAAACAAGGAAAACATGACAAATTTTCAAGAGGAACCTGAGGACCCATTCTAACTGAATGCTATGTAGTATCCTGGGTGAGATCCTAGAGCAGAAAAAGGTTAAAACCTAAGAAAATCTGAGTAAGTCCTGGACTTTAGTACATACTTATGTATGAATGATGGTTCATTATTTGTTACCAACATAGGATACTAAAGCAGGATTTTAATAATAGGAAGAATTGTGGTGTCTACAGAAATACTGTACTAGCTTCTTGACTTCTTAGTAAATTTAAAAGTGCTCTAAAAGAAAGCCTCTTTCAAAAAATGAATGAACAAATTATTATCAATTTAGCTTTATAAATTATTGAGCTACAAATTATTGCTGGGGTTATTATCTAGGTATTGTTAAATTGGGGAGCATGTTTTTTTTTTTGTTTTTGTTGTTTAGTGAATTTACTTAATCTCATAGAGGTTTCATGGCTGTGAAAAGTAATAATATATATAAAATAATGAGCATGGTGGCTAGAACCTAGCAGGTCCTCAATGATTATTTGGAATGATGGTGGGGATGATGATAATGATAATGAGTATTGGGTTTTGCCTTTAAAAACTTCATGTTGTTGCATATTATGATACAAGTAGGTATAAAGTGTCTTTCCTGCTGTACTTTGAGGATGGCCTAGAAGGATATTGGGTGAAGAAGGCAGAGAAAGCCTTCTTTCGAGGAACCAGCATAATCAAAGCCTAGAAGCATTGAGAGGTCTCCTAGAGGGACTTCAGTTACCTGGGATCTGCTTTTGCCAAAGTACACCATGGAAGCCTAATGGAGGGAGGGAAAGCAGGGCTGGAGTGGTCAACCAACAGTGGTCAAGTCACAGGAGGCAATGGATTCTGCACAGCCAAGGGACCTGAGCTCTCTTCTACAGATGATGGTGGAGATGGGGGAAGCTTTGAGGATTTTCTTCAGTACAGAAAGGTAATCACGTTTGCATTTTGAAGTAGACTCACTCTGGCTACAGTGTGAAGTGGGATTGGAGTGTGACCAGATGGGATGCTGCAAGACCGGTAGTGACATTGAAGCTGTCTGAAAAGCATGACATTTTCTTGGGGGAAGTTATAATCCTCTGACTTCCAAAGTCAACTACACTTGTGTGAAGTACCTGTCTAAATATTCTCTTTTTTATGTGAATTAGCTATAAAAGTAGAAGCTAATGTTGGCACAGAAGTGCCCTTCAATAGATGAATGGATAAAAAAAATGTGGCATCTATACACAATGGAGTACTATGCAGCAATAAGAAATGACAAAATCATAGAATTTGCAGGGAAATGGATGGCACTAGAGCAGATTATGCTTAGTGAAGCTAGCCAATCCCTAAAAAACAAATACCAAATGTCTTCTTTGATATAATGAGAGCAACTATGAACAGAGCAGGGAGGAAGAGTAGGAAGAAAAGAGTAACATTAAACAGAGACATGAGATGGGAGGGAAAGGGAGAGAAAAGGGAAATTGCATGGAAATGAAGGGAGACCCTCATTGCTATACAAAATTACATATAAGAGGTTTGAGGGGAATGGGAAAATAAACAAGGAGAGAAATGAATTACAGTAGATGGGGTAGAGAGAGAAGATGGGAGGGGAGGGGAGGGGGGATAGTAGGGGATAGGAAAGGTAGCAGAATACAACAATTACTAATAGGGCATTATGTAAAATTGTGGATGTGTAACCGACGTGATTCTGCAATCTGCATTTGGGGTAAAATTGGGGGTTCATAACCCACTTCAATCTAATGTATGAAATATGATATGTCAAGAGCTTTGTAATGTTGTGAACAACCAATAAAAAAATAAAAAAAATTAGAAAGGAAAAAAAAACATTTCCTTTATGACCAATTTTTGTTCCAGTCTTCTTTCCAGGAGAGAAGAATGCAAGATAGAACTGAAAAAATTGGTGAAACTTTAAGAGTTGCCATTTTGAAGCTCCTCTCCCATAGACATGAAGCCATGGGGTTTGTGGATCCTGAGTTTTTAGTGTATCTTTTTACACATTTACCATGGCCCATCCCAAACTAAACTTTAGAAACTGGCAAATATTCTGGTTGCTTAGCATGAGGGAAGGAACAGGAACCAAAGTTGGAGAATGAGCATCTGAGTTCTTGCCCCAGCGAGGCAAGAACTTACCAGGGTGGGACTTTTTGTAGTCTCTTGACATTTTAGAACCTACTGTAAAATATTCTTAAATTAAAAATATATCCCCACACTACCACTGTCTCCATTATCACCACCACTACTGTCATTATCACCTAGACCAACATCACAGCCTAACTCCCATTCCACAGCTGATGGTGAGTATAAAATGTAACCTTGTATACAAAATGCTTTGAAGTTGTCATCAATAGATCATAGCACATACATAGATGTCTCCAAAATTGTAATGTGGAAACATTGATTAAATTCAATATCTGGCACATTTGGTACCGAGGAAACATTTGCTGAATGAAAATATGGCCTTTGACTAAGGTCTTTCACCCTGTATTAGGTGGATGCTTACTTTGTGATACAAAAGCCAGGCATCATATCCATGGATCCTTGCTTTCTGATGTAGAATATAGCTTAAGGAGATGTAAGCAGACTTACACCATAAACATTGAAAGAGCTTTGGTTCTGATTTTATTAGGTAATTCCATCCATATCCCAAAACAGGTCCATAATCTCTTAGAATAGGGTTTGGCTCATTAATCATTAAATCCACTGTAAAACAAAGTTTTTCATGTGTATGTCTTTCCATCCATCCATCCATCCATCCATCCATTTTCTAGCCATCATGTATTCTTTCTATCATCTATCTCTCCATCATCTGTGTATCTATTTGTCATTATAAAGATGTTTCCCTTTTCCCAGTTATAGGTTCTATGTTGTCCTTTGTGCTTAAAGCCGAACTGTTCTTCCCATCACAGATTTCATGTGTTTTGCACATAATACCCTAAATTGCTAGGTGTTGATGCCTCTGTTCTTTCATTGCCAAACTGCCTGAGCCTCAGCCTTGAGCCAACTTTTCTTCTGTCAGGAAAGCCAGCTGCTTTTTCAGTAAGAATGTTTTCTTAAAAACAGAAACAAAACAAACAAAAGTCCCGGATAAACAGACTTCCAAACAACTTGGAAAAAATAGTGTACACAGAGTACTTTGTCCAACTTCTCTCTTTCATGCCCTGTGGACCACATGTTAACCCTCTGGCAGAAATTTATTAACCTCTGTGTCTTGGCATTTAGTACAAGGTCTGATATAAAAAACAAATATTCATGGAGTAAAATATTCCTCTTCATTACATTTTAGAACTAGTCTAGGACTCGGATGACTTGGTGCTTTGCTGGTTAGAGTGTAACCTCTAGATCAGCAGCATTGGCACCTATGAGTTTGTGAGCAATGAGAATCCCATGCCCAACCTTGAACCTATTAAATCACAATCTTTATTTTAAACAAACCTAGGCGATTCATTTGAGAATCACTGATCTTGTCCAAAGATAATGAAATTTAGTTGAAGATTGGAATAATCTAAAGAACTTTAAAAAATATTGATAACAGAATCCCATAGCTTCAGATTTATTTGATCTGGAGGTGTTGGCTGGATATTGAGCGTTTTGAAAGCTTCCCATGTCAATCAAATAAGAGGCCAAAGTTGCAAACCATTGAGTCCAACTTTCTCATATAAAATAGATAAAATTTTTACTTCTCCGAAGTTAGATGGATACCTCTGAGTCTTCAAGGGTGCTCTGTAGAGAGTGGGATCTGAGCAATTTTATTCCACTGCTTCTTCCTAAACCTCGTTTATTTTCCTCCTTCCCCAAAATGATTAATCTTCCTTTATAACATAGTCTCCTCCCACCTGACAGCCATGATGCAGGAGAGCACCCATAGCGATATTTAAGCTCTATGATTCTTCCCACCATGCAGTACTGATTACAGAAAGTGTGTGCTCATGCTGAAGAATCACATTCTAAGTATGGAAAGTCTTGGCTTCTAACAGTTGTTGTGGGGGCTACCTATTCTACCATGGGAATGGAGAGCAGAGAAATGCTGCAAGGAGATAGAAGAAACAATGTATCAAGCACATGGGAGGAAGCAGGGACAGAAAGTGGAGTCAGTCAATTGTCAGGCTTATTTATGACTTCAGTCCTGGTTTCCAGACCCTTCCTGGGCTCCATTGCAATTCTCATCCCATCCTTTCAAAAGCATCAATATTCCTGACATACCACCTGCATTTTCCCTTAAGCCTGTTCAAGTTAGGTGTAGCCTAAAATTAGTAAAAGAAAAAAAATATCTTAACTAATTCAGTTGCTTTATTTTCCATGCCTACCTCTCATTAACACACCTGTCAGATCATCAATGAAACTCATAGTTAAGCAACGGACTTCTACGCCAGCCATCCCAAAAATAAAGGGGGATGAGGAAGATCCACATGTGAAGGTCATTATTTTTTCAGTGTCATTGAGGGTACTGGGAAAATGCTAATGCTTAAGGCTCTGAGCTGGATCTCTCCATAAGTGGTTATTGCTGAGTTCTCTCAATATTATCACTATGCTATGGAACTTGGTACTTGGAGTGGTTAACTAATTATCCTTAGACTGTAACTAGAAAGTGGCAGGGTTTGGACTCAAGCCATCTTAGTTCCACTTGAATGTGTGCTTGGGAACTTGCAAGGGTGGCTGAAGGGAAGGTGTGGCATGAAGTAGAGCTAGCAAGGTGAGCAGTGACCAGCAAGGAATGACATTCTTTGTCACGAGTGGACTGGTTATGGATTGCATTAATCAAAGGATACCTTAAAGAACATCCTCCTTGCTTTCTTTGGAGGACATGTTGGCTTGTAAATATTTTGGAGGTCAACTGGAAGATTGTATCTGTTGCTTTTATTCCCTGACGGTGGACCATGTTGTCTTCCTAATTGCAATCTCAATATGGTCCTTGTCTGGAGCCATCTGCAATCTGTATCAATGAAACAGCGCCCTTGTGATGTGTGCTCTCCAATGCATTTGTGGAAATATTTGAGCAAAAAGCTTACAAAATGTGAGAGTCATAACTAATGGCTTTGTGTGGTTATATTGCTTCAGCTGCCTGGGTTTCGGCAGACTTTCTGGACAGACATTGGGAGCTAAAGGAATGTCCACTCGCCATCCAATAGCCCACAGAATCTTTGTAGAAGGAAGTGGCTATGACTTTTCTGCTTTTGTAAACCTGGGCCTTGCACTCAGTATGTAGGTGTTACAGGTAAGGTCAGGATCCATGAAAAGTTATTTCAATATTTATATTCTAACCTGGTATTTGTAGGCAAGAGGGCAAATAGTGTGTTGGTTTTGTGAATTCACTAGGAATTCACTAAGCGACTCATGAACCTGAAATCTCACATTCAGGAATAGGCAGACCTGTCTTCATTTGGATCAAAGAGAGCCTCAGGCACGAGCTTTCTCTAGTATTGCATATTCCTTGTGGGCCAAAACTGGTCAACTAACACTCCTTGAGTGCCACTTCATAACAGATTTTGTGTTATGTGCTTTCAAGCCTTCAGAAGTCTTGCACATACTGAATTTCCTCTCCATAATACCTTCCATTCCCTTCTACCCTGTAAATACTGCTCATCTGCAAAACACATCCACCTCTTTGTCCTGAAGCCCTTCCCACACCTCCCTTACTTATGCACTACTGTTTTCTACATTAATCTTGAAGGACAGCCGTGCTTCTGCAGGGGATCCCTCTCTGGATCCGGACTGGGCTCCTTGAACAGAGAGCTTGTTTTGCTTCCTAGATGCTCAGCTTCTTGCTCTGTGCTCTGAACAGGCAGTTTCACACTCAACGGAGTCATATGATTTTGCCTGTGAAGATTGTTCGCTTGCTTTCCCAGCCTCAGTTTGAAAGCATAGATGGCAAGGTCCATGGAGAAAAATCTCTCTTACCTTCAGGTCCCATCAAGAGTTTGGGCAGATGTAGACTTAGAAATGAATATAGCCTTGCCAAGATGTATATTTATATTTTCATTTTCTAACTGTGAATGTACTCACAAAATTTCGGGTCAGACATATGTAAGGATACCCCTCATGGTACTGCTTAGATTAGCTAGTACCTGGAGACGATCATTCCTTCCAGAGGTCTGGGTGCGTATCCTTCAGAATGTGCATCTACACTGTGATCTCTAGCTAAGCACAATTCACCAGGGTTACATATATCTTTATGTAAATATATGAAAAATTATTCTTGCAGTTAAGCATAGTACTGAAGCGTATGTAAAATTATTCCTTTTAGGAACATTAAAAAGCATAGATTGTAGTTGGATACATATTTTCAGGCTGGAATATTCATGATCGCAAAATTGCATAGTTCTCAGTATGCAGTTTCTTTTAAAGATTTTAATTCATTTAATCTTCACAATACCTCTAATGATTAGTTCTCCTTTACAGAAGAGGAAAAAGGAGGCCAAGAAAGACTGACTGGATCAGATTCACACAGCCGGAAAGCGGTGGAGCTGGGATTTAATGTCATGTGAGAAATTGTTAAATATGTAAATGAGGGGGGCCTCCTCTTAGATGCCATGGATCAAAACCTCTGAGGATGAGGCCCCACAATCTTCCAGGTGGCCAGTTTGAGAAGACTGCTCTCAGGTTCTATTACAGAACCCTATTAGCAGTTGAGAGACTGAGCTTGGGGAGGGAGGAAGACACTCACTTTAACTCTGTTACTTATTGAACTCGGAATTGTTAGACCCACCTATACTGTATTACTTTCAGTTTGACTGGTTCTAAAGGTCAACAGAAATCACTAGGTTGGGGGGTCATGGACCATTTTTGTGTGTTTATTTCTTTTTTCTCTACACTTCTCTGTAGTAAAGACAATAATAAAACAAGATTAATCAATACACGGTATTTTTTTTTAAAGGAATCCCATTCCGACATGTGCCATTTATTAGAAAAGGCCTGAGAGCTTCCCCACCAGAGAGCTGGACTTTGTGTCTGCCACGCAAAAGCTTCTCTTGGCAAAACAAATGACTCTTTCATCACCAGAGGCGCTGCCCCTCCCTTCCTTAAATTGGTAGCATCCATCACAGCCTGCCCAGACCTGGTGGCTTTTCAATCCTGAGCCCCGGTGTGATAATTGGCATAATTTCCCCTAGATAATGTGGAGGTTAATGAGGTGCAGGGAGCTTTAGGCCATCCACCTTCATTTGCGACTCAGGACAGAAACGGGGAGCGCACAGGGACTCTGGGAGAGTGGGAAAATCAACAGCAAACAAGAATGTGAAGTCCTAGGTGCGAGGCAGAGAGCAGAGGCGGGACAAGACTGCTCACGGCTGGCCACTGATGGCCTCTCCAGAGTCAGAAGGAAGCCCCCTACTCTCTAGCCTTGAGAGGGGTCATGGTATGTCCCAGCATATGCTGACTCTATATCATGGCTGCTCTTCCTGGAGATCAAAACAAAACAAGACAAACGAACAAAAAGACAAACCAAAACAAAAACAAAACCCCAAACTAAACAACAAACCCAAACTGTTTTTTTTAAATACTTTATTAGTTGTTGATGGCCCTTTATTTATTTATATGTGGTGCTGAGAATCGAACCCAGTGCCTCACACATGCTAGGCAAGCGCTCTACCAGTGAGCCACAACCCCAGCCCCTCCCCCAAGTTGTTTTATTGAAAAAAAAATTCTGTGTACTTGGAAGACCATCTACTTTCTCAGAAGTTCCAAATGCAAATAGAAGCAAATTAGAATATTTAAGGCTTTTATGAAATACAGCCCTACAGAAACATGCTTAGTGATGGCTAACCCAGAGTTAGATACACTAATGTGACTCTGCAATCTTTATATTTTCACTTTTCTTTTAAAAGTTGAAAAAAGTGACTTTGTGGTCACTTCTAACAAAGCCATCATGCTCTTTTGTATTTATTGTAATGTAACCTGGAAAATTATAGGAAAAACAAAAGCCATGTCTTCAGACTGAATTGTTGAAATTAGTAATGCATTCATTCATTCATTCATTCATTCAATGGACATCGACTGGTTGTGTTTGCCATGTCCTGGGGCAGGTTTAGGGTTGGGGACACAGAGATCAAATGAACATTGTGTTCACTCTAAAAGGCCTTGTAAACAAACAGTAATTAATGATGCTCAAAAGGGGGGCAATGGCAAAGGCAAGTCTTTGGTATTCTGACAACAGCAGAGTGGATGTTTCCACCAGCCAAAGAGAGATCTGGAACCTCAGGAGGGTAGGGCAGCCACCAGATACCAGTGGCCAGGTTGGGCCTTAGACCTAGATGAGCAATCCTGGTCACTCATCATCTCTGCAACCTAGCACACTATCTCTATGGTTTCTTTATCTATAAATGGAGGCAATCATAACTCCAAGCTTGCAGGATTAGTGTGTAACCCACAAGACATGATGCTCCTAATGTAGAGGAAAAGGTGAAGTCAGACTCTGAAGGAATAAGAACTGACAGGTTGCAGGTGACTGACGGGTCAAAGTGGGGATGGGGCAGGAGGAAAGCTGAGGAGGCCGCCAGGAGCCGCTGAGTGACAGATCATCAGAAATAGATTTCCTTGCCCTTTTTCTTTTGGGGGGTGGGTGGGTACGAATATGATTAACTTCCCAGTGAGCCATGATACAGTGGATGGATCTGTGTCTCTTAAAAAAGATATGTTCACGCTCTGACATCAGTACCTGTGCATGTGACGTTGCCTGGAAATAGGATCTTTGCAGATGTAATTGGTTAAGATGAAGTCATTAGAGTGGGCACCTTATAAAAAGAGGTGACACATGTGAAGACAGAGGCAGGCATTGGAGCAGCACAGCTGTGAGCCAAGGATGCCACACATCATCAGCACCACCCGGGATCTTTGAAAGAGGCACAGAATAGACTCCTCTTCAAAGACTTCAGGGTTAGGGTTAGGATTGGGTGTCTATCTCAGGATTTGATCCAGGTACAGGGTACAAAGGAGAGAGATGTCACAGCAAGAGAGGCAGAGAGGCCCCTGGTGACAAGTTCATTCATGTCCAAGACTACACTGAGAGAACTGCCTCCCTCTGCCATGTGGCTGCAGGCTCCCAGCTCTGTGACACAGGTGGATATGCAGTTTCTGGAAGGGGTTGTCTGGGCTTTTTATGGTTTAGTGAAGAGGTGTCCAGAGGCCATCATGTTGGCTCATAAAAAAATGTTCAGAAATCTATATTTATGCCTGGTAGCTTCCTGGTGAAAATAGCATATTGTCCTACAAGACAGATGCAGCCAGCCCCTTCCAGAGAGTACGGTTTTCCCTGGAAGGCCCTTTTGGAGATAGATGTGCTGCCTTGCTGCCTGCTGATTTCATCCCTGAGCAAGAGCCTTGCTGAGTGAGCATCAGGTCTGGAGCAAATTGCACCCCGGTTTCTACTGCCCCCTGTCCCCACTTCCCTCCCATGGAACGACTCAGATTACAAGGCAACTCAAGCAAAGAACTAACATGAAACAGTGGTGTTCTCCATCCCTAAACACAGCTCATGGGGGGAGACCCCTTCACTTCTGGAATTCTCAGCTTTCTCTTCTATAACACAGGGTGAAGTGCCTCTGACCCTGGTGCTCCGAAATTCCACTTTCAGGTCAAAAGAGAGATCTGCTTATGAACTGCTCTGCAATACATGAGCCCCTCTGGCCCTGATAAAACCACAGGCTTTGAATTCAGTAGATTCAGAATTAGGTCTTGAGGCCACTTTACCATTCTGAGCCTCAATTTTCTTATCCATTCAAAGGAAACAATTCTGCCTATCATATGAATGTGCTCACGGGGTTATAAACATGCATACATGCAGCAGACAGGAGTCAAGGCATAACACTACCTACCAATGTAGAGATGAGTGTTGGGAAGCTGTGAAAGAGGAGAAGAAAAGCAATTCTGGGAGCTGCAAGAGCTGGTTTCAGATGCAGGTGTGACACCCATCTGGGCATGCTCCTTGCTTGAAGGAGCTCTTTTATCCCCAGCACACATAGCACCACCACTGGCCCTCTGCCACTGGGCCTTTCTTGCTGTCTCTATCACAACTATCCCTTCTTCTCCAGTGTTCTCACTGCCTCTCATAGAGGGCATTGCATGAGTAGGCTTTCTTTCCTCCATTCAAGAAATGGAGTCACTGATGGAAGATGCCCTGCATGCCCCCTCTGGGCTGACATATCCACATGCTTCCTGGTGGAGGCCATCTATTGCACTTCTCTCTTTCCTTGGGATTTTATCTGTTCCTTTCTTGCAATTTCTTATCACTTCCTTCTGAACACGTCTGACCTCTGTGACAACTTCCCTGGCACTTGCTGTACCCATGTGCTTGGACTGAGGATTCTGTGTGGGTGAGGTCTAAGTGTGGGGTCTCTCCATGTTCCTCTCAGTGCCTTCCTTGCCTAGAGTCTGGCTCAGAGTATCCTTCCTTCTCTCCCTCCTTTCCACATAGACCATTCCAGCAGTCTCACATGGCCAGCACTATTCTAGGGGCTAAATTCAGAGGTAGCCAGATTACCAGGACTGTACCCTAAGAAGATCACTTTCCCTGGGGAAGATAGTTACCATACAAACTGAAACCAAATATACAACCAAGTAACTAGTTTTGACACATTCCATGCAGAAAAATAAATGAAATCATCCCATAGATAGTGTTAGGAGAAGCTATTTTGGAAAAGGGAAGATGAGGGTCCATGGGTATGTTAGAGGGTTTGGCAAGGTGATTATAGATGGGCATCGTGGGTGTGGTGTGGAAACCTGCCTCCTCTTCCTGCAGGCCAGAGTCTTCTTGTTCTCCTGTGTCTTTTACAATGTCTCATCACTACACTTGTCATTGAATTTAGGGTCCATGCAGATAATCCAGAATGAGCCCATCTGGAGATCTCTACTGACATCTGCCAGAGAGGTTTTACCAAATAAGGTTATGTTCACCAGTTCCACTGTTTGATTTGTGGACACAACTTTTTCAACATGTTATAACAAGCCAGGTCCAGGATATCCCCCCAAGGTCAGTATATATTCACCCAGAGGAGCCCAGCTTTCTATGCATGAATTTTATCAGCATTTGACTTTGAATTCAATTAATTTTAGAGCATTTAGACTTCAGTATACACCCATCTAAGTTTCTTCCCTGCTCTAAGACTTGTTCAGCCCCCTGGTCATTCTTCCAAACATACCCAGCCAATGTTGGTATATAATACAAGAAAATCTGTCTCAGGATGGGGGTGATCAGGTGGTTATGCTCCTCTTCTGGACCAGGCTTGTCAGCCACAGGATGAATATAAACTCTGCCCAGGATTTAGGGCAAGGGGAAGAAATGGTTCCCAGCTGGAAAAACAGCCATGTCTGCTGAGCTGGCCCGGTACACACTGGGAAAAGCTCAAGGCTCAGGGTCCCACCAGCCTTTGTTTTCTTTTGTGTTTTAACTGAAATGGCTTTAATTTTTCTGGCTGAAACACATTCAAGCAGACCCTCTCACACAGGCATACATTGTAACATGCAAACAACCCACATGAGTACAAAATAAGTAGAAAGTACAAAAAATAAAATGGCAAATCCTCTTTGGCTTTTCATTTTATCAGATCCCATTTTTATAGGTACTTCATGTGTTCTCCTACACATGTCCAAATAAGGACATAGGCAGTTGTACCCACAGCTGGAATCTGGTTTTTTTTTACATGTTATAAATGTGTATATTTATATAAAAATATTTTTCCAGTATGGGAAAGTGCTCTCATATTTTCTTATGGCTCAAATTGATTTCCCCCAAAGTAGTATCTCTTAGAAAGGTTTTCTTTATTTGGAGCTACAAATACACCTCATTTTATCATTTACAAAGAACCTCATTCAGTAGACTTATCATGATTTTGGGTAATCATACCAACTAGTTTCTGTTGGGGAGAGTCACATACAGGTTTTACTTCCGACTTTCATCCTGTTGTTGTTTTCCTTTGTGGCTGTTCACATAGCAAAAATAAATAGGATACAATAAACATATATGATATAATTATTTATATATGTGATAAGGCATTCTATATTAATTACATAGCAACATATATAGCTGCATATGTAAAATATTTTATCTATTACAACTCGGGGTAACTATAATCCTTACTCTGTCAATAAGGAATCTGAATATTTAATCTCTGCTGTGAAGAAGAGGAAATTAAAGTTCATGGAGGTGAGGAGTCTTATTCAAAGTCAAGACAAGTCAGTTCCGTATCCTTTACGTTGCACTCTACTCTGCATTATTTTACCTCTTCTTTGACAGTTTGGCACAGACCCCACCCCTTTGGTTCCAGCCCCTGCATCCTTTCTGGACACATTTTTTCTTTTCTGAGTCAATTCTTTGTCCTTAAAGACCAGTGGGAATGCAAACATCCTCATGGCTGAGTAGGCATGGAGGTCTGGCGTCAAGCCTGGCTGGCTTCTCCATGGACTGTGAACCCCACACCCTGGGGGCCTACGTGTGTCTGTACTACTTCCCGCACAGTCTTCCCCACCAGATATCACACTCAAAGGGAAAAGAAAAATAAACTTGGCCCAGATTTAGCCTGACTCGATTCCTGGGTGGGCCTCATAGTTGTGTGGCTGAAGTCAGCTCCTGACACAAGATAGAGTCATCTGCTCGTTAGAATGGGCATATGAGGAGAGTGGCCCACGGTAGCCTCTTGGCTATATTAAGGAGGATTTTGCAGCATTCAGTGTCAATGTGATATAAAACCGGCTGTGGATCCCGTGTCCTTGCTCCCTGTTACTTTGAGCTTGTTTCATAACCATCAACTGGAGTGGACCCTAACACAGGGAGTGGAATGTCCTTTACCTGGAGTGCTCAGTACCAGAAATGTTTCAGATTTTCAATTTTTTTTTATTTTGGAATTTTTGCATACATATAATGAGATATCTCAGGGACGGATGGGATCTAAATATAAGTACAAAATTAATGTATGTTTTCTATGCACCTTTTAAATACAGACTGAAAGTAATTTTATGCACTATTTTTAGGAACTTTGTACATGAAATGAAATTTCATGATGAAGAATCTTTCACTTGTAGCATCATGTTGGTGCTCAAAAAGCTTCACTTTGGAGCATTTGGGTTTCAATTTTAGGGCTTGGGATGTTCAACCTGTACTTTAATTTTTTTTTCTTATTTTGAAAGTAAGTTGGAATGAGCGAGAAGACCTTCCGGGGCAATGGTTTCCAAACTTTCATTTTTTTTTTTTTAAATTCATTTAGGAGCTTTATAAAACCCTGATGGCCTGGCCACAACACAGAAATTACATCAGTGTATCTTGAGGCAGGACCTAGAAATGAGTATAAAACCCACACCTGGGATTCCAGTGTCCTGCCTGCTCTCAGGGGTCAAAGGCAACACCTGCCCCATCGCCACCACCTGAGGCAACTCCACAGCCCTTGGTCGGTCATATAAGCCAACAGGAGAGCTACGGCTGCCATCTTGGCGAAGCTCCCGGACTCTGACTTGACATCCCTACTCTGTTCTTCCTGAGAGTAAGGACGGAGGGCGGTCAGGGCTTAGTTTTTTAGAAGCCTCTAAAAAGAGAGATGTTGATATTCCTGAAATTCTGCCCTTCCTTCTGATCACAATCTTTGTATCAGCTCTGCCTTTTGGTTGTCTGTTTGCCTCAGAAGAGAGAGAGAGTGTTCTTGAATGGGTGGCAGCATGGTACCTCCATGTAAGACTCAGAAACCTGTGGACCTCAGGCCGCACTAAACATACTCAAAAGTCGACTTTAGTTGGTGGCTTCAAGTTTGTGCAAAGTCTGGGCATTAAGATACCAAGTATGATCACAATTGTAGGAAAGCCTGTCAATTCACCTAAATCCCACTTAGGGAGATTCCCTAGATCTCCAAATCACTGAGAACCATCCTGCTCACACCTGCACTCCTGGGATCAGGAGCACTCTGCCCTGAGCTGGCCAGGGAAGAGAATCTCAAAGAGCACAGTGGGAAGTGGCTCCCTGCAGATCCTGGCACCACAGAGACATTCCAATCCTGCAGGCTGTCCTCACCCCACAGAGACCACAGAGGTCCTAGAACTGGTCTGTGTCTTTGAATATGAACCAATTAATTACCACTGACATAAACGAATAGCTGGCACCTCTTCGCCGGTGCCCTAATCAAATTTTCTAAATTTCATAGTCCACACTGTGTACACTAGACCCAATAATAGCTATGTATCGTCAGTATATACCTTCACCTGAAAATAGCTTTTGCCATCAGCATACACAGTCCTCTGAAAATAGCCATGTGCCATCAGTATACATAGTCCCCTGAAAATAGCTATGTGTCATCACAACTTCCTCACAGCATACACAAGCATTTCTCAAAATGTGATCCTGTTGGGTACAAACAATTCAATTAAGCCTAGAGCCTGGGATTAAACATGCTGCCAAGGAATACCTGCATTCACACTTGAAAAATCTCTTTTCTAAGCCTTTCACAGAGTATGATGAGTGTGGCTAATCTGAATTCAGAAAGTAAAGGCTGGGCAAGGAAGCGGACTATGTCCCCCACGTTATTGTGACTCTTCTCCCCATCTTGTTCAGGATGCCCAAGTCTCTGCCTGCTCCTCAAATCCTGGAGTGCCCACCCTCCCATGAGGTCAGCAGCTTGGGCCTCTCCCAGTCAGCTGATCTGAAGCCATAGCAGAGACCTAAAGACAGCACCGGAGGACAACAGGGGCTGTAGGAGCCACACAGGGTGCTGCAGGTAAGGAGGTAGATATCTGCAAAGGCCATTTACATTAACCAGAAAGTTCTTCACTGTGGGAAAATTTTGTTATAAAGGACTAGAGGCTAATCCTTCTTCCCTATGGAAGTTCCCCGCCCCAAAAGTGAACATTCATATAATTATTTCTTCCTTGGGATGTTTGGGGCTGGGGACTTCACATTTAAGAAGAATATGTAATTATAAGATAAAATTTTATTGTTTCCCTAATCACAATGCATATTAGCCCTTTAAAGTCTTTGAGAGATTCTGCAGTTAAAACAATACTTAATTTCATTTACTCAAGGATTTTCCATAATTATTTGACCAAGGAATGCTGCATCCATTTAAATTTTCTTCCAATCTGATTTATTAGCAGATCACAGGAACAGTATTTTCTGGAGGAAACTTTGAGAAACACTATCCTGGGAGAAAGAGCCCTTCATTCATTGAATGAACAAAACTCTGAGTCTCAGCAAGCCCTATTCAAGGCACACAGGCACAGATACCTCTTCTTATTGTGGGTATTCTAAGCCTCAGGCCATTAGCTGCCACATAAGGGAGCCTCAACTGGCCAAAAAGAGAGGTTTTCCCATGATTGGCATCAGACGCTTTCCTGTGACCAACATTGGTGCATCGGTCCTCGGTAAGCCTGAAGAATCAGATTCGTGCGTTTCTTCTGTCACAGTGCTGTCAATGCTAATGGGATTAGGGGTGAGTGTGAGAAAAAGTTACTTAGTACTTCATGCGTGCTCTTCTACAGTTCTGGAAAATTGAGAAAATTTGATTAGGGCACAGGCGAAGAGGTGCCAGCTATTCGTTTATGTCAGTGGTAATTAATTGGTTCATATTCAAAGACACAGACCAGTTCTAGGACCTCTGTAGTCTCTGTGGGGTGAGGACAGCCTGCAGGATGGGAATGTCTCTGTGGTGCCAGGTTCTGCAGGGAGCCACTTCCCACTGTGCTCTTTGAGATCCTCTTCCCTGGCCAGCTCAGGGCAGAGGACTTCTGATCCCAGGGCCTGCCCCTCTCTGTGGCCACCAAAGCCTGGGGGTGGAGCCACATGTGACTTACAAAAATACAAAACAATGTGAGTGCACATGAGTGTAAGCAAATGTGTGTGAGTGTGTGTGTGTGTGTGAGAGAGAAGGTGTGTGTGTGTGTGTGTGTGTGTGTGTGTGTGTGTGTGCACATGTGCATGCTCCTGTGTCTGCAGCCTTCCAACAAATATTTGCAAATATTAAACATATGTGCCCACTAGGAACATAGAGGGGACAAAACAGGTATCTCTCTTGTCCTGAAGGAGAAGCATCCTGGTAGAATGACAAAAATACTGTGTTTGAAACCAGGTAGTCATGTCTGGCTTCATGATCAGCCTTGCTTCTCTATCTTGGCTGAACGACACGACACTGACCCTTTTTCTTGTGCTTTAAACTTTCTAAAACTGGGAATATATTTCAGGTAAAGGATGGAAATAATTTAAGCCAATTTCCCAGAATGTAGCAGGTGTTTATTTAATGGTCCTACTTATTGTTATATCAATTGCTCTTTATTGTTAGCAGGAATGGGGACTCCTGGAGGACCTCCTCTAGATTAAGCAGTGAAGTTTTCTGTCAAAATGATAAGGAACTAGATTTGAGGACAGGTGGCATTTAGACAGTGTCTTCCAGGACGGGTGGTGTGTATGTGCTTGTCAGTACCCATACCCATGTTGTTTTATTACAGAAAAAAGAGTCGCAACTAGCACTGACCAATGACTAACTCTGACTGGACATAGACAGAATGATGTGTGGAATTAAATAGGGGACTCCTCCTGACTGCTGTTTGTCACCATCCTTCCAGGTGACATTATCTTGAACTGCTTGAAGTGGAAGATTCCACTGGGCGAGAAGGAAAAAAATCAAAATCAGAGGATCTTTCAAGAAAATGATTGAAACTAATTTGCAATTTTCAGTAAATACCACACACAGTTCACAAAATTGGGTGGCCATTGGGCAAGAGCACCAGTGTGGCTTTCACAGGGGCTCCCCCGACTCATCTGGCCAGGGCTGAACATATCTCAGGCCATGTAAGTTCTTCCTGTTGGTCATCCCATTTAACATTTACGACTCGACAATCCACGCTCAATATTCCCATTGTATGATTCAGAAAAACTGAGATTTGCAAAGATTAAGAAACCCGCCTCATTGGGGTCCTAACCCACCAATGCAGTTTGGTAGCTAAGTTTAGACTCATATTCCTGGTTCCAGTGTCAGAGGACACTGGAGAATTTTATAACCCATGAAGCCAGCAAGGGTGTGCACTGGAGAAAAGGCATCCTGGGGTCCGAAAGCCTGTCTTCAATGCTGGTCCTGCCCCACCAGTGATGTGCCTCTCAGGGAGTTTCAGTGTCCTGCATCCTGCATCGAGGGTCTACCTTTACCACTTTTTGTTTATGACAGTGGTAATTAATTGGTTCATATTCAAAGACACAGACCAGTTCTAGGACCTCTGTGGTCTCTGTGGGGTGAGGACAGCTTGCAGGATGGGAAGTGAGAATGCACAGCCAGACCCACGCTAGGGGATGGTCTCCCTTCTACCCTTTCCTTCTCTCTGACCAAAGCTCCCTATCCTTGAACATGAGGGTTCGGTTTTACTTTCTTTGGCTTCAGAGCAGCATTTGGGAGAAGTCAACAATCCAGAGACACGGAAGACAGCCAGGCGGAGGAAGACAAACAAAACTGACACCGAGCAAAAATGCAAAGGTATTCAAAATGCGAGCTCTAATTTTCACTCTGCCGTCTGAAGCCTGCCAGACACAGGGCTTTGAGAAAGCAAAAAAATAAATAAATCTGATTTGTACAGAAAGGGGCCAAAAATAACCTTGCTTTCTCTTGCAGAAGAAAACAGAAAGCTCTGCGGTGTTCTCCTTCCATTTGGATGTCCTTCTTCCTTGGCTGGGATAGGCAGGGTGAGCTTCGGGCTAAGGTCTGGAAGGAAACAATGGACCAAAACAGTCAGGGGCCATGAAGGAGATGGTGGGGACAAGGCTGAGGAGTGACAAGTGCTATGTTTGGCTAGGAGCAGACAGGCTTGAGTAGCAGGCAGGCAGGCACTGGGAAGGGGACTTCATTTGCATATGCTAATTACAAATCATTTCTAATCAGTAATGAACTGTATTTTTTTAGCATTCCAGAATATCTTATGAGTCCCCACTTCCCTTCCCCATGGCCCCTGCACTGTGTTGCCAAATCTGCCTCTCTGGACTCTGATTTCAGGCTATTACTATCTTCCTCACATTTTCTAAAATACATCTCTTGATGTCCTTCTCTTTGGTGCTGCTCCATCAACCACAGAAACCATCTAGATTAAATCCTGAGCTGCATTCTGTCTCTCTCCAACCCCAGCCATCTTTCCGAGTTTGCTGCCTGTTCCCCAGCCTCTGGGTTTGGTCCATAAACTACTTTCACCTGCTCCTATCTGTGGTCCCTGACCCTTGTCCATCTGGGAAGGCAGAAGCCTTATTTCTCTGTCTCCATAATGTCCTCTTCAGCTCCAAGTAGTTCCTTTTCCCTGAAGAAAGGACTCTTCTTAGAAATGCTCTCTCAGTGACTTGTCACTTTTACCCTGAAAACGGAGGACGATTCCCCCCACCTTAATGAAGACAAGCACAGGGTCCAGAGAGGAGAGAGAACCTACCCATGCTCATGAAGCTCCTAAGTCATGGGGCTGGATCTCCTCTTGATTGACGGCTGTCAAAACCACACGCAAGGTTCTCGAAGTTTCTGAAAACCCCCCGTGGTGAGCCAGGCCTTCTGAAATAATCCAACAGAGATTCCAGGTGTTGCTGCAGCTGGAGGAAGTTGATGTTGTGACTCTGGACTTGTTCCACCTCTTAAGTTTCTCCACAATAGGGAGAATCTATTTTCGGCTCAGAAATCAAGCAGGGTGTGGTAGTTGCTGCCAAATTCATTTTTTTTCCAAACACATACCCCATTGCCACACCCAGTGGAAAACCCTGCCAGGCCAAAGAGAACCCAGATGTTCAAAGTATAACCCAGGAGTGAGATGAGGCCTCCCAGTGCCTCGGTCTGGTTCTCAGAAGGAACTGAATCCATGTTGGCAGTGCTTTGGCTGAGAAACACCATGTTGTGGGGCTGTGGGAACAAAGACCTGACTTGAACAACCCGGACCCAGGAGCAAGGGGCTTCACTCTCTCTAACGGGGGAGTCTCTCCTGGTTAGTTAGCATGCAGGTTAGTTGCCACACTGATCCCACAGGGACAGAGGATGACCTGCAGACTTGCCCCGCCTCTTGCTCATGTTTTTCCCAGCTCCATTCATGAGGAAAGGCTGGCCTGAGAGCTGCCTGTCCCTAGGCTCCTGGCACATGCCCTTGGCCTTCCTACAGAATAGTTGGCCAGCGTGGTTGTTCCAAACATTCTTTAAAGAGACTGGGAATTCGCGAGATAGGGAGCTCCTCCAGGGGATGTTCCCCAAGCGACAGGCCAACAGCATCAACATGCCCTGAAGACTTGTTAAAAATGCAGATTGTCAGACCCTATTGGGGACCTACTGAGTCAAAAATGGGGGGATGGAGGAGGGAATAAATCGGGTCTTTAATACAACTTCCAGTAGATTCTGATGCATGTTTTGGATTCATTGTTGGAGAGATGAACAGGGCAGGAGTCATTCTGCTCTACCTCCCCCAACAGTAATCCACATTCTGTTCTACCTCAACCCCTCCCACAATTCATTTTCAAGAGGTTCATGCAATGTACTGCAGGTTTCAGCTTCGATTGCAATTTCAAGAGTCTCAGCGCAGCTGGTGGCCTCTGCCACCTGTGTTGTAAGTGGCTCAGCGGTTCATTGTGAAGTGGATTCCTGAAACCTTGCATGGCCCATGCAATGTGTTTACCTCCATAGAAGCTGGATAAAACCAGAAAGGCAGTGATGTCTGCGTGTGCCATAGAGGGAGCCTGGATAGAGTGACAAACAGGAGGCAAGCTGTGCTGGGTGAGGTTGGAGCTCCAGTGCAGGAGGCCAAGGAGCAAGGTGTGTACCAGCCGAAGGACCCAACCTGGCTGGGTCACCATCATAAAGAGGAGAGGGGAGAGAGACCAGAGGGTGAGAGAGAAAGAGGAAGGGCGGAAGGGAAGAAAAAAGAGAGGGACAATTTTACAAGGGAAGAGAGGAAGAGAGAGAGGGAAGAAATAGGAGAAGAAGTACCTGGTTAAAATTTAGCTCCCCCCTTCCCAATCTGCATGTATGCGTCTTTCACTTGCCCTTGATGGATGTCTTGGAAAGAGTTTTGAAGCAAAGCCACTTGGTGATGCTGGTTCTTCCTGCCTAGGAGATTCCTCTTTGATGAAAGAGCCACTGTCTTCCTGCCAAGGAGTCGAGAACTTTTCTGCAATACACAGGCGTTTTACTGATTAAAGAACACTTTGGTAATCATTCCCTTGATAGCACAAAACCCAGAACCTAGAGGTTTGTGAATGGAACCAGTACCTTCTCAGGAGCAGAGTGGCCACACTGGACTCCTGAGGTCTCCCCAAACTCAGAGTTCCCCTGGGAGTCTGGACTCCACACTGCTCCTGCTTGAGGTAGATGTGGGAGACTGGGGGACCCATCCCATCTTCCTTACCAGCATGACTCACGTGACCAAGGTTGTCTAGCAGGATGCACATGAGAGCTTGCATCCTGGAGAGCTTCTAGAATATATCCCCATTGCCATAATTGGTTTGGAATCCATTTCTGTTCAATGAGTTGTTCAGAGGAATGGAGCATTCTCATTCTAAAAGACCTCCTGAGGGAAGGGGAAATATTTTGTTTTATTCGGCTTTTTTACTGTTGTAACCAAAGTCCTGACAAGAACAGCATCATCCTGACCTTGGAATTTGTTAGAAATGCAGATTCTTGGGCCCTATCTGGGACCTACTAAGTAAAAAATGGGGTGATAGAGGAGGACACAAGTCTGGCTTTTTAACAATCCTTCCAGTGGATTCCGATGCATGTTCAAGAACCACTTTGGGAGAGAAGAACAGGTCAGGAGTTATTCTGCTCTACCTTCCCCAACATGAATCTAACAAGAGGAAAAGTTTATTTGGGGGCTCACAGTTTTAGAGGTCTCAGTCAATAGATGGCTGGCTCCATTGCTCTGGGCCAAAAATGTGGCATAACATCATGGTGGGAAGAGTGCGGTGAAGAAAGTGTCTCAGAACATGACCACTAAGTAGAAGAGAGAGATGCCACAGACAAAATATATACCCCAAAGGCATGCTCCCAGGGACCCACCCTATCCTCCAGACATACCCTACAGGCCTTCCAGTTAATCCCTATAAGGGGATTAATGCACTGATTATGTTAATGATGTCATAACCCAATCATTTCACCTCCAAGTTTTCTCGTATTGTCTCACACATGAGCTTTTGGAGGATGCCTAATATCCAAACCTCAAGACATTGTGGTCTGCTTCTAATGACTGGGATCACAGAAGCCATTATGGGACCAGCCGGCCACTGTGGTGGTGGAGGGGAAGGTTGGAGAGAGTTTAGCTCATTGAGAATGTTAGTAGACCCCTAAACCAACCAACTCTGCACCTCTGCATTAGCAACCATGTGACTTTGGAACTGCCAACTGAGCCCCATTCTCTCTGCCTCATGAGGTTGAAAGCACCCATCTCAGAGCATTATAGACCCTGAGTCAGGCATCAATATATCTGAGACACTTAGCACAGTTCCTGACACTAAAGAAAGTGATGCATGATGCTCGTAATCATAATGCTGATGACAACTATTCATCCCAGGAAGAGGGGAATGCAGTTAATTGCCTGCCACATTCATACTCTGGATATTCTGCTTCTCTTTAGGAAAATTTGAGGATATTTTAAATTTGGCTTGTTTGAGAATTTGTCTTTTCAAGGTTCAAAAATTATAAGAATATACATATTTTTTTTTTCTAGTGGATCTTGTCATGGGTTTGTTTCTGGGGCAGAGTCAGGTTAGGTGTTCTGCACATGAACTGCTTTGGAGCCACCCCCCCATCTGTCTCCTGTTTTCTCAATGAATGTGCAAAAGGCACTGGGACTGGTGCTTCACCTTTGTGGTCCCTGCTGGACTGGATTGGGTTGAGTATTGTGATGGAATTTTCCCCTTCTTTCCCTGCCATATTAATCAGACTTGCCAATGTTCCTTCAACATGAGCATGAAGCTTAGATCTGAACTTAGATCTGGTTCTAAGACAACTTCCCATCCAAGGTATTTGCTGGTTCCCTCTATCTTCCTCTACAGTGGACTTCACCAAGGAGACTGGGATTCTAATGGCATTTTGTGGTTCCCTCATCCCTCTTTTCTACACACTCTGGAACATTTGAGGTACATTGCAGGCATTTCATCAGGGCCTGGAAGGTGAGAGAGAACCTGAGGTTGTGGTTGCCTAAGACTTTGATGGCCACAGTTGTCCATTTGTGTTTATGAGAGAGTCACATCTCACCTTGGGGTCCATCTGTTTCTGCACTTTTAAAAATGAGGCAGCTGAACTTTTGGTCTTCAAGACTCTCAGGTTTGAGATTGCCAGAGAAATCTGTTCCTCACGAAGGCACATCTTAATTTATTTATTTTCACATAAAGAGGTTTCTCTCAGGGTGAAGGTTCTCAATGTTTGAATAAAATAAGTTCTCTTCCAGTATGCCACATGTATTTATAGTACTCCATTGTCTTCTCATCTGGACGAAAAGTCCCCCAATTTTACATAGTCGAGTTTGCATCAGTCTTTTATTTTCAACAGAGAGCTCAAGGTTATGATGTTCTCTTGTCTCTGAAAGAAAACAAGGCCAGACAGTAGAATCTATGAAGGAGGCTCAGCGTTTCCCTTGGAGGAACAGGAGGAAGTTGCTTCAGCCCTTTTCTGTTGTTCATGATTCATTATTAGAAAGATTTATAAAAGGCTTTTTCATAAGCGCTTCACAAAGCAGATTGGAACAGAAACATAATCTAGTTAAAACTAGTAAATTGCCGATACAGGGGGAACGTTGAATTGGGTTTAAGGAACCAAATGTAATCTATAACATTGTCCTCAGAAGCAATGACGGAGAGTTCTCTAGGAGGCCTTATTCCTTCTCTGCTGAGCACCAGGAGTAGGGACTGTGATGTGGTGGAAGTCTCTGTGGTCCCCAGATCTAGCTCGATGGCTACCATGTATAGGATTCTGTCAAAGGAAACCTCAAAACTCTCACCTCCATTCCCTTTGAAACTTTCTGGAACATTCTCTCTCATTGTCAATTTAGATTATTTGAATGCTATTCTCTATCTTGTATGTTTCTTCTAGAAAGCTTCCCTTGACCAGCCTCCTGTTCCAGGTTAGGAGTTCCTCTTGTGTCCCCACAGTTGGCTGAACTTGTATTCCTGGACTCTCTTAGAATCACCCCTTGACTT
This sequence comes from Spermophilus citellus, assembly GCF_964194105.1. Classification (NCBI taxonomy): domain Eukaryota; kingdom Metazoa; phylum Chordata; class Mammalia; order Rodentia; family Sciuridae; genus Spermophilus; species Spermophilus citellus. The sequence continues at coordinate 50,317,703 of NC_138200.1, read as the reverse complement.
GTGTGAATCCCTCACAAGCTTGGAAACTCCACGTGGGGAGATCGCATCTTTCTTGCTTACTGCCTCACATCTAGCATTTAATGAAATGTTGGCACTAAACTGCATGCTTTGCAGATGTTAAATAAATATTTCTCTAATGAATGAATGAGTTTCTACATTCAAACTTTCACTCTCCTTAGAGTCCTGGACTAAATAGCCTTTCTCCTCTACAGGTAGACTTAAGTGTACCTTTTCTCTTGAGATACCCCAAGTCATCTCCACCCATGTACCTCCACCAATTGACATAAAGCTTATTTTCCCCTCCTCTGAAGTCAAAATTGTGCACACTATAATGTAGGACTCAAGATTATGGATTTTAATGTGAAATTTTGAGTTCAAATTCAGGAATATCTCAAATATTACCTAGGGGATATTGGGCAAATGACTTACCCTCTGAATTCTTGCCTCCTCATCCATAAAATGGAAATGCTATACCTGTTCCTCCAGGAGGAGATAAAATGGGCAATATTCATAAGTCCCTTGGCACAGATCCTGACCAATCCAATGTCTACTGAAAAGAAATGAAATTACCAACATCTTTAACGTAAACTGGAATTTCTAGAATGTCCAAACCCTGCTGCTGAAGAGAAACCAGTGCTCTCAGAAAGCACAGAAAGTGTACAGTTTTCACAAAACCATAATATTCAAACCACCATTCTGAAGGCCGTCCTGCTACGGGTTGGCATATGCCCTCTCAAAGCCCTTGCCAACTCATAAGGTAATGGTATTACAATGCCTTTGTCTCATGGCATTCTCATGGGCAGACATTCTTCTGAGTCTCATGGCATTTCATTCAAGTGTGCCAACACTTCACATAATTTTTTCATCAAAGTAAGTGCCAAATAATATATTTATTGAATGGATAAATGAGAAGGATAGAAACACATCACACCTAAGATTGATAACCACTTCTCATTGCATGAGCTCTAATTATCATGTACCTTCATCTAATCTAGGATGCTTTTGCTTTAGAACCAATCTACATACTGGCTTCTTCTTTACGAATCTACCTTAGGTCTTCAACCATGCACTAAATCAAAGCCTACAAAACTGACACCCTATCTATGCCCTGATATTGACCGCATCTTCACTACATCCACAATTTAGCAAATATTTCTAGAAAGCTGTGGTTTTGAGATCTGTACTGGGTATAATGAGTATAGTAACAAATTAAAAAGGTATGGACCTTGCTCTCACTGAGATTACACTCCTTTATAGGGTAATGCTATATTTTCTGGGAGGTCTGTATGTTCTTACTGCCTCCTACCTGAGAGAGGCTTCAGGCTACTCTGACAGTAGCTGCATCTCAAGTATATTCACTTCCTCAATTCCACTGTCATATCAATGGATATTAATGCTGGACTGAGACCAAATTCGAGTCCATCAGGCCTCCAGGAACATAGGCACTCTCCATAGGTTACCTGAACTTGAAACCACCCAATCCCTTTCCCTTCCCCCTCTTTTCTGAAACTGGCAGCCAATACTTTTCATCCTAGACCCTCAGTCTCCTGTCACTTAAGAAATATATTTAAGTAAAGCGTTTCAGCCAGCTTCTTGAATTTTTGACTTACATGTAGCTTTGTGACATACTAGACCAAAAGGGCTTTCTAGACTTAAACAATCTTCATGCCCCCATGCTACCCTACAATAAAGTCTTCTCAAATTCAAATAGTGCAATGTTATCACTATAGACAACCCCATCTGCAAAAAAATGTAATGTGGTCCAACTGGTTATAAATTTTGCACTCATTTCCTCCATATTTACGAACATTCATAAAAAATTGAGAAATCTCATGAGCTATATGGATGGGTCACTGTATAATTGCCTACAAAGAGAGAGAAAAGCATTGAGGATATAGAAGTGAAAGAATAATATATAATTCATAATACGGAGATGAAAGGTGGGTGAATATGAAGTGGCTCTTCCCTTGAAAATGTTTAATCTTTTTTTTAATATCAACACACCTTATTATAAAGACAACATGGCCTATCCAAATACAATCAGTAAAATACTACCATCTTTTAATCAAAAGATTATGGAATTCTCAAATAGTCCCTAGGATAAAATGCTTTATGAATCTGGTTTAAATATCAGTTAAATACAGATTTCTTAATAGTTGAGCCATTATGTAATTAAATAATATTTGTAGAATGACAACTGCATGCTCCATAAGTGAAAGTTAGATTTAATGAGACATTTATTGGCACAAATGATTAATAATAAAACTCTCTGTGCTGAAGGTGATTTATACACATACGATGTGGCCAAGAAGAAAAGCTCATTTTAATGCTTACCTTGTGTCCCAGCTGCCTGCCTCTTATCCAACTCAAATCAATTCCTGGTTAAAAAAACAGCAGCCTAAGACTTAAGGGTGATAATCGTCGGGAGGGACAATGAACAAAGGTACCCGTTTAAACATGTTGAGTTTATAAAAGATCTGTGCCAAGATTTGCAGTTCACATTTTATGTTGCTAATAAATTGGTCCTTTCCCCCAATCATTTATACAAATGTCTCAGGGGATGAAAATAAAAGTAGTCTCTCTCCCTCCCTCTCTCTCTCTCTCTTCTCTTTTCTTCTCCCTCCCTTCTTCCTTCCTCCCATCCATCCATTCATCCATCCATCCATCCATCCATCTTTTTCTCTTCATCCTCTTTCTCTCTGTACATTTGAAAAGCAGATAATTTGGCAATCATGTAGTCATTATCTCAAATGTGACAAATGTGTGAGAATATGATATACTAAGACCTTGTCAAGTAGTCAGCACAATGCTAGGAACTATTATTATGTACCATTTTAGAAGCAGGGAAAATGTAGGTTTGTTTTGATCTTATAAATGGAAGAACAGCCTGAGAGGTAACTGCCATCATGGTCTTTAAGGAAGTGACGATGCTCTTATGATTGAAAAGTAATATTGAGTAAAAGAGCAAAGTAAGTCACTTTTTTTTTTTTGGTACCAGGGATTGAGTTCAGGGGAACTCAACCACTGAGCCTTATTTTGTATTTTACTTAGAGACAGGGTCTCACTGAGTTGCTTAGTGTCTTGCTGTTACTGAGGTTGGCTTTGAACTTGTGATCCTCCTGTCTCAGCCTCCAGAGCTGCTGTGATTATAACTGTGCTCCACCAAGCCCAGCTAGTAACTTTAAAGAAGGACCTCAGTCCTGTCCACATGGGAAGAGCCCTCTTGACCTGATCACCTTCTACAAATACCCCTCTTAATACTATCACATTAGCCATTTTTTAACCCCAAACCAAAACGACTTCTTTCTATCTGTGTTTTACCCTCAGTGAGTCATCACATGCTGTACAGCCTGTTTCCTTCTCAGCAAAGTGGTGATATTGACATTTCTCTTTACCTTCTGGAACACTAGAATTTGGTGACTGAAGACTGTGTTCTCGTTGCCCATTGCCCAGACTCCAATGGAGTATACACCATAAAGTGCCTTACCTTTCATGTGCCACTTATTTCATGTAGGGAACATACCAATGATTAATATTGGAAGAATTAATGGATGCATTTATTGAACTCTAAAGCCCATTTCAATTATTTCTACGATCCCGCCACAAGATGGAAAGAAGTATCACGATTCTGGAGACAATGTACCCTTGTTAGAAACAGTACGTTCAGAACATCCAGTCTCTCTGACTTCAGTCCCTTCTAGAGAATTGCCACAATATTAGGACATGGTAACTGGCTGTACCACCCTCTCTGAAGTGTTTCTATTATGAACAGCCACAGCTGAGACTTAATAGTTGCCAAAATCACCATTTGCAAGTTGGAAAACAGACTCAATAAAAATCAAGTCTGGATTTACCATGAGGTCAGTGTTTCTTCTCCAAGTCCAAGGTTGGGGAAGATATTAAAGACGATTCAGAAACCTAGAAGACTGGCCAGAGTTGTTGATTTAATAAGGAATACTGGTGAAGGAGGGCCTGGGGATTGTGGAAGTTAAATTAATAAATATTATTTGTTTGCATTTTTTACTAAAATTCAAATCAGGGTGTCAGTAGGGTAGAGGGGCCACAGATTTTTATTCATTCTACTTCATTTAGAATTTCAAATTTTCAGGTGATGGTGTCCAATGCTGACAAATTTGTGAAAACAGCATTTTCCCCATAATGCCAAATACCTCCAAGAGGCTTGAGAAAATATACTGTTGAGAATGGTTCTCACGGTGGATTTTTGGGGGTTTTGGTCGAATCTCCACCTCTTGGTAGCTGTATAACCTTGGGAGAAAAATCCTTAATACCTCCCAGCCTTGATTAATTCGCCTTTAAAATGGAGACAAGTATAAAGAGCTTCCACTTCATTATTTATAAGGATAAAATAAATTCAGCTTCTATACCTCTAATCTAAGATCTTTGCTAAGACACCAATATTGGGGATATGTTCTCACTTGGTATGTCCTGACATCACCTCCTCTATGAAATTCTGGGTGCACCCACATGCGCACACGCAGGCATACACAATTTACCTGAACCAGTGGGGTTTTCCCAAGAACCAAAGTCACTTGCTTGCACAGGAAGAAACCCATTCCTTGTAGGGCATTGATTTGTGAGACCATTTTTTAACCCCTGAAATGAAAGGGGATTCGGACACATATTCTCCAGTGAGCACTAATTTCAACCTTCATCAGCCAAACTGCAGGTCGGTAAGCCCGACAGACCCAGCTCCTCATTGCCAGTAGAAAAGTAAAATGGATTATCTCATCAAGAAAGATCAGGGCCAATTGCACTGCATGAGCAGACAGGACATGCCCTCTGTGCTTACCTTCCCATGGCCCCAGCCTTTCAAAATGGGCCTGAAAAATACAGAGGAACATCCAGGTCATCACTCAGCACTGTTTCCTTTTCTGTCTGAGAACACAGCTGGACAGTGGTTCTCAGGCTCCCCAGTATGTCAGTGGAGCTGAGAGCTGAATTATAACTAATGGAACGTAGCAGAAACAGAAAACCTCCCCAGAACCAGCCAGTGCAGCCTTTAGTAGAATGAAAAGACCCTTCTGGAGTCTGTTGGCAAGGTGCAGAGTATCCGGTGAGGCCCCTGAGACCAAAGAGGATAGCAGAGCCACCAGGGTCTCCATCTCAGCACTTTGGAAGATTATTCATCAAACACCCAATACCATTTTCCATGTGCAAGAAATAATATACACTTAGTATATTAATACAACTGGGGTTTGGGGCTTCTGGGCTACAGCATTCAGCTCTTCCACAATGCAACAGATAAACTTGGATCTCACCCAGTGATGACAGGTGATAGACAATTTAGCAAATTTCTCCCAGTGTTAAGTACACTTGCAAATGAAAACAGGGTTCACTGACAACTGCAGGTATGGGTCTTGAAATACAGAAGTGGAGTTCAGAACTCAAAAGCGCTGCCTGTGGAGGCATCTGTTCGGTGAACAAGACTCCCCAGGCCTCCTGGGGGCTGACAAAGCCTTGGCAGTCAGGAAACTTCCCCGGCCAAGCCCCCTGCTGCCCTAATCATTGCTTCCAGAAAATGAGAGCACCTCCACAAGAATATTTTTAGATCAGCCTAATTTCTAGAACAAACCACATCCGAGTGCTCACCCTCCATGTGCACACAGTTACTGATGCCTCTGCTATTTAATTTCCATTATTAATATTTACCACAATATGATTAGTCTAGTTCTGAGGCTCTGGGTTAGAACTTATTATATAGTTCCCAAGCACCAAGCCCGTGAAGAAAATATTTTCATTCTGCCTCTTCTCAGCAATTCTTCATATGGCACTCTCCTTTCCTTGAGTATGTGCCCTTTGCCGTGACACTTTGGGGTCTCTTCTCACGGAAGAATTCACTGATCACCCTTTAGCGGGCTGAAGCACATTTTTCTAAGATCTCATATGACATTTGATGCTAACAAGTCACATAATTTTCAATGAGAGTATACTAGAAATATTTCAGCCAACTTCTCCCTGACTGCATACCTCTTAAGGGCAGGGATTGATCAGAATGGTTTATTTCCCGTGACAAGGACACAGCTTGATGTATCCTTGTATTCACATTTTAAAAAGATTCACTGAACACCTGCTATGCCCCAGGTATTGTGAAAGGCACAAGGTAGTCAGTGGAGAACAAAGAAGCCAAGCATCCTTGTTCTCAAGGAGCTAACAGTCTAAAGAGGGAGATAGTTATCAAAGATTTGCTCCAAATAAACACATCATTACAGATGGGTTCAGTGATCTGGAAGAGACAAGTGTGTTTTTGAGAAGGCATCTTACTGTCTTTCCAAAAATAGACCCTTAAACAAGGGCTTGAGTGCAAGCAATTATTTGGAAGAGCAATAGGAAGTGTAGACAGGAGACAGGAAAGAAATAAAGATTATGGTCAAGAACAGATAAATGTTATGGGCCATTGAAGTTCAGCCCTGCTAGAGCCCTGGAGATTGTACAGAACAGGTCTGTGAATTACCCTACTTTGGGGCAAAATCAAATCCCCATGCATCCTTGGTTCAGGAGGGCTTATGATTGAATCTCTGAATTTCTACTTTGTCCTATATGGGTGGATCTTATTCCTATAACCAGAGATACATCAGGGAGTGTGAGGTGCAGGGGATTGTCTGTGGTTTTCCTCTAGAATAGTCCATGGGAAATGGACAATTGGTAGCATCTTCTTTGGTGTAGACATCAAAAGTACTTCCTGGTCCCAGAACAGGGAGTCGGGGAAGTATGTCCTAATCACAGGCCTCTGTGCAGACAGCTCACTGATGAGGTGCTCCACGGGAATGGGCACACTAGGCAGAAATGTATTAAATTCATCAGGATGAATGTGGCCCTTGGGGTACACACATGCAAAGCCACATAGGGAGGATGAGGATGAGAGATTTGGGGGTGCACTAGGTCAGCCAAGGACAGCCTCCTGGCCCTTCTCTCAACCCCAAGAGCAATGGGAGTGGAGACAACAAAGTTCTTAAGCATAAAGTGGGTTATCTGTTAAGATCTGTGTTTGGAAACAGTATTTTTAAGACCAATTTGGAGCAGCAAGTTAGTATTGTACTGAGAGACGAGGGAAGCTGCATTAGGAGGAAGGGGGTAGAAAGCAGGAATATCAAGAACGTTAAGTATGGAGGATTGTTGGTTGTGAAGGGCAAGAATGATTGCAAGGCTTCTGGTATGGAAATAGAGTCATTGGTGAATCAGCAAACCCTGAGTGAATGAGCAGAAGTGGTAATCAAGGGTTCAGTTCAAGTCATGGTGAAAAACCCAGTTTTGAATCAGCCAATGGGAAATATGTCAAAGCAGGCAGTTTAGAATTACCTGTATGGAGTGCACCAAACAGGTCTTACCTGTAGAAATACATAAGTGAGTTTTCAATACCCAAATGGCTTCAGGTATGTGAAGGAGGCCATGTGGATTCCTGACATAGTAAAGGAGCAGAGAAGGAGGACTTCTTCCAGTATTCTTGGCTGTTTTCTGAGAACTCATGGTTTATCATTATTCTTTCTGAACCCACAATGGTAAACCATGAGTTCTCAGAAAATCCATCCCTATGGATCCTGTGGTATCTAGGGTGGGTCTCAGGCAAAGCTCAGATGCTAAGAGAGGCAAATGGATAGGTGAGTGGGTAGATGGATGAATGGATGGATAGATGGATGAATGGATGGACAGATGGATGGATAGACAGATGGATCCTGAATGCTAGGGTCCAACATAAAGACTGAAAAAAGCAATAAGCAAGAAAAAAGAGGACTGAAGGGGGAATGAGTGATTGATGGATGCATGACAGAATCCAGTGGCCTTTGTAAGAATGTCTGATTGTTTTTTTGTGCTATGTTATTACACTGAGAGCTGAATAAGATTAAAAATGGAATAACTGCACATGGAGGGATTTCCAGACCTCTGGTTGAGCTTTCTTAATGTATGGGTGGATCTTTAAAGAAATTTTAAATTTATTCAGATTCAACTACCTTTGGTTGGATGATGTTGTAGCTCTGATAATCCTCATAATCTGGATATTAAATTTTTAACTCCAACCCAACATTCCCAGAAATCTTTTATTCATCCTAGAGGTGCTGATGTAACATAGCCAAGCCTACAAGTGGAGCCATCTTGGCAAGTGGAGAAAGGAATGTGATGTATCTCCTGGGGCTGTCGGGATAGGACAGAAGAATGAACTGTTTATATAGATGTGAACATTTAAATATTTACTTGTTTTGCATCCTACTATTTTTTACCTACCTGTATTAAATAACCACACATTCATTTTTATTCATTCATTTATTTGTTCAATTAATATATATTTATTGAGCACCTACTAGGTACTGGTTCTGGGAATCCCATGGTGAGCAAGAGACACTATCCCTGCCTTGTAGGGATTTCCCTAGTGGAGGCCACAGATGCTCTGTATATACATAGAATTGTGATACTGCAGAGAAGGAAATAATACAGAGTCCCATGAGATGACAGAGGAGTAGAGGTAAAAAAGAAGAATGCTTAACAAGGGAGAGGAGCCTCTGAAGAATTAGGAAAAGTACTAGGGAGAGAGGAGCACAGAAGAGCAGCAAGAACTTGGCAGAGAGCCAGGCTGGAGAAATGCACAAGGGACAGACACACAAAATTCTCCCTATATGCTGAGAGATACCTAACCACTAAGCCACATTCCCAGCCTCCCCACCTGCCTTTATTGTGACCAGGTCTTCCTAAGTTGCTTAGGGTCTCCCTATGTTGCTAAGGTTTGCTTTGTACTTGCTGCCCTTCTGCCTCAGCCTCCCGAGTCACTGGGATTCCAGACGCATACAATCACACCCAGCTAGACAATGTATTACAAATTTAAAAGCCTGTTCATTGACAATAGTTTAAGTAGATTTTATAGAGCAGGAAATAAAAGGCCAGAAAATTCTTGCATGAAACAAAAGACACCTTAAGGAAATTCCTAATCTCTGCATTCATTTATTTTGTCAACACATATTTATTGTGTGTCTAGATGTGCTGGAAGCAGGACACCAAATCTAGCCTCAGCTTTCAGGGGACCTTGCAGAACAGAGAGGCTACCTGTCTTCTCCTGCTGCCCTTTGGTATGTATGAGCCAGCAGGAGATATTCAGGTGGATATGATTGGAAGCTCACTCCTGCTAGCCACCATCAACGTGACCTGCTTGTTCTAATTCATGGGGCCGTGCTAACTCTGCAAAATGGGAATCCCCATAATCCTTACCTAATATAATCTATGTGGAAGAGTGGGAAGGGGCCACAACACCAACAGCAGGTTATCAGCAAATAACAATTAATATGAAAATAGAAAACTGGATTTTTATCAGAGATCACAGAGGACAGAGCAGGGATGGGGGCTATAAACTACAGAAAGGTCTCCTGCTATGATACAAAGAAGATTGTTCTCAAGATTCAAATCTGACCAAGAATGGAGTTGGATGCTCTTGGGTTCAGAAAGACCTCTATCTCTGCAAATATTCAAACTCAAATAAGAAAAATCTTCAATCTGGTTAATAGGGAGAGGGGCAGAGGGATATTAGCATTTTGTTGCAAGTTACTTGATATTTAATAGATGAAAATTTTTGTCCCCAAGACTTCTCTTGCAGTAGGGAAAAAATAAAGAAAAAAGAAAAGAAAATAGCTCTTTTGGTCATCTGGGGAAAGGGACTAGATTCTTGTTTGTCAAGCCTGCCTTTTCTATCCCTGTGACCTCCCCACCTCCTTACTGTGGCCATTATGGAAATGTGAGAAAATCCTGGGATCCATGATGAGATGTTTTCTCCCAGATCCTGTATTCCTGGGGTCTTTAGATGACCCAATCCTACTCAAGTCTAAAGTCTTGGCCAGAAATGGGCCATAACAGCTGCTTTGGGTGGGATTGGGTTTCGCCCAGTGGTTGTGCCTGTAGCCCGGGGCAGGGGTCTACCTGCAGTGGAGTAGACCTTGGTGCTTCCTGTTGAGCTAAGAATTCAGGTCCATTTCCCTCCTGCTTCCTGAATCCCTCAGGCCCTGCTCATGAAGATGTGGACCATGATCCTGGACGCTATGCAAGATAGCTCAGCTCTGCAGTACAGCTGGAAGCTGGGACCTGTGTCACCCTTGGCCTCCTGGATGGCAGGGCTGGAGGTCTAAGTACTTTTTTGTTTTTCTGCTGGGAATTTTAGGGAAGACTGGTTCGTGAAGCTTTTCTGCTTAAAAATTTTCCAGATTTTTCCCTGAAGGACAGAGATAATAAAAATGTGATCCTTGGACTTTCCTTTCTCTTTTCCAAGGGGGTGTCATGCTCCCCTGGTGGGACCGGAAGCCTGATGTTCTCTCAGAAGTCTGCCTCTGCCCTTTAGTGTCTGCCTTGCTGAACTCTCCAGGAAAAGGCACCTGAGCAGCGTGTACTTAGAATAACCAACTGATGGATGTCACTTCCAGAAATGACAGAGCCATGGCAACACAAGCCACTGGCTTGGGGACATGAGTTTTGGAAGGACTTAGTAGTAGGGGGCATGCGAGGTGAAGGCCACTGCTTCTGTAGATTTTGTTGTGTTTTGTTTTGTTTCAAGTGAGTCTATTAAGGGTCCTTGGAAATTGAAAAATATATAGTATTTTCTTCTCTTGCATTTGGATTAAAATTAAGATCATATATTTATTACCTGTGTTAGATAACTACTCTTGTTTTCTTCACCTATAAAATGGTGGGCTATCAGAAGAAATAAATAAAGCAGCTCACTGAAAACATTTGATATATGGCATGTGCTTCATAAATAGAAAGTTTAACTTATATTATTTTATCTAACTTGAAATAGGGACGTGTGAAGATCTGTTTGGACTGCTCATTTAGTCATCCTTTCATTTATTCATGCATTAAGCATAATCTTGTATCTCCAAAGTCCTGAGTCCCAAACTGAGGATAATAGGTGGAAAACAATCTCCTTTGACCTGCCAGGACTTCTGGTCTACCATTTACTTGAGTTGTTGTTTTTGGGAAAAAGTCTCAAGTGTCAGGCAAAGTTCAGAGATTTTATTTCCTCTTGTAGCTTTATGACTTTCAGACTGTTCCCTCAAAATTGCACTTAATTTTAACTTCATTAACTTCCTGTTCTGTCACAACAGTTGAACAAAGATTTCTCCATGAGCAGTATTCAAATCAGCTTTTAATGAGCTATTTAATTAAAGGCTAATTGAGGTGAATTCATTAAAGATTTCTAAATTATGCTTATCAGGGTAGCTATGTTTTAAGATAAGTTTTAAATATTTGTTTTATATTGCATTGTTTGATCATACAAGTATGTATAAAATTACTTTAAAATTACTAATTAGAATGTGGGTGCATTTTTTTTCTTCCTCCATACTTAAGTGGGACACTTACCAAATCAATTTAATATATGTTCTGTGTTGAGCTAAATGATAAAAGAATTCTAGTGTCTATGGATGATGCTCTGAAAAATTGGTCCATGAAAAAATCCCAGGTAGGGTATTATTGGGCTGTCTTTGATCTGATGTTTCAACTGCAGTGTAAATTATAAATTATTAGATGCAAGGTTTGCACCAAGCCCTGATGACTCTTGGGTTTCCAGTTGACCTTGTAATGATGGATACTGCATCTTCCCTATGCCAGTGCCACTCAGGAAACAAATATGCAAAATACAATATGGCCTTCTTGACTATACCAAGGCAGCCAATGGGGATAAAAGTGTAGCTCAGAAATATGTGTAAGTCTCCTGCATTACTGGTATAGTTCAGGACACTGAGGATACAGATTAATTAGAGCCCATGATTTAATGGGGGAAAAATGAGTCACTCATGCTCTTTAGTAGTCTCCTCTGGTCTGTGGTTTTCATTCCAAGGTTTTACTTACCCATGGCCAATGATGATCTGAAAACATTAAATGGAAAATTCTAGAAAGTAATGACTGATGTTTTAAATTGTATTCCTTCCTGAGTAGTATTACAAAATCTTGTGCCATCTCACACTGTCCTACTCCACAGTGTCTTGAAAGAGAATCATGCCTGTGTCCTGAGTATCCATGCTGTATATGCTACCCACCTGTTAGTTACCTAGCAGCTGTCTGGGTTATCTGCAGTTTTACAGTGCTTCTATTCAGGTAACCTTTATGTAGTAGCCTAATTTTACATCACAATGCCCGCATCATTCACTTTATGCTGTTTCATCATGTAGGCATTGTATCATCATTTCACATCATCTCAAACAGAAGGTTGAGTACAGTGTTATAAAGTATTTTGAGAGAGAGAAAGAGGGAGAGGGCAAAGAATGCACTTTCACATAACTTTTATTACAATACATTGTTTTAATTACTATTATTATTGTTAATCTCTTACTGTAATAATTCATAAAGTAAGCTTTATCCTACATAAGTATAAAAAATATATTCTACATATTTCAGTACTATTTGCAGCTTCAGGCATTTGCTGAGAGTCTTAGGATATTTCCCATGGATGTGGAAGGACTAGCATATCCACGCCAGGACATGTTTGTCCTTTAAGACCAGGACAAAATCTCATGAGATCCTCATCAGAATAGTGGTATGCTAGCTTGACCTGGGCAGTCAGGAGCAGTCCTATGAGTGATATGTTTCTAAACCTTGACAGACAAGTAAGGATTACCCTATAAAAGAAGTGGAAAGTTTATGAGTGACAAGAGAATCAGCAAGAACAAATCAGATTAAGTAGAAGAACATGACCGAGTTGAGGTTTAATGTGAAATTCTAAAGGCACAATACAGGGGCAGAGAAGAGAGATGGAATTAAAGAGGGAATTGGGACAGGTAGACCCTCAAGGGCAGGTTGACAATTGAAGCTTATAGTTGAACTCTAGGGTTCTATAGAGTCACTGAAAACCTGTCCCCAACCTTCTAAACACACACACACACACACACACACACACACACACACACAGTTCCACACACTTCACACACTTGGTTGAAGAACCTTAAGAAAAGGAAGTGCAAGCTTGGAATCCATATTTTATAGTCCTTAGTGTGGTGGGCAGTGTTGAAGGTAAATGTCAAGGCAAAAGTAAGAGGAAAGGAAATGAAGATTTTAGTTTAATTGGAAATTTTTGTACTCATTAGGCAAGAAGAAGAACAGCTAATGGATTGTTGTATATGGTAATAAACAAGAAGGAAAAGTGCCAAGAGAAAATTAAGAAATACATGTCATAAAGTTATGGAACTTGGATTTAGAAAAGAAGTAAGAAGGACATTGGATCAGATTCTGGTCTTGGGTTTCCGGGTGGGTGATGGTTCCAGAAACCAAGACAGATTCTTGGTCACTACATGCTTGGAGCACTCTATTCAATGCTTGTGCTTCATTTTAAGAGAGAGACAATGAGGAGCTTGGATCTTTTAGGCACAGAAATAAGAAGACTGGTGAAGGTGCTGACATCATTTTCCACATGTATCTGCTAAAGGATATGGAGCTATTAAACAGGAAGCTGTAAATCTGTGAATGGCTGCCATATGCAAAGTCGCAAAGAACTAGGTGAATGTGGCAAGATAAAGCTAATTTTTCTTTCTTATATCAAACCGAACCATGTGAATGGATTAATGGTAGAACAGAAAAAAAGTATTTTGAAGCTATGAGCAACTCATCCTGGGGAAGATACAGGAGGAGGTTAGGGCACAATTGTTCTAGAGGAGATTCTTTTCAGGATAAGTTGGAGGGCGACTTCAGACTTACACGCCACTATGGCTCCATCCAATGTTCTGATTGAACAGTTCTGTGAATCCCTGATGGCATTAATTAATCAATCATTTGGGCCTCTCTCACAAGAAATGACTCTTGTCTTGTGTGTATACACATGAGGTGAATGGAGAAAAACCACATTATAAATATTGCACACAATGGTGCTTGACTAATGTTACAAGCCCAACTAATATCACTTTCCTTTCCAAAAGCATCTGCACAATTTACCTACTGAGATGACCAAAGACAGAGTCTTATTTAAGAAGTGAAAAGTCTTGAGACTTGAATGAGAAATATGAGATTTGAATATGAATGAGAAATACCAAGACCAGCAGCCCAGTAGATGCAGGCCCTTTTCTTGCCCTTCCTCTCACTCAAATAATGAACGTGCAGTCCCTATGTTTGAGAGTCGAGAGGGGAGAATGGAGCATTGATCACTTTACATGCCGAGAAGAGGCTCCCTGGCACACATGTCCATATTTCACGTGGGGAGGTCTCCTACAGAGGACAGATAATGGAGATGAGAGGCCTTGTTTTTATCGAATTTAGAGTAAATACAGACTTCTGACAATAACTACCAGGCTGAGTTCATTTATTCACTAGATTTCATTAACTTAAACATTCATTCATTTCATTCATTCATTTATTCATTCACTTATTACAGAAATAGCATTCTGCTTCCACTCCATCCTGATGTCTTCTCCTCCTCTCTGACCTCATTTCCATTACTTCTCTTGGCTGGACACTGTAGCTGCTCCTAACTGGCCTCTTCCATCTATATTTTGCCACCCTAATCCCTTCTCCATATTTCTCTCAAAGCAGTGGCATTAAAAAAAACCAAAAACTAATGAATGGCTTATTACCCATCAATGGCTCTTGTACACTTAGATTGGAGGATGCAATCACACTGACTTTCACGGAGGACTATGGCTGAATTGTGTCCTCCTCAAACTCATATCTTAAAGACCTTAACTCCATAACCTCAGATAGTGACCTTATTTGGAGATACAGTATTTAAAGAGGTAATTAAGTTAAAGTGGGATCCTTAGGATAGGTCTCAATCTGATGTGACTGATGTCTTTATAAGTAGAGGGAATTTGGGTGCAGAAAGGAAGGCCAGAAGAAGGCACAGAGAGAAGATGGTGTCTGTAAGCCAAAGAGAGAGGCCTCAGAAGAAAACAACTTCCATGACATCTTGACTTGGGTCTTCTAGGTTCCAGAACTGTGAGAGGATAAATTTCTGTTGTTGGATCCACCTAGTCTGCAGTGCTTTGTCATGGAAATCCTAGCAAACCAACACATCAAGTGCCCAGATCTGACCGTGACCAGGGGAGCTCCCAGACGCAGAAAGTGCCCCAGCTCACTCAGCTGGCCCCCAGTCTTGTATGCAATGTTTTTCTTTCTTTCTTTCTTTCTTTCTTTCTTTCTTTCTTTCTTTCTTTCTTTCTTTCTTTCTTTCTTTCTTTCTTTTGTACTGGGAATTGAACTCAGGGGCACTTGACCACTGAGCCCCATCCCCAGCCCTATTTTGGACTTTATTTAGAGACAGGGTCTCACTGAGTTGTTTGCACCTCACTTTTGGTGAGGTTGGCTTTGAACTCTTGATCCTCCTGACTCAGCCTCCCAAGCTGCTGGAGTTATAGACATGTGCCACTATGGCTGGCTGCAATGTCATCTTTCTAGGAATGCTTTCTTGACCCCAATCTGAATGCACTCTTTTCCTCTCTGTTAAAATAATAATAATAATAATAATAATAATAATAATAATAATAATAATA
Organism: Spermophilus citellus; assembly: GCF_964194105.1. Lineage (NCBI taxonomy): Eukaryota > Metazoa > Chordata > Mammalia > Rodentia > Sciuridae > Spermophilus > Spermophilus citellus. The sequence goes on along the minus strand of NC_138200.1, from coordinate 50,302,242 downwards.
ATAATAATAATTGGTACTTTATAATTATACATAATAACTGAATTCATTGTGACATATTTGTATATGAACATAGCATAATTTGGTCAATTTCATTTCTTTTTTTTTCTAAAATATTTATTTTTTTTAGTTGTAGTTGGACACAATACCTTTATTCCATTCATTTATTTTTATGTGGTGCTGAGGATCAAATCCAGCAATTTCATTTCTTAGTAACTCTCCTTTCCTTCTTCTCCTCCCTCACCCTGGATCCCTTCTTATACTAGTCACCTTTCTAAAGGAAATACTAGTTTGTTGTTTGTTTTGTTTGTTTTTCAGGACTGGGGATTGAGCCCAGGGGCGCCTCTCCCTTTTTTTTTTAAATTTTAAATTTTAAATGTTTTTTGAGACAGAATCTCACTAAGTTGCCCAGGTTAGCCTTGAATTGTGATCCTCCTGCCTCAGTCTCCTGAGTAGCTGGGATTACAGGTGTGCACAACTATGCCCCGTTTTGCTTCCTCTAATTATCATCTCTCACAATGCCTGTTCATTTCCTTTCTTATCATCTCCACAATTATCTGTTAATTCCAATGTCCCCTGTGCACTTTAACCTCTGTGAGGCCACAGGCCATGACTATCTTGTTTATTATTATACTCCATGGGTTTAGCACCCATGCCTGGCTCAGAGTAGACCTTCTCTTGATCTGTTGAAAAAACAAATGTACCTACGGCTCAAGTGGCTCTCGTATGGCAGTCATTAACCTGGCATGACACAGAGAGAGGTGGCCTGACAGAGTGGGACATAATCCTGCAGGTAGGGCTGACATCAGACGGGTCAACATGATGAATTATAATGAGTGATGACTTGGAGGAAGTTTCCCGGACTTCACAAACCAAGACATCTGTCTGTCTTCCTGGGCCAGAGCATTTCTGTAGCTGCTTGGTGAAGAGAACACCCTTATTGAATTATTTCTGATGAGCTGGAATTGAGTGAAATAGCATGGCTCTTAATAAGCCGCTTTTTCACCGAGAAACAATTCAATTTAAGATTGGTGGGATTGTATTTGGGCACTACACACTCTCCTAGTGGTGAATCTGTAAGACTCTAATTCCCAGTGGTGTCGCAAATGGAGGCGGCGCAAAGCAGAGAATCTGTCTTGTTCTAGCCTGAGCAGAGTTAAGGAAGCAGAAGGCCAGGGAGGATTTACCACCTCGAGGGGCAGATTGATTAGGAAGAACAGCCAGGCAATTTCCATTTGCATTTCTGTGGGGGTCAGACTGGGAAAAGGGAGAGATGATTCTAAATGAGAACAGCCCAATCATTTTCTCCTAAAACTTGCTTCAATTTGTCTCTCTGCTCCCAGAAGTTACTACCTTTACCTAATCCACGAGGGGAGATAATCAGCACTTTGAGTTACATCGGTTTTGCCTATTCCCTTGATAAAAATGGCAAAATTCGCCTCTGAAATCCTGGAGATCATTATGGTGTCATTTCCTGTCCCCTTAAATCAAAGCCATTTTATCTCCTTCAGTCTTCCCTGGGGCTCCAAGATATGGCATCTTTGCTTTCTCTTGCTTTCAATTATTCATATTCCTTGGCTGACAAAAACCCAGGGGGCACCGTGTTGGGTGAGTTCTAGCTCAGACTCCACCAACTGCTCACCAGAGCTGGGCCCTAATGACCATCATTCACCACCCAATGTAAAACTGCCACCCAAGGGAGAGCCACGGCACCATGAAAACACAATTTTGTCAGGGACACATATGGACACACATTCTCGACCATGCAGGCCTTAATTGAAAAATAAAACAATTAGCTTTTAATACTTTTGAAGTAACAGAGGGAAGCACATTTATAGGATGACTGGGAAGAAAGAGCCATACGCTGCTTCTTTTTTAATAACATTGAGCTGTGTTCACGGATAAGCTTATTAAAACACCAAAGCAGGACATCGCAGGATGCTGGAACGCCAGTCAACTGTTTATTTGTGGACTGACCTTGCTTCTTAATCTACTTTCCACAGCCAAACACAAACTGGAGAAGAGGAGGGAGGTACTTGTGTGTGCTTCATCTGTCCTGGGTGATGGCTTCACCAGGCTGTGCATTGAAGGATGTTTGAGATTGCCAAGGACAACACAAGGCATTTGGACCTAGCTGGTGAGTTGGGCAACCTGTCTTGGAGGTGGTTTACTGACAAGGATTCACCTCCCCATCTCAAGAGGAAGCATCCCAGTGTTTCAGTCAATTTTTTTTTTCCTGCTGCTGTGACTAAAAGATCTGATCAGAACAATTTCAGAAGAGGGAAAGTTATTTGGGGGGTCCCAGTTTCAGAAGTCTCAGTTCATAGACAGCCCGCTCCATTCCTTGGGGCTCGAGGTGAGGCAGAACATCATGGTGGAAGAGTGTGGTACAGAGAAGCAGCTCACATGATGAACAGGAAGCAGAGACTCCACTTGTTAGATACAAATTATATAGCCCAAAGGCATGTCCCCAGTGCCCCACCTCCTCCAGCCATACTCCCCCCACCTTCAGTAACCACTCAGTGAATCCCTTCAGGGGATTAATTCACTGATGGGTTAAGACTTTCATAACCCAATAATTTCTCCTCTGAACCTTCTTGCATTCTCTCACACAGGAGCCTTTGGGGGATACCTCATCCAAACTATAATACTCAGCAGGGTGTGGTGGTGTATACCTATAATCCCAACACTTCAGGAGACTAAGGATGGAAGACTGCAAGTTCAAGGCCAGGCTCAGCAATTTAGCAAGACCCTAAGCAATTTAGTGAATGACCCTGTCCAAAAAAAAAAAAAAAAAAAAAAAAAGACTGGGGTTATGACTTAGTGGTTAAGTACCCCAGGTTCAATACCCAGTACCAAAAAAAAAAAAAAAAAAAAGTGTCCCAAAGTGCTCCAGATCAGACACATGAGCCTCCAGCCAGTCTAATCCAACAGAGACTCTTTATTTTCAGAATTTTCCTCCACATATAGGTGGTAGCATGAACAATAAATTTTGACATTGGTCTAATCAAATTCATGCGAGGTCCTCCAGCTCCTCAGCATGGTTCATACAAATCTCCAAGAAGTGGTCCCCAGTTCATGTCTTCTTTCTCAGTCACCCACCTGCAGGTGACCACACCCACCTGCTTGTGTTGGTTTTATAACTTGTGTTGGTTTGTGACTTAGTACAAACAACACCCCTATGCTTTGTTTTCTTCCTCTTCTGGGTAACTGTTACTCATCCCTATAGGTTCTACTTTGAAATGTAAACCAAGGAGACAGACTCATGCACCCTCCTGCAGGCAATTATTAATGGCTACACAAGTAACAGAAATGCTGGGAGAAGCAGGGAGCCCAGTGGGTGGTTTTATCATCTTTCACCCAATCTGCTGGGCTCAGTAGATGATGTGTTCAAAGCACAACCTGGAGAAGTCCACTTTACTACCATCTTATTTAAAAAAAATGAAATGGATAAAAATAGTAATTAACTAAAACATGATTTAAAGAAAAAGGTAAACAACTCAAGTCTCACTTCCCAGAAAACAAAGATTTCACCTCTCTAGGTTTGTCCATATGGACAGTTATTTTTGCACAAATATGCTTACAGTTCCCATAAAATCAGACATCCGGCTTTTTTTCACTTTTAAACTCATTTTTAAAAAAAAATTACTTTATTGTTTTAATTAGTTATACATAGTATAACTAATATAGCCTATGCATAAATGCATACAGTAGAATGCATTTATGCACTTTGATATATCATATAGAGATGGGATATAATTTCTCATTTTTCTGAGTGTACATGTTGTAGAATCATAAGGTCATATAGTCACATATATACATACAGTAATAATGTCTGTTTCATTCTACTAACCTTCCTATCCCCACATCCCCTCCCCTCCCCTCCCTTCTCTCCACTCTACCTAATCTAAGGTAATGCTATTCTTCCCTAGTGCCCCCTGCCTTATTGTGAATTAGCATCTGCATATTAGAGAAAACATTCGGCCTTTGGTTTTGTGGGATTGGCTTATTTTGCTTAGCATGATGTTCTCCAACTCCATTCATATCATTGTTTCTTTTTGTTGTTTATTTCGTCTATATATTCAAAGTGTTTAAAGCAGAGGCTTGTAGTGCTTATATTTATTCTGAACATTAAATTAGAGGTTGGTGTATATAGGGAATCAGGGAGAAATTGGCTTTCCTTTTTAACCACTGGGTGATGTTGCATAATGATGTGATGGCTGATGAAGTTTGTGGAGTCATCCTGACATTCAGGCCAGACACTGCTGTTGGTTTAGTGAAACACAAATAGCTCTATACACAGTTTGCTGTCTGATGATAGGCAAGCTAGACCCCATCTGGCTTTGGTTCATCTGTACATCAGGATGGAGCCAGATGAAATGCAGACTCAATTACAACTTCAAGTTTCTTTTTCTTGCCTCCCCCCAATCTACCATTGACATGTGCTTAAATTTTCAATGAAGATTTGGTTTTTCTTTTCATCATCTGTCCTACTTTTAATACCCAATCAGTATAAATTGTTAGATAGGGTAACAATCATAGAAGGTTTTGATGTTCTACCGAGTTGCTATATTGAAGAAATGAGTAGTTACATCAAGGAGAATGGGATGCTTTAAGAAATGTGTGTATATCTCTAAAAATATTCCTCTAAGCATTATGGCATCTTTGAGTTATTGTAAAGATACTTAAATATCTCATAAGGGATTGGACTTGATAACCCCAGAGGACACTTTTGCAACCTCAGACCTCATGGAAATGATGCTCCTTTCCCACTACGGGAAGATGTGCCACAGGAGGAATGGCAACAATTAACTTTTAATTGTGCCTGGTCATCTCCAGCTTTTACCCTAAGGGGAGATAGGTCCTCACTGCCTCTCCCATGAAGCTTAGGCAGAGCCCAGGGAGCACAAACACTGTGGGCTTGTTCCTCCGCATAAATGCAGAGAGACCCATGCTCATAGGTGAGTCCACACATTGGTGCCACTCTCTGGGATTTATGTGCCAGCCACCTGCCATGTAGACAACAGTGGGCCATTATGGTGCTAAAGTTCAGCCTCTGTCAGAGTCAAAGTAAAGAAAAGCAACTGTGTTTATTTTAAATACATAATCAATCACAGCCCTGTGACCAGCCACTTTTCTATTAATGCCTTCATAGATCATCTGAAGCCCTCCTGCTTCTACATGATTCTTTTTTGTTTGGTTCTTTGTCTTTTACTTTACAGTTTCAATCTGGGGATATGTAGAACTGCTTCTCCAAACCAGTTTTTCCCTCTATATTCTCTTTTTAGGTTTTGGTGTTAGCAAGAGAAACATTTTCTATAAATAATGGAGATAGGGAACTGACTCATAAACACTCCAGCTACAAGGGATTTGTAAGCAGAGAAAAGATCAAACAGCTTCTGGGGAAGCAGCCCTGGATCTGAGCGCTGACTTTGCCCTTTGGTATCTGCAGCTACAGGGTCAGTCGCTGCCTTTCTGAATCTCAGTTTCCTCAACTGTAAACAGGAACTCTGGTGGGCTGTAGGTGATGATCGTTCACGGTGGCCCATGTGCACAGGCCTGTAGGAAACTTCTTGAAATTACTTCTCATTCCCTTGGAGTGGAATCTTTGTAAATATTTTCTTTTAAGAGCATCATTGACTGACGGACATCCACAGGTAAGTGAACAGCAGCCAAAGAGGTGAACAGTGATACCAACATCCTGTAACAAACAACTTAAGTGGGCAATGAGCTTTGAAGAGAAAACCTAGGGCAGGAGTAAAGTAAGGGCCTTCCAATACAGAAGTCTGGGGTGGCTAGCTTTTCCTGCTTCTGAGATAATTTAAAAAATAGGTTCAAATTAGTAACCTCAGAGGACACTTTTAAGATCCAACCACTTACCTATTTAGAATGGGCTTCTGAGCTTACATTTGCAAAAGGTCTGTAAACATGAGCAGCATGTGTGGGATCCCAGTGTAGGAGAGCTGGAGGGTATTAGAAGATGTTTCCAACTCTCAAAATCTAAGTCTTTCCCACGGAGGATGACAATTTCTTGATCATAACACTGACCAAAAGCAAAACCTTTTATTATTATCCATATGTCCTAGATTCTTGTGAAAAAAAAGAGAAAAGGTTCTACCACTTACCTAATGTACTATGAACCAGACATTGAATATTTATGTTATTCCACTTTCTGGATACCTAGGCTAGGAACAGGCACAGGGAATTATCAAATATCTGTCAAAAGAACAAATGAATGAATGACCCTCTAAAATGCTTTATGATATACATTTTTCAAATGAGAGGTACCAGTTCATAATAAGATGTACCTATTTTGATGGGTCTTAAAAATGCCTATGACTTTAGAACATCTTTGAAGACTTTTTGCCAGCTGATTCAAAAAACTGAATTCCATTTCTTCCAAGTGGAGAGTTCTGAGCTGCAAAATCAGCAGTTTAGAGATTCCTGCTGTTTGTCAAAAGTTAGAATGTCAGCCATCAGCAAACAGGACAAGAGCACTAATGAGAATGTATGGTTTTTTCATTATTAGGCCAATTTGCACAATGCAGTTGGAATTGGGCACTTCTGTATAAGACACTAGGAGGGTTTTCATGTTATAGCTAACATAAATCTTCAATATTTTGTGTTTGAAAATAAACCTCAGAAAAAGGAAGCTTCTGGCAGGCATAATGTTAATATCCTCATATAAGTAATTAAACAAACAAACAAACAAAAAAGTCACCTGGACGAGATGCTAAAGTGAATGAAATCCATGAGTCGATTTTCTGTTTGCTGCCACCAGGAGAGGGTTTATTGAACTCCTGCTGATCTTCTCCTTCATGTGTAAGAACAGGGCCTCCTAGATTGATCTTTTCAGATGTTACTTTCAGAAAGATCTCCTTCCTTTGGAGTCTACTCCATGGATAGTTCCAGAAATTACCCATGAGCAAATTTCAGGTTAGAACTCCCTAGACCTGAAGCCAGATTAGAAACAGATGCAGGGCATGTGGAACACAGCATCCTTCCCCTATCCCAAGTTTAGCAAAAATACAGGAGTGAGCCTGGTCCCATGTGCTGCTGAGCTGCTGAAGCAGGATGCTGCTGACTTACCCTGAAGGCATTTTGTTTCTCCAAAGGCAGTAAACTTTGCATATACCACGGGGTTGAAAGAAAAATGAAGAAAGCAGAAGGCAACTGATGAAAAATGTAGTTTCATTGTTTTTCTACTGAAAGTATATGCAGCAATTTGGGCACTTGATGGGAAAGTTGATACTGAATTGGAGAAAAAGTTTTATTTATTTATTTATTTATTTTTTGGTCATACATGAATTTACTGAGCTGTGCAAATGTGCAGTTTCTAATTGGTATGTTGAGTGCCTTTCAAAGGTCAGTGGTAAAGTTGAGAGAAAGATCCCAGTGACTCTCTGTCTTGTTGAATTCCACCAGTCTGAATAATCCACCACAAAAAAGTTTGAATTTTTCTTGCATATCCCAAAAAGGCATTTTAGACATTCAACTGCTGTCCTCATTGACCCAGGAATCCTTAGCAGGAAATTAGAGAGGATTAAGAAGGGATTGCTTTTGTATGTGTGTGTGTGAGATGGAGGAGAGCTCCATTTGTTTGTATTATTTAATCCTTAGCAGGAAATTAAAGAGGATTAAGGGTTTTTTTTCTGTGTGTGTGTGTGTGTGTGTGTGTGTGTGTGTGTGTACGCACATGCATCCCTATGAGTTGAGAGGGAGAGCCAGCAGGGGACAGAGGAGAGGACTCTTTCATATTGTTTTTTTCTCCTTTATTTTTCAATAAATATTAATGAATGCACTTACTGTATATGATGGAATTAAACACTGTGAGTACAGAAACAAACAATAAAAAAGTGTTTCCTTTCTTGAGAGAATTCAGAGTCTATTTGGGATGTAACCCTTATAAATCACCATGAATATACATAGAATAATTATAAATAATAATTGTGTTTTTTCCTATACAGATATGGAATGATTAGTCAAGTAATTATCATTTCTTGGTATTAACAAAATACACTTTGTATTTACCGAAGTCTATGTGAGATGACCCTGTGTGACAAAATGGATAGCGTGAGACACAGGAGACACAGTCCTATAAATGAAAGTCTAGAGAAGAGAGATGATAGCATCATGCAGGTGTGGATGAAAGGATGTTGAATTTTGCTGAAAGAATGAAAGACGCTTCCTAGAGGAGGTAGCATTGGATTAGATCTTTAAAAAAAATGGGGCAGGCATATGTTAATAAGATTGGAAGTGTTGGAACAGTTTTGGCCAGGGAGTCACATGGACCAAAGAAACACAGTGTTAGGAGTATGAAGTGTCAGGAAGTCAAGATAAGTTTCGTGTGATGGTATCAGTATCAAGAGGTATAGAAGAATAACAATGAGGTGAGGTAGTCTGAATTAATGATGTCAAGACATTTAATGAAAAATGTAGGAATATGGAGTTTTGTATTCCGGTAATGGGGATCTCAAAATATCCATCACCTGCCAATCACTCCATTTTCTAGAAATAATGGGAGAGGGGTGACTTCCGTTTCCAGATTGAGAGCTGGAGTGGGCCATGAAGGTGATTAGAAGGTGATGTCAATAATCTTCAGGACTGGGCTGGGGATGTGGCTCAAGCGGTAGCGCGCTCGCCTGGCATGCGTGCGGCCCGGGTTCGATCCTCAGCACCACATACCAACAAAGATGTTGTGTCCGCCGAGAACTAAAAAAAAATATTAAAAATTCTCTCTCTCTCTCTCTCTCTCTCTCTCTCTCTCTCTCTCTCTCTCCTCTCTCACTCTCTCTTTAAAAAAAAATAATCTTCAGGACTAATCTCTGCTCATCTTGGTAGCCTCCTTCAACCGATTGTGAGCTCATAAGGATGAGGACCTGCTAAATATATAAGTGAGCCAGTTTAGTTGATTTACGTTCCAAGAGTCATGAAATTTGTTTAAAAATTACTCAAGAAGTTGCTTACATGTTTACTCGGGTGAATACACCAAGGTCCTTGTTAAGACAGTTAAAACACACTTGAGATGGACGTGTCCGATGGATGGCAGTGTGGCTGCCTTTTAAAAATGTCATCAGCTTTCTGATCCTGAAATGGTAACAGCTGTAGGACCCTGTGCTCCCCAGTCCCTCTCTATGCCGGCAGTTTCTTGCCTTCCTGCCATGATGATAGGATTTATCAGGATTCCCTTTCAAAGGATGGGGGATCAGAAGGAGATTGGACAGAACTGTAAAAATAGTGTCAGAGTTGAATGAATAGAAACCTCCAAATGAAACTGCTCTTGGAATATAAGGTCCAGAAGGGAACACACCTGCTCAGGCACAGAAACTGGAGGGAATCGCTGACATCTTTGCACCTGGAGCCACCTGGAAGGCCACTAGCACAGTCCTTCCCCAGCTTGATTTTAGCTGAAGTGAGTTCAAAAGCAAAAGAGAGATTCACTGGAGCCTTTGGGAGCTTTGGGAGCCACACTGGATCTCGCAGTCAAAATGTCATCCACAATTCAGAAAGCCAGGTCAGGAGGATGCAGAGGAGTTCCAATCTGCAGGGACCAAAGGCAGGAACAAAATCTGAGGTTTCAGGTGAGTGGTTAGACTTTAAGATGAATGCAGAAGGCTGACATCCTCTGCAACCATTTCATGGGAAATCCATTATTCACTGGTTGGGCTCCATTCTTTCCAGTAGTAGGTGTCAGGGAAAACCAGAGGATCTGAGTTGTTTTGTTTATTTGTCTTGCCTTCCAATTCCCTGCCCCCACCCCTGTGTACATACATAAATGCACACAAAACTCTCCATTCTCTTCATTGCCCTAGTCACTGTGAGTTCAAGGTTGGTCACCATCAAGGCTGATCATTATGGAACAGGAAACTTGCACAAGTCACATTTCATTGCAATCATTACCCAGGTCCCTAGGAAAAGCAATCAATACTGACAGAGCAATCAGAAGAAGGCTACAGGGGGTCCAGGGGTAGAGGCAGAGTCCTGCCTAGATTGGACTCAGAGGTTGACTGCTCTTGCCTCACGTGCTTTCCACCCCAATTCTCAGATGACAGGATTGCTAGACAATACACAAATCCAAAACCACTGGAACACAGGATGTTATTCATGGACAAGGCACTGGAAACACTCTGAAAAGATCCTTCCAGTTCTGAAAGGATCTCTGGGCACCTGAAGAGTCTATAAGTAATCAAATTGGAAATTTTCATCTACTCTGCACATCTTCATTTTGAATTGAATTCTATCATATTTTGTGGTAATACATATTTATGTTATAATATTTGATTATGTGTGAAGAGCTCTTCATGTATAGCTAAGTATTAAATGAAGGATTTGTGTTTTCCTATTTCTCAAATATGTGACTCCTTATTCTTTGGACAATCCTTCTATCATCACTGAAGAAGGAAGCCAGAAAAGAGAATGTGTGTCCTCCAACACATTTTGTAGCTTTGTAACTTTGTGAAAACAAAGCCATCTTTAATTTGAAAATGCCTATTAAATCTGAGGCCTGACATGAGTGTACAGATAATATTTTTCCAAGTGGAATACTTCGTCTATTCTGGATGACCTCCCTCGTCTCTCATGGGACGAGACAGGGAGCTCTTGATCAAGGACCAGTCAAGGTCAAGAATTGGTGGTACAAAATCTGGGAAGCATGAATGGGATTGTAAAATGAATAATGTTGGGGTCTAGATTGAGGAATGCTCCTGAGTCATGGGGGGATGCTGGGAGCAGAGGGCAAACAAAGACAAAATCAAAATGTGATGCCAAGATAAAAATATAGGGAAAATAAGTATATGAAGTATATTCAATCAGTTGTCACGTATAGAGACAAAAAAAAAAATAATAATAAGGGGGTTGTGGGTGTAGGCCTTCCCAAAAATCAGTTATCCTTGACATTAGCCCCTTATCAAACACATTGGTCCCCCATACTTTGAACAAAGTTCTGTGCTGAATGAGCAAATTATAGCAGTGAACAGAAAAGACATCTCACTCCCCCGGTAGCATCTGCATTCCAACAGCAGCACATGGGGCAGCAGAATAAAGTGAGTATCCAGCTCACCAGCCAGGAGTGGGCAGGACAGGCTTCACGCCTGGGTTTCATCTCTTTGGCTATGTGCCTTTGAGCAAATCCCTTAATCTCTCTGATGCTGTTTTCTCATCCATACAGTGGAAGAAGCAGAGGGTGAGACATGAGCTACGCACACAGTGTGCACAGCACTGGCAGATTCTATCTGAGCTCACAGTCCACCAACATTCATAGACTTATTCTTGGTCACTCAAGGTTGTGTGGTCCAAGGTGGGAGTGCTTTGGGGGCCAGACAGACATGGTCAATAGCTGATGGAGGAGGGCTATGGTTTAGCTTTCAAGGCCAGCCACCCACCTGCCCAGTAAGAGGAAAATGAACTCCAGGTCACAAAGGTATATTTGGGGCCCAGGACATCCAGAAAAACCTTCGTTGCTTTCATTTCTAAACTGATAAAAATTTATTGAACAGGAATTGAATTGAACCGTTTTTAGTACTAGCTGTAAGTTCACCAGTTGTAGGTTCATGTCTCTTCTTCCTTCTGGTAAATGGGTTCCTACCCTTTGGGGTTCAACGGGAGATGATATCTGTAGGGGATGTAAGTACAACCAAATATAGCGAAGTTTCTGGGCCCGTAAATTGTTGAAGATCCACAGAATTAAACTTTCCTTGAAAAATTTCTTAAGGAAACACGAAGGCACCCTTTACTGGGGTATCTTCTTTACTCGGCTTCTTATTATTCCATCCCCTTCATCAAAATATTAAGGGATGTACATGCATTAAGATGCCTGTGGGGTCATACATGTTCATTGGCCCAGGGTTATTTATTCTAGTAGATGCACAGTTTTGCTGTTTTCATAGTTGGAGAAAAACATGTCACACACTCATACCACCCAGAGTACTCGCTTTAAGCATTAGTGTGGACGCTTTGAGGCCCATCTTTGGCAGCCGGTCTTGTCCTTCTCTCTAGCTTCCTGTCGATTTGGCATTTTGTCACCTTAATGATATGATAAGAGAAAGTGGAAAAGTGACTCAGACATTTGATCCAGGCAAACTCGTTCTGATCTGGGGGTACCAGTAGGAGCTGCATTATCACGTCTTATGTGAGTCCCTATTAATCTTCTCTTTAGGTTACTTTGTGTGTCTCATAGCCTTCATCATGAATAGGGCCTTTATTACAAATGTTTTTTTTTTTTCTAATTCTCAAATGAAAGAATTGACTATTCTCTTCAGGATTTGACCACACACTATATCTTTTTGAAAAACATTTCCCATCTGAATTCAACTAATTACTATTGCCTAGAAGACCTGCCACGTGTCAGACGCTGTTCTAGATACTAAAACATGGTGTAGCCCAACCTCACAATAACCCTACCAAGGCAGATGATGGCAGAGATACTTGCCGATGAGAGCCCAACACCAATCCAAACAGACCTAAAAGGCAGCCTCAGGAAGCATTTCAATCCACGCTGACACATGGCCTCTTGTCTTCTGCTTCAAGTTTCTGCACACAGTTTTCTCGGAGCCTGAAAAGGGGTGTGTACCCATTAGTTCTTAGTCTTGGGTTTCTAATCTGCTCGAAGTCAATACTCCAGCCATGCTGCTCTTCGTTAGAAGCTGGGGCTGCAGCAAGTTACAGTCTCTGTTGCACTGAATGACGGGGCCAACTTTTGAACTTGCCATTAATAAACCAAGCTATTCACGTTTCTCTGTGGCATCACTTGACATTTAGGCTGAAGGTTTGTAATTCCAATAAACAGCTCAGGATGGGATGTGTGTGTGTGTGTGTGTGTGTATGTGTGGGTTTGACTGTCACACACAATTAAAAGCTAAGCCAAGGTGACTAGGCTTTCATTAAAACCATTCGCTTTCACTTATTTAGTGTTTTGGGGACCTGGAGAGAGTACAAATCAGGAATAGGTCTCTGGAGGACAGCTTTTTTACTGATGAACCGATGATACTGGCCTAACTATCGGACTGCAGGCAGCCCAATTGTTAGTTTAGGGGAGAAAAACAATAAAAAAAGGAAAAAACAATGAATGTGGTCATTTGAAGAAATCAGACATGTGATTATTTTTTCCCTCGCTACAAAAGTACCCAGGAGATCTCCCGGTCCCTTTTTTGATTAATATTGCTTGTGGTGCTTGCACACTGTTCAATGTGGCATTACATTTATCAAAATTTGCCAGAGCAGAAAGGCATTGCCATGTAAGAAGAATGGTTGCAATGGGCCCCTGTGCCTCGTACAAAGTATTCAAGACCCGTAATGCATGAGGTAGGCACACTTGGGCGGGGGGCTCAGGGCCTGGACGCTTGTTCTTCTTTCTCCAAGCCATGAAGTCCCATACGCAGCTCATAGGATGCCTTCTCAACCTTCCACATGAGATGCCTGCATGGTGCACCATCTTTAGGAATTACAATCTCTTCTCATTTGTCACAGGTCTCCTGCCAAAGTCCAGACACAAAGGAAGCACTTTCTTAGCCATTTGTTCTCAAATGCAGACTGGAACTTTCTGCTGTGGATTCATCTGGGGAGTGAAGTTTTTTAAAAGTACACATTCCCTGGTTGCTATCCCCAGGGTCAAAAGAAAGCTACGGATGATTCTGATGGTCAGTTAGCACTGGGAAACATCATTTCTTAACGTCACATTTATTCTGCTTCTAGACACCCAACCTTTTTCAGGTAGGAATCCAAGGATCAGACCCTGGAAACCTGGATGTGACAGAAGTCTTTGCAGGACTCTCTTTACAAATACATCATCCTTGTCCTCACACCATCACCATTGCTGAATTGGATGATGGCCAATGCCACTAACTATAATTCAGGGTTGATTTAGAAGCTTGAAGAATGAATTCAACTTCTTTATTTGCAGTAAAATTTTTAGCAGATAATAGTGACCTTCATATTTCTCTGTGCCCCTTTCAGAATGGAAACAAACTCCATTCAGAAATTCAGCTTCTTTGACTCAGTCACAGAATTGGAAGGATTTCTCATTTGGTGTAAAATCAAACCTGTTTCTTTTTTTATATTGGATGCCAGGGAGCTCCTTGTCCTACTTAATTACCATAATATTTTTAACTCTTACAATTGCTGTTATCTAGTTTTTCACTCTTTTTGTTAAATTCCTACTCAGCCAGAATCATTTAAATAAATGATTTGAGAACTTTAGGGAGTAAAAATTAAAATCTGAGGATTTGGAGAATGTAGCACAACTTTTGTGGGAAATGAAGTACAGACTTTCAAACATCTTACTTGAAGCAAGTGGGAAGGGGAGAGAAGCCTCCCGTCTTCCTTGTCTTCCCTTCTTTCACGAGCTGCAATGTGTTCCTTTCTTAAGCTCCTTCTCATGCCCTTCAAAAAAAATTGGTGCTTTTGGGCCAGTTCTTCCCCATCTCTCAGTCCACATCATAGATCTTCTCACACTGTGAATATTATTCATCAGCATGAGCTACGTTTCTAATATTTTCAAGTTCACACACATAAAACTTTAAAATTATATAGGTCTATAGATTTCTCTTATTACTTTTTATATTCAAATCCATTAATATGAAAAATTTCAAAGTCATTTTAGATTGGAAGTAATTCAGCCAGAGACGATTTGAATATGAAGTCTGATTTCAGTTGGTTTAGAAATATGGAGAGAGGGCTGCCTGTGGCTGTTCCTATTTCAAGAGCCTGGCTAAACTCATGGCCATAAAGTTTGCCTTCTGCCAGAATTGCCTCTCTATGAATCCAAAGTGCCCACCTCAGAGTTCAATGTGAATGCTAAAGCTCTTTTGACCTTTACCCAAATAACCTTTCAACACAAATAAAAAATAAATGAATGAGAAAAAAAAAACAAAAAAGAAAAAAAAAGAAAGTTGAAAAAAAACTGGGGAAGGGAAATTTACAATTTTTAAAAGGAAGGAGACAGGAAGGTTTTATGTATTATAGGTTTTTAAACGTGCCCAAATCTGAATACCTAGTAATCCTATTTATAGGAATTAATTCCCATAAATAATTGCAGACATTCCAAAAAGAATCGAAAAACAAACCATGCACAACATCTCACTGTTGTGGTATTTATGACATCAAAGTTTTAGAAAAATCTCCACATTCAGTGAAGTAGGGATGACAATCCAATTTAGCATGTGCCCATTGATTTAGGCTTAGAGGCCACCATGTCATTCAACAGGACAGAAGTGTCATGAGTGAATAATTTTTCATTCATGTCGATAGTCATTAGTACTAGATCACCGTTGGTTGAGCAGGGAAGGACGTTTTGCTTTAAATAATTTTCTTCCAGAAGCAAAAATAGATGTGTTTGTAGCTCAGAAATTCATATTCTTCATTCAATTATATGAAACTTGAGGAAATCATTTGATTGTGTCTCAATGAATGTGACCTGGCATGACAGCAAGGGGGTGAGCATTTCTTGAGTATTTGCTATCTGGTGGTTGGTTACATCCATTTTGGAATGATGTCCTCCCATACACTCTAGAACATTTTTCTTCTTTATTACCTTCTTGAGAATAAAGGCAGGGTCCCAGTCACATTCTAAAAATGATATATTTTCTCTGTATGCACAAACATACTACACAGGAATGTCAAGATACTCCAAGCCCTTCCTGCGTATTTCCTAGGGATCTTTGAATAAAGGCTGTCTACACTTGTGGGCTGCACCAGGGGATTCATTCAGCTCACCTAGCATCTCCTGGCATCTTGGTTTCTGTGGTCAGGGGTGTTGCTGCTCCTACTGTGCCCATAAAACCCCTGCTGGCCGGTGCTGAGGGTGCTGATCACTGGCCCCAAGGCCTCACTGCTTGGGCAGATTCACTGATCTGGAGACTCATATAGTGAATCTGCCCTAGGTCTCATGAAGATTTGAGGAAGCCAGGGTATTAGCCATTTCACCTCCTCCTTCCCATTCACTCCTTCAATTCCACCCAGTGTCTCCTCCCCTTTTCTTCTTCATCTTCTTCTTCTCCCCCTCTCTTCCTTTTCCTTCTGAAAAAAATAGTATACAGAAAAATGCAAGAACTGTTAGAGTCCAAAAATGTCTCACTCAAAGGAACAGTGGTGTGACCACCATGTAGATCAAGAAACAAAAACATTCCAGCATGTTCTCTCTACCAGTCACTTGGCTCACAAGGTAACCACTGTTCTCGAATCTCACCAATTCGTTTGGCTTATTTTTGATTTTTTTTATAAATAAAATTGCCTACCGTATTAATCATTCTACTGTTGATGGACATGTTGATATTTCCAGTTTGGACCCATCATGAATCAAGTTGGCATAAACCTTCTTTCATTTGTTCCTGTCGTTAGGTTTTTGCTTGCAGTGAAAGCTCTCTGGAGGGCCTCACACCTTCATGAAGTGGCTCCCACCTCCCTCCTGCCTTCTCCTCCTACCCTCCCAAGTCACCGCTCAACTACAGTCCTCATGACTGTCCAGCCTGATTCACATGGTGAGGGTCTCATAAGGCACAGCCTTCAAGAATCTTCCACGAAAGCAACCTCCCCATTCCCCTCTCTACATCCCCCTTTTATTCTCCCACAGTGGCCTGTGGGTGTGCCTCCCTTTCTCTCCTGTGGGTGCTGCCCTTCTCCAGCACTCAAAGAGACATTAGAACTGGGATAAACACAGTTTTGATTTAAGCCAAGTCCCCTGGTTAGTCCTGAACATGATTCTGGTGAGAAAATGAGCTGTTCCTCCTTCCTGTTAAGGTCAGTGTAGTGGTGCAAGTCTCTGCTTTTGCATAAAACAAGAATTTCAATAATAAAAACATTTAGATTATTAAATATCTACTCTATAAGGCACTGATAATACTGAACATGCACGTATCATGGGTTTCCTCAGTTGCTTTAGGAATTGCATACCTTATGTCCACCTTGTAGAGGAGGAGCCTGACTTTAGCCCATTAAGTCCCAAGTTTTTGATTCTGCAATCACAATAAATATTCAAATATTATTTCAAAGTTACCATAAGTGGTATATTTGTTGCTTAATTTAAGCTTGTATAGGTGTTTCAAATCTGGAATAAAGGGACAAAATTAAGAGTCTATGCCACTTTCCTGAAGTCCCTCAAGTAGGAAATGGGGGAACCAATAGTTCCAGGTAGATTTTCATGGCTTCTGAGATTGTAGCCTTGCCTTTTTTTTTTTTTTTTTTTTTTTTTTTTTTTTTTTTGGTACCAGGGATTGAACTCAGGGGCACTTGATCACTGAGCCACATCCCCAGCCCTATTTTGTATTTTACTTAGAAACAGGGTCTCACTGAGTTGCTTAGCACTTTGCTTTTGCTAAGGCTGGCTTTGAATTCATGATCCTCCTGCCTCAGCCTCCCAAGCCACTGGGATTACAGGTGTGTGCCACTATGCCCAGCTAGCCTTGCCTGCTTAATGCATTGTTTTCTCTTGAGGAATGTCTAATAAAATCATTTTTTTCAGTAATGATAATTAATAATGTGAGGAGAGATTCTATAGACTGAGAGGAAATATTTACTATATATACTTCTGATAAAGCATTAATCTCCAGGATATGTAAAGAACTCAAAAAAAAAACTCAAAAAAAAATCCACAAATAACCCAATAAATAAGCAGCCTAAGGAACTGAACAGACACTTCACAGAAGATACACAAGTGATCAACAAATATATGAAAAAGTGTTCAACCTCTCTAGCAGTTAGAGAAATGCAAATCAAAACTACACTAAGATTTCATCTCCTGTCAGAATGGCAATCATCAAGAATATAGGCATCAATAAATGTTGGCAAGGATGTAGTGAAAAAGGTACACTCATACATTGCTGGTAGGACTGAAAATTGGTGCAACCACTATGGAAAGGAATATGGAGATTGATCAGAAAACCGAGAATGGAACCACCATTTGACCCAGCTATCCCACTCTTTGGTTTATGTCCAAAGGACTTAAAATCAGCATGCTATAGTGATGCAAACCCATCAATATTTATAGCACCTCCATTCACAATAGCTAGACAATGGGACCAACCTTGGTGTCTTTCAATAAATGAATGGATAAAGAAAATGTGCTATATATACTCAACGGAATATTACTCAGCTTTAAAGAAGAGTGAAATTATGGCATTTTCCAATAAGTAGTTGGAGTTGGAGAATATCATGCTAAGCAAAATAAACCAATCCCAAAAAACCAAAGAACTTTTTCTCTAATATGTGGATGCTAATTCACACTACAGTGGGGAGCGGGAACTAGGAAGAATAGCATTACCTTAGATTAGGTAAAGGAAAGTAATGGGAGGGGAGGGAAGGGGATGTGGGAATAGGAAAGACAGTAGCATGAAACAGACATTATCACTGTATGTATATATGTGACTATATTACTAATATGATTCTGCAACATGTACACTCAGAAAAATGAGAAATTATATCCATCTATGTATGATATATCAAAGTGCATAAATGCATTCTACTGTCATGTATAACTAATTAAAACAAATTTAAAAAATTAAAAAAAAGAAGAAATGTAATGAGGCCAAACATCCCCTTAGCTGCTGTGCAAGATCACACCATATAGGAGAGAATGGGGTGAAAGATGCTTGCATGAGGCTGTCATGTTTATTTTTCATAGTTCTGAGCTTTCTTTTCTGTACCTGATTTGTGCTGCACAAGAGATGACAGCATGCTTATTTGTGTTGGGGTTGAAGGAGACAGAGCTCCTATTAATGGGATCAGAGCACCTTTTCCACAAAGTCACGCCAACAGGCCAGGCCTGGGCTGACCCTGCAACACATGAAGTCAGGCTGCTAACAGGAAACACAGGGCAATTTCCAAATTGCTTTCAAGTCCACTGCCTTGCAATGTCAGGAAGGATCCTCATTACCATCTCAGGAACAGAGCTACCTACTGGGTAGCGGTTCTTTCTTCTTCCTGCTGCTACAGGAGGTAGGGTGCAAGTCTTTCTTCTCTGGGATTGATGACTGCAATTTGTCTTTCTGGGGCTTCTACCATGGCTGGGGCAGCCAGCACCTGGGCCTGAGAAGCCCTCCTGATGTTTCTGAGTCAGCAGATTGCTTCTGGGCTGGCCACGCTTCAGCACCTTCCCGTTAAATACAGTATTGATTTTAGGGCCTTCTTACTTCTACACAGCCAAGGACCCTAAGTTGGCTGGGATAGGAAAATCAGGAGGAAGAATATATTGAGAAGAGCTGCTCATGGATTTGCACACAGCCTTGAACTATCTGATACTACTGGTTTATTTTATTTATTTAGCAAATGCAATAAGAAAAGGATGCCTCTGGTATAACAGGACTCTGTGAGGACAGACCTAGGGATGCGTCAGTGAGTATGAGGATTACATTTGGGGAACCAGAAAATAAGTTGCATTGAGAAGGAATGAGAAGTGATTAAATTTGTGGGAAACGGGAAACATGGATCACATTAAGGAACAACAGAGGGTGAACCTGATGGAATCTCACTCCCGTCTCAGGACTCAGCTACTTTCCTCCTTCTCTGAGATTCCACCATTTCTTACCTCGTCAGCTGAGGTGATCTCTGTGCACCCCCATGTCTCTCTCTCTATTTTCCCTCCTAATTACTAGCAATTGTCTGACATCTTTTATTTTTCACTATGGTAAAGTACATATAATATAAAACTTGCCATTTTAATCATTTTAATCTACACAATTTGGTGGCATTAAAGACACAATAGTTCGCAACCGTCACTACTATCAAATTCCATTACTTACAATTAGATTTCTAATATATCACCCCAAAGGCAGCCTTGAACCAATAATCAGTCACTTCCTTTCCCCCGTCTCCTTCCACTTCAAGCAACAACTAATCTGGTTTCTGTCCCTAGAGACTTACCTGTTATGGGCATTTCATAGGAACTAAAATGGTATCATACTCTGCTTTCCTTTTCTCACCATCCTCTCATCTTAATTTGCATTTTCTTGAAGATTCCAAGTCCTTTTCTGACTTGGGAACTTCTGGAATGCTCTGCCCTCAGTTTTCTGATTCCTTAGCCTCATTTAAAATATAACCACTGTTATTTTCTAGTTCTACCCACTGTTAATTTTCCTTCAAAACACTTCATTGCTAATTCTTTCTTTCTTTCTTTTTTTAATGTATGTCTTTGCAAGATTTATGGGAGACTCTGTTTGCCTTTCCAATATAGATAGTGCCTAGAACACAGTTGGGCACCTAGTATGTGCTGAATAGATTCCTTGTTGCAGGAATAAATCACAACTCATTTTTTGGTGGATGGATGACTAATTAGGCCATCAAAAATTCCATGTAGTATGTGGACACTAGGAGATCAAAGATAAAGAGTTTTGGGGTGGGTTAATTAGCTGAAGAAGTAAAATTAGCATAAATTTCTAGGCAATGAAGTTGATTTTCCTCAGCGGAAGAAATTAAAAAAAAAATTATGGTGGCACAATAGTGTGGCTGGGCATAGTGGCACTTGCCTGAAATCTCAGCAGCTTGGGAGGCTGAGGTAGGAAGATTTCAAGTTCACAGCTAGCTTCAGCAACTTAGTAAGGCCCTAAGCAACTTAGTAAAATCCTGTCTCAGACCAATAAATAGATAAATAAACAAACAAACAAATAAATAAATGGCTGGGGATGTGGCTAGGTGGTTAACCACTCCTGGGTTTACTCCACAGTACCAAAAAAAAAAAAAAATCTAATGAAATGTCTGGTGTAAACATCCCTCCAAGTGGGCATGGGCCTTGGATGACCACTTAGGAGGAGAAATGCAGACCCCTGGGCTGAGGAAGGGGGCTACATTTTACCAACTCAGACTTCTCAGAGCTGAATGCAGAGAGTTCAAGTGGTATTCCCTGACAGTGAACTTGTATGTTGTCCTTCATTAAACTTTTTACTATAATTTAAACTAAAGGTGCTCACCCTTTATTTCATTTGTTCCCAGGGTACTAGGAAAGTGATTTTTCTCATTCAGTAATACTTGGGCAATATTATTATGGGGGGTATGTGAAATATTGTCCACGTGGATTTGCTAATAAACATTTATTTGTTCATTTCAATGGCAGTGACGTGTGTGTGTGTGTGTGTGTGTGTGTGTGTGTGTGTTTGTATTTATTTTTTTGGCAATTAGTTGCTTGCCTGCTGCAGCTCAGAGCAGCTGAAATAAAGCCATTTATAGAACTTTTTCAGCAATTTAGGTTCATGAAAAGACCAAACTTTCATAGGAAAATCTACAGCTCAGGAGCTTATGAGGACTGTGCCCTGTTTTTCCCACCAGGCTTCTGGGGATTTTCATGCATGACAGAGTTGGGCTTCACAGGTCTCCGGTGTGCACTGTCCTAAGCCAGGCTGAACAGCTTCTCATTCAACACCAGTCACTTCTTTTGGGAAATCTACCATCCTTCTTTCTCAGGTGGGCTTTGGAGCTCTGTCTGTGTTCTCCTGTGAAGCTGCATCCCCTTCACTATGGGCTGAGAATCCATTTGCCTATACGCCTCATTCACTGTTCCATGAGGTCTCTAGGGGGACTCCCTCTGCCTGCCACCTTGCCCTGCACCTTCGGATGGACTCAGCACCTCAGTCTGACCTTTGCATTGCATCAAGAACTTGGAAGATGTTTGAAGAATTATGAATCCACCAATCACTCAATAAGTAACCACTAATTAAATAAAGCGGCTTGAGTTTCTGGGAAGGAACACATGTCACACCCTAATGGTGATGGAGGTAATGATCAGCAGAGTGGTTAAGAGATAGGACAACAGCAGTACCTAGGGTGGGACTGAGCCAGGAAGCAGAGAGGGCCAACAACATAAATTTGGTTTCCTTACCACCTGATGGAAGAGCATTCCCTCTGGTCTGGGGTGCAGCTAATCAGAAAGGCTGCATTTAAACCCTGCCCCAATCAAATAGTCGATTGGAACAGATAAGAGCAAAAACTCAGGATAAGGAGATAGTCTGGTTATGAATCTTGGTGGCCCTGCTGACTGGCTGGATGGTCTGCACAAGGTCTTACCAGCTGAGTCCATTTACTCATCTATAAAATGGGGGAAGGGGAAGTATGGCAGTTACCCCACAGAGTCGAGCTGGAACTCAATGAGACAGTGAACACGGTGACAGAGAGTGCACATGACACAGGCCCTGGTTCCTACTTACAAGAACTGCTAGCCACCACTGCTACTATCACCATGTCTGTTCAGAGCCCTACAAGGAACCACAAATTCCAGGATCCTGCAACTGTACTGCCTCCTATGACTAGTCTCAACTTTTATTTTAGTAGCAAGAGAATCTCTTAATATTACCTTTTACTGGCTGCCATAAGAGATTTGCTGATAGTCATCCATTTGTATTTATGCCTAGGGCTGACTGCTTTAATTTGGTCTTTATGTCATTTTCAGGCTCGTGTGATTATGTTCTTAGTTCTGCGCTCCCCCTTCCCCCCCCCACAAAGTCCCTTGTGAATAGCACACAGTGAGAAGGAAGGGGTCCCTTACCTTCTTCCTATGAGCTATAGTAACAAGGACACTGAATCTCTCCTTTTTCTTTCCAATAGCAGCTACTGCCCTTTTTGTGTCTCTGAGACTTGTGCCCAGTAAAGGTTTGATTCATCATCAGTATTTTAAACTGGATGATCTCATATGGAGAGAACCCAAGTGGCCAGCTTACCAGATGGTGTCTTTGTGTGTGTGTGTGTGTGTGTGTGTGTGTGTGTTGCCCAGGTTGGGGCTTGGGAAAAAAGTGCTTGACTAGGCATTAAGATACCATGGAGATGGACCGGCCTGGCTGTCCACTGGAAAGGAGAGAGGACTTGTCCAAAGCTCACACATCAACTTAGTAGCCCAGCCATGCTTCAAGTCTTTGGATCCATCATTCTCGATGCTATGAGAAGCTTGACAATTTCTATTGTAGTTCACACAGAGTGTCAGGAAAGGGAAAAGGATGAAAGATGCGCCTTCAAATGACAGCTCACCACTTATTGACTATTACCTTATGAAAGTTGTTAAGCTTTCTGAGTCTTGATATTTTCATCTATAAAGTAATGATTCCTACTCTATGAGTTGAGAATTAAATGGCTTACTCTTAGATTTTAATTAAGAAAATGTGTGTAATATGTTTGTTGAAATATTGTCATGCACCTAACTTTTACTGGGTGCTCCTAATACTACTAATGGTTTTATTATTGTTGTTGACATCATCATCATCATCATCATCACCATCACCTCCCATAGAGGTTCCTGGGGTCTCTGGTACATGATGATTTGTGCTCTGCGTGGGTTTGAATCCAGCTTTGTCCCTCGATAACTGGAAGATCCTAGGCAAGTTACCTGGCTTTGCTTTCAGATTCCTCTTCTGTCCAGTGGAAACAAGGGCTCTTGCTTTGTTCTTAGAACTATAACAAAGTTCAAGGAAAATCATAGCTATTAAATTACCCCCTGCTCTTCCAAACATTCTCCAGAAACAAATGCCTTTCGGGTAAATATTGAAATGCAACCCCCAGTGATGACAGCTCAGCCTTAGCCTTCTCTGATGCTGATAATGGATGAGGTTGTTGTATTGTGGGCAGCCAAAGAGCAAAATACAGCCCTATTGCACATGTTAAACTAACAAAATAGCATTCACAGGTGTGTTTTCATTGTCAGAAACAATGGAAAGGGAGAAAAATATTAATGCTGCCCCATAATAGCTACCATCCAGAGAGTTTGACAAAGGTGACTTATTATTAACATTGGTGTTATTACTTCTGTGAGCGGAGGGCTCGCCTGCCTTCTGTCTCCCCTAGGGCACACTATGGACTGAAGTTCACCCCAGCTCAAGGCCCTCCATTATCGCTAATGGGGAAAACTGACTGGAGTGGGTGAACCACCATTTGATTATTCCATTTTTAAAGAAAGTGTCCCCCACAATCATATCAGGTGCCGTGTTCTCCCGCAGGGGCCCCTTCAATTCTCTTTTAAATGAAATACCTAGGCAAAGAAATTGCTTCTCTGAACACCCCCTTTTCTTTCTCCAGCATGGTGAAATAAATGGTTTAGGGTCTGGAGGCATAATTTACTGACTTCATTTAAATCAGACTAGAGGTGATGGTATTTACGCAGCTGGTTTTGTACCGTAGCCACTCGCCTACTCCTTGCCACATCACATAAGGTGAACTCCAAGTCACCGAGTCCCAGGTTCCTTATTAGGAACCGTAGGTCTCTTCTAACCTCGTTGGGCTAAACATTGCAAATAGAATGAAAGCAGAAATGGTCAGTTAGATTAAGTTGGAAAAATCAATGAACCTGGACTCAGAACACTGGAATTCACACACCAAATGTGATTATAGGACTGAAGATTAATCACCAGACCCTCTAAGTTCATTCATTCTCCTTCATTCATTTATTCAAGCAATATTTATTGAACCAGGCATCTGTCAAGATATGGGGATATGGTAGTGAACCAGAAGAGCAAGGCCTCTGTTCTCGGGATCCTCCATGAAAGTGGGTTAAGCCCAATGGCATATACAAAGTCAATACATATATAATAAAAGCTGTAAAACATGCTTCAAAAGAGATAAACCAAGGGCTAAGTGAAAATGACACCGAACCTGATTTTAGATGAAGTAGACAACATAGCACTTTTAGAGGAAAGGGTATTTGGGTTGAGACCTGAAGGATGCTAATGAGTCAGACACAAGAAGCACTGTGAAAACCAGCATCTTGGTAGGAGGAAGGGCAGATAAAAAGACCTGCAAGTGATGAAGCTATTATAATTGAGGAACAGAGAGAAGTCAGGATGCTGAGGTCTGGGGTGAAATTTTGAACACCCAGGAAAGATGTGGAGTAGCTCAGCATTTGTAGACCATGCTAAGCTGAATGAAGTTCCAAAGTAAGCGACTGTCAAACATGGCTGTGTACTGGAACCAATAGGAGTCCTTTAAACAAAACCAGGTCCTTCCCCCAGGGATTCTGATTTAATTGGTCGAGGATAGGATTTGGCCATCAGAATCGCCAATTCTCCAGGTATTCTAGAGTGCAACCAAGATGGAGAACCCCTGTAGGGGATGGACAGAAGCAAAATGAAGTTTTGAAATAAGAAAGTGACCATGATCAGGATTCCATTAGAAACATCACTTAAATTTTCTCCTTTGGTAATTGTGCATCATAGACTGTTTTAGTCAATGTTTTCACTGCTGTGACTAAAGGATCTGACCAGCACAACTGTAGAGGAGGAAAAGTTTATTTGAGGATTCATGGTTTCAGAGGTCTTAGTCCACAGAAGGCTGGCTCCATTTCTCTGGTCTCAAGGTGTGTACTGGAACAGGACATCAAGGCTGGAAAGTGTGGTGGAGAGATGTTGCTCACATCATGATCAGAAATCACAGAGAGAGAGAGAGAGTCCAGTCACTGGATACAAAGCTGTGCCCCAATTTTCACCTCCTTCAGCCACCAATTCCCACCTCCTCCAGTCACACCCTACCATTTCAGGTACCACTCAGCTAATCCCTATCCAGGGTATTAAGTCACTGAATGGATTAAAACTCTTGAAAACCCAATCATTTCTTCTCTGAACCTCTTGCACTGTCTCACATGTGAAATTTTGGGGGACTCCTCACATCCAAACCATAATATAGACACACAATTATGAAGACATTTTTAAGCAGGGTTCTCTAGAGGAACAGAATCAACAGGAAGTATAATTATAAAAAGGGGGTTTATTAGATTGGCTTACATGGTCAGAAACTGGATAGTCAACAATGGAAGTCTGCAGGCTGGAGAACTTGAGGAACCAGTAGCTGCACAGTCCAAGAGGCTGAAGCTGCAGAAAAGAGGGATCAACAGTGATACCCTAGTCTGAGACCAAAGGCTTCTAGAAACTCCCTGGAGAATCACTGGTAGAGTCCACTTTGGAAGAGTGAAGGAGCAAGAGTCTGATATACTCAGGTGATCGCAGCAGCAATCAAGACGCTGTTCAAGAAGAATGGAGCTTGCATTTACTGCTATTTCCTTGTTCTTCCAACTTTTATTCCATCTGAGCCACCATCCTATTGGATGGTGCTGCCCACTCTTAGGGAGTATCTCCACTTCAGTTTGCTATTGCACATGCCAGTCATTCCTAGGCACACCCTCAATACACAGCAAGAAACCTCTTAATCATTGGCATCTCTTAATCCAATCAAGTTGACAATTCAATGAACCATTTCAATAGCATTTTGCAGTTTCAAAAGCACTTGGATATTTCATCTTTCTGCATGTAGATTCTTGTGATTGGATATTATGGATCACAAATCATCCAAGGTATTTTCCTAGCTGAAGTCACATGGATCGGTCTCAATATATCTTCCCATGTCAGCTAGGGTCATACAAGGTAACAACATTGAATATATTCCCATTGACTTATAATGAAGCATGCAGATGCTCAGAGTAGAGATGGCAAAGCCCTCTCTTAAATCTCCTAATGGGTGGGGCTCCCCCAGAGACAACTCACCACCCTCAGCAGAAGTGTGCTGTCCTAAAGGCAGCTCGCCTTGATTTATGTTCAGGAAGTTTCATCCCTTTTTAGCCTCAAAGGTATAGTCCCCACTCAAAGTTTCTGGGAAGAACCACTGAGAAAAATTGCTCTAGGAGGATTTTGTGCACTTTCAATCAGTGGTTCTCAGACTCAAATGTGCATTTGAATTACTTGGAGGGCTTCTTCAAACACATCACTGGTCTTCACCTCCCAGAGTCTCTGATTCTGTAGGTCTAGGGTAGAGGCTGACAATGCACACTTATAACAAGTTCCTAGGTGACGATGCTACTCCTGGGGCTCATGCCATGCTTTGAGAATCACAGCTTTAAAGTGTAGATAATTACAAAGAACACTGGTTAAATCCAAGGAGGCCATGGGGTCATGAGAGCACTGAGGATCTCTCTCTTTCTCCTGCCCTGGTGACCATGGTTCCCAAGCAACCAGTTTTATTGACTCTCAAGGTGGAAGAGTGTATCCTGGAACTTGTCATCCTCACCTGTGTCTTGCCCTCTTCAGGCCTCAGGGAGTCATACAAAAGCTTTGCAGAAACATCCCCACTTGATTTTTCAGACCTAGCAGAATAAAGAGTGTGATCCTGAATAACCTAAACCCAGGTGGACATCTTAGTTCTGACCTAGAACAGGCTGTGGGTCCTCAGAGAGCTTTGACCTTTCTAAACCCTCAGTTCTGTTACCTGCAACATGGGATCAATGGCAGCTCTAGACCCCCTGAGGTTATTGTGGGAAGCAGGAGTGGCATAGTTCTGAAATGGAGGGAGTGTTGAAAATTTCTTACTTGCTTCTCTTTCTCCATCCCTTTCTATCTCTCAGTAAAGATATCTTAGTAAAGGACATTTGCAGGACAATGTAAGAAATTTAGGGGTGACATGATTGGGTTATGAGAGTTTTAAATGAATTAGCGAATTAATCCACTGATATGGATTAACTGGGCATTAAAACTGTAAGCCAGTGGAGAGTGGCTTGCGGAGGCAGGTCACTGGGGGTGTGTCTTGGGGATTTACATTTTGTCCCTGTTGAATGATGCTCTCTCTTCTTCCTTGTGGTCTTACCCTGAGTGGCTTTCTTCTGCTATATCCTTCTGCCATGATGTTCTGTGTCACCACAGGCCCAAAGCCATGGAGTTAGCTGTCTGTGAACTGAGATCTCTGAATCCATGAACCAAAATAAGATTTTTCCTCCTCTGTATTATTCTAGTTATGTCTTTTAGTCATAAAGCTGAAAAATTTGACTAGAACAGTATCTATGAGATGCCAGCAGGAACTCTTCCCTCAGGAACAAGTAGAAATGCAGAATTATACAGATCTGAGGTGGCTTCCCGATGGGCTGTCATTCTTCTGTGGATTCCAGAGTAGTGACTGCTGCCTCCCTCATCATCCCTCCTCCTTACGTACCACCTTTTACTTCTCTCTCATTTCGTCCAGACCTGGTCTTCATTCAGTTCTTCTAACACATGATGCTCTGGGAAGGGACATTTGATGAGGACCTGGGTGAATGGGATTTTGCTGGGTGGTCCTGGAGTGGGGAGAGTTCATATTCAGACCAAACCTCACGTGTAAAGAAGTAAAGTTGAGTGTGTCTGCATAAATAAAGAATGGGAAAACATTACATGTGGCAGGAATAGAGGGTACCTAGGGCAGAGGTGGGAAGTAAAATTGGACATATATTGGGATGAAATTGTCAAAAGCCCTAAAACACCATAACTTGTTCTTAAGTTGACGGTTCAGGGGTTAAAAACTCAAATGCCAACAGGGACAAGACATAGAAATTCATTAAGGAAAAAACCCACAAACAAACAAACAAACAAACAAAAAACAGGGCTAAAATAATACAGAAGGAGGTGTTAATAGGGGCTAGTAAATGTAACACAAAATTTTCAGTTTGAAAATTAATTATGATAAGTGTTGGATCGTGTAGCTCAGTGGTGGAGTGCTTGTCTAACATACCTGAGGTCCTAGATGCAATCCCCAGGACACATGTACACACATGTGCATACACATAACCACACACAAATTAAACATGCCAAGGACTTTTTCTAAATCGTATTTGACTAATGGATAGTGAAGTGCCTCAGTCAGAACAGTCTTGAATTCAGTTTGCTAACATGTGCTTGTTTGATAATTTCCTATTGAACTGAATTATTGAAGACTAAAACAATGAATTGATGTTTTAAAATTCATTACAAACAAGAAATAAAATGTATGCTGCATAATTAGGTGTCTGTTGTCTGAATTGCTCCTAAATTTCTGAAATTTTGATAGCTACAAATGGAGTCACACTTGAGTTTTAAGCCACTACCTTTGTTTTTAATTTTTCCCATTGTTTTGTTCAGAGGTTATAATTACTAATTTCCCTTTCAAAGGGCTTCAGAGAAGTGGAGATACAGGTTCTGAGGGATGTCTGGGATCAAGTTAAACACAGTCATCCACTAAGGATGTGTAGTCTGGCTTCAGCAACATGGCAGAAGGCCAGGGAAAAAAGATGGTAGGGAGGTATTCTGTGGACATTTGAGACCTGGAGAGCCCAGAGTCCACAATCTTGCTTTAGGATTTGCATGTCTTTATCGTATTGTCTGCTCTAATTCCCTAGGTGTCAGCCTCATTTTCAAAGGGCGTAGTCTCAGCTGTGCTTTAGGGATTAGAAGAGCCTCTGAAGTCTCCCCCTTGGGCTCAGCAATGTGGTCAGCGCAGCAGCCTGAAGAACAGTGAGAAACGGAGCAGCAGTCCAGACTGTGGGGAGGCAAAGAGCAAGACCAGAGATTGGAATGTGTCCGCTGACTCAGGACTGAGCAGAAAACAGAGGTATGTCCAGTCTGCCTCTAGTAGAAAATCAAACTCAAAGACTTATGCTAAAAAGGGAATTCATTATCTCACAGAGTTGAAAACTCTGGATGACAGAGACAAAAATTGTGAGAACTAGAGAAAAAATGAAAAGGTGAGGCCCTGTTAGAAGAAGGGGAACCAATTGCTACTTCCTATGGTCCCAGTGACTTTAGAGAACGTCACACCGGGTGTTGCAATCTTTGTTGAGGACACCCTTGGGTCCTGCTGAGTTGACTGACTTCTGAATAGCCATGGTGCTTGCATCCTAGGGCAGCGATGGCCATCACCCAGCTCAACTCTACCCTGAGATGCTGCAGGACATGTGCTAACTCAACCCTCCTTCCATACCTCCAGGTTGCTACTGGGGTCGGAGGTGGATGGCAGGCCCTCCCTTTCCCTTCTAAGTCATGGAACTGGACAGAGAGAACACCTATTGCATCTCAGCTATGGGATGCACCAAGTAGGTTACGAGGGTTGGGCGAGGCAAGACTCTGGGGAACTGGAAGAAAGTAGTGAGACACTTGTTCCGGGAGTGCAGGGAGGTAGTAGGAGACAGAAACAGTCCTGAGCCCTGGCAGTAAGCTCCCAGTGGGTGTTCTGTTGTCCCATTGAATTTCATGTACAAAACCTAACTTTGAAGATTAATACTGAATAATTTCAAGACAGTGGCTGTACAGCATTAAATTCCAAGTGCAGAGCCAGGTGCGACTGAACTGACTGTACCCAGGAGGTATCCCTGGTAATGGGATGCAGAGCAGCGCTCCCGGGAGCTCATTGCCACCGGGGCCAGTCTCCCATCACCGCGCAATTCCACTCCCCCATGTTGGCTTAATTCCCACATAATACATGGTGGCAGGATGGCTGCTAGCCTGAGGGGGCTCACATCGTCCCAGGTTCCACTTCAGAAGGAAAGAGGACACACAGCTCACACCTTTTCAACCTGAAGAATCATGGGGAAAAAAAATTCTGGAACTCAGTAGAATCACATACCCATTCCTTTTTTTTTTTTTTTTTTGATTGACAAAGTATCTGTACATATTTATGAGGCACAATGTGATGTTTGGATTCATGTATTCATGTATATATTAGGCAGTGATCCACCTAGGGTAATAAGCATATCCATCATCTTAAAGTTTTATCATTTCTTTAAGGTGAGTACGTTCAAAGCCCTCTTTCCAACTCTTTTGCATCTCACTCTTGAACCAATCACTGACCAGCCTCTAGGCCTGAGATCACCCCTGACTCCAGAGAGGAGATGGAGACAGCTTTGACAAAAGCTCATAGACTTGACTTTTCATACCAGGGAGGAGAGGGATGGTATCAAAAGAAAGTTGGCCCTTTAAAGCCGGGAATGCATTAATTTGGATGTTAAAAGTGTTTGGCTTAAAATGTGGAATAAAGTGCTTGCCTCACATGCACTTGGTCCTGGCTTCAATCCCCAGCCACCACAGTAAATAAATAAATAAGTAAATTAACAAATAAATAAAGTGAAATAAATCTAACAAATTCTAGAAGTTTCCACTATTTCTAAGGAGGTGGGTGGGATCAAATGGTTAAAAAAAAATCCTAAAATAAACCCAAAGTCCTAAAATATCTGAAAACTAAGAAAAAACCATTGTGCTTGGGAGAGACAGGGTGACTTGTGATGTTCAAGATAAAGAGGGTAGAGATTGCCAAAGGAGGACATAGGAGATTGAAACAACTGTTGAAAGATAACAGGCTATTACTAGTCCACGTTGTGTTGAATTCCTGGGAGTAATTCCAGTATGAACTAAATCCTTCCATGGCAGGCTTCATCCACCAAGGTCAGTGGCGTCCACAGGTCTATTCATAGTCGAACACTGAAAACAACGTTTTCCAATGGGACTGGGAAGAGAAAAGCAAGGTCTCGCCAAGACAGTGTGTGAATAATAGCCGGAGAAGTAAGACTGTTCTTTTGTGAATAAAGTGCTAAGGAACATGCAAACCAATTGCAGTCTGTATGTGTCCAAATGCGCTGTTCTGCACTGAGGTTTAGTTTTTTTTTTCCTGAGTTATTTTATTCAAGGTCTTCACATACTAATATGTTCCAAAAGTGGGTGATTAGGGGAGAAAGAAGCATTCAGGCAAAGCCAAGTTGATTTGTTTGTATATTTTTGGAAATAACTCTATTATTTGTGTTTCCTTTTTTTTTTTATTGTCCTGTATTATTGTGTTTCTTCTCTCCCTTCTCTCTTTCTGTCTCCCTCTCTACCTCTTCCATTCCTACCCCATCCTATTTTTAGGTCTTTGTTTAGAGTATTTTCTTTCTCTTTCTTTCTTCTGCATAGGATGAATAAATCCAAGGTTGAGCCCTGCAGCCCTTAGCAAGCCCAGGAGGATTTTAATTTCAGCCCATTACTTGGTAGCTGTGTGACTTTGAGCACTTGGCTTAATGGCCACTGAACTCCTGTTTCCCACTTGTATAGAAGAGATCAGAAGGCCCCTGTTTCCAATGGTTGTTCTGAGGATTAAACTAGATTTCATTTACAAAATTGTGAGCACACTGCCTTTCACAAAAGAATTGAATTCACACATTGCATTATCCTGTATGCAATTACTCCTGCTCTCTATTTTGAAAATTATTTTGATGAAGAAACTCTTTTGAGCAACTATCTTTTTAGATACACAGTATTTTGCTCTCAGCATGGACTCTTTGAAGTATCTCCCTTATGGCTAAGGAAGGAATCTCTGTGAGATCAGGTTAGGCCACTGCTTCTCAAGTCTGACTCCACAGAGTTGACCAGGCCATGCCTACTATTGGCCAGGAATTAGAGTTCAAATGTCTCTGAGGCTAATGCTATTTTGTGTGCGAGAAAAAAACCTAGATGTTCCTTGATGCATCTGGCTGGATTGCTTTCTTTTCCTTTAAAACTCTTCAAAATGACAGAACTGCTTTAGATTATGAAAACAGGCGTGGAGACTCTTATTTATTATAATCCTAGTATATGCTAGGAAATATTCAGCACATTATTCTTTCCTTTATTTTAACTTTTATTTTGTCTTATGTCTCCACATTCCTGGGAATTGTGCATAACCCTTCAATAATGTATAAAGAGATTCCTTTCCTAGGTAAGAAGTTGCCTCTTGAAGTGATTCTTACCCAAAGTTACTGAGCCAGAAAGGGATCCCTGGAACTGGAGTCTTGGGATCTCTTTCTACCAAGTCCTTGCTTTTCTTACTTCAATCATCACACTTGGTGTCTATGCCATCATCATTATTATTATTATAATATTTTGTCATTGTTGTTGTTGGAGGTGATGATTCATGCAGATACAATGAACCAGTACCTCATTTTTCACCCTGATGTTGATAGACGTTCCTCCAAGAAATTAAATGTTGCCATACCAACTAGCTGAACTGACAAGAAAAATACGCTGTCATGTCAATGTAAATAGTGTGAAAAAAAAAAACCCACAAAGGAAGTAGGGGTGAGAGAAGTGGATTTTCGTTTATCAAGTTATGTAAGAGGCTTGCAATAATGTCGTCTTTTATGAACATAGGAAAAGATGAAAGAATATTAGCATAACACTTTTCCTTCTCAAAGACAGAGATCCTTTCCATGTTGTTTCAGTTTCTTGTTCTATATTTTTTTTTAAATGTGCACATGCTATTTCTCTTCTGGCTGCTATCCATGCCTACCCTGTGCTCTGAAACCAGAGCAGCCCACCTGTATCCAGTGCATTCAGAATCAGAACAATGGATCTTCGGGTCTTCCAGGACACATCCAAGTGCATATGCAGGAAAGATGGGTTTTATTCGTCCCTTCTACAGCCCAGAAGTTCTGACTTCTTGCTTTTTTTTCCCTCATGACTCCTCTTAGGAACTAAAGTCTGTATTGGATTCTGTAGTCTGATATGTGAAGCTCCTTTTGACAGGGCAATCACCAACTTTTAGATCTCTTTGGTCATACTTGGTTACAAGCTTATTGCAGTCTCTACCCTGGAACACTGCTTTTGTGAAACTGTGCTGCTGTGTTATAGATGCCCAGGTCAAGGTTTGGCTGGACTATCCATTCTGTCCTTCCCCACACCAGACTCCTAAGGGAGACTATGATCACGATCTCAATTGACGAAATGTTTGTGAACAGCCCAAGGATCTGTGCAGATATTTCTAAAAGTGTTTTCATGTCAGTTAAACCAAAATCACAGCCGCAGCAGATGGCTTGGTCCTGATGAAGCACAGCAAACAGTGTGTGTGTGTGTGTGTGTGTGTGTGTGTGTGTGTGTGTATGAACCTGTGTGCATGCACCCTGCTTCAGGTAATTTTTATTCCTTGAAAATCCAAAGAGCTACAAGATATCTCCAAACAATCATTTTAGTTTCTTGACTATTTTATATCATTATATATCAATGATAGGATTTCTTTGTGGTTGCAAATATTAACTTCTCTCTCAATAGAACAATAGGAAGGCTCTGAAAAGAATGCCAACTTTTTATAAGTTAAAGAGGATTCATGTTTTCTTTCCATTTCTCTTTTGCTGTTGTCATATTTCTCAGTCTTGCACGTCCATGTGTGTTGAAATGAAGTTTGTCATGCTCAACGGGTAGCGGCCTGATCAATCATAGGCACAAGACAAGAGTCTAATGTTTAGAAATGAAGTCGTCCTACATCCACTTTGAAAAGCTGGGTTTGCATTCCTTTTCTATGTAGCTATTTCGAAATGAGTTTTGGACATTGATTCTGCAGCTCATTGTTTTAAAACAGGGATTCTCAAATGGATGATCAAATCCTTCAGAATAAGAGTAAAATTTGTTGTTTTTTTCCCCTATAATGCCAGCAGGAGTTTGAATCATTTTTATTTGGGATATCAATAGAAAAGCCCACCCTGAAGGTCATAGAAATTGGTGAACACTGTAAGCTGCATAGTAAAATTGTAAGTAAATGATGAAATTAAAAGGTGCCCAGTATCTAAAGATAGAGACTCTCAGGCAGTAAAGAGTTCCAATGCAGAAAGTGATGAGCGAGTGATATCAGATGGTTCAGCAAGTTCCAGAAAAAATGATGGCTGAGAAGAGGCCATTAGTTTTGGTGAGCAAAGGGTCATTTGTGATCTTTGAAAAAGGAATTTCAAGGTTGTAATAGAAACCAATAAACAATTGCAAGTGATTGCAGAATGATTACATACCATCTGCACTCTCGGTTTTGCTGAAATCCTGGTAGTGTGTTTCAGGACAAGAAATAATGACATTAGATTAGTATGGTTACTTAGCATGTCAAGGGCAGTGGTATATATTGATCTGTTTATGAACCTAAATAGAAAGTGTACCATGGGGATGGAAAAGACACCATGGTCAGACTTACTGACATGGGTATGTATTTAAGAATACAGTTTTGAACCTAAAGGCTCCAAACAACATTAATAAATTCCTGTATAATGAATTGTACACACACAGATGCTCAGTTGGTTTACTGCTTTATTGTTCCATGTGTGCCTCTAGCAGAGCAGGTGCTGAAGCACATAGGCTCTGGTGAAAGTCTGCCTCACTCAGAGCACCTACTCCACTCTGTCGAAGCTAGGTGACCTTGGGCAGGGCTTTTAACATCTCTAAACCTCTGCATCTGTGAAATGAAATTGCAGTTGTCCTAATGGGCTGTGGCAAGATCTTAAAGGAGATAATCTAGGCAAAGTGCATATAAGATATATCCATTTATCTGCTATGTATTTAGCACCCAGAATTAGCACCTTGCCTTGTGCCCAAATTCCCAGGATATCCAAATCTGGCTGAGGAAGGGAGGTACTCAAGTAGGAACGACTATGATATTAGTTATTTTGTGGTTCTGAGAATTGGGTCCATTTACATAGAAAGATGGCACATATCTAGGTTTTTTAAACTACATTTATTTTTTATTCCCTTATCAGAATTTTTGTTGTAGGATCTATTTTGTGCCTCTGTGATAGGCATGAACTAAGGTTTGTGGTAAGGAGTCTCTGCACACCTCCCAAGGGGAGCTTACTTCCAAGGTGCGTGAAACAAATGATTCCTGTGCCTAAGTTTCCTCTGAGTTAAGAGTGACAGTAAGAGCTTCTTTACAGGATTGTTATAAGGACTAATTGTTTAACATGTGGAGTGCTCGGCAAAGTGCCTAGTCATAGTGAGTATTTCTCTAAAAAAATCTATTTATTGTTATTGTAGTTATTATTCCTGCTATTATTTTAAATGACCAGTGCAAAACATGGCAAGCTCCAGTGAATGTGCATGCATGAAATATGAAGCAAATAAATAGATAGAAACCATTAATTCCAGAGTGAACCTTTGAGAACCATTTCTAAGATGATGGTATCATTGCCTGGGATTTTAACGATGGGTTGAATTGCCTTAGTAGAAAAGGATGTTTCAAGGTTAGCATTAGCAAGAACAAAAGCACAAAAGATGAAAGAGAAGACCAGATTTGAAAGATGGAGAGAACTTTGAAGGAGGCATGCAATGATTTTATCATCTTATAAATCCATGGTGCCTGTTATAGTGTCTGATACGTAACTTTTGGAGAGGGCAGATGGATGAATGGATTGACAGATGAAGAAATGGAGGTAAAGAAGGGTGGATGGAGGGATGGATGGATGTGACGGATTTTAACATGGCCCCAGCCTTCTTTCGGTTGTGATCCTTGGGGGCAAGTTTGAGATGACTATTTCTTACGTAAGACTGGGTTAAACACCCGCTTCCAACCTCTGCAATCCGCCCAGAAAAGTCAAATCTAATCGATGAGCAAACTTGATCTTATAACCCTCAAAAGACAACTGCGTGAAGAGCACCTTTGAATTTGTGGTAACACTATAGACCTCAAGATTCCCATAATGAATCTGGGCTGTCAAATTTTAGAGGCTGCCAGAACGGATAGCAGAAGAGAAACCTTACTTGCAAAGATTCTTTCCAAAGTGTGTTTTCTACTTTCAACGAGTCAGCCAAGTGCCAGCCTGGTGATATAAACAATGAACTCACATCCCTTCCTATGGTGTTGCTTACAACCTTAACCTGCCACCTCCACTTAAAAAGGCCATCAAGCAAAGAGCCCTTGTTTGGATACATTCTGCAGCATAAACACTTGGGAATGCCTCCCACAGTGGACAGTGCTAAATGCTGCAGCTAGGTGCATGTTTCTCCCTTCTTGTTTCTTTCCCCTTTTGGTTTTTCTTGTATTTTAAACTGCCTTTTGGAAGTTTGCTGCCAAGTTTAAAAAAAAAAAAATCAATAGACCCAAACATTACAGCAGAAAGTTTAATATAGCTCACCTTCCTGGAACAGGCTGCAGGGAAAGCGAGAAGCATCACGTTAAAACGGTGCTGAGCTCAGATCTCGAAAGATGTTTGGGGTGGAAGGGACTTGCTCAGCAAGATTGGGATACCTTTAGATGCAAATGAGATGGTCCCTGCAGGACCAGGCTTGGCCTGAGAGCATATTGAGATATTTGTGGGGGAAATGTTACTCCAATAAGCTCTGATGGTCATACTGGGAGCACAGAGTCTGCTCAGAGGGCACAAAGAACATAGCTGCTCCCTTGGTGAGCTGCTCTGGGAAACTGAAGGCACAGCTGGTGGCCTGAGTCCTGGGGATACCTTCTTTGCCAAAGAGAAGAGCAATTGCAATATTTATTATACACCACCTCACCTCTTGGGTAACAGAGCATGTTTGAATTCTGGTTTTCTTTTCTTATTCTTCCTCCTTCTCATCTTCTTCCTCCTCTTCTTTTTCTTCCTCCATTGCTCTTCCTCCTCTTCTTCTCCTTCTTCTTCTTCTTTGGTTTTGGGGATGGAACCCAGGGCTTCACACATGCTAAGCACAGGTTCCACCACCAAGCTACACCCCGACCTTCTTTGTTTTTTCTTTCGAAGTGCACAAGTTTGGAAGGCCAAATGCATCATTCACTGGTCAAGCCCAAGTTCATGGAAGGCTGGTGTGATCATTTTTTTTCTACTGTGTGCTGGAGATATAGGGATAAGCAAACCCAGACCTGGTTCTGTCTTTATAGGGCTTCTGATGTGATCAGGAAGAAAGACAGTTGACAAATCACTGGGAAATGACAATCAGGACAAATGCCACAGACGAGACGGATTACATACAGCCAGTGCTTGTTGAAGATCTACTCCAAGCCTCTTCACAGGGAGTGTCTTCTTCAAATCTCACAGCAGCACTTTACGTGTTCACCTGGACTGTACATCATTAAAAGAGAGAGCACATCACAGCCACTTCAGAAGAAAGGGATTTTGAATAGGAAATGAAACATCTTAGATTTTAAAGACATCACAGACCCTGTGACCTTCTCAGCTCTGTGTTCCTTGTGGCAACCCTCTTGTCTCTGTAGCACGTGATGGCTTATTCATTGCTGATAGTGCCCAGAGACCTGAGAATGCAACACACTGTGATAACGTCACATGTGGCCCCTGCCTTTTTGTTTCTTCTAGCCTGATGGAGGTGCTCTTCTCAGCGGAGCAAAGGAAGTGGACAAAAATCAGGCAAACAAACTCTTGTTATTCTAATTGACACATGGGTCTCCATTAAATAAAAACGAAAGAAATGTGAATGTAATGCTAAAACCAGAATGTTAAAAAAATTCAATCACTCAGCCCATAATTGATTATTAATTTTCACTAAAAGGGTATGTGGATATCTTATTTACTCTGCAACAGGATATTTATTTAGCTTGAAAGAAGAGACACTTTGTAAATAGGAGACTCCATCACTATGCTCATTAGTTGCCCCAGAACTCTGAGCAATTGGCATTTAATAAATCATATTATAAATCATCTTCTGAAAGTTAATTACGTGGTAAAACATTTACTGAAAGTTAAAAGTTACCATGAATTTAATTATAACCTTGTGGACACTATTTCCAGTTAATTATACACCCTCCTTATATACTTGATAAACCACAAAATGCACCCCGTTAATGATCAATTGGTATTAAATTAGCTGGAATTAGTTTTTATTAAATCCAAATTAGATTTTTATTTGCGATACAATAAAATAGTGCACCCAGCCCTTGCCACTATGATTTGGGATATTTCTGTAGAGAGTGATTACCAGATGTCTAATTGGGCAATTAATAGATACAGTTTCCAAATTAACATAATTGGGGGACCTAAAAAGAAAACAAAATGATTATTCAGCCAGCAGACCATCCTTTTTGAATCCTGCCATTCAGTCAGGGATGTCAACTAGCCCTTCATTTCTTTTGAAAATCTGCGCTTCTCTGGGCTGAATTCCCACCAAAAGGGTCATTGTGACCATGAAGCATGTGACATGCTCTTATGTGGAAACAGAAATGTTCAGGGCCACCCAGAAGAGCTTCTTTGACCGTCTGTGCTGGTTCTGTAGGTAGGTATGGGAAGCCTGTGTGGGGTGTACGGAATCTTGGAGGTAACCAGCTAGATAATGGGGTGTTTACACAGCGGACGAGAGTCCAAATGCACAAACCCATCACTTCCCAAAAACAATTTGCCAGATGATTTTAGTTGATATTCCAGAGCTTTTTCATTTTACCACTTCATGCACCACAGAGGGATGGGGACTTAACCTCTCCATTTCTGCCATCAACTTAAATCCCTTTATAATTGCTTTCCCCACATGTTCAAAGCACAATCCTGGATCGTGTCCTCTGCCATCTGTGTTCTCTGAATGGATGGCCCCTCCCCTTCACATTAATCGCCTCTGTTCAGACCCACTCTATGAAGGGCCGTCTCAGTGGCTCCACGCACTTAGGGAAGCAGGGCTTTGACCTCTGATCCTTACTGGTCCAATGGTCTTCTTTAAACGCAGGATACTATGCCAATGGACAGACAGCCACTGGTAAGTACTACTGAAGACAAAATGTATAAGCCTTATAAAATATATTTGAAAAAGAGACAGTGTTCCCACTAATGAATTATACAAACTTTGTAAAAAGGTTGTGAGTGCATCCACTTCCATTAGCACTCAAAGCCCTCATAACCTGCCCTATTATTTGCTCCCTCCCGGAGGCATTGGTGAAATTCTGCTCAGGATAGGCTATTACAGTTAAGTGCTGTTTTTATTATTGCTTTTTCTTTTCTTATTTGCTTCCTAAACTCCATGTTGGTCCATCCTATCCTGCACTCACTCAGTGGACCTTTGGGGTTAATCACTCCTTTCTGTAGCAGCTCATGCATTCATTCGTTGAGGAAAAATATGGGAACTGCCTATTAGGCACAAGGCTATATGGACATTGGATTTCGATGGTGGACAAGTCTGATAATGGTCCGGGTTCTCACGGTTGTCATTTGAGACACAGACTAAAAAGGAAAGAATATGCTAATGCCAACTTATCATAAGTACTCTATAAGGTAAATAAAAATGAGCCATATGGAAAATAATCAGAAAATCATTTTAATTAGTTGGCAATAAAGTTGTCTTTGAAGACAGGTTATTTAAATTGAGGCTCAAGTGGAAGGGAGAGTATTCTGTTCAGGAAGAACTACATCAAAACGGGCCCTGTGCTGAGAAGGAGCCAGAAAGTTGGAGAAATGGTGAAGGGAACAGGAAAGTGGAGCCA
The DNA here is from genome assembly GCF_964194105.1 of Spermophilus citellus. Lineage (NCBI taxonomy): Eukaryota > Metazoa > Chordata > Mammalia > Rodentia > Sciuridae > Spermophilus > Spermophilus citellus. Next base: position 50,262,426 of record NC_138200.1, on the reverse strand, counting down.
TGTGATTGTGGTACGATGAATAAACGGGGTATGTGATCTGAGTGGACCATTGGGAGGTTATAGAAAGTGGCACTTTAAAACAGGTGATTGAGGACCCCAATAAGGAGGTGGGACAGTTGGAAAACTTGGAAGTTAAGCAGCAGAATGACCTGATCTGATTGGGCTTTCAGATCATCAATCTCACTGATTGATGGAGAGGCTGAGAGAGGAGGAAGCTCACAAGAGGCTGCTGAAGTTCTTCAGACAAGAGAGATGGTGGCCTGGAGGGACAGGCAGGCAGCAGAAGTGACAGAGAAGGTAACTGGAGATAAGGATGGATTGGCCATGGGGCTGGGCTAGAGAAAACTCAGGAAGGTTCCTAGGTTTTTGACTTGAGCAATTGAGCTTCCTTGTTCATTTGGCAAGTATTTCTCGAGCATTTATAGATATTACAGATATTACAAAGGTGGAGCAGACAGTTCAGAGGTGCGCATTCTCATGGAGGTCACTTCCTGTGAAAGGAGTTGATAGACTAAATGCAGAGAATTCCTTCTCTCTCCAGTCATTCAAAATTTGATTTGAGGTGTATATAACATTCATCAGCTACAATTATTCACACGATTTGCTTTGACAGTGATTGTGACTTGTTCTTATTTAATATTAATTCAGTCTCCTCCAAATTTACTTTGCTTCTCACTGCTACGCCAGGAAGTATGTCAGGTACTTCCTTGATGCTCTCAGGTCACAAATGATTAGCAGGTCCAGGGTCACTTCTTGTGGGTGGGACTGGGGTGGGTCAATTAAACATTTTCCACTTTGGGGCCAAGTTGTTGAAGCCACGAACCGTGGGCCTCCTCCATGATTTGTCATGAAAGACCTTTACCATCGGTTCCATGTTTTGTTTTAAACAAAGTTTCCTCTTAATTATTATAATACTTAGATCAGTTACATAAAACAAGGAAGATAAAGAAAACTTTTAAAAATAATCATTCATGACTTCACTCCAATTTTATAATTCTACGTTTAGTGTATATTCATATTTCAATGAACTTTTGTTACTGTAAAATCTTATTTTGAATCTAACACTAATAAAGATTTGGTTTTTAAACACTCTTCATAAATACAACTTGAATTTTCTGGACACATAAGCTTGTATGTGTTGCTATCATCAGAGTAGTTTCAACAAAGTGTTTTCTGTATGAACTTCTTGTGTTATTAAGAATTATTTCATTGTTATTTGAAATAACAAATAATAATCGAAATAGCAGTAATGGGTGAAATTGGAATTTAAAAAATTTTAGTTATACATAGACACAATATCATTATTTTGTTTATTTATTTTTTAATGTGGTGCTGAGGATCGAACCCAGTGCCTCACATGTGTGAGGCAAGTGCTCTGCCACTGAGCCACAAACCCAGCCCTTCAAATTGGAATTTTTAAGATAATCATGATACATATTGCTGAATTGTTCCTAAAAGAGTTGTGCTAATTATTATTCCCTAGAGTAACTCAGGAAAGAATGTTAAGCCAGAGTTTTTCAAATATCATTTAGTCCTCTCTCCCTCCTTTTAAATTGTTAATATGTGCTAATTAGATGAGTGAAAAATTGTATCATTTTAAAAAAATGCATTCTTTTTTATTTTATATTAGAAAATTTGAAATTCCACTCCTTACCCACAGGACTGCATAAGTGATTTCTAATTCCTCTTCCGTGAATTTTTGTTTTGTTCATGCCTTTTGCTTGTCTAGTAAGGTCCCGGTTTAGTTTTGTTTCCCTTATTTGTTTATATGAAATCTTTATATATGTAGCACCACAGGGGTCCCTTCTTATTTACTGGCTTTGTCTTTCCCTAGCTTTACCCTTAGTGCAAAGAAGAGTCTTAAATGTCCTGACACATAGATTTCCACAAAAGGTGGTCATTGTTAGCAGGAGAAAGGTTTTATTTATCTGTCCATGATTGCATTGGAAAAAAAACAACAAAAGAACAACAACAAAAATAGTCCAAAAGTCAGAAGTCTATACCCCAGAGGACTGTAGAGAAACCAAGCAGAAAGTAAAGTCCACCATTCTGGATTATTCTGTGCTTCCAGGAAGGGATCATGTAGAACAAGGGGTAATGTTACAAAGGGTGGTTTCTCTAGCACTGACGCCAATACTACTGCATCTGGGGTTCAGGTTAGAACTCAAAGTAGAAAAGGGAGGAAAGACTGTGGCCTTGCACAGGGGGTCCTAGGAACTTTTCCACCATGCTCAGCCACCCAGGCACACAGAGGCTGTTGCAGCCATGGTCCCTGAGGGCTCGGCTACTGCTCTAGATAAAGGTAGACCTTGGTGGCAACCAAGTGGAGCTGTTTCTGCAGGAATGTGGAATGTTGGAATTAGGGGGTCATGGAGGCTTCCACTAAGATTTCCAAGGAAAGCCTGGGAGGCCAGGCAAAGGGCAGCGGGCTCAGAGTCCCTCAAGAAGGGAGCTTCTGATGGGGCAATGCATGGAGATTTGCCCTAGTGGAGGGGAGGTTCTGGGCTACAGGAAACTCAAACAAGCACAAGTTTGTCCTTCAGCTCTTGAGACACGTATCAGGTTCTTATTGAAGCTTTCCACAGCTTCCTAACTGGATCTTGCCCTATTGTTCATGCATTCTCATGCAGGTCAAGAACTTACCTGTCTGTCTGTGGTTGCGTTTTCAGCCCAGAGATACACCTTATTCAGATTTCATCTACATTATGGCAATGGCTTGGTGATTGGCTTCTTTCTTTGTAGGTTTCTCTTTGTCTCTGTCCTCCTAACTCTTCCACTAGAAAGAGCTTTTAAAGGCATAAAACAGGTGTTGCCAGTCTCTGCTCCTTATTTATCTTTATGATGAATATTGATTCCCATTGCCCACGCAAAGCGTTCTAGCATATCTTAGCTTCAGCAGATCCCCGGAATTTAAGCACATGCTACCTGTTCCCGCTGCTCTCCTCTTAGCTCATCTAACCACTGCTGCCATTCTGAGCTGATCACTGTTGCTGGGATTTCCGGGGTACATCTTACCATTCCCTGTGTTGCCTTGTTATGGTTTGGACATGAGGTGGCCCCCTAAGCTCCTGTGTGAGTCAGTACAGCAATGTATGGAGGTGATAGGATTGGATTATGAGATCTGTAATCTAATCAATGGATCAATCCATTCATTGGATTGATAATTTAAAGGGCCACTCTACTGGATAGTGCCTACCGGCAGGTAGGGTATGGCTGGAGAAAGTGGGAGTGTGCCTCTGGGGTTTATATTTTATCCCTGCTAAATGGAACTCTCTCTGCTTCCTGGCTGTCATAAACTGAGCCACTTTCCTCCAGCACCCTGCCACCATGATGTTCTGTCCCGTGTCAGGCCTAGAGCTGTGGAGTTGGCCAACCCCAGACTGAACATCTGAAACCATAAGCCAAAATAAATTTTTTCTCCCCTATGTTGTTCTTGTCCAGTCTGTTGGTCACAGTGACAAAAAGCTGGCTAACATGTGCCTTAACTAGCTTTCTTCCTTATTCTGCATGCTCCAGTCTTACCCATAGCCCAAGCCCACAAGCCAGCTCCTTCAGCAGCCTGTCTTGGATATACCCTCTCCATCTCCCAAGGCACACGCTTCTCCCACACTCACTCAGTGCATCAGAAATAAAAATAAGCAAGCATGCATCCCATCCATTAGTGTGCCCTTTTAGTCTCTTAACAATACGCCAGTCATTTTCTGAGATTCAAGAACATTTCTTCCATACCAGGCACTGTGGATATAAAGATGAGCAAAACATTCCCGCCTTCAAGGAGATGACACTTAGTGCAATCTTCTAAATTATGTGATCATCCCAAGTAGTCTAAAAATTCCTGAAGAAAAGAACACTGTTGACCTCCTTTCTAGTCAATACATGTTCATGAAGAAGTGTTGCCCAAGCAATAGTGAAACCCTCAGAGTCTTGTGGTAGAAAGTGTGACTCCTCATGTCCAAATGCAAGGAGATATAGTAAAGTCCATAACATATTTTAAAGTCCTGAATATTAAAAGTGTTTATTTCTCTATCAGAAATAGAGCCAGTCTCTGAAGATCCATTCCACGTCTGTCACTAAGAGTCGAATGACTGTAGTCTTTACTCAGAATAATGAGTGGTGATGCTGAGATTGCCATTATAATAAATGACAGCCAAAGCCATCCAGAGGAACTTTTTGAATACAGCTTTAGTGCAGTGTTGTCTTAATCAAATACCTCTATATTGATTGCTTATGGTTTGGTTTTTTTATGTGCTTGCATAACTGTCTCTAAGAAGAAGTGTTAGCGGTAGCAACTTTATTACACCTTTGTCCAGGTCAATTGTGATGGTTCTGATCCTGATAGAATCATTTTTAAAGGACCGGGAGCCACCCAAAAATCCAATCGACAAATTTGACTGTCTATGTGCCTTGAAGATATGTAGATAATGTTTAAAGCGAAAAAAAAAATAAAGATGAAAAATACCACTTGCAGATAATGTAGGAGAGAAGAAAGTGTCTTTATTTCTTGCATTTTCTAAATACATGTCTCCCTGCCTTTGATTCCCCTGTTCCCCCTACCTGGAATGCCCTCTGTGTGCTATTTCCCATTATCAGCTGGTGTCTTCCTGCTGATAGAACCACTTCTTTTGAGCTTTCTATAGCTCATACCCATTAGCTCAGGAACTCAAAGAAAAAGTCAGGTCTTATCCTTAACTGTTACCCTGCAACAGGCGGTGTGTGTCTATCTAATGAATAAAGAGTTCATTCAAGTCAGCTAGACATCTAATAAGTAGGAAAAGGAGACATTATATAAACACCCTCCCACAGTAGTACATAACACAATTTTATAATAAACATTGGAAATAAAAATATTTAAAATCATTAACAAAAATAAGTGATGATGTCAAATGCTATGGAACATATAGTAAAACTGGGATAGATGCTGTACAGCAGAAGCACAATGATATGCTTGGACTTTTATTTATGTTAGGGAGAAACAGTATGGAAATGAATCAGTAAATCATGACATATCAATCCAACAGAACATTCTACAACAATTAAAGTGCTAGTTATAAAGACTAGTCTGACATTACACGTTATAAAACTGTGCATCTCAGAATCCGCAAGCGCTACAAAGCAAGCAGACACAATTTGACTTTGGATGGTCCACAATGAATGAATCTTTAATATGCTTTATTTTTATTAGTGTGCCCCTACTGGTTCAACAGCAGAAAAATCAATAAACTTCGTTTAAGGACCATATTATGAAGTTCCATATCAAAGTACAATATGATGTGTAGCAATTTCATATTTATACCATACCGTGACCAGACAGATTTTTTTTAAAAATTAACAATCTCCCTTTCCCTTCCCTCACAAAAATACTCTATGTGTTTGTAGATCGTTGTATGTTTTTTTTTTTTTTTGCATTTATGTAAAAAAAAAGTTACACATGGATTCCAGGTAAAGATGACAGATTGAAGATTTAAATATGTTTTCTCTTGCTCTCTAAATTCCATTAAAATGACAATCTAGGATTTCTCTAGGAGGCATATATAAAAAAGAACAGAGAATAAAAGGAGAGACAATATCAACAAAATCTTGGAATCTGTAAAGCAAATGCATGAATGGTAATGACTGAGAATTACCGAGAAAAATGAATCTTAAGCTTACAATGGGGAAAGCAGAAAGGAACTGGATTAAGATCACAGATCCCCAAATGGCTCAGGATTGACAAACCTGGGTACCTCTGAAAGCCAAGGAGAGGACACTCCTTTTGAGAGTCAGGAACCCCATGGGATGCAAGAGAAGCAATTTGGTTTTCAGATTGCCTCCCCACTCTGCTAAGCAACTTTCTCTCTCGAATCCCAGCATGAAACTGGAGTCATACTCCCTCTAAAAGACAAAGCAAAATAGGGGATCATATTAAAGAATCATGCCCATTTCCAGTTTGGAACCATCATCCAGGTGTCTGGAGTGGAGGATTTGAGGAGTGAAGTGAAGTCAGAGAGCAGACCAACTCCTTGGCAGATTATTGTAAGCTAGGGAAGTGATCCTTTGCAGTGGGCGTCGTCAGAGTTTCTTAAAAAATAGGAGGCTGAGGCAGGAGGATTGTGAGTTCAAAGCCAGCCTCAGCAATGGAGAGTCACAAAGCAACTCGGTGAGACCCTGTCTCTAAATAAAATACAAAATAGGACTGGGGATGTGGCTCAGTGGTCGAGTGCCCCTGAGTTCAACCCCTGGTTCCCTCCCTGCCCCACCCTGCAAAATAGAAATCACAGTCTGGGATCTGGTTGGTTCTCACTGGATAGGGGGGTGGGTGTAGAGAGGAGTAACTTGAGGATGGGTCCCAGATTTCTCTTTCCTTCTCCCTCTCTTCCTTTCCCCTCCTGTTCTTTTTCTCATGATTTTAATTGTTCTAATGTTTTTGTGATAAATCTTGCTAGCTCAAATCTTTTTGGAAAGGATGTGAAGAAAACAAACATCCATCATCCCTTCTCTGCCTTTCCTCTATGAAACAGCAATGGTGGGGTTCAGTGAGGCGACTGGGGAGGGAGAGGTAGCATTTGTGTGAGGTGCTGATAAAGCAGGTGGCATAGGCTTTGATGGACTGAATATTGAATGTTGAATACTATTCTTTCCTGTACAAATGAGCCATTCCTACTATGTGCCAACTAGAGAATAGGTTCTGTGTCTTTGCTGATCACATCACTCTGCAATAACAATTCACTCTGGCTCCAAATCTGTCCCCAGCACATTTTTTTTTATTTTATTTTTTTATTTTTCCTCCACTGGATTGGTGATGCTGATTTGATGATGTTTCTGAGAAGCAGGGCACACAGAGAGGGAAAGATCAAGAGAACATTGGCTTTGCCTTGTGTGGGCAACCTCTAAGTGACACTTCCTAGTATATGACCATAGAATGAAGCACATTTTAATGTCGTGTAATCTTTTTAAAAAAGCAGTGTCTTCTATTTATTTATCTGTAAAGGAAGAAGAATCCATAAAGATAGTGACCTCGAATGTGGCTGCATATTTCATTTTGACTCAGTTTATCCATTGCAAAGTGAAAATATGTCTCATGACTGGTCATTGTTAGGGACAGCTTGCTACCAGTGGTCACTTCCTAGAAACCACATGCAGTTGAGCCTTAAAAAAAAATAGAATATTTTTTTTCCCCACGATGGCCAGAGAACAACTGCAGAATAGATGCATGGCTAATGCTGCCACATCTTTTTATAGGAGAGCAGCTGGTGGCTCAATGGCTCTCTTTCTTAAAAAGAGAAAAGTGCCTCTTGCTCTGAAGTTTCCGCAGGAAGCTGCCTCTTCATCATCCAGTCATGTCACATATTTTATAGTGCTAAACTTTGCCGTAGGAGTTGAGAAACAAAAATGAAAGAAAATTGATGCACTCTATGAATCCGTGCCAGTGAACAGAAAGTAATGGGTGGGCATAAAACTCAGCAGCTATGGAGGATAAGGGGCACGAAGTTCCCATTGACATTGGGAACTTGAACATTAGAACCATTTCAGATGCCTGGAGGCACGGCAGCAATCAGCGGTGTGTTTATCAGTGGTGGTGAGATCGGATCGTGGGTTCTTGGTGTAATTTCCGGGGGATGAAGTGTGTAGGAGAATGAAGGCCATCAATGACAGGACCGATTCCTTAGAAACCAGAAACAAGAGTCAGCTGTGCTTTCCACGTGGTCAAAGGCATGAACGTGACAAAAGGCACCTGCCCTAAATACAGAAGGGGAGAATTAGCTCTGCTCCATGATTTCAAGAGGGAAGCAGTCCACCAGCGTGATTACTGGAGAAAGGATTAATGTCATTTATACACAAAGAGTGCCTACGAATAATGAAGAAAGAACACCGTAAGGACATATAAAGACGAAGAGTGAAGTTTATGCAAAAGGAAATGTGCCTGCCTGGACTGGGGATGTGGCTCAAGCAGTAGAGCGCTCGCCTGGCATGCGTGCGGCCCGGGTTTGATCCTCAGCACCACACACCAACAAAGATGTTGTGTCCGCCGAGAACTAAAAAATAAATATTAAAAATTCTCTCTCTCTCCCTCCTCTCTCACTCTCTCTCTCTAAAAAAAAAAAAAAGGAAATGTGCCTGGTAATTATTTACAAAATTGATCATGATTAATAAAGATTGCTAAGTAGAACAATCAAAAGGATCATCTTGCATCTTTTATTTTAATGGAATATGGTACACTTTGCACTGGAAATACCAAACATTTACACGTTTACATTATGTACATCAGTGAGGTTTTATAAATTTATTTTAAGAAGAAATTTGTCAGGGGGGTATAAGTACATTCTTACTCAGTAATCAAAATTCTGGGCATCTTTTCTGGGTTTGATAATCCTGAAGTCAGGAAAATGTACAAGAATAGAGATGTTAATGTGTGTGTGTGTGTGTGTGTGTGTGTGTGTGTGTTTAAAGATCACTGTTGAAAAGAAGCCTTAATGTCCAACAGACTACAGGTTTAATAAATGGTGACATATCCGTTGCCTAGATGAATTGCTAAGTATTCTAATTATGACGACGACAAAACAACACGAGGAGCGTTTTAAATATCCAATTAGGTTTAAAATAAAAAATAATATTTAATGGGAATTGCACTATGATTATAATAGCTAACATTTATGTAGCAGTCTTTATTGCCAGCCACTTTGTTAAGTACTTTGCATTGACTATCCCATTGAATCTTTGTAACAGCCCTGTGAGATTAGCATCCTATTTATAGATGAACAAACTGACTTGAAAGAATTGTTAATCACCTAAAGTGACAGAGCTAGAAAGCTGTCTCAAGTACCCTGTGCTCAGCTCTGGAATTCTTAACCTGCACTCTTCACCACTCTTGCTGGTGAATTTTGGATGGTGACTATCCCCCAAAGGCCTATGTGTCAAAGTCTTGGTCCCCAGGCTGACACTACTGGGACTTGTGAGAGGTCCTTCAGTCACTGGGAATGTGCCATCAAAGGAGACTCTGTGACCCCAGCCTATCTTGTCTTTCTCTCTGTTTTCTGGCTCATAATGTGAACACTCTCTCCTAATTTGATGTGCCACCTTTGCCAGAGTCTCAAATCAATGGGGCTGCCCAATCTTGGACTTGAACCACCAGAACCCTGAGCTAAATAAACCTTTCTCTTCATAAGTTAACTGACTCAGGTATTTTGTTATAGGACTGTGAAACCAACTAATTTTACTTTCTATAAAAGAGAAGAAATGGATAGCAACATGGAAAATAAAAAAGTACATTCTGAATAGAGTTGTTATTTTTATTCCCTAGTTTTAGGAAACTTATTTTCTATCTGAGGAATATTGACCCTCCCTGTGATTTAAATTGCAAATATTATTTCCAATTTGTTGTTTGAACTGTGACTACCTTTTACAATAGAAATCTATACGTGCTTGCAATTTCTAACCTGGGTTCATATTATAGATTCCATATTGATCTGGAGTAGAAAAAGTACAAAACAATCTTCTTAAGTCCTTGAAAAGTAAGTGCCTTATGGAGGTTATTGTAGCACAAGGAGCTCCTAAATTATCAAAAGTATCCTTTGAGTCTTCTATCACTTGTAATATAGTTATAATCCAAAAAACACAGAGAAGGCAGAATTTCATCACCCCCATGACAATTTTGCATGAATGCCATAAAAATATAGTAATTTATAATCTATATATTATTTTCATGTCTTTTAAATCATTAACATTTAAACACCTGGAACTGACTTTCAGTGATTAACCTTTAAAAAATGAATAGTCTATTTACCCATGTGCTTCAAAGGTCTTGATACATAACAATAGCTCTTTTTATCTTTTACCGAAATGGTAAAAGACAGAACAGAAAAGGAAAAAAAATAGAATGGAGAGGAAGGAAGGATAAATAAATGGAGACTGGACAGGAACTAGGGAAACATGTAGCATAATATCGTCCACCAAGATGATTGTGGCAGAACAGAATTTTATTCTCTAACTCTCTGAATGCTTTTCCTAAGAGAGCAGAATTGGAAGAACTTCATCCTCAAGACATTTTAAGGAAGATACTATATAAAAGTAAAAGATATTTATTTTATATCTGTTGTGTCCTGAAATGAAGGACATGGGGAAGAATTATGGCTTTTTAAGCTGAACTAGGTTAAGATGAGGCCCAGCCACTTCTGATGGAGAAGATTTGGCCTGTTTGCCTGTCAAGGATTCCAGCAATGGTTTAATTATGAGAAAGACCTTCCAAGCCAGGGAAGGTGGGAAGGAAAGCAACCAATGATTCATTGAAACTTTGCTCATGTGAGTTATGGAGGAATATGATGCAGGTCAAACTGTTATAAGTGGAAAGCAGAAACACTGAATTGGAAAGAAGCAGACTTTGCAAACTCTGAAGTCTGCAAATACCCCACATATGTGTGCCTATATCTATATGAATATACATACAGTATGTAAAATACATAGATATTGTGTGTTCCTCTTAAAACTCCAGAAGAAAGTTTTAACATTAGTTCTCAGAAGTCAGAGAAAAGAAGGAATAAAATTTTCAGGATACTATCATATGCTAAATATTGTGCATGCCTGATCTTCATCAGTCCTTCTAATTATCCCATGAAAAATATTGGTTTTAAAGATGAGGAAACAAAGGCTAATAGCTTTTCAAAGTTTACTCACAAGAATTTCGGGGGCCAGGACCATGGCTGAGTCCGCAGCCTTTTATTATTTTTTCTATGATACCGGCTGACTTTAAAATATATTGATGGCTTCCCACACGACTACAACGGATTTGTATCTCAAATCCATTAGTTCTCAACAAAGAGCCACAAGACACTGAAAAGTTGGACCAAGTTTTATTTTTCATTAAGTGGAGTTATGAGAATAAACAAGAAATATTGCTAACATAAAATACAATGCACCCTTCTGCTCAGAAATGAGTTCGGAATCCAAGGGAAAAAAAACCAAACCAAGTTGCAACTAATAAGTAGATATTTCTTTTGGCTGAAGCAACCACACAAAGATTTCTTACTATTCATGGGGTTACAGCAAAGCCTGGAGAACTCTTGGATCTTTTATTGGAACAGCAATTATCCTCTAACGGAAACAGAAAGATCTTTTTGTTTGTAAGATAAACCACCTGGGTTACCTTATTATGACTCTGTAAGAATCTTGGAAGTATCATCTTAATATAATTGCGAAATAAAGATGCAATTTGAGGATGCTCCATTATGTTGTACAGTATCCCTCTACATTACTTAAAGTATTTTATGAACAGTAACTGAGTTATTTAATAATTGACAGAAATCCAGTCTCCATCTCTTCTCTGACAAATTACCTTATCAATTTATTTTAAAGTTTTAGACAGAGATTAAACTGATAAAAATGCTTTGAGCAGAAGACCTGATCTCTTGCCAAATGGTTCCAGATCCTTTTAAAGAACAGACAGGAGGTACAAGTTTTGGATAGGATAAAAATGCTTCTGGAATGTAATTCTGGACTATAAAGTTTTGACTTAACCTCTTCAATCTCGTGTCCTCATATTCTTTCTTTCATAATAAAAACCCTGCTTTTCATCAGGAAAACATTATCCATTCATTTATATTTCCATAACACATAAGGCTTCATGAGGGTCTCAACTCCATCTGGATAGTGTTTGATTTTGTAAGAGCCACTGGCATAGTTTTAATCTTCAAAAGGAAGACAATCAATCCCAGATGTCTGGGAATTCTGTTTGGGGTTTGGGCTCAGGACATTGATGTGGGGCTCCTAGCTCTACCCTTTTCTCTGTGGCCAAGAAGCTCAAACAAGTCACTTAAGCGTTTGAATGGCAGTGTCTTCTCCTGCAGAGTTACATCAACTGTACGTGTGTGGATTCCATGAAATCTTAGAAGTAAAAGAAGTTCTGTTCGCAACTGCCAAGGAGAAGGGGCATTTGCCCAAGAAGTCCTTCAGCAAACTTTATTTTTTGAAAAAGGAATGACTTAACTCTAAACTTGACTTAAGTAATTTGGTTTGAATCTTCGTGGAGATGGGATTATTGTTCACTGGAGGTCACATGGCCTAGCACCCGGCCAGACAAGACCCACGTTCTCAAATCACAGCTATAGAATGAGGAGACGCATTAACCAGTCAATCAGTAGATAACCATCAAATGCTTACAAGGCACACATGTGGAACAGATGGGAAATATGTGGCTACTTATTAATTGATTGCAAATTATATGAGACCAGCTACTTGGTCCAAATGTCTCATCTCTATTTAGTTTTATAGTATCTAAAACAGTTTCTGGTACAATATAGATGTTTAATAAATACGGGTGACACAAATCATTCTTTGGATCACATGTATAGGAGAGTAGTGGAGGGATAGGAGATGCACATGAACTTGAAGGACCACTAAATCCCAATCTGTGGACCTTGGAGATCAGAGATAGGCAAAGCGTTCAGGGGAGCAGAGGGGCTTCCCAGAGAAGTTGAGAAATAGTGACCTTGATAGCAGCAGTGATCTTTTCAGAAGTAGAAAAGAATCAGGATGGCCTTCTTAGTGGGGAATGGCAGGTGCAGGCTAAGATGCGAGTGCAAGGATGGTGGGAAAGGGAGAGATGTCCAGAGATATGGACGGTCCATAGCATTCATGGGAGGGGCTTTGTCTTCCCCTGTTTTTTTTTTTTTTTTGGATTGATAGATGGCTTGAGCCATTTAGATTCCCCTCATCTCAGCAGTTCTGTGATGGCCTAGTTGCAGCACTCAACAGAGAAGGCCTGGATATGACAGCATCTCTAAGATTTTTGAAACATGAAAATTGCCATTTCAAACCCTTAAATTGTTTTCCGTCTCTCAGACTTGCGTTTGCATTGATCATTGCTGCTCTGTCTCTTTTCTTTCAGGTAAGTCACTGCAAAGGGCTTTTAGATCCCAGAATGTTAAGCAAGCCCACTCAAGTTCCTGGAGAGGATGGAAATCCTGACCCACTCGAATACAGGGGATGTAGGTCAACAGCAGGTTTTACAAAGTCGCATAGCTGGGCATTCTGTAGCGTTGGCTTGGGTGGGGGGTGATGTTTTCTTTATGCATATGTCAATTTACTTTAGAGAGATGGTTATTCCTCTTTTGACAGTGCATTGCTAGAGACAGAATTTTGCAATAAGAGCAGGCAGTTAGCTTGACTCAGATGGACAGTAAAACTCTTAATATACTGGCTTCAGTATGACTCAACATAGATTTCATATTTTGAGATGCAAAATATGATGTTATTTAATACCAAATAAAAAATACAGAGGGGGTATGATTCTTTCCTAATGTGTTTTCATTGCATAGAAAGACTGGGTCTCCAAGAAAGAAGTGGGCATGGCCATTGTTTATGTCCTTGAAGGAGACTAAATATATAAGCAAAGCCCATGAGAATTCTAAAGGGGACTGTTAAGTTCCATGAACAAATGCATTAGGCCAGAGTAGAGGTAAAAGCACTTTGTTCATTCAGATCCTCAGTGCACTTAGGGCCTGGATATCTGAAGAAGGGCACACTCAACTCACTGTCTGTGGAGGGAGGCAAGCCATCCCACCCATTGCCACATGGCTACCGTAAACTGAGTAGGGCAGATATGAAGCCAATCAGGGCAGTGCCCGCTCTGGCCCAGTGCAGTGGAAGGTCAGCAGGCACTGGGGTTATCAGCCTGCACTCTGGAGTCAGAGTCCTGAATTCAGATTCTGACTTGATCCTTTACTAGTTGGACCAATCATTTACCTCTCTGTGCTGTAGGCTCTTCATCTATTAACCGGGATAATAAGAGCATCTCCCTAAACAACAATGGCCCTAAGTCACCATCTCATACTCTATTTCTATTTTTTCTGGAGTTAAATAGTAATATATGATTTATTATATTTAATGTTTTTATTGTCTTTTTCCCCCACAGGAATGTAAACTCTAGGAGGGGAGGCAGTACCAGTGATTGAACCCAGGGATACTATTGACACTGAGCTACATCCCAGATGTTCTTATTTATTTAATTTTTATTTGGGGACAGACAGTATCTTGCCAGGTTTCTGAGGCTGGTCTCCAACATATGAACCTCTTGCCTCAGCCTCCCGAGTCCCTGGGATTACAGGCATGTGGCACTGTGCCTAGATAAGTATTTTCTTTGCCCTTTCTCTCCTATCACTCCTATGTCCAGTAAATCTTGTACATTCCAGTATGGTCTCATGTGTCTGAGGACAATTTGGAACAGGCCACTTCAAGAGTGAGATACAGTGGTCCTGCTCTCTCCACTGTTGTGCTCTTACCCTATGAAATCATAGAAGTCTCATTAAGAGATTTACTTCTGGTTTATAAAACAGTAAAGTCAAGACATTGGTCTGACATAAGGCGAGAGTACAAAAGAAAGCTACAACTATTTTCTTTTCCTATCAGGAATATAGATCTTAGCCTAAAAGCATTGGGAGGGGATGAGGTCTACGATGATTTATAGTCTCTTGGCAGCAGGCATTTTGTTTCACCCTTGGGATAATAAAACAATGATAATATGACTAGCAATAAAATTGTACCTGGTACTTTTGAAGTATTCTTCTAAACCCTTCACGTGCATTATCACATTTAATCGCAAAAGTTGGAATTATGCCAAGGCCATTTTTAGATGAGGAAACCGAGGCTCCCCAAGGAGGGTGATATGCCCTCTGCTGTTCTTCAAGTAAGTGCAGGGAGAGGGACCACCTCACAGGTGTTGCGGGTTGCACGTTCTGTATTTCACAGATTAAATCTATGCATGGTCCCAGTTCAAATGCCAAGTGAGTGATAGGGGGAAGGCAGGTGGATCAGTATTCACTGAACCCTGGCTTAGCAGGAGGGTGAGGTCCTGGGATAGGGAGAACTGATCATGTCTACAAAATGAAGAAGAGATTCCTGGCAGTGGTGACGTGGCAGGGTTTTCTTGGGCTAGAATGTGTATGGCACCCAGTTGAATCGAGGGGCAGAATCCCTGGGCAACGACATGAGATGAGAATACTGCTGCTCTTTCCAGGGTTGCCCACCAGTTCCCTGTGCCTGAAAAATACAATGTACAAAAACAAAACAAAACAAGGGAAAAAAAACCAAAAATTACAAAAAAAAGAAACAAAACAAAATAAAACCCTAACCCCTCAAAACCAATACTTTGATCCAGTGATTTTGAGGAGATGAACTGGCTCAGATTCTAATACTGAACGGAACACCTGGCCTTGTTTTCGTCTGAAGCATCTAAACTTGTAGGGACACAGAAATCACCTCTGAAGCCACTGAAAAGCAGCAGCTACTGGGGCTCATTAGTTTTGGGACTGAGCTCAGGAGGATGCATTTTGAACACTTGCTCCAGGTGCTTCTGATGCTATTCTGCTGGTCCTACTTTGAGGAATGTGGGCTATTTAGGATGCAAAGCCACAGAAGCCTTTAAAGAAAGGATAAAATATGCTTTCCCTTCTCTCTCCGTTTCTCTCCCCCCATTCGTCTTTGTTTACTGTAGTCTTTTCCTCATGCTCTTTCTTCCTGTTCTGTTCTTAGTTGCTCTCTTTATATCAAAGCAGACATTTGGCATTTGTTTTTTAGGGCTTGGCTAGCTTCGCTTAGCATAATCTGCTCTAATGCCATCCATTTCCCTGCAAATTCTATGATTTTGTCATTTCTTAGTGCTGCATAATACTCCATTGTAGGGAGAGAATTGAACAACAGCAGGGGAGGTAGAGAGGGAAGATGGGAGGGGAGGGGAGGGGAGGGGGGATAGTAGGGGATAGGAAAGGTAGCAGAATACAACAGTCACTAATATGGCAGTATGTAAAAATGTGAATATGTAACAGATGTGATTCTGCAATCTGTATTTGGGGTGAAAATGGGAGTTCAAAGCACAATTTGAGTCTAATGTATGAAAGATGATATATCATGAACTATGTAATGCGATAAATAATCAATTAAAAAAAATTAAAAAAAAAAAAAGAAAGGATAAAATAAAAAAAGAATGTGGTCGCATCCACGTTTTATAGTATCGCTTTTGTGAGGCATGAAGTTTGGCCTAGAAGAGAAAGCTGTTCTGTGGGGTGCTGCTCGAAAGCACCCAATAATCCAGGTGATCCAGGGCTGGGCTGAGGAGGTGGGAGGGTTCCTAGAAGCAGGCTCCTAGGCAGCCACGGGCAGCTGCTGATACCTGGGCTTCTTCCTTTGGTGGACTCTTGGCCCATTGGCTGGGGCAAGAAGATCAACACCTGCTGGAGGAGAAGCCTGTATATCACAACAGGAAGGAAACTCTCTGGAGCCAAAAAAGCCTGACATGAAAGCCGAGTCTGATTCAGTCTGAAATATTTTGAGTAGAGTTCTTCAATTCCTGTGACATTTTGGCTTTTAAATAAATAACTCTTTGGGGGTATTTTCATCGTTATGGATGTCCTTGATTAACTCAGCAGTCGCAATGCTTAAGCTGCAGCCCTGCATCCCAATTGAAAGGGATGAAGCACTTTGTGTTCATTTATTCTGCATTTACAGAGAGCCCACCTCGGCAGGTAGGAAGAGCAGCAAGGGCAAACGTGATCCAGGTGCAGCGTGCTCTTTGGGTGCAAGTCATGGAACAAAGGAATGCAATTAATGATGTAGCCAGGTCCCAGGAGAGACGCAGGTGAAGTTCTGCAGCCTGCGGAGGTAGGAGAGATGGTTTCTGGCTGGGATGATGATCCAGGAGGCAGTGGGCCTTGGAAGAGGGAGAGGGCTGTGCACACAGAGATTGGATGGGAAAGAAATTTCAGGCTCCAAAATAGCTTGAGGGGTTGACTGTAGATAGCCCATTGGGGATTGAAAGCAAAGGACATAGGAGCTCACAGAAACTGAATCTTAGGGCTTCTAAGTGGATGAAAGATTGCAAACAACAACCAGTAAAACAAACTAGATTTACTGAGCATTTATCATATAGCAAGAATGTTCTAAGGGCTTGGAATGTATTGAATCTGAATGCTGCAGTGACCCTAGGGGGTGGCTCCTAAGCCTGCCAGACAGAAGGGCCTTGGATATTAGGCTAATGAGCTGGAATTTATTTCTCAGGCCAGTGATCTCAGACTGTTCTATGCTTCCCCAGTATTCCATGGAGAGGCCTCAGAGGGGATCTGGGGGGATAAGAAAGTGAATCCAGGAGGCAAAGGCCCCCAAACTAACATCTAAACTAATAATAAATCTAAAACCAAAGAGGGTTGGCTCTCATGTGTCTTATTATCTAGGTTTCTGAGTAAGACTTTATTTGGAGAAAATGTTAGTTTTAATTTTTTTTTAATTTGTAAATCACTTGGAGTAGTAAATTGTCCTGGTGAGAGTCAAATGCATAAACAGAAGATTAATCTTGGAATTTGTGTAGGTTTGTATATAGAGCAAAGTCCATTTAGAAGTTGTTTAAATAGTCTGGACAAGAGATAATGGAGCAGGTACTGGGCACTGGGAGTGGCTATGATGGATAAAGAGTAGGAAGAGATGGATCCTAGACGTAGGGCACCTGTAAGCTCCCGGTGACTTGAAAGCAGAGTACAAAGATCACAGAAGGGGACTGAGCACAGAATGGGTCTGATGTGAGCAGAGCAAGCAGGGCCCATGGGACAAGGTGAGGAGCTCAGGTCTGGCTGTAACCAGGTTCTGTCTTCTCACTTGCCTGCCTTTGGGTGGAAGGGTCAGCCTTCCCACTGGGAAACACTCTGCAGCTTCTCTACACCCAGCACAGCATCTCCGATGAAGTAAGACCTTGATAAATCTGTACTGATCTAATTAGATTCTCCCATGACATCATCTCAAGTTCAAGTTTGAGACAAGGTGGAGACAGAAGGTGTCTTTGCTTTGACTTTAAGTAGATGGAGGAAATGAGACAAGCTTTCAGATAGCTCTTGTGGCATGGGTTCTGCAGGCAGGGTGATGCAGGGGAAAAAGGGCAATGGGTTTTGCAGTGAGAAAGACCTGTGTTCAAATTCTGCCTTGTCCATTTCTAACAGAACTGTTCTGGGCAAATTTTCTAAAGTCTCTGCTTTTGCATTTGTTAAATGAGGGTAATAATATCTATCATTCTGAAATGTTGTGATAATATGTCGTGGTGTGTGTAATGCCCCGGCACACTGCTTGGATATTCGATAGGAACTACCCCCCCCATATTATGGTCAATAAATGATCACCTCCTAGACTCCTTCCTATATCTTAGGTCATACAGCTTAATACCCTTTAGGGTCTGTTTCTATAAATGCAAGGCTCTTAGGTAAATTAGTTATGACATCTACGATATTCTCCGAAGTGGCTGTGGAGGTGACAAATCCACTAGGGTAGGCTGTGAGGGTTTGTTTACTTCAGTCTAAGCTGGGAAAGGGTAACATTCATTCAATTAGAGATGAAAACACTCTGCCAGGTCCATGCCTCTTCATTACAGGTACCTACAGGAGGTCAGAAATCCACAGAGAACGGAGGTCATTTCATGAAGCTCTTTCTCTTTTCCTTTATCTTTTTCTTTTAGGGTTATGAATACACTTGAAGTGTGATTTCTTTCCCCCCTGCATTTTTGTTTTCTGGAAGGGATAGATATGTGTATTTTGATTTTTAAAAAACTTTAGGTTCCTGATTTGAAAACAATAATTGCAAAGTACTCGGAGGTGAAGTCAAATACCATGGATTTAATACCAATGCCATTTGTAATTTGCATAGACTACAAAAATAATCAATCTTGCATTGTTTTAAGTTCAATGAGTACACAGCAGTTGATGACTTTGCCTGGGATAATCTTTTCCAAATGCTATTTTCAATTCAGATGGGGCTGCTGAATAATACTGATTTCCCTGGGAAGACAATGGTATGCTGCCCACGGAGGGGAGTCTCTGCTGTGGGGCTGAAAGGGATGCTGTGGAAGTAGACAGCACCTGGGATGTCACCAGGTGTTCCTGCTAAATGGCTGAGGGGGCAGGCATCCACTGAGCGCCTTGTGTTTTGGGTTTCTCCGGGCATAATCATTGCTTGGCACCCACCCAGGAGAGTCGGCAGGATGTGAGCATGTTCCTATTGTGTTTTGCTGAAGCTGGCTTATATGGGCGTGTGAGATGCCATTGTTACATATTCATAAATTTGGGAAGCTAATTGTGTATCTGTTGGTTGCTTTGAAACAGGCCACATTGGGAATATTTCTATCGTGGGCCTAGGAAGACCCAACTGATGGCCCCCACCGGTGATGGTTTGCTGGGATACCTTTGGTGATAGGGCTTACAGTCATTTTCTCTTTCCTCCCACCAAGGCGTAGTCCAAGGCACTGATACTGCTATGTTCTCAAATGTCCAAACTTAAGATTATGTCACAACTTACTTCAGTTTATTTTAGAAAACATTTTGAGTCTCCAATAAGCTCCAGGCATTTCATATCAAAGATAAGTAATTCTACAAATTACTTATCTTTGTAAAACACCATGATGGTCCCCAATAGTAGCCCTTTTAATGCAAAATTCACAATTAAGGAACCAGGTCTCAAAGAGCTCGAGAACATGGCCCCTGAGTGACTTCATGGGCCATAAGTGGTCATGTAATAATAAAACCCAGTTCTCCCTGAGCAGGTGACTTTGAGGACCAGTGACAACTTTGAAGAGGGTTTTCTGTGAGATGTCTCTGAGTGCGTGGATCTATCCAGATCTCCTTCTTGCACGTTCCCAAACCTTCCATTTCTCTTGACTCTCAAAAAAACAGAGAAAAGTAGCAGCTCTTCCTCAGCCTCTCACCGAGGGGAAACGAAACCTCCCACTTGGCCTGCCTAGGACGTACATGGAGATTCTGCGATGGCCATTCTGATGAGTTATTTCTACATTCTGACAGATTTTTTCAGAATATGATATACCTCTGAAGAGCAATAACATCCCAGATGGCATCTTCAATGAGGTATCTGAATGGCCGTTAATTCCGAATCAATGTGATTACTCAGAGTGAGTTGTGTGTTTGTGGAGTGCGGCTGTGGGTGTTCCCAGCAGCCAGCTCACACATTTTTAAAAAAGCAGAGATCCAGAGATTCTTTGAGGAAGCAGCTGCAGGGTGGGAAAACAGTGAGCAGGATGGGAGGCAGAGAATAATGAATGTGAGTTATCTTGTGCTACATGGTATCCACTTACTCCCCAAAGTAGAAACCAGGAAATATTATTTATTCATTCATACACTTGATTCCTTTTTTTTTGGTCCAACATATATATATATTTGAACATAAATGGCACCATATTACATGCTGAAGATAGAGCAGTAGAAAAAGCATTTGTGGTTCCTATCCCTCCTCTTGGGAGTTGCCAAATGGAATAGATCATGATCAAACTAACTATAACACATACACTTATTAAATCTCAGTGGCCCTAAGTGCTCTAGGAGAGAAAAATGGTTGCAGAAAGCAAATAACACGGGATCTCACGAAGGCCCAGGTGATCAGATAGGGCTTCCTCAAGGAAATAATACTTAGCTGTGATTCCAAGGAGGAGGAGTGGGCTGATTTAGGGAAAGAAGAGTAAAGAACCCCAAGAACAGGAGGGCATGAGTCTGAGAAGCCTGTGGTATGATTAGGAACAGAAGATGACCCAAGTGGCTGCATAAAATGTGGGAGGAGGAAAAGAGGTAAGAAGTCCTAGAGAAAGGCTGTGGTCAACCCTGCTTTATGGTAGAAAGTTAATCCTAAATTCAAATAGTGAGGAGAGGCCTGTTGATGGCTTTTTTTTTTTAAGGGATATTTAGGTTCCTGTGGAAAACTGGAAGGGAAATGTAGAGGAAGGTGTGCAGATCTTGGATCCTGGAACTCACCCACATTTGTCACCAATATTTCTGTCTCTACAGTTTGCCCTGCTTTGCCATTCCAGAACATTCTATATGAGAGTGATACGTATAGACATGTACCAAATAATAGGGGAATATAACATTTTGAGAGAAGAACTTCTAATGCTTAGTCAAACCCTGAGTCCTTGTTTTTCCTCTAAGCTGCGTGCGTGACATGTAGGAGTGGGCATTCATTGTCATCTAGAGACAGCCCTCACCTGGTTTCTGCTATGCATTTTGGGGAATCAATTAGTTATGCAAGTTAAAATAAAGAGATCTAGAACTGCTTGCTTGCTTATATGCTCTCCTCTTCAAAGATTTCAATGAGAGGCTGTTCTTGGAGAGAAGAAAAGTGGGGGTGGTGGAGGGCAGTAAGCATTCCTGGTCTGCACAGTGCCTGGAATTGATCAAATCCTGCATTACTACAGACTGTGAGCCTGGGTCTTTGCTAGCCTCGGGGATTCGAGAAGGAAAGAATGTTTCTGATCCTCACTGTCTATTGGTCCATTTGATAATATGGGGTGCAATGAATGAGACTCAGTGATAAAGATGGCTTGAGGTCCTCTGGAAGTACACAAGAGGAAGCCGGCAACTCAGCATGGGAAACTTTCTGGCAGAACTGATACCTGTGCTGAAGCTTAATTCACTAGCAGGAGTTGACCATAGAGAAAGTGGTCAGAGGTTGGGGAAGGGAACCATGTTGGCCATAGGCAAAGGTATCAAGGCAAGAGATCCCTGGTGTCCAGATCTCCACCAAAGCATGCAATCAAAGGCTTTGCATTTGTCTTTCTCAAAGAGCATCATTTTTAGAAGAGCAGCACGTCTCATGGTCATATGCCTAGGCGACATATATTGGCAACAAGAGAGAACTGTGTGCGTTACTCAGAACTGCATGTGGTTCCTACCTCCTCCCCTGGCTGCGTGAACTTTGGCAGAGCACTTAATTTTGGGGGCTTCAGTTTTTTTTTCATCTGAAAAATTAGGCAGTAGAGTTTATGAGTATTCAGTTATTTGAGGTGCTCTATGCAAGTTACCCACAGCAAGAAGACCTATTGGGCGGAAGTTGAAAGAGGCAGAAGTTATTTGATACTGCTGATCCAGCTGTTAGTTACATTGGTGTATTTTCCATTTACATAAGTGCAGTCTTAGATTGAAGATATCTTTGTAAGTGATTTAAGTGTCAGAATGAACCTTGAGGTGGTGCTTCATCCCTGAGAAGAAAAGCTGTTCTTGGGTGCCCTTCCACCTTGGGAACCTGAAGACAATCCCAGTTAATGGACCCACAGGTGCTCCTACCAGCAGAGCCATGAGTCCAAGTGGTCTGAGGACAAGAGAGATGAATTAATCGGCTCAACTAACAGCTTAGTTGTTAAACTGAAATCACAAAGCAGAGGCAGAGTGGTGGAGGTTAAAATATATATACATATGTATGTGTGTGTGTGTGTGTGTGTGTGTGTGTGTATTGCTTGGTGAATTGTTGAAATGCTGGATCAACCTCATCCTAAAGCCTATGAACCTCTGAATTTTTCAATTATTTGTTCTAAAAAATCTCATATATTTCTAATCACTTGATATTGAATTTTGAGGTACTTAGGACATAAAGAACTAAAATAATAGATATATTTAAATAGCTATATTTTAAATATGTTTTAGCCATTTTTATGAGGTTCAGGAATCCTAAGAAGCTACTAGAATGAAGAATAATAATGTCAAAAAGCCTTACTTGATCTAAATTCCTAATTTACCAGTCAAGCAAATTTAGAGCTATGATCAACTTCACCAGAATTCATCAAGCTCATACTTGAACCTAACTAGTCATCATTTTTTTTTATTATTTTGCTACACTTACCTTGATTTTAGCACTAAAAACATTGTTTTGACTTCTCTATCTTAGCTGCTCTTACTAGATCTGAACTTTTAGAAGGCAGAGACATTTCCTTTATGTCACCATACCCCGGGGTAACTACATAGTGTCTGTTGCATGAGTATTTGCTGAATATATGGAAGATAGATGAATAAGCTGTAATTCACATCGTTAGTGTTGTAGCAAGATCCCTACGGACAGCTCCCTGGGAGACCTGGGGCGCAGCGCTGTAGTTCCAGGCTCACTACGTGACACTCAGAGGCCATGATGCTCAGGGCCCTCTCTGCAGATCATTTCAGTTACCTGGCCTGCCAGGTACATAATGGAAAGTACAAACGGGAAGAGCTGAAAGTAAGTAAAAAAAAAAAAAAAAGCCTTTCCAACAGGCACAGTTCCACCAGAGATTTGTGCAGCAATTTTCAAAGTGAAATAGAAGGAGGAAATTGATGAGATAAAATATGGAATCAGAGGGAAAAGTTTTCCTTTGCATCCTAGGGACTCTCGAGGTTACTCTTATTGCGAAATGAATGTTCCCATTTTCTTGGAAGAGTCATATGGCACTGGGCCTGTCACCAAGGTGCAATTTGATCAGCATTAAGTGATGCTGTTGAGTTTTGGGTCCAAGATAGAATTTTAACAGGAACAATAAAACAGTCGCCATGGACCTTTTCTCTCTTCAGGAATGAAATATTGATCCTGGAGTTGAAAATGTGGCTGTGGCCTCATCATTGAACAATTATCCAAGTTTCCAGTAATCAAAATGAGCTCAGAACAGTTGACGGATCTCAGGTGTTATAAACTCATTATTTAACTTTTTTTATGTTTATTAATTCTCAGATTTCTGATTATACTTTGTTTTCTTTTGCATTTTAGCTTCTCTGAAATCAGAATGTTGTTGGTCTGACTGTCAGAAACAGTATTTTCAATGCCTGTTCATATGAATTAAGAGTTGCAGAATGAGATTGAGGTGAGGCTCCCACTTATAATAATATTGCATCCTTTTGGAAGATGCTGTCCTAGCAGTGGTCTTCATATGGAAAAAAAAAAAACCCAGATATTAACAGCTCTGAGTTATAAAGTGACCCTGAAGATTGTTAATCCAAAAATAAATCACATTAATACATTATTCAATTTATATTAACTTTCAAACAAATGCACAAGGGTTATACATCACAATGTATGTCTAAATAAACCTAAAGGAGTTCGGTCAATGAGTTTTTTAAAAAAATTAAGGTGGGGCTGGGGATGTGGCTCAAGCAGTAGCACGTTCACCTGGCATGCACACGGCGCTGGGTTTGATCCTCAGCACCACATACAAATAAAGATGTTGTGTCTGCCGAAAACTAAAAATAAATATTAAAAAAACAAAATCTCTCTCTCTCTTAAAAAAAATTAACGTGATAAGATATTAAATATGTCATTGTTTGATTGGCAGAAAATTTTTCTTTATAGTATTTCATGAATAATGTTATACCTTAAAACTGATAGTTCCTTGATACAATTAAATAAATGATGTTATGGACATAAGTGTGAGAATTCAAGTTTATAAAATGCATTCCCAATAATTATGCAAAACCAATTTAATGGAAGTACCTAAAACCCCTTTTGGCAAGCAACTATTAATATGCAATATTAAGAAAGAGAAACATTTTTTTAAAACTTTCATTTCTATTGAAAAGAGAAATGCAAATGATACTGGAGGAAAGTGGAGATTACCTACTTTTCATTAAAGATATCAATAAGAAGTTACGGATGAGCCGATTGCAAAGTATTTTCTGAGACGTTCTTGGGACCATGCATTTCTTCTCCCCATCAGACACAGTTCTGGTCTCATGTAGGATTTTCCCAGATCCCAAATTTGCCAGGGAAACAATTTCTATTGTTTGCCAAATACCTCTGCCTGGTAATGGGATGTGCCACGCTGGTGCTTGGAGAAGGGAATCTGGTTCTTTTGGGGTGTGATAACAACAAAAAATTTGCTAATGTACTTGGGTGGTGTTTTGGAGTGAAGTGAGATTTTCTCCCGTGTCACCCTTGGGGGCAACCCACACAGACACAGTGCTGATTTCTGTGATGCTCCCAGAGTGTTGAGCAAGAACAGTGTGATGCTAAGGAGCATCCCAAGCCTGGAACGCCCTTCCTTGCCTCTCTTCTCACACTTTTGAGCCCCTTCCGCTTTTCAGAAGCAGTTGCAGCCCAGATCTTCCTGAGCTGCTCTCCCTGACCTCCCTGTCCACGTGGCTCACTGTCTCCTGAGAGCTTCCTGCAAGCTTCCTTGCCTGGACATCACCATCCGGGATCATCATAGCACAGACTGTCACAGGCCGTCCCTCTGCTGCGTCGGGAGCTGGCAGGATCCTCAGGGACGATGTAGTTGAAGCCACTTGTTTTACAAATGAGAGACCCGAGTCTCAGCCAGGTTCAGCCAGCAGGTGAGGATGCTCAGGTACCGAGAAGCGGATCAGAAACTGGACTTGGGATCCCTGATCCACATCCCCAGCAAGAGTTCCTCCGCTTTATTTCCTGAGGTCCTCTTCAGAACATTCTGCTGCTTTCCACCTAGCTACATGGTATGTTTCTCAAAGCTGCAAAGAAGCCTTCTGCTTCATTTCGCCTTCCAGGATGCTTGCCATAATTTCAAATACAGAGTGGGTCCTCATCAAATATTCATTGAAACTAGCTGGAGACTGTAAAAAAAAATCCACACTGCATTTCTCTCCAAGGAGGCAGGTGAGGACACTTATTGATTGTGTGATGTCCATCATCAATGATTTCATTTACATATGGCCCTGGTGAGGTGACCCTCACAGAATTCCTATGAAGATTGAATCAAATAACAGGGGGAAAAGTCCACCTGATGATCTGACACATATTGGTCAAACAATAAATGTTGTAATGGGGACAAAAAGAAATAATACCACTAGAGTGTGGTCTTCTGGGATTGAGAGCTGCTGTGGTTTGTATATATTTTGAGTGTGTCCTACAGAGTTTCGTGTGCAGGAAGCTTGGTCTTCAGTGTGGCCATGTGGAGGTAGTGGAACCTTCTTTTTTTTTTTTGGTACCAGAGATTGAACTCAGGGGCACTCGACCACTGAGCGATGCCCCAGCCCTATTTTGCATTTTATTTAGAGACAGGGTCTCACTGAGTTGCTTAGCACGTTGCCTTTGCTGAGGCTGGCTTTGAGCTCGTGATCCTCCTGCCTCAGCCTCCGAGCCACTGTGATTACAGACATGCACCATTGCACCTGGAAAGAGGTACAGGAACCTTTAACAGGCAGAGCCTAGTGGGAAGTCATTAGGTCATCAGAGTCTTGGCCCTCAGAAAGGATTGAAGTAACTCTCCTGAGACCCTCATTAGCTCTTATAAGAGGCTATAAAAGAAAACCCTTCTCTGCTGACTTTTAGTCCTGAATGTGAACTCTTCTCCTGCATACTCCTACCAGGATGCCATGCACCTTGTGATATAGCCAAGGAGGCCCTAACCAAAACTGAGCAGATGTTGGTGCCATGCTTTTGAACTTCTAAGACAATGAGCTAAATAAAACCTCTTTCCTTTATAAAGGAAAGATATATTTTGTTATAGCAATGAAAAATGTACAGAGATAAGTGCTACAATTTAGATAAGTGTCTCTAAAAGGCCTGCATGTTTTGTTTACAGCCAGGGGCACTAATAAGAAGAGATGAAACTTTTCAGAAGTGGGGCCTAGTTAGACATCTTCTGGCAACATGGGGACATGTCCTCAAAAGGACACTGGGCCTGATTCTATGTTTCCCTTTGCTGCTTGGCTACTATGAGGAGTGAAATTTCTAATCCCATGCTCTCCTACCATGCCATTCTTCCTCACTACAGGTCCAAAGTCAATAAGGCCAAGAAATCATGGACAAAACCATTGAAACTATGGGCCAAAATAAACCTTTTCTCTTTATAAATTGATAATCTCAGGTGTTTCACTACAGTAATGGAAATCTCACTAATATGACAAGCATCCCCCCTTATTTGGTAAAATAATTTTACCATTTTTTTAAATTATGTAAAATGTTTTATGCACTCATGGTAAGTTACTCGAATAAAATGAGGATATTGCCACATACATATCACCCAGTTGCTCCCAATAGTAGCATCTTACATAATCATCGTGCATGGTCAAAACAAGGAAATTGGTATCAGTACGACACAAACACCAGTCTACAGACTTGACTCTGAATCCACCATTTTTACATGTGCTCATTTTTTCTTTGTGTATAATGGGTAAATTTTAAACCTAAGCATTTTAGTTCAGCCATTTGCAGAGCATATGGAAAAAATAAAAGTTCAGCCAGGTGTGGTGGTGCACACCTGTAATCCCAGTGGTGGGGAGGTTGGGGCAGTAAGATCACGAGTTCAAAGCCAGCATTGGCAAAAATCGAGGTGATGAGCTTTCACCTAAACAGCTTGGTGAAAGCCTGTCTCTAAATAAAAAAAAAAAAAATACAAAATAGGGCTGGGATGTGGCTCAGTGGTTAAATGTCCCTGAGTTCAATCCCTGCTATCCAAAAAAGAAAAGTTCAGAATTAAAGAAATGATTTCCTTACTTGTGCAATGTTCTCGTTGGCTTCCTTCTTTTTGTCCATCGCAACTGAAGTGTCCTTAGTCCAAAAAGTGGCAACTAGCCAGAAGACAAACAAATAAAGAATAATGAAACCTAACCTCCATACAACCTGGGTGCTGAGCCACAGCTTGAAAATGAGACAGCTGTTGGGTATTGCTGATGTCATCTGGCATCATTCATTTCCTTATTCCATTGGTGGCATCTGACTTTATATTTCTCTTTGAATTGTGATAAAAATGCTAATATAGTAAAACAGAACGTACTTGGGCCTTGGAGATCAGACAAACAGGATCTGAATCCTAACTCTGCCATTTACCTGCGCTGTAACCAATCACCCTTTCTTGGTTTCAGTCTACCTGTGAAATGGCCGTGCAAAGTACATCTCCCTGGAAAGAGGCACAATATCTGGCAAGCAGTAGGTGCTCAATGATTGGGGATTGCAATTCTGTTTATCATTAACATTCTTCTGTGGCTTTTCCAGTCTACCTACCCCTACTAATAATATATTGAATGTTTACTGTTTTTTTTTTTTTTTATCATAGGCTACCCCACAGTTGCTAAATGCTTACTCATGTATTTCTTATTTGCTTCTCTTCATAACCTTGTGAGACTTCCAGAGATTATTCTCCTGAGGTCACACAGGTAGGAAGTGACAGGCCAGATCTAATCTCCTGTGTAATAATTTCATACACTGTGTTCGTCCGACTCCAGCCAGACATCTCCCAGGTGCCGAAGGGGTTGTCAAAATTCTTCTGAGGAAGAGAGATGAAATAGCTCTAGATAATTTAGGGGCAAAGGAAAGAAAGCTTTCAAGTTTATAACACCGCCAAACTTGGAATGTGAGTTCCTCTCCTTCAGGGGGGGCACCCAGGAGCGTTTGACGATAATATTGAGTTTTTGTTTGGTTTATTGGTTTCCTGTGGGAAAGGGAGAATATTTTTATCCTTTTTCCTGTTCTCTGCCAAGTCACTTGTTTGGTCACCCATTAACTCAGGATATTCGAGGTAGTTCTCTTTTTTTGCTCCAACCCAGAGTATTATAAGTGAGAAGGTACCAAGATAATAGATCCCATTTTAGTTTCTTGTAAGAACCTATGATTCTGGGGTAGTCAACAGCTCAGCAAATGGACAAACAGTAAACACACATAATTATAATTTCTCCTAGTTAGAGCCCGGAAACTACGTGTGTCCCATTGGAAAGGGAATATAAAACATCTACCACAAACATCTTGCCCCAGTAGCTATTTTTCTACTGGGGGGAAACTTCTCTACATTTCCTGGTACAGAAACACAGGAAGACAGGGCTACTTCATCTTGATTATTGGCCACCATGTAGCCTTGTCTCTACTCGTGAAAGTGGGGTCTCTACACGGTTGTGTTGAAATGGAGTCTGGTGTGGAATGTGCTC
Organism: Spermophilus citellus; assembly: GCF_964194105.1. NCBI lineage: Eukaryota > Metazoa > Chordata > Mammalia > Rodentia > Sciuridae > Spermophilus > Spermophilus citellus. The sequence goes on along the minus strand of NC_138200.1, from coordinate 50,233,801 downwards.
TGGTGTGAGGGGACACTGCAGGTTACAGGCTGGGGACAAGCTCTAGTGGAGTGGAATCCTGATTCCTCTACTGTAGGACTTTCATAGTCCTGAGGCTGCTTGGGAGTCTCATTTATAAAGGGTGAGCTCTAATATATTCTTCAGAGTGTGATCGTCAGGATTCAATAAAACGATGTATGTTAAAATGATAGTCTGACATAGAGAGGTGCTTCGTAATTGTCACCCTCATCTCTTTCATTCTGCAATGTTTTTATTCATTTCCTACAGACTAGTAGCAAAAAGTGTATATGTATGTATGTATATATATATATATATATATATATATATATATATATATATGACTTTTATGTCTTAAAAAGCCAATGCAGTCTTCCCTGATTACCTATTTAACCCATTTTAGCATCTCTCATGGCCACAGACCTCTTGGAAGGGAGGCTCAAGATCTCTTTGCCTGGAGAGCAGAGCCACCATCTTGGGAGGACATTTGATGCTTCTGCCTGGTTCCTGTGCCAAAAGCCCTTGCTGTACCTTCACAGCGTGGATGGGAGCAATGTTCCAAACTACTTTGTCAGTTGCATGGAAGATTGCCTCCCCTGTCACAAGGCTGTGGAGCTTAAACTGGTAATTATCACATGCAGATTTTCCAAGAGGTTCATTTGTCTCCAACACTGGCTGAGTGGCTGCCATTTGGAGTGGCCTTTGAGGGAGATTTAAATTGTGGCTGATGTGGTTAAGCACCCAAACTGGAGAAAACTTGTTAATAATGACATAGTACTCAACCATAGGGGTGGGGCATATAAGCCAGGGCTGCAGACCTCAGAATGCAAATCCCTTCTTTTCCTGGTTGAAGTTCATCACCCTTTCATACCCAGCACAGGTATCTCCCTGTCCAAGGCTCCCTCCAACCCCTTTCCTCAGTGCAAGATGGAGGAATTGCTCCAGATCCATACACAGGTAGCAACCACAGGTCTCTCTGTGCTCTGTGTCAATTCTTCATGTATGTGTGATTTCCTCATTTCCATCAGTTGGGTATTAGATTGAGGTCAAGAGTCATTATCCTTGGTGCCTTTCCCAGTACTTGTAACTAGTAGCAAGTGTTCAAAGGTGTTTAGAAAGGAAAGAAAGGAATAAGAAAATGGAAGATGGGAACATGTTAAAGTCCCCATAATTTATCTCCTCAAAGCATGTCTTTTTCTTTATCTGTGACCTGAGACCTTAACATTACCAACACCCAGTTATCTCTATGCCCCAGGCAGGCTGGTCCCCACATGTCCTAGAAGAAAAGCTGTATGCTTCCTTCAGACACAGTGGATCAGGAACCTGTACCTCCAACAGTCTTCTCTAACTTTTATCTTGTACCTTGGTTAGAATTAAAATTGAGTGTGTACTGAGAAGAATAAAACAATAGTAACTCAACTCTCCCAAGCAAAAGAAATATGCATGCTGGCTGTGTAAGGTTGTCATGGTTCCGCCTTTCTTTATGCCCGCAGAGACCCAGTATCCTATCTTTCTGCTCCATCAGATCTTCAGGGTCACTTTATGATCCATGATTATTATTGGCACTGCAGCTGAGAAGGTTAAATCTCAGGCTGAGAGAAGGAAGAAAGGTAAGAGCAAAAATGTGGAGTCTTCCCCTGCTGGGTTGATGCTCTTTCAGCACAAGCAAGACTGTATCACATTCCCACGCACCACTTTGTATGTTCAAGGCAACCCTTCCCTAAAAGAGAGGTTGAAAAATTCAGCCTTTCTTTCTTTTTTAGAATCATTATTTTTTTTTCCTTTTCTGAAGGGAGTATGAGGGCCTAAATGTTTTTATGCCTCACTCGCCAAGTTTGTATGTTGAGATCCTAACCCAAGATAATGATATTAGGCGGCAGGACATTTAAAAGATGATTAGACCAAAAATGTGAAGCCTTCTTGAATGCTCACCCAGCCCCTCCACTTAACGAGGACACAGTGAGAAGTCACCGTCTATGAGTAGGCAGGTCTTTGCCAGGCACTGAATCTGCTGGTGACTTGATCTTGAACTTCTCAGCCTTTAAAACTAGGAGAAGAGAAGTTTCTCTTATTTATAAGCCACTCAGACTGTTGTATTTTGTTTTCAGAGTCAGCATGGACAGAGGCAGAAGGCAATGCACCCCTCCAATCAAAATGTGGGCTCTGATATCAAAGGGTTCAGAAAGAATGGGTGTTGAGGTGAGTAGCTTTCAGAAGAAAAAAAAAAATTAAGACTCTATAAAGACTCGAGCCCCTAAATGCCTTATCTGCTGGCAACGATATTTCAGATGTCTATCTCAGGAAGAGAGAAGGAAGCGGACAAAGATGCCTCATTCTCAGCTTCATGGAAACAACCCAGAGAAATCAACCAGTGGGAAAGAAGCAAACGTATTCATTTCACACTGGCCCCAGGCACAGCTACGCATTTTATCTTATTTAGTTCTCACGACCTCCCCCAGGAGGTAGCTCTCCTTGCTTCTATTTTGTTTATGGAGGCTCTAGTTCAGAGAGGTTAACTGACTTGCACAAGTCTGCAGAGCTAGTAAAGGATGAAGTGGAAATCCAAACTAAATCTTGTTACAAATGAGCTCCTGCTCTTAATGCTAACTCTAGACACGACAGTAGAAGAGGCAAGAAGGCACATGACAACATCCCTGATTCAAAGGACAAAATGCCCTTGAATTTTGGTTTCAACATTTGGTGTAGAATATTAAATGCTCATAGCCCCTTTAATGTGCAGGCATTTGTCTGATAGACAACATTTTCTGCATATATGAATTTTGAGGGTATTCTGAATCTCACCCAAGAGCTCTATGTTGGCAGCGGAGGGGAGAGAGGAGGGCTCACTGCAAAACTTCAAAGTCTGAATGTGAGTGGCCTGCTGCCCCTCAATTCGTGAGGACTTCTCCTGTGCTGCAACAGTGCTCCTGCTTATTGGTGTGAGCCTTGGGCCACCGGGGGCTGCCCAGTTGCACAGGGCATTAAGGGAGACGGCATTGGAGCTGTAGAAGGAAGCTGTCAAGCAATTCCTTAGGGATCAAAGGGAACTCAGAAGCTCCTGTGTCCAGCATCGCTCATGTGCAGAATGCTCCCTAATTCCTTGATAAGCCTGCCTGCAGCCTTTGGAGAAAGACATTGAGATTGGGGGCTCACTGTTTTCCAAGGCAAAGCGTTCCAGGGATAGATATCTTCTTTCAAAATCAAGCAAGTACTGGGCACAGTGGCACATGCCTGTAATCCCAGTGGCTCAGGAGGCTGAGGCAGGAGGATCATGAGTTCAAAGCCAACCTCAGCAACTTAGTGAGGCTCTAAGAAACTCATTAGATCCTGTCTCTAAATAAAATGTAAGAAAGAGCTGGGGATGTGACTCAGTGGTTAAGCACCCCCGGATTCAATCCCCAGTACCAAAAATAAATAGATAAATAAATAAAATCATGCAAAACCTCCAACTCCGAGGCTTCTGATTTTAACTGCCAGGAATCATTGGCTGTCTCTTTTCTTTTATGCATTCTTCTTTTATGTACATTATTTTTAGTAATCCTAACATTGTGCCTATGTGCCTATGAAGGTTGTCCTCCCTCTTCTTTGGTACCTGAATAGAGGCAGGGAATGTAGGACTCTCCAGAAATCTCATGGGTAAAAATGGTCAGCCCAGCCACCTAGCCTCAAAGCCAATGTTCTCTCCCTTTTTCCTGGTTCTTACACTTTGGTGCATACCCGACTGGTTCTGGCTGTCTGAAAGTTAATAGTGCCATCATTCTTTCCACATAGAACATAACTTTCAGTCCGTTCATCATTGAATTGACCCTTGAGGACACAGCTCCACTTTTCCCCTGGTCTCCCTGATCACGGCTGTGAGAACTGGCTGTGGTCAGCATGACATGGGATTGACACTCCTTGCATTTGAAGATACACTTGTCCCTTCTGCTCAGCTTGTTCTTCAGTTCACTTCAATCAAAGTGCCCTGCAGCAGCTGGGTCACTTAAATTAATCCATAGTACTTGTGGACTCAATTGAAAAACCCCAATTAGATTCCCAGCCTTGTTTTCCTAGAGCTCCATCTCATGCCATTGCTACCGAACTCTCAGGACTTGACGTGCACTCCTGTCAGAAGGAACCTTGCTCACATCTGCTCATCCTTCAAAACTGTTGCCACTCTGTCTTTTAGGCTTCTGCTTCCCAGGAGGCAATATGATATACAGAGAGGGGATTAGCTTTAATGCTGAGTTATCTACACTGCATAACAAACCTGAGTGGCATAAAACAGTAGTCATTTATTTTGCTTCCGGATCCACCACTTAGGCACTGCATGAGTTTGTCTCTGTCCCACGTGACCTCAGTGGGGTAACTTTAACTAGGGACTGGGAGGATCCACTTTCAGGAGAGCTCAATCACATGGTGGCAAGCTTGTTCTGTTAGCTGAGAACCCAGATGAGACAGTTGGCTGGCTGGTGTCCCCCAACACGTGTTTTTTCATGTGTGGGCTTTTTGGATGCCTCACAGCTTTGTGTCAAGACAAAGTGTCCCAGAGAACCTCCTAACCTAGCACAGGGAGTGGCACAGTGTCACTCCACCACACCTCACCATCCCTTCTCTGAAGCGCAAGCTGGCTTCCTCCTCACTACTGAACTATCCCTCTCTACTGAGATTCTTGTTGTTATTCAGTTCATGTCACCTGAATATATTAGTTGATATAAAAGGATAAGTCCATTCTCTCCAGCTTCTTATAAGTTTTTTTTTTTTTTTTTTTTAAGTTTTAAACAGGTCAGAACTCTGGGGCACATCCTTGGAGGCTTCTCCTCAGACTGACCAACCAACATCCACCCGGCGAAATTATTCAGCCCATCACGAATCCCGTTAACCTCTTGGAGTCTTTGTGCTTTTCTTAATTGCTCTCTTCTGAAAGTACCATCCTTGACAAAATAATGACGAATGAGCAAGTAAAAACTATAGAGATGAGCAAATCCAGTGCTGATTCTATGACAAGGTATTCGAACCATAATTTCAATATGTAGGTTAAGAATTATTTTCTAGATAATCAAATTAGGCGAGGTTAGCTGGCCTAGTTTCCCAGACAAAAAGATGGAAAACCCTGAACCCACAAAACCTTGTTAGAAATCATATTGAATCCTTGTTTTTGAAAAATATTTTTACTTGGAAATACAATTGGGTCCCCAGTTGCCTTTATGAAGGTTTTATGATAGGCCTATTGTGATAGGCCACCTCATCTTACCCACCTGGACATGATTACTAAGGAGAACTCTCTTATGAAATGTTTGCGAAATATCTTTTCTTTCGTCAGTTAATATCTAGATATTATATCATTTGATACTCAAAGTACTTAAAGTGGTTAGAAATCTTCAAGGAAATATTTCATATATTCGAATAAAACTGTTAATTATTGCTTTCTGTTGTGAAGGCATGAACCAGGAGAAGATAAAAGCATCTTTCAAATTTAATGTCCCAATTAATTAATTTTTACTTATAAAACTGGAGAC